>NC_058368.1:80556279-81192842 GCF_018350175.1 Felis catus
ATGCAAGGCTAGAATAGCTTTTCATGACTAAAAATACTTGAAAGTCACTGCCGTAACCGCAAGCGTGTAACCGGCAGGGTGGTGCATTTTGGGGGTCAAGCAGGGCAGGCATCAAATACTTCAGACACCTGGCTGAATGCCTCTATCGTAATAGTTTTGTATTGGTAATATTAATAGTTTGCTTTGGTCATGGTGACTGTTGGCCGGAAGACAGAATGTTAAATATTATTAAGATGTACGATACACAGTCCCATGAATAATAATTTTAATGCACCAATAAGAATGAATTTAAAGTCTTCTTCTCGGTTTTGGAAAGCTGGGTTGCTGATAAAGTCCTTACGTAAAAATGGGTGTGAAATGCCTTAACTCGGCTAAGTCCTCATTGCAGAAAGGGTCCACAGAGCTTGAGTTTCTTCTACCAAAAAACCCTCGAGCTGAGGAGCAGGTCGCGCCTTTACACATCTGATCGGTCCGTTCAGAGCTGCGGTAATAATGACGCGCACAATAAACTAGGAAGCCGGAGGGACTGAAACTCAGTTCTGCTGCATTGCGACCTGCGAGTCCCACGCCTGCCTCTGAGACCTCATCTCCACTCGCCACCTGCCCTCCCAAAGCGCCAGCCCCGAGGTGGCAGGTGACGGGAACTTGGCTCTCTTCACTGTCCCAGCCACAGGTGCGCGTGTGGTCTGGCCTGTGGTCGACCCACAAAACCCGTGTCGACATTGAACTGATGGGGAGGAGACACAGGAGGAGGGAGGCCCTTCGCAGACCCCGGCGGAGCGGGGAGCTTTCACCACCGGAAGGTCGTGACTTTCCTGTAGAAATGCTGTCTGCCGTCTGGACCCAGACTTTGTGGGACAGCAGGCCGTGGGGAGGCCGAGGTGGGCTGAAGTGAAACAAGCCTGCCGTCGGTCTGGACTCAGGCACCAGCCCATCAACGACGGCAGAGAAAGGCGGCAGGTGAGGGGACTGGGTGTCCGAGTCTCCCAGCCAGCACCCGTGCCCCCCAGGGGTTCTGCAAGGGAAGCCCGGCCTCGACCTCGGGGTGGCCCACCCGCTCTGACAGCCCGGAGCCCCTACCACCAAGGCTCCCGAGGGCTGAGTCTGTTCACCTGGCCTCTCTCCCCTCCCCATCTCCGGGGTCCAGGCTGCTTCCCGCCCCTGGGCCCCGTGTTCTGGCTTCACGCTGACTGCCCCACGTGCCAGAACGTTCTTGTCACAGAAAGGTGCCTCCAGTTTATTAATAAGCCGGCCTCGGCAGGCTGAACACAGAAAGCATCTTTATTCCCTCTGTCCACAGGCCGCTTTGAACACCCCTGTCCACACTCTCTTTGCGGGCGTCCCAGAAGAGTGGTGGAGGAGATCTAGGGCAGAAGGGGAGGCTTTTCTGGTCGTTTTCAGGTTTTAACAGAGAAGCACGTTTTGGGGCATAAAAAGGTCCTAGTGCATTCTCGTTTGAAACCTTCATTTCTCGGTCGGTTTTACACTCCTCTGGTGCCCAGCCCAGTCCCAACCGTGACCTAGGACGCGACGAGGCTGGTGGGCATCCTGCTGGCTCCCACCTGGACCCTCTCCTGGCCCCGAGGTCATGTGCTGGCCCAGCTCCTCCAGCATGGAGAGTGGGGAGGTGACCGGCGGGGACGGCAGGGTCAGGGTCACGGCCTGTGCTTGTGTGTCCCTTCTGA
Organism: Felis catus; assembly: GCF_018350175.1. Lineage (NCBI taxonomy): Eukaryota > Metazoa > Chordata > Mammalia > Carnivora > Felidae > Felis > Felis catus. Next base: position 80,557,965 of record NC_058368.1, read on the forward strand.
ATCAGCCCCACGGGCCTCCCGGCTGCGGCTCGCTGGTGTGCACAGAGCCTCCTGCAGCCATAATGGGCCCTGAGCATCAGGGGACCTCCACGCACCCTGCTTTAGGTGTCACATCCCCTCTCCAGGAGCCTGCTCCTGAGGGGCCCTTGCCGGGGTGTCTGGATTCAGGGTCCTTGTCCAGCTGTGGGGAACTGTGAACGCTCCCTGTCCTCCACACTCAGGGTGCCAGCCATCCCCGAGGCCGCTGCAGGCTGCCAGGAACCTGTCTCTGTGCCCCACCAGCCCGGGGAGCCACATGATGCTCTGAGGGGGTCCCCCGAGCTCCCCTCTTGCTTGGGTGGGGTGAAGCACATGCTTCCCGCTCTGTGGTGGGACCCCTTCCAAATGAGCCCCCCCTCTATCCCCAGCAGATTCCCTACCTTCTCTCGTTTGGCCTGGAGCTGGGTGATGGGGACGAGCTGGCAGAACCTTAGCTTGGGGGCATCCCAGCACCCTCTTTTACAGCGTGGGCTCCCTCAATCTCTCTCTTCATTAGCATAACTGGAGGCAGGCAGAGTGTCTGTAGCCGCGGGGGCACCCGGGGTTCCGCTTTTGTGACTGTTCCCTGAGGGCAGGGCCGCGCGCCCCCAGCCGGTGGCATCAATACAATTGCTTGGAGGTGTTGGGATTTGACTTGGTTCACACAAACACTGTGTCAGACTCCATCCTCCACCTGTGTCTTCTATCAGCACCCGAACCCCGGGTGTTTAGGGGCACCGACAGCCGGAGACGCAAGCACACCCAAAACTTTCCCACTTACGTCCACTTCCAGAAGGGGGTGTTGCAAAGGTAGTTTTCCTTAACTCGGGGCCGGGTGACAGCCTCCTCTGCCTCTCTGCATGGCCCCCAGAGGCCAGACTGCCCACCGGGACCCCCAAAAAATGCCTGAGTGTCGTGCCCTCCCAGGTAAGAAGAGTAGGGGCTGGCTGATGCCTGCTCCTCCCCCAGGCCCTCCTTGGGGATAACAGCCAATCGCTGCTCCGTCAGTCCTCCCGTCACGATGGAAACACCCGGCCCGGTGGTGCCGCTAACCTGTGGCAGGACTAACGCGTCGGGCACAGGACGGGCAGATGCTGTGCGTGCAGGGCATTTTAGACTTTATACCACATTCTTGAGAACGGTTTGAGTCGGTTACTCTCTGCTTCCTCGGTGTCGCTGACGGGCCAGTACTTGTTATCCTTTGTGGCATCTCCTGGCTGTGCACCTGCTGTCCTCGATGAGGGCCCTCTCCTTTGACCAGCGCCGAGGCCTCTTTCTGCCTTCCCCGACTTTGGGCTCTGCCCTTGGCCTGTTTAGTCCAGTTTTAACAAGAATCCTGTGAGGTCAGTTTAGGGAGCGTCCCTACCTTGATGTCGGATGGAATCCCTCCTCCCTGGCCAACATGCCCTGTTGGTTGCTCCGGCCCCTGTGCCCCCGATGTGTCCTCCCAGGGACTGTGCACCCACTGGCCACACCTGCTCCTTGGTACGGATCTCCATCCATCCTTGCCGCGTTTGGAGTTGGGCCTGACCTCTGTCCCGCTCTGCAGCCCCTCTGGTAACCTCCCCCAAACACTACCTTCCTTCTGTCTTTAACAAGTGCGTGGATAGCTTCTCTGTTTAACCCCCTTTCTGTTCTATTGTTTCTGCCTTTTGTTTAATGACTTTTGCAGCCGGTTGATTATCCCACCCCCCATTCTCACCCCCTAATGTGAACTGGATTTTCCTCCGCTCTGGGCACCTGTGCCTTCTCTCACCCGGCTCCACCCGACAACGACCAGCTGTGCGGCTCTATGGGGTCCTGTGTCAGCCGCACTGGTTGTTTGAACAGATGGGCCATTGTTGAAGCTGAGGTATTGGGGGGCCACCAAGGCAAAGGGGTGCTGAGGTTTTGGGTCTGTCCTGTACAAAGGTCTGCTGCCAGGCCTGGGAAAAGCAAGGGAGAGGCTGGGCTCTCAGGATGGAAAGTGGGGGATGGCCTCGATGAATGGGGCCCAGACTGCCACAGGGAGGGGACACCAGGCTGCTGGCAGCTCAGGGGCTCCAAGGACGCTGCTCTGAACCTGGGGCTCGGCCCTCTGGAGGGGTCTGCCCAGGGTGTGCTGGAGCCTGCTGGCGGCCACAGAGGGCTTGCTTCAGCGGTGTGGGGACAGGCTGAGGACGGAGTGAGCAGCCAGGTGGAGGGGTGACGGGGACGGCGAGCCTCCCCTCCTGCCTCCGGGCCCCCCGTGTGTGCAGGCAGCCAGGTGCAGCAGGTGAGAATTGAGATGTGTGGGGCTTGGGTCCCAGCGCACCGAGCAGGGGGGGATCACGGTGGTAGAATTTGTGCAGCTCAGGCCTGCAGGTCAGGGTGGTCAGCGTCCCTCTGCGGGAAACACCTGCATTATCATCTCACCTTGGAAAGCTATAGCTTAGGGAACAAAGTCCCTCTCCATTCGGCCCTGCCCTCATGGCTCCTTCCGCCCTTCTGCTGGTGTCCGGGGATGGTTGTATGCAAATTCTGGCTCTATTTTACCTCTACTAGCTTCACACTCTTCACGTGTGCCAGCTCACGGAGTTCATGATGTTGATGCTCTAACTTACCAAGCTCTTTCCCAAAGATATGAAAATGTCCCCGTTTCCCATAAGAATAAATAATGTTGCTATGGAAACACATATGCATATTATTTTTCTTCATTTGATGTACTACTCTTTTTTTAATGTTTATTTATTTTTTGGGGAGGGGGCGGAGGGGCAGAGAGAGAGGGAGAAAAAGAATCCCAAGCAGGTTCTGAGATGTCAGCACAGAGCCCGACGAGGGGCTTGAACTCACAAACTGCGAGATCGTGACCTGAGCTGAAGTCAGCTGCTCAACTGCCTGAGCCACCTGGGAGCCCCTGATGTACTTCTTTATCCGCACACTTTGCTTCTAGATCACCTTCAGCCCTACACTGCACACGCTTGGTCTCCCACATGCACGTTTCACAGGCCATCCCCACCCAGCCTGCTCTCTGCCTTCCTAGGCTTTCTGCCTTCCTTGTTAACCCTTATGACCGACTGCTTTCTACTGGGTTCGTTATTCCAGCCCTCATTTCTTTAACTTTTCTTGGAACCCACATTTTACTTGGTCACCTTCATCTCTGCTCGGTTTCCCCTCCACTAGTAACTGTTCTGTGGGGAGAGAGGCTTTACACGCCTGACAAATGGGCTCACAGTCCAGGCAGAATAATAATGAAATGTAGTCCTTGGACAAGATCACAAGGCCTTGTTCCCAAGGGACATCTCCATTTCCAGTAATTTGTGGCTTCCAAAGATTAGGTTCCATAATTCATTTGATGTGCTGGTTTCCGGAGTAAATCAAAAGAACAGAAAACGAGGCCGTTAAAAATGTTTCCCTTTGGAAGTAGACTTTATATCCAAATGGATAAAGCTGTTTATAAAACAAAAAATATCATGGACGATTGATTCTACTGCCCCCATATGAGATATGGCAGGGTATAATTACATCAACAAATATTTATTTGTTGATATCTGCCTCTGTTGTTTTTAAAAAGGTACTTCCCCAACAGAATTTTTTTTTTTTAAGTTTTGAAGGGAATATAGGTAAAAAAAAAAATACAGTGGGTATTTTTAAAGAAGAAGAAAAGTGCCTCCCACTTTTAAAGCCAACGTTTATTTCAGGCTTTACTGCAGATCAACAGAGTTCTATTGCTATCTGTTATTTTATATAACGTGCAGGCAAGGGCACTGAGAATAACACTCGGCGGTATCCCCCAAGGTAAACACACATGCAGGAGAACACACATTTGTAAGAAATTTTGTTCCTGGAAGCCTTGTCTCATGCCTTGTTATGACTTACACAAACCAAACTCACTGAAAGAGTTTACTCTTCCAATGCCTATTGCTTTTTAGAAGCAGCTTTATGTGACCCTAGAACATGTTAGGTTTGTGTATCTCCTGCTCACGCTTGCTCCTGAGCTGGCAGGGTCTAACTCCAACGCCTGCCTATGGATACACTCTGGGGAGTCTAGGAGCCTCTAGAAATCAGTGCCTCTGAGGAGGATTTTCTTAACTTCCAGCAGATTCTCAAAGGGTTTCTTAGTCCAACACTGGAAAGAACAGTGTGAAAAGCCTGCCTCAGAACTTCCTATTCATGCCCTTGCCGGAAATAAAAAAAGGCGTGGGAGTCTTTCCCAGGCAGCCCTGCTGTGGTTGTGGTAGCAGCCAGGTGGGGCCAGATGGGGCCAGGTGGGGTCAGGTAAGGCCAGATGGGGCCAGGTGGGGTCAGGTAAGGCCAGATGGGGCCAGGTGGGGTCAGGTAAGGCCAGATGGGGCCAGGTGGGGTCAGGTAAGGCCAGATGGGGCCAGGTGGGGTCAGGTAAGGCCAGATGGGGCCAGGTGGGGCCAGGTAAGGCCAGGTGGGGTCAGGTAAGGCCAGATGGGGCCAGGTGGGGTCAGGTAAGGCCAGGTGGGGCCAGGTGGGGTCAGGTAAGGCCAGATGGGGCCAGGTGGGGTCAGGTAAGGCCAGATGGGGCCAGGTGGGGTCAGGTAAGGCCAGATGGGGCCAGGTGGGGTCAGGTAAGGCCAGATGGGGCCAGGTGGGGCCAGGTAAGGCCAGATGGGGCCAGGTAAGGCCAGATGGGGCCAGGTGGGGCCATGTAAGGCCAGATGGGGCCAGATGGGGTCAGGTAAGGCCAGATGGGGCCAGGTGAGGCCAGGTAAGGCCAGATGGGGCCAGGTGGGGCCAGATAAGGCCAGATGGGGCCAGGTGAGGCCAGGTAAGGCCAGATGGGGCCAGGTGGGGCCAGGTAAGGCCAGATGGGGCCAGGTGGGGCCAGGTAAGGCCAGGTGGGGCCAGGTGGGGTCAGGTAAGGCCAGATGGGGCCAGGTGAGGCCAGGTAAGGCCAGATGGGGCCAGGTGGGGCCATGTAAGGCCAGATGGGGCCAGGTGGGTCAGGTAAGGCCAGATGGGGCCAGATGGGGCCAGGTGGGGTCAGGTGGGGTCAGGTAAGGCCAGATGGGGCCAGGTGGGGTCAGGTAAGGCGAGATGGGGCCAGGTGGGGCCAGGTAAGGCCAGATGGGGCCAGGTGGGGTCAGGTAAGGCCAGATGGGGCCAGGTGGGTCAGGTAAGGCCAGATGGGGCCAGGTGGGTCAGGTAAGGCCAGATGGGGCCAGGTGGGGCCAGGTGGGGCCAGTCACTATAACCTAGCTGCATGTAAGTCTGCTTTGCTCCCAGTTCAGAGGTGTGTTTCCATAGGCCAGCGGCAGAGTTTTACTTGGTGCAGGAGTGACTGGGTGAGGAGCTGGTGGGATAGGGACTGCAGGAGAAAACAGGGCTGTGGGAGCTGGGGCTGGGGTGAGCAGGGGAGGCGGGGGAACTGGGAATTTGTGAGCAGAGTGGGGGCAGAGGAGAGGACAGAGTGGGCAGCAGAAAGCCATTGGAGGATAGGGCAGGAGTTCTGCTGCAATAAACTGACCGAACGGGAATCAGGCAGAGCACGCATGTTCTGGAAAGCAACGACTGCAGAATGAAGGTCTGAATGGCTGTGACGTGAGCAGGAAGCCTGCCAGGTCCGGGTTTTCACGGGTGCCCATGCACCTCCCTGTCAGGGCGTAAAACAGTGGGACAGCCGTTTTAACCTCCACCAAACCCCTCACTGTGAAGGGGAGCAGTTTTCGTCTCAAAATACACTTTCTTCCCTAAAATTATAAACACACTTAGGATTTAGGTGCAACACAAGAGAAGGCTTTCTGCAGCTAAAAGAAAACTGTACTTGCTGATCTGGACTAGAATACACCCTGGAAGCCCTACCTCAAAGCACAGAGTAAGAATATAGAGATATCACGAGGGGAACAAAGCAACGTAAAGAAGAATTCACAGGAAAATAACACAGGTTCCAGGATGTTAAGAAAAGAAGAGACGGAGAAGTATTAAATCCAAGACGCCGAAGACTTCCCTCAACTGAAGAGAGACAGGAGCCGGGAGTTTGGAGAGGTTCATCAAGTCCCAGGCAAGGATGATGACAAAGCTGAGCACAGACACACACACGCATATGTGTGCATACACCATCACACACATGCACGCACAAGCACATAGGCACACAGTCACACATGCGTACATGTGTGTTACACACACGTGCACGCACACACAGTCACAGGTGCACATGCACATGCACGCACATAAGGGTCATATGCACACGTGTGCACACAGTCACACACGTGCACACATGGACAAGTCACACGTGTGCATACATACACACTCACAGATGTGCACATGTGTGCACACACATACAGATCACACACGCGCGTGCACACATGCACACAGGCAGACTTGCACACATTCGTGCACACACACCAGCACACATAAGCCACACACTGACACATGTGCATGCAATGCACACACAAGGGCACATGCTCACACACATGTGCACAATGCACATATGAGCACATGCATGTGTACACACACAGTCACACAGTCACATATACGTGCACACACAAACACATCATGATCATACCCTGATGAAAGTGCTGATCTCTAACAATAAGGAAAAAATTCTACAAGTCTCTCGACTAAAAGAACAAGTTATCTGCACATCCACATGGCAAATAGACACATGAAAAAATGTTAACATCACTCATCATCAGGGAAATGCACATCAAAACCACAATGAGATACCACCTCACACCTGTCAGAGTGGCTCACATTAACAACTCAGGCAACAACAGATGCTGGCGCGGGTGCGGAGAAACGGGAACCCTCTTGCACTGTTGGTGGGAATGCTAACTGGTGCAGCCACTCTGGGAAACTGTGTGGAGGTTCCTAAAAAAATTAAAAATAGATCTACCCTATGACCCAGCAATTGTGCCAGTAGGTATTTATCCAAATGATACAAAAATGCTGATTTGAAGGGACACATGCACCCCCATGTTTATGGCAGCACTATCAACAATAGCCAAAGTATGGAAAGAGCCCAAATGTCCATCAATGGATGAATGGATAAAGAAGATGTGGTCTATATATACAACGGAGTATTACTCGGCCATCAAAAAGAATGAAATCTTGCCATTTGCAACTACATGGATGGAACTAGAGGGTATTAAGCTAAGTGAAATTAGTCAAAGAAAGACAAATATATGACTTCACTTATGAGGAATTTAAGATATAAAACAGATGAACATAAAGGAAGGGAAGCAAAAAGGATTAAAAAACAGGGAGGGGGACAAAACATAAGAGACTCTTAAATAAGGAGAGCAAACAGGGTTATAGGAGGGGTTGTGGGAGGGGGGAATGGGCTAAATGGGGGAGGGGCGCTAAGGAATCTACTCCTGAAATCATTGTTGCGCTATATGCTAACTAACCTGGTTGTAAATTAAACAATAAATAAATTAAAAAAAAAACAAGTTATCTGCAAAGAATAAAAGCACCACATTATTGTGGGACTCCCCATCTGTATACCTGCAGCTGGTGGACAATGGGGGACACTCCCACCTGGTGGGAAGGGGAGTTGCAGTCTGCTAATTCTCTGCCCCGCCAGCACACTGTTCACTGGTGGGGGTGATGACAGTGTTTTTACAAGCATGGGAGAAAGAAAATAGTTTACCCCCCCCCCCCACCACTACGCGCTGCATCACAGGTAAATATCTTCTTTCCCGGGGAAATGGTGGGGAGCAAGGTGTATAGACAACCACACACACATGTACACGCAGTAGAAGTGCCACATAAAAACTCCCGGGGAAGAAGGTACATTCTGCAAATAAGATACTAATAATGGTTGAAAACTAAAATACCTAACTAATTGCAAAGTGTAGGAGTTTGGGGTAAGAAAGGGGTGGGAGCAAGGCCCACTGATGAGGATCTGGAGATGTGGGCCTGTGGGCCGGTGAGGAGAGGCCAGCACCTTCCGGAAGCTTCACTCAGCCCCAGCCAGCAGCAGGTGGTGGTACACGCTGGTGGGGAGTTGTCATGGTATATCTCACCTTTCAGCGTAGGATTTGTGTCCCGCTATAAGCTAAGGAAGGAAAGACGACCATTTATTAAATGGAAGACTACGATTCAGTGTTTAAATGTTAAAAAGGGACCAAAAATGGAACGCAGAGTGATTTGAACATTTTTTTTTCAAGACCAATCAATTTGAAAACCAGAAAAGGAAAATAGAAAACATCAATGTAAAACAAAAATTTATTTGAAGTAAAAGGAGTACTTTTTAAGTGAAAGGGTTTCTTTTTTTTTTTTTTTTAAATTTTTTTTTTAACGTTTTATTTATTTTTTTGAGACAGAGAGAGACACAGCATGAATGCGGGAGGGTCAGAGAGAGAGGGAGACACAGAATTGGAAGCAGACTCCAGGCTCTGAGCCATCAACCCAGAGCCCGACGCGGGGCTCGAACTCACGGACTGCGAGATCGTGACCTGGCTGAAGTCGGACGCTTAACCGACTGCGCCACCCAGGCGCCCCTGAAAGGGTTTCTTAAACAGAAAACAGGAATGGAAAATACTCGTTTCCATCCAGACAAGCTGAAATTCAGGATAAAAGAAGTAATCCGGAGAAATCAGGAGAAAGATGAACATTATGAATTAATTTACAACATAATTTGTGAAAAAGATAAAAGTCTTCACTAACCTGTGCATTCATTCAACATCACATATAACATGTTGACGTGATTCAAATTCTAGGGAAGCTTCATTTACCATTTATGTCTCTGAGAAGCAGACACATCTAAGTGACACAGAGGTGAGACAGGATTCAGAAGCTTCGGGGGGGGGGGGGGGGAGGCTGTGACCGCAGAGCAGTGACACCGGGAAGGACCGTGCTGGTGACACAGTGCACACATGTGGTGAACTGTACAGATGTATGTTTCTGGTGAACCTGAACAGCATCTGTGGGTCAGTGAACAACACCACACCCGTGTCAGTGCCCTTGCTTTGAGATGCGCTCTGCTTATGTGGGCCATCGTCACTGAAGGAGGCTGCACAAAGTCTACATGGGAGCTCTCTGTACTATTTTTGAAACCCATTGTGGTTCTAAAATTATTTTGGAATAAAGTGTTCTTTTTTTAAAAGAAAGCACAAAACCTGCACATAATAAATATAAGTATATAACCTCTTGAGCAGGATACGTGCATTCTTTCGTACGTATGATCGTGGAACGTTCAACGTCTTAGCAAATTTCAAAACGCTGAGATTTCTGGGTTCAGTTGCCTAATCACATTCAATGGCCAACAAAGTCTCAGTTTCTTGGTAATTAGGAAACATATTCCTTGATAAATATTTGATGGAAGAGGAAATCAAGAGGGAGATTGCAAATCTCCTTGGAGGCGATGAAAAAGAAGCACTTCCTAATAAAACTCCCGGGACACAGTGAAAACTGTGTTCAGGAAGAAGAAAGTAATTGATCGCTCTTCTGGGGAAGCCAGTGTGGGCCTCATGGAGGCTCACCTACTGGGAAGCTAAGGGCGTCAGCCAGAGGTCGTGGGAGCTGGCAGAGGACACAGGCCGGCGTGGACACCAGGGACCGTGTGACTCACGGCCGAGCAGGCAGCATAAGCTTGTTTCCCACCAGTGCTCCTTGGTCCCAAATCCAAGGCCATGCAGGGGCGGACCCTGGGTGGGGGGTTGGGGGTGCTGCACGCACGGTGGGTCTGTGTCACACATGAGGAGCCCCGAGATTAGCAAACCCCAATCTTTAAAGGGAGAGCAAACCAACCGACCCCAACTTTGTCCCACAGGAGACATTATTTTTTTTTATTTATTTTTTTTTTAGGAGACATTATTTTTAATCTGTAGGTCAGGGAGCAAATTTGTCCTCTGCCCAGGAGGGGATGATAGCCCTACCTTTGACGACTGTTGGCTCCACTCTGTCATCTTACCTCTGCTCAGATATTCAGAAACATGAGAGACTATTTCCAAACCCACGAATTCATAATGGCACTTAGAAAACTGCCCGGTCTCCTTTGGAGGATGCCGGAGCACCGACTCGTGCTGCCAGATGCCGGTAAACACGGAAGATGCGTGTACGTCTCTCTCCCCGTCCTGGGGGAACTCTGTGTCCGGGCACCCATGTGTCGATAAGAACTCTCTGCAGAACTCCAGCTGACAGGCACCGTAGGGACTGTCAGGCTCCAGCAATTCCAAGTGGGACATCAAAGCTGATAGCTGCTGAAACCCACAGATGACGATGGGCCAGGACGGCACCACCAGAGCCACTGATGGGTCTGAGCCCACGAAGAGAGAGACACGGAGACTTCACACCTGTTCTCACGCCACGTGGTGGGCCGCTGGTGCCCCTTCCTCTGTGGGATATTTCTGAGGCAGGGAGGGTCCTGGTGGTTTCTCAGAAGTCCCTGTTGTGCGTTGAGTTGTGTCCCCCAGAAAGATATGCTCAAGTCCTCACTCCCAGGACCCGTGGATGCGAACTTATTTGGAAATGGGGTCTTTGCGGATGTAATCAAGTTAAGATGAGGTCATTCTGGAGTAGGATGGGCCCTGATCCAGGGTCTGGTGTCCTTATGAACAGGGAAATTTGGGTACTGGCAGAAAGGAAGACAAGGCCGTGTGAAGGCAGACACAGACATTAAAGCAATGCACCTGTGAGCCGAGGAAGGCGTGTCAAGGGTTGCCAGCCACCCCCGGGGGTCTGGGAGAAAGGCCTGGAACAAATTCTCCTGCTGCCTCAGAAGGAACTGACCCTCTCTCCTCCCCTCTCCCGTCCCCCTTGATCTCAGACTTCTGGCCTCCAGACTGAGAGAGAAATGTCTGTGGCATATAAGTCCCCCAGGTGGTGGTGCTGTGTTAGGTCAGCACAGGAAGCTACTACAGGGCCCCAGAGGGACCCAACCTCAGCTCCTACTGTGGCCCCCACCCACTAGTGTACCCTTTATCATAGACTTCCTCCCTGCCTGCCTCATCTTCCCCACTTTCTCCTTTGTGTTTCTTGTCATCAACCCCCAAATACGCCTCCTGCACTGAGGCCCGGTCTCAGAGTCTGCATTTGGGTTTAAAAAGTAGGTTTAAAAAGTGACCTTGGGAAGCAGACAACACACAGGCAGGGAATCTACACTAACGTCTCTCACCAGCCGGACCGCCCAGCCACAGATGCTGTGTCAGGCAGGGTTCTGCAGACAAACACAACCAACAGGACATGTGTAAAGAGATTTATAGTGAGAATTGGCTCATATGATTATGGAGGCTGGGGAGTCTGATCTGCAGGGTGGGTCTGCAGGCTGGACACCCAGGTGGAATCCATGTTCCAGTTCAAAGGCATCTGCTGAAGAAATCTCCCTTAACTCAGGGGAGAAGGTTGGTATTTGTGGTCTACTGAGGCCTTCGACTGATTGGGCGAGGCCCACCCACACTGGGGGAGAGCAATCTGCTTTACTCATTCCACCGAGTAAAGTATTAATCTCAAGGATTAATACTGTGACTCAAGTATTAATCTCAGCCCAAAGCACCTAGAATCATGTTTGACCAAGTATTTGGGTGCTCTGTGGCCCAGTTGAGTTGGCACATAACTGTCACAGATGTTTCGCGGGTGCCACATGATGGGCTGCTAACTCCTCCCTCCTCTTCTGGCCCTCACCACGATCATGCTCCCACCTGTGCTGAATGGAATGCAGAGCAGGTGCAAAGGAAGTGTTAGTTTATGAAACAACTCTCATGCCTGAAGGGTGTGGAGCGATGGCAAGTGTAAAGGCTGTGGGGTCAGCTGACTCTCGCTCACTGCCTGAGAAGCTCACCAGCTGAAGCCTCCATGGCAGGTGTGTGGAATCATCCACCCCCTGTAGTGAGGGGGTTCAGCTCTTGGTGTAGATACGGCCAGTTTGCAAAGCAGTGGAGCTCACCACGTGGGCAGGCCTCCTTGGCTGAGTCCAGGGCTAGGCTGGGGGGAAAGAGCCCCTGAAACCTGGAAGGGGGGCACTGGGTAGAGATTTTGAGAAACTTGGACTCCTGGTTCCCTGGCTCTCCACGCCAAGAGAAATGGTCCTTCTCCTTTGCTAGGGATGCGCAGCCTTCCATCGCCTGGGGATGTGCAAATGCCCTGTGGTGTGGGGTGTGGGCCGTAGCCGCTCAAGGCCTCTAGACTAACAGCTGGGTGAGCCTCAGCAGGCCTGGAGGGCATACCACAGCGGCGGCAGGAGGAAGGCCCATTCATCAGAGGAGCCTCGGGCGTATGCTGAAGCCACCACTCATCTGACGGTGGGTCGCTGGACAGGGTGGGAGAGGCAAATGAGGCTGAGAGTCTGGCCTACGATGGTGCTCCTATCTCAGGATTAACATCCTGGTGCTCAGAGGCAGGCCTTAGTCCCCACAGGGATGGCTCCTTCGGCTGGGCCTCAGTGAGGGGGCAGCCTGGGCAGGGTGGAGGGTCTGAGAGAGGGCGGGCGGCTGTGAAAGGGCCCATGCTGGAGCACCAGAGGGCGCTCTTCTCTACAGCAGCTGGAGCGCCCTAGCGAGGGGTGCCCAGAAGACATTCTGGGGACGGGGTGAAAGGCAGTGTCCCCGGAAGGAGCGCTGAGTGACAGGGAGCTGGCACTGTAGCCATCCACCCTGCTGGGCGCAGTGGCTCAGGGCCGGGCACGAGCTGGTCTGCAGGGCCCAGGTGAGCTGCTTGACACAAATGGCCCAGACCTCCAAGTCACCTGCCTCCACTGGCCGGGTTCCCAATGCCACTCAGCTTGCACCTGTGACGTTGCTAATTTGGTGTGAACCACAAAAGGACACGTGGGCCGCTGCCACGGTACAGCCCAGCCCCAGGGCGGGCTGCGGGACAGGGGAGAAGCTCTGTGGTCAGTGAAGCTTCGAGCCTATCCCCTGTCTTCTGCTTCAGGTGCTTGGTTGGTGGTGGGCAGCAGGGCCCCTGGTCCGGGGGCCTGGGAAGGGCGGGTGGGATGGGTGGAGGGGAGGCGGAGGGGTGCTGTGTGTCTCAAGTCCTACGTCGGTCTCCGGAGGGCGGCCACCGGCACCTGTAGCTTCTGCAGCACCCCCCCTCCCCCGCCCCAGCACCTATACAAGAGGCCGTGGCCAGCACAGCTGTGGTGACAGAGACAGAGCTGTGCAGGGGACCTGTGGCACGGGCTCCCTCTCACCAGCGCTGCCCTACTGCCCACGGTCGAGGAGGATTCTAACCTGCTAGTTGTTAACACCCACTGCTTGGTGGCCAAGTTGATGACATCGGGGCCCTGTAGTCCTGGAGGGAGAGGCAGTTCACCTCACCGGCTGGGCCTAGCAGGAAGCCTGCTTGCTGGTGACTTCCGGCCAGGTAGCGGTCTGTGCTTCAAGATGCGGCATGTATGTGGGACCAGTGGCTCCTACAAGGTGCGTCCCCACTGTCTGAGAAGCAGGTCCCACACCGAGAGGCGCAAGCAGCATTGGCACTGCTTCCTGGCACTGCCAGTGGTCCATGCAGGGCCTGTGTGCTTCCTGCCCCAACAGCTGGAGGCTCTGCTGAGCTGGGGGCCGCTCCCCGGGGGAGACCCGCAATCACGGGAGTCGGGGGTGGAGGGACAAGTCTTAGCCCGATGGCGCCCCTGTCAGAGGACTCCGAGACCTGCCCCACGTGGCTTCTCAGAGGCCCCCAGGGGAGCTGCCCCCCCTTTCACACCTCTGATTCTCAATTTTTGTCCCCCCTACCCCATTTGACTCTCCCTTTCTTCATTTGTTCTTTCTGGGACTGCGTCCCAAACACATTGCTTGTTCCCAATTGTTGGCTCGGGACCTGTTTCTGGGGGATCCCAAACTGGGCTAAGTTTCTGGTTGACGTCATGTTTCATAAAACACTGTATTGGTAAAATGTCTTCCAATCCTGAGTAATTTTCAGCCATGTATGTTTACAAACTATTTTTTCCTGCCTTGCGCCCTCAGTGTTTAGCATTTGAGCATATTTATACCAAATAAATAGGACGCTGCTTGATAAAATGAATGCCTTCAAGAACATACTTAAGAGTAGTTCCAATGAGCTGCTCCTTAGTACATTTTTCACTGTAGATGTTGGTCTAGTTCAATAAAAGCACCCCCACAGGGAGTGATCGCTGTAACTGCTAGGTCGACAGTCATCTGCCTGTCCGGCTTCAGGTTGGGGTGGAGTTACCATGTTTGTAGGACCATCCTCCAAGCAGCAACAAGCTAAACAGCTGACTCAGCACAGTTCAGCAGAGCTCGGGGGAATCACTGATGGCAGCTGTCTGGGGGCCCGCCCCAGCAGCGACAGGGATGTGGCACTGAGGCCTTAACAGGGAGCCAACCGGGACGTGAAGCTGCAACCCTGTCGTGGGAAATGAGGCCACCGGAGGCCACGCGCCTGCATCGAGAGCTGTTCCACATTTTTCTGAGGTGAGTCAAAGGGCATCCGCAGACAGGACTCAAATCCTCTGTTGACAACGGCCTGGCTCCGACCCAATAGAACGGTGAGTTCTTCCCCATGGCTCATGCCTTCTGTAATAGGAACTTGGAAAACTGGAAAGTTTAACCATATGCCCACCTTGGATACTAAAGTCATTCGGTTAAACACCTAAAAACACCTAGCTGTGAACAGTGTTACTTTCTAGAATGAATCCCTTCCAAATAAAGTTTTTTGAAATTAATGTGTATCCAAGGTAAAAGAATGCCACTAGTAGCCACAAAACATTGAAATGTTCAGGGACTTCTTTTTTTTTTATTAAAAAAAATTTTTTTATGTTTATTAATTTTTGAAAGACAGAGACAGAGCACAAGCAGGGTTGGGGTGGGAACACAGAATCTGAAGCAGGCTCTAGGCTCTGAGCTGTCAGCACAGAGCCCGTCGCGGGGCTCGAACTCACAAACCGCAAGATCATGACCTGAGCCGAATCAGATGCTCAACCAACTGAGCCACCCAGGGACCCCCTTTTTTAAAATTTTTAAATGTTTGTTTCTTTCTTTATTTTGAGAGAGACAGAGAGAGCATGAGCAGGGGAGGGGAGAGGCAGAGAGAGAGAGAGAGAGAGAGAGAAAGAGAGAGAGAGAATCCCAAGCAGGCTCTGAGCTAGCACTGCAGGGCCCAACACAGGGCTCAAACCTACGAACTGTGAGATCATGATTTGAGCCGAAACCAAGAGTTGGACACTTAACTGGCTGAGCCACCCAGGCGCCCCTGAAATGGTCAGAGACTTCTAAGATTAGTCATGGTAGGTGGCCTGTGGGCCTCCCTTCTGACAATAATTGACTGTCCAGTGATTGGTCACCTCAGGCCGCTCACTAGAGCTGCCTTTCTTTAGGGTCATTTGATTGAGTCAAGTTCTTACTCTTGTTTACCAGATTGTAAGCACCAGACCTAATCTGAATATATTATAATAATAGAATCTGAAATTGTAATGGCTGTATTCTGATTTCTTCAATTCAGCAGTAATGAGCATAAACAGAAATCTCAGTGAAAAACTACCCTTAGGTCAATACCCTTCTGTTGATCAAGGGTCTTTGGGCACAAACCTTAATGGAAGTCTTAACTGCTCTGTTCCCTAGAAAGCGTAGAGAAGTAGTCTGGAAAGCTGGTTATGTGTGGGTCCTGGAGACCCACAGTCCAGGCTTCAGTCGCTTCTCCACCACCTGGGTGTGTGACCGTGGGAACAAGGGGACAGACTTGGTAAGACTGTGATAGTGATGGTGTGATGCAACACAGGGAGGGAGTTCTGGCAGAGATGGGTGAGCTCCAGAAGTGGTAGCTATGACCAAGTATGTGGCCCTTGTGTCTAGACTCCATGCTGTCCTTTCCATGACTGTGTATTTGCATTTGAGAAGAAAATGTAACTGCTTAACTCAAAGCTGGAAATAGCTGCAATTCAGGATTGACACAGAAGTATGCCGGATGAAGGCAGAGGAAAAGGGAGTGAAGCTTCTATTTTTTAAAAAAATTTTAAATGCTTATTTATTTTTGAGAGAGAGAGAGAGAGACAGAGACAGAGCAAGAGTAGGGAAGGGGCAGAGAGAGGGAGACACAGAATCTGAAGCAGGTTCCAGGCTCTGTCTGAGCTGTCAGCACAGAGCCCCATGCCGGGCTCCAACTCCTGAACTGTGAGATCATGACCTGTGCAGAAGTTGGAGGCTTAACTGACTGAGCCACCCAGGCACCCCTTAAGCCTCTATTTTTTTTTTTTAAGTTTTATATGGCTTCTAGCTTTTGTCATTAACTGGACTATACGTGCCTGGCATACCGTCAGCTCTCTGTAGGTGACTACTAAGCTGTTGTAAACTGCCACAGGCCACCATGCAAGCCAGCAGGGAAAGCACTTGGGGGCTGTGGAGGGAGTAAAGGGACACATGTGTTCAAGGGACTCTCCTTTACACAGTGCTCTTGTAAGAAGGGGCTCTCTTCCTTGGTCAGATGCATGTGTCAATGTCATTCCATGTTCGGAGAAGCTTGTTCATTGCGGGACACTTGGAAGTCCGAGTTCTTCAAGTCCGGCCTGCGCGTTGCCAGGGCCATTGCCAACCGACCATGTTCTGCCCAAGTGCGATGAGGGCTGAGAGGTCGGTTTGGTTGGGGCCGTTCTCCGTCCTTCCTTCCCCGTCGTCGTCACCGACACAGACCCAGTTCAGGCTCTGCTGCTTTCCTGATACCCATGGTTTCTGAAACGTCACCATCAGTTAAAGTGGAGTCGCTCCAAGGTTTCTGGTCCTGCAGAGCGGGCCGGCCTGGCGGGTGGTGAGGTCACGCGCCGGAGCTGGCCTCCCGGCAGGGGGCACACCTGACACCCGCGCGCCACGCTGGGGGTGGGGGTGCGGGCGTCCACGTCCCCAAGGATCTCAGCAGCGCCGGGGAAATCAATTCCTCTCCGAATTAGGCCCATCTGCTCACAGATTTAATGATGATTTGTGTTCTGTAATTGCTGGCTTACAAAGTGGCGGGGAGAAGCGAACGTCTCGTTTTCAGCACCCCCCACCCCCCCACCCCCGCCCGAAATAAAACTGGCAAAAATCAAAAGAGCATTCTGGGAAGCACTTAATAGTTGCAACGCTGGTGAATTCAGAAAATCAATGACGGGCTCCGCGCCCTCTGAGGAGGGGCCGGCGCGAGGGCAGCGCCGCGCGCTCCGGCGTCCGCGGGGCGTGCGCGGGGGCCCGCGGGGCGCAAACGGTTAAGGCGGCCGGCGCCTCCGGAGGTCACGGCGGCGCAGGTGGGCGCGCACGGCCGGGCCGGGGCGGGGGCGCGCGGCGGGGCGCACGGCGGGCCCGAGCGCGGGGTGCGTGTGCGGCCGGCCGGCGCGGGGCTGCTCCAGCGCCGCGTCTTTTCTTCTCCTCGCGGTGATGTCATCGGCGGCGGCGGCTGGGAGCCGGGAGGCGGCGGCGGGGGCGGCGCCGGGCGGCCGCCGCAGGTTCATGTGCATCTAATGAAAAGGCACTTGACAGTCGGCCAGGACGCACGCGAGGGAGCGCGAGCCGGCCGGACCGCGGCGCCGCCCGAGCCAATCGCGGGGCCGGCCTCTCCATGGGCGACCCGGAGGGGGCGGGGGGCGCAGCCGGCCGGGCCGCGGCCGCTCCGAGGTGAACGGCGCCCAGACGGGCTCGCGGCGCGGGGAGGCCGGGCGCGCCGCCGCTATGAATTCCGCCGAGCAGACCGTTACGTGGCTCATCACCTTGGGCGTGCTGGAGTCGCCCAAGAAAACCATCTCGGACCCGGAGGGCTTCCTGCAGGCGTCTCTGAAGGATGGGGTGGTCCTCTGCAGGCTGCTGGAGCGCCTGCTCCCCGGGACCATCGAGAAAGTAAGTGCCGCCCCGGCCCGCGCCCCCACGGCGCACAGGCCCGGGCGGCGGGCGCCCCGCCTCGTTCCCGCCGCGGCCCGGGATGCGCGGAGACGTGCGGGCGCGGGGTCGCAGGCGCCGGCACCTGGCGGCCGCGCGGGGCGCGGAGGAGCCCACGCGCCTCCTTTGTGCGCGGACCCGGGAACGCGGCCCGCGCGGGGGGCGCGCAGGCGGCGCGAGGCCCGGGCGGCGGGAGCTGGGGGCGCCATTGTGTGCGCTGCGGCGGGGCCCGGGGTGGGGGTGTGGGGGTGGCCCGGCCGTGTCCGAGGGGACCGGCCCCGGGGAGGCCGCAGGGAAGGGGAGCGGCGGCTCCGCTCCGCCCCAAGGTGGAGTCGCCCCTGTCGGTGACCCGAGCGGAGAGCCGCGCTCCAGCGCCGCGCACAGCCTCCTCGAGGCTTTGTTTGAACAGTTTTTGTTGGTGGTATCGTAGGAGAGTTTCACCTCTGCTTAGTCGACCAATTGTTGGGCGTTTTTCAAAGGCATTGATCGATAGCCGAGGGCCGGGCTGTAAGATGACCGACTGCCCTCCCCGCCAGAGAATTCCTCGTGTCTCCAAGCCCCGAGGATGGCCGACCCCACGAAGCCAAGGCACTCTCCGAGGCTGGCTTAAAATTATCGATTTCATTTTCGGGTCCGTGCCTGATTCTGAGCACAATCACCGGGCCCACAGACCCTGCCTGCTTCTGTGTTGGTGGCCGGTGGTTTCCCCGGGGCGGGGGTGTGAACCCTGACCCTCATCTCTGCCAGTGATTAAAGTTTGCTTTCCTCCCACACAGGCTGACAAAGCCAGGGCTGGGGGTAGAAGTGCTTTTAAAAACGATGTGACCCTGTGTTTCAAAAACACTGCAATTTTATCCTTTTTTCTCTTTCTTTCTTTCTTTCTTTCTTTCTTTCTTTCTTTCTTTCTTTCTTTCTTTCTTTTTTCTTTTCTTTTTTCTTTTTTCTTTTTTCTTTTTTCTTTTTGCCAGCGTAGAATCTTAAGCTCAACCAGTTACTTAAAAGGTGTTAAGTGTAGAAGCTGAAGCACACCGTAGTTAGGAAAAAACTGTTTAATTTTTTAAATGGGGTTGTTTTAGCCCTAACGTACAGTGATGATTTGCTGATC
The DNA here is from genome assembly GCF_018350175.1 of Felis catus. NCBI lineage: Eukaryota > Metazoa > Chordata > Mammalia > Carnivora > Felidae > Felis > Felis catus. Next base: position 80,576,814 of record NC_058368.1, read on the forward strand.
AAATGTTAATTAGGTCACTTGAAAAAGTAAAACGTTTAATCTTACAAGTTTGTGCATGTTTTGGTGCTGCATTTTAAAGGTCAGAAAAGGTTTTGTTTTATATGAATTTGCATGCCTGCTAGTTTTAGGTATTTTTTCTTACTTAGAACATATGTATGAAAACAGAATCTGGATGAGGCTGAAGGGCTGTCTGCCTGGCCAGGAAATAAAAACGTTGCTTGTAAACCAACCTGATGTCACAATAAAATTATGATTTAAGACAGGCTTAAGGAGCAGAATCTAACTTTCAAGGCCCTCGGAACAGTTTGTTGTCATCTGGATACGAGGACCTATGGTAATAAAAGTCAGATGTTGGAAAGCAGTGCAAATGCACGCTAAGTTCACCAACACAGGCTTCTATAAAACGTTGTTCCGTGACTAAGAGTGAAGTTTTAGGAAACTCCCTGCGCTGTCTGGATAAAATCATGTCACCATCGAAGCGTGCTATTTGGCATATTAGCTGCATTCATGTGATTGGCAGACTTGAATAATCATTTTCTTTTACATTCTCCAAAGGGTTTCTTTCCAAACTGTAGCACTCCTTCCATCCCTAAAACAAAGAGAGGAAATGTTTAGCTTGTGGGAGCTGGACTGAAGCCCGACATGTTCTGCAACCAGGGTCCCCCAGAAATGTACTCTGCTGCCACTGTCCTTCCCTACCACCGACCCCCCTGTGGCCCCAACTGGTTGGTTTTCCGCTGACACTGCCAGAATGCAAGTGGCACAAATTAGAGACAGCACTACCGGTTCTGTGTGGTTCAAAGGTAGGTTTTTGGAGTAAAATATTAGCCAGTCTCTGCCTCTAAAAACCACAGGTTTCCGCGTCTCCCGAGCTTTCCTGTCTCTTTAGCAGAGGCATTGATTTGGGCTCCCACACCGCGTAGCGCGAGCCACAAGGCAGACGTGTGCGACAGCTCTCACTTGGCCCTGCGGACGTCGGTCTGGGGACGGCTTTCTTTTACACAGGAGCGTTTGGAAACTTCGTCGAACGTTCATGTGGAACCCAAAGAGATTTAACTTTACCCTAGTTGGCCACCTGAACACGCTGGCAGCTGGGCAGGGTGCTGGAAGCAGCATGCCACGTGTGCAGATCCACGACTCAAAACGGACCGTTAGGCTGGGGAAAGCGCAGAGGTGGCTCGGGTTTCCCACATGCCTTTGGTCAAGAAGACACGTGCCGGTGTGTTCCTTGTATTCTGTTATTTGTTCTAGTTGGAGCCAGTGAAAGGGCGGAGAACCACGGGGACTCTCAGACTGTAGATGTTTTCGCCCAGGTTCCCCTGGATGCAGGCTGCCCTTCGCAAGGCGGGGGTGGGGGCGGGGATCATACACCTCTGTGAGCAGCTCAGAAAAGAGACACTTTTCATTATCGCCACCGGCAGGTCGTCTGCTGTCGGGGAGACAGAGTGGGGATTACGCGGTTTCCTGGACCTTCGTGTGTGAGGCACTTCCGCTTTGATTTTCTCCAGCAATGGCCCTGGTGTTTTGCTGGCCTGCTCACCCTTCCTGGGATGGGAGCGGGCAGAGGCCCCGAATCCAGGGGCCCCTGCCACCCTGAGCTCGTGAACTCACACTTGAAGCCCCTCTGGACTGTTTAGTCACAGGGGTGAAATGAAGATTCAGACGTTCTAGAAGGAGGAGCACCTGTAATGAGCACACAGAAGTGGCAGGGGTCATGAAAGGAAATGCTGCTTCAGTTTTCCTTGTTGGTGCGGCCCACGGGGCTGCTGGATCCAGTGTGAGAATCTCCTGGAGCCTGGTTCTGTCTTCCCCGAGCCAGGAGAACAGAACACACTGGAATCGGTAAAGTGCTTCCCTGGGGACGCTCCCATCGATCCACACTTGTGGATCACAGTTGAGAAAGTCCTGCTACCCTTCTGGCCTTGCTGGATGTCCTGGGCGTGTATGTTGAGTTGAGATGGGGTTAAGCTGCTGGGCTGGGTTCCTGTGTCCTGGGGCGGTGACAGAGCCCCACCCCTGGCTGGCTGCACTGAAGATGTTCTCTCCCAGGCCTGGAGGTGCAGGCCTGGGATAGGGGTATGGGCCGGGGATTGGGGTGCAGGCCCGGGACTGGGGTACGGGTTGGGCCATGCTCACTCTGAAGGTGCTCGGGAAGGGGGTCCCGCACATGCCCAGAGTCCCCATGAAGTTCCCCCAGTCTCTGCTGTGCCCAGACCTCCCCTTTTATGAGGACACCGTCCCTGGATTAGGGCCACCCGACCCCTGTATGACCTCAACTTAACCAATTACATCTGCAGCAACCGTGTTTCCGAATAAAGTCACATCCTGTGGTTCTGGGGGTCAGGGCTTGGACATACACATTTTGGGGGACACAATCTAACACATAACGGGTTACATAATGAATTTGAATCCAGTCAACTTATTGAGTACATACCTGCTTGGAGGATGCCAGGTGCTACGGGAGATAAAAAGAGTAACTGTTCTTAGAGGTTTGAGTGCAGGAGAAAACTGTCAAAACAGGAGCAGCGTGAGGAAATAAAGTCAGCTATGGAGGAAAAGGAACAGGAATTAAGGGGTTCCAGGCAACCAGCGTCTGAGCAGGCCAGCCTCTGATGATTTTCCTGACATGTGGATTACGACATGGTTTGTGTTTCCTCAGACTATCCTCGGGCAGCCCTTAGGTGGTCCTCTGCAGGCTTGCGGGCAATCAGCGAGTTCGGATATAACATAGGAGGAAAAAGTTGCTTTTTCCTGGTTGATTTGTGGCTTGCGTTTCCGGTCAGTCCTAGGATTTCTGGGGCCGGTGGCGGGAGAGAAGTGAGGTGTCAGTGGCCCCTGGACAGCGGCTCTGAGGGCCCGCCGTGAGCAGCTCGCGCTGAGGATGAGGTCAGCGATGGCAGTGTGGTGTGATGGCGAGGGTCTCGCTCACACCGGGCCAAGACTCGGAGGCCCATGCCCCGCAGCTGTCGGTACATACTTGGCGGTCTCGTGGGAAAGCGTTCTGAGAGAAGTCGCAGGGCACGTTACATCCCGACTGTGTGTTTCGGGAGACTTCTTTAAACTTTGCAAACTGAGCAAATTCCTTGTAATGAAACGAAACTTTCAGAGGAGTTAAAATGTAATGACAAACATCTGCTTTTGAAGCATATGATTTTGAAGTCCTGCCTCAGCCCTGCACGAGGGGGATTCGTGTTGGGGGTTTCAGGCCCTGAGGAGGGGGAAGCCCACTGCATTTGCTGGCTGATTCGCAGTCAGGCAGCCTCCTGGCAGTTTAGATGGGGGGACGCCCAGAGTGGCTCGCTTTAGCGAGTGTGCTGGTGCCGTGCGTGGTGTGCTTGCTCCGGCAGGTGTGACATAGGGGTGTGTGTGGGGGGGGGGCAAGAGGGCCTTCCCCACGGGCAGCTGCCCCTTGTCCTCCAGCAGAGTCTGGCGGTGGTGCTGTCCCAAGACCTCATTCTATTAATAGAAGCAATGCCCGCGGTGGCTTCCTTTCCCGGTTCCCTTAAGCACTGCCCGCCTGTGTCCGTATCTTTTACAGAAATAGCGCGTGCCCCAGGTTGCAGGCAGCGTGCCGGGCACCGTCGCCCCCATCTCCCAGGTGAGAACACTGAGGCCCAGCAGTGCCTCATGCCATGCCCACGTTGCCCAGTTAGAGCCCCGGGGGCAGAAGAGCCCAGGTGTGCCTGTCGTCCGCGCTGGGCCTGCTCACGTGCGCTAGATCAGGAGGACGTAGGCAGTCCCTGCCTTCAGGAGTTACAGACCAGCTCAGGACACCAGACTGACAATGTGAGTGACCACAGTGACAGAACAGACTCCAGGGTTACATCGTGGGCACAGACTGCCGTTCACCAGGGGTCCTAAGAGGGAAGGAGAGGCCGTCAGGATGTGAGCCACACGCCTGCCTGGTTATCTGGGGGCTCAGAAATAGCTGGAAGCAGGACAGGTAGCTCTAGAGAGTGTTGTGCTCGGGCTGTGACCCTGGTCGGGACGCTCCTCTGCCCCTTTTCCCTCCTCTCTCCTGGAGGACACCCCTGAGGAGTCTGGCGAACTGTTGCTCTGGCATCGGATCGTCCTCCGGGGGACTCGAGGGCCTTCCTGACTCTGTGCTTACTGAGGTCCATCTGTGCTAAGATGTAGAACAGTGTGCTGTCCGTGTACGTACATACATACACGTGCACATGTCTAATACTTCTCGAGAGGCCCGGCTCTGGTCTTGGACTGGAGCCGCCCATGTGTTTGTCATTGTCGGTAGAAGGTGGCAGAAGCCCACCATCCTCTGGGCACCCAACTCTGTCATGGGCGGTGCCACCAGCTGGGGCAACCGGTTGTCCCCAAGACCCACTGGTCCCTCCCATAGCCACCCTAAGAAGGGGCGGTCCCCATATATGCTCCAGAGTCACCCAGTTGCTGTGTGACGTGTGGCAACTTCTCCAACTTCTCTGAGTCTCAGTTTCTCCCCTAAAAAATGAGATTAATGACCCCCTCCCCCCCAGAGGGAATGGCCTCTTGGGGCAGAAGGGTTGCTAAGAGGGTAAATGGGTAGCCCTGAGGGGTTTCTTGTGTTGTCAGGCACAGAGTAGGGTCCTCGGGACACAGAAGTTGTTATTATTTTACGGACTGACCCTGGAAACTTTCTCTGCTGGGAAAACTCCAAGCCAGGATTTGAACCTCAAGGCCAACGCCAATCCAGGAATACTTCCTTATTCTCACAACCAGCCAGAGTCTTGCAACTCCAGGGGGCTGGTGGCCCCTCCCTTCCCGCCCTGACAGACCACCACTGTCTGGGTCGGCGGGACCACTGAGTTTGGCTTCCAGGACCCTCTGCTCAGCGCCAGGCCCTGAGCAGCTGCAGAGCACACACAGCTGCTGGAGGGCTGAGCTGGCGGGCTCGGGTTTCACATTTGTAGAGTTTCATGCATGGGAAGGGCGTCCGCAGAGGGAGGGTGTTGGGGCTGGCTCTGGGCCCTGGGTGTGACATCTGACCTTTTCCTCCATCAGTTCTACCCAGTTAGGTTAGGAGAATGCATTTCCTGATGTTTTCACATTTCTAACTTTAGCTCTGAATTTTAAAAGTTCTATGAACCAGACTGGTCGTTCTCAGCCCTATTTTTGTAGACAGTGCTGTGTCTGCTGTAGTCTAAGGGCCAAGGAGCAAGGTGGGGATGTTTAAATGGGATGTGTGGAAGTACGTTTCAAACACATATGTCACAATTATTTAAACCACTGTAGTTTTGGGTTCCTACTATGTGTGTGCTACTGTCCACATCATACAGAAACACATGCACACACATGCACCTGTTCCATATCACCTTTTTAGGCAGGTCATAAGGGAAACCATGGGGTCTTAAGTGTAGTGCATTTGTGAATTCTCAGTGTGAAGGAATTCTCAAGAGGTTATCCAATCCAAACTCATCATTTTACAGATGGGTTAACTGAAGACAGCTGCATCCGGTTGTGTAAGTTGTGCACTGCACAGTCTAGGGTAGGTCACTCATAGTGTACATGAATGGTGTCTTAAGACTGTGCCGGGCAGGGGCTCTGGGGCAATGATGCATAGAAGTCAGCCTCCACAGAGGTCAGCGTCCTCAGAGGTCAGCCTCCTAGGGTACAAGACAAATTAGAGACGGGTTGTGGTAGATTACAGAAGTGGCCCTAGCTCTTCACTCCCCGTAGACCTGCCTTCAAAGAGGGAGCCTGTTTTCTCACTTCTTGAATCTGAGGCTGGCCTCGACTCGTGTTGGCCAATGGGATGTGGCGGAAGTGACAGGTGTTAGTACTGGCTGAGGCTTCAAGAGGTTTTGCGTGTTTCTGCACTCTCTCAGACCTGCGTCTACTCTGAGGACAGGCCCAGGCCCTGGATGCTGAGGGATTGGAGAGCACGTGGCAGAGAGCTTGACTGTCCCTGCTGAGGCCTCCTGGACTCCCCTCCTGCCTGCTCACACTGGAGAGAGCCGCGTGCAGATCAGCAGTGCTGCTGCCCAACACAGATGACCACTGCTTCGCGAGCAAGCCCAGTTGTGACCCGAAGGACCGGCCAGCTGACCCGTAGCCCACGGACCAAAGTAGATGCTTCCTTCTGCCCGCCACTGAGGTTCCGTGGCTGTTTGTTAATGCAGCCTCACTGTGGCAGTAGACGGCAGGTACAAGGCTAGGGAATGCAGCTATTATTTTGTACGTAATTTTACCTTTTATTACACTTGGAGCAGCTTTTTACAAAGGGTCCATAATACCCCCCCCCCTTTTTTAATGTTTATTTTTGAGGGAGAGAGACAGTGTGAGCAGGGGAGGGTCAGAGATAGAGGGAGACACAGAATCAGAAGCAGGTTCCAGGCTCTGAGCTGTCAGCACAGAGCCCGACACGGGGCTTGAACTCACGGACTGTGAGATCATGACCTGAGCCGAAGTCGGATGCTTAACCGACTGAGCCACCCAGGCGCCCCAATAATACCCCTTTTTAAAAATTTTATTTTCGAGGGGTGCCTGGGTGGCGCAGTCGGTTAAGCGTCCGACTTCAGCCAGGTCACGATCTCGCGGTCCGTGAATTCGAGCCCCGCGTCAGGCTCTGGGCTGATGGCTCAGAGCCTGGAGCCTGTTTCCGATTCTGTGTCTCCCTCTCTCTCTGCCCCTCCCCCGTTCATGCTCTGTCTCTCTCTGTCCCAAAAATAAATAAACGTTGAAAAAAAAATTTAAAAAAAAATTTATTTTCGAGAGAGTGAGCATGAGTGGGGGAGAGGGGCACTGGGAGAGAGAGAATCTCAAGCAGGCTTCATGCTGGGTGTGGAGCCTGATGTGGGACTCCATACCATGACCCTGGGATCATGACCTGAGCTGAAATCAAGAGTCGGATGCTCAAACCACTGAGCCACCCAGGTGCCCCAATAATATTCTTTTTTTTTAAATTATTTTTAATATTTATTTATTTTTGAGACAGAGAGAGAGCATGGACAGGGGAGGGTCAGAGAAAGAGGGAGACACAGAATCTGAAACAGACTCGAGGCTCTGAGCCATCAGCACAGAGCCCGACGCGGGGCTTGAACTCACGGACTGCGAGATCATGACCTGAGCCGAAGTCGGACGCTTAACCGACTGAGCCACCCAGGCGCCCCCCAATAATATTCTTAATATAGTCTTCAAAGAAAGACCAAAAAAAGTGTAGCAACTTAAACCTCTCCAGTTTATATTAAATTGCTTTAGCTTAAGATGGGAATCCACAGTTCCAAGTTTGCTTTGGCTTTGTGTAGTTTTCTTACAATGCAGTCTTGTTGTGGCAGGATGATTTTTGTTAGCAACACCTTATTTAAAACAGTCTAGTTCTGGATTATTTGTAAATACTCTGGCCTGTGATGGCCTTTCTCCCTCAGTTCTGAGTGACTCACTACTAAGTTCCTGTGCCAAGAAGATGTGTGCCCAACCTATTTCCTGTCCGTAAAGTACTTTGTTTACAAGAGATGTTTTAGTACCCATCTGCAGTTAGCAAATTCATTCAGAAGTCTTTTGTCAGGAACACTGGTTTTCTGAAAAAGCCTGTTGCTTTCTGAACGCATGCCAAAAGATGATGACTTTGTTCTTCACGTTAAGGAGGAATGTTATAGTGCTTTTGACAGAGAATTAGGTTCAGAGAAGTATTCCTGGTCCTCATCGCCTCTGCTGGTGCTCCAGGAGGAGTAAGAGACTCTCAGGACATAGAGAGTTTTATTCCAGGCCTTTATTTCTTGAGTCACCTCATTGTGATCTCTGTGGTGCTGCAGAAATTGCCTTGTTCAGGGAATCATAAACACTGGTGCTGGTAAGGAGATTTCTTCTCGTGGAAGCATGACATTTTCTGGTCAGAGTCTTCCTGTTTGTTAATGCATTTTTGTTTCTGTTGAAAACAAGCGCTATAAATAGGATGTGGTCAAATTCTGGACAGATTTGCGATGGAGTGTAAACTTCCAGAAAGTACCACAGAAACCATGCTTTTAAGTGACAAGAGACCGGAGTTGAGTGTCTTCCCCACTTTATCGACTGATGACAGATGGAGAAGAGTCAGGGTTCACGTATCATGCCTCTGACAGAGCAGTTACTCAGACAGAGCCAGAATAGCTGCCACATTGACAATCTAAAATAGCTGCCATGTTGGTGATCCAAAATAGCTGCCATGTTGGCGATCCAAGGCTGATTCTTCAAATGACAATAGTAACTCTACTTCAGTGGGTGTGAGTCTTGATTATCTGTTTATGAATTGTTAAAATAATAATACGGGAGCGAGCTACTCACCCTACCCGTAATTCTTCTGTTGTCTGTAATGAAATGTCTTCCTAAGAAGCTAGAAAAATAAGAGCACTGGATGTTACATGTAAGTGGTGAATCACTAAATTCTCCTGAAATCATTATTATACTAGATATTAACTAACTTGGACTGAAATAAAATTAAAAGAAATTTAAAAAAGAAAGATAACGGCAAATGCAACTCTAAGTAGTAGGTGAAAGAAAATAAATAACTTAATGGGAATCAGTGACAGAAAACAAATTTACTAGAGAAAATCAACAAAACCAAAATCTGGTTCTTTGGGAAAATCAATGAAATTGGTAAGCCTCTTAAACTGGCCAGGAAAATGGCCAATATGAGGAATCACTATGGGTTCCACAGACACTAAAATGACCATAATGGGATAGTATGAACGTTTTTATGCTAGTATATTCTACACTGTAGATGAAATGCATAATTTTCATGGAGGACCTTCCCAGCCCTACAGGTATAGAATTCAAACCAGTTAAAAAGCTTCTCATAGAGGGGGCACATGGGGTGCTCAGTCGTTTAAGCATCCGACTTCAGCTCAGGTCATGATCTCGTGGTTCATGAGTTCGAGCCCCATGTCAGCTGTGCTGACAGCTCAAAGCCTGGAGCCTGCTTCGGATTCTGTGACTCCCTCTCTCTCTGCCCGTCCTCCGCTCGTGCTCTGTCTCTCTCTGTCTCAAAAGTAAGCAAACATTAAAAAAAAAAAAAGCTTCTCATAAAGAAAATTCCAGGCCACATGGCCTCATGGGCGAACTTTACCAAAGAATTCAGGACTTCTGTCCAGAATACATAAAGAACTCTCAACACTCAATAATAAGGACACAAAGAGTCCAACTTGAAAAATGGACAAACAGCTTGAGCAGACGCTTCACGGAAGAAGGTGTGTGAGTGACAGGCACAGGAGAGACGCTGGATGCACTTGGCAGGAGGGACATGCAAACAGAAGCCACCGCGAGGTGCCGCTGTGCACGTGTTAGAATGGTCAGAATTTAAGCCTGGTCATACCGCATGTGGATGAGGATGTGGAGGGGCCAGAGCCCCCATCCACTGCTGGTGGGAACCGAAAACCATGTGACTGAGCAGCTTGTCAGTTTCTTGAAGTAGTGAACATCCACGAAGTGGCTGAGCCATCCCGTTACTAAGTGTTGACTCGGAAATGGAAGTATGCCCTTAGCGTGTCTCGTGCACGTGTGTTCATAGCAACTTTATTTATTTATTTATTTATTTATTTATTTATTTATTTATTTATTTATTTATTTATTCGTTCTTTGCAACTTTATATTTGATAGCCACAAACTGGACACAACCCAGATGTCTTTCAACTGGTGAATGGATAGAGTGTGGTATATCCACGGAATACTAAGCAATAAAAGTGACTACTCTGTGACAGGAATGAAAATTATGCTGAGGAAAGAAGCCAAAGTACACATGGTACTTCACGAACATAAAATTCTAGAAAATGCGGCGTGGTCTACAGTGACAGAAGGCACATCAGTGCTGGCTTAGGGATGCTTCATGGGGCACAAGGAGACTTTTGGGGGTGAGGGGGCGTTCGTCTTGATTCTGGTGATTGTTTCAGAAGGGTACACGTGTCAAAACTTGTCAAATCGTACGCTTCAAATATGCGCATGGCACGTCTGTTACGTCCCAGTAAGTCTTACGCGGCAGTATTCACTCTGCGGGTGATTAAGATTTTGTTGTGCGTACTGGAGCTTTAGTTCATTTTACCAGCAGTCCCTTTTGAACCTAATTGTGAACCCAGAAAACATGTATGGAATTTCAATGTATAAAGGTGTAAATAGCGAACTTACATTTTATGTGGGTGGGGGGAAGGGACTCGCTGCCAGACCTCATTTATTCGCGTGTTTGTTTTCTCATCAGATCCTTCCTGGGTATCTATTACACGGATTATGCTGGGCTCTGGAGATTTAATGATTAGCCAAAATACACTCGCATACTGTCCCATGGGGAGAGCATTAAAGACATCGTATGAATTTGTTTTACAGATTGAGACATGTGCTCGGGGGGTGAGGAACGGGTTTTAGCAGAGGGACCTGGTTTCCACTTGGCAGGTGGGTCAGGTCACGTCTTGGGGAAGGCTCTTCTCTGGAAGTACTACTTGAGTTGAGTGTTGATGGACCAGTGCACTGTTAATTAGAGAGGGGAACAGGGAAAGTTTGTGATGTTTTCAAGGGAAGTCTTGGTTGGGTGCGGATTTGGAAAACAATATTCCAGGCACAGTGTGGAAACAGACTGGATGTGGCCTGGGGAGGTGGTTATTAAGCTCTCAGCCTTGCCCGGCTGAGAGCTGCTGGGAGCTGGGTCTGGGACGGGGTTGGGGAGACCGCTCCCGGGGTGCTGGCCACACACAGGGTAGATGTGGTGTCCCGGTGCGAGAGGGGGCCCGGGGGCTGCCTGAGGCTCGGTATCAGGTCCAGAAGGGATGCTGTGGTGAGTGTGAGGAGTCAGGGCTCAGACAGGATGCTGGGCTGTAAGATAAATTTGGGAGTCACCCAAGAGAGATGGGAGCTGAGGTGTAGGAGTGGTGAGCTTCCTGGCGGCCGCAGCAGCAGCAGCAGTGGGGCTCAGGAGGCTGGCAGCAGGTGGTTAGGTCAGGTCAGGAGTGAGCCTGGTGACTGGCAGGGGAAGGGCACGGCCAGTACGCTGCAGGGGCGAGAGATGTGCCTTGGAGGACCAGAGGCTCTGGCGGTGTGCTGGGAGGGTGGGGGGGGGGGGCACGGTCACTCCCCGTCCCCAGGTGGCAGGCATGGCGGCGACCGTCCCAGGAGAGCCAGCAGAGCACGCACCCGGTGGCCGGCCCCTGAGCAGGTGGCCAGGGTGAGAGCGGCTCTGATGGAGGGGAGCAGGCGATGTTGGGGGCAGAGCTGAGCGGGAGAGGCTGGATTCAGCAAGAGGGCGGCCGGGCTGGGGCCTGCCGCGTGCTGGGCGTGTGGATTCCCCGAGATTGTTCGGGGGGCTGAGCAGGGCCTGTGGTGCTCATCAACTCTCGTCAGAGTTTGGTGGGAGGAAGTTGACTTTGAGCCGATTTTGCCTTTAGAAGACTGTGTTCTTGTCCGTGGCTTAGGGAAGTACAGCTGTCATGGGTTTCCTCCTTCCTTTCCAATGTGTTTTCCCAGGTGTTTGTAAGAATCCAGTGAGTGAGTGGAGTCTGCCTGGTTGTCGCTCTGGGTGCTCCCGAGATTTGCATCTTACCATAACGTATTAATGTCTGGTCTTTGACGCGCCCCCTCCATCCATTTTATGACGAGCCGCTGGAAACCACCTGCTGTCGGCCATGTCCGTTTTGCAGCTGACCTGTGAAAGTCCAGATCTGATGTAGTTAAGGCCTTTTAGGGGTGTCTGTATGTAATTTTTAGAAAGTTCTTGTCCAAGCTGAGGACTTTCTGTATTCCGTTACAAAGTTATGAATATACACGTGTCTCCTGGGACTGCTGTTCCTCCTTTGGAAAATGCTCACAATTAGCTACATGTCATGATACATACGTGGAGGAGATGAAAGTAAATCAGTGCTGTTCAGTGGGAATCTCACGTAACCATTTGGTTACCAAATGTGTAGCATTTGGGTATTAATTTTCCGATTCACAGCAGTAAAACATGCGCTTTTCAGGTCTGTCTCCACGTGTGGGAGAAGCAAGCCCACCAATTATTTTTTTCTCCTTAATCCCTTTTCTTCGAGAGGATGTTGGGAGATGCAGGGGTGGGGGTGTGGAGGGAAGGAGTGTGGCACGCACACACGTGCTCCCTCACTGAGGAGCTTCTGGGCTGACGGCTCCTGGGTTGGTCTGGTTTTCTTCTCTCACGGCTGGAGGTGGCACAAGTGCCCGACACTGGTTCTCGTCCATCACGCACAAAATGTTAGCAAAAACAAAACAAACAACAAAACCCCCCAAACCCCCAAAATGTTAGTGAGCAAAACAAAACAAAAAAACAAAATAAAAAAACCAAAAATGTTAGTGAGCAAAAAAACAAAACAAAAAAACCAAAATGTTAGCAAAAAACAAAACAAAACAAAAAACCCAAAATGTTAGTGAGCAAAACAAAACAAAAAACAAAAAAACCCAAAATGTTAGCAAAACAAAACAAAAAAAATAAAACAAAAAACCCCAAAATGTTAGTGAGCAAAAAACAACACAAAAACCAAAAAAAAACCCAAAAAACCCAAAATGTTAGTGAGCAAAACAAAACAAAAAACAAAAAAACCCAAAATGTTAGCAAAACAAAACAAAAAAAATAAAACAAAAAACCCCAAAATGTTAGTGAGCAAAAAACAACACAAAAACAAAACAAAAAACCCAAAATGTTAGTGAGCAAAACAAAACCAAAAATGTTAGCAAAACAAAAAACAAAAAACAAAAAAACCCAAAATGTTAGTGAGCATCTCAGGTTGTCTCCAAGTGATGCAAGGCTTCCTGTCGTATGTGTCTTTGGTTGAGGTGGCGATGTGGGCCTTGCAGGGAAGTGTCCTCAGAATCACCTGATGGCTTGTGAAAATAGATTGCCAGGCTGCACTTCAGAGTTTCTGGTTTTGTAGGTCTCCGTTGGAGGTGAGAATTTGCATTTCTGACAGGTTCTCAGGTCATGCCAATGCTGCTGGTCCAGGGACCACATTTGAGAACCACAGCCCCCTGGGCTCATCTGCCCAGCAACACCATAGCCTGGACCAGCCAGATTGTATGCAAGCCCCTTTAAGAAGACAGGAGACCAAGATGTGATCACCTGGGGACTTTCCCACAGGTGGGCACTGGCTGCTTGCCTCCCTTGGCTTACAGACCCCCCCCCCCCCCCCCCCCCGCATGCTTGGAAAGTTTCCTAACTGGTGCCTTTTAGTTTAATACAGAACAGACCCCATGCTGCTTTCCAATGGGCTTTTGAAACGTGGAGGTAGAGGGAGGTTGGAAAGAAATCCTGCCTTGGGTTGGAAGGGGCAGTTGGAATATATCTCAAAAATGGAATCCCTCACCTGTTTCTGTGCGTCCAGGAAATCCCTGCATAAAATGGAAGACAAACAGAATCTCTTTGAAGAGACCAAGCTCAGGAGGTCCGTGGAATCGCTACTTAAATTGAGGTGCTTGAGGAGACATCCTCGGAATAGTGACATGAGCCCCACATAGAGGGGCTGTGTCTAAGCAGGACTCCAAGTCACGAAAAGCTAATGAAAGGCACAGATGCCTCAGGCAGGCTTCTCTGTGACACAGGCTTTTAAAGGGAAGTAAGTCCCCGAGTTGGGTTGCGGGGTCAGGGAGTCGCCTCTGGGAGGGGGTGGTGCTGGGTCCAAATGGCAGCACAGCCGCTGTTCCTTAGTGAGGGAGCTCCACCGAGCTGTGACTCGTCCTAACGCTGCTTCTGGGGGTGTGGATCTGTGGTCCTTAAACTGGGGACCACGTGTTCTCTGAAGGTCTGGACACGCTGGCTTTCCACCAACACTGAGGACGCACACCTTGATTTCATTCCAACTTAAGCTTTTCCATTCAGTAGCCAGTTAATCGTTTTGTTACTGAATATGGAGAGAACAGTGACAGTGCTTGCCACCCCCTCCCCACCCCAAGGCTGGCGGCAGGAAGCTGCTTTTCTAGACGCCATTGCTCAGGTGACCTTCAGCGGCCATCTCTCCTTCCAGCGAAGGCTGTGGGGGTGGCTGGCAACCATTTTCAAGCAGCCACCACGAAAAGGCTTCAGAAGGCAATGACACTTTCTCTTGAAACAAACGAGAAAATAGGAAATCTCAGCAAAGAAACAGGACTCATGGAAAAGAAATGGGAATTGCAGAAATGAAAACTGCAATAACAAAACTCACTGGACAGGCTCAAAAGCCGAGGGGAGACGGAAGGCAGAAGAAGAGAATGCGAGGCCACACCAGCGGAGTCTTCTAGGCCCGGGGAGCCTGCCTGACGGAGCTGGGAGGAAGCCGCGGGCCTGTCACAGAGCAGGCAGCAGACGCACTCAGAGTCACAGCTGCAGGTGGGCGGCTGCCCACATCCATTCCCTCCCTCCCCTCCTCCTGTGTGAGCCTCTGTCCCCGCTGCCTGTCCCCTTCAGCTGTGAAATGTCTGGGTCACACCACCTCACCGTTGGCTTCTTTTGGCCCCTTTGTGACAGGAAACTAGAGTAAGGCGACCCTACTAAACGTGCACGTCTGTGGATGACCATGGAAAGTGCTGGGCAGCGGGAGCCTGAAGAGGCCCAAGGGAGCAGGCCAGCTGGTTAGGGGAGCCCAGGGCGGAGCCAGTGATTTTGCTTCGTGATAGAGATGAGGGCTGAAACCAGAGTGCTGGCTCTCGGCAGCTCCCGGCTGACCGCACTGGAGAAAGCAGGGGCCCCGGTCACTGAGCGTGGGCAGCCCTGGAGAGAGGCGTGACAGAAGGGGTTAAGGTGAAGGCTTACAGATACACCCAAGGCTGTTTTGCATTTCTCTGTCTATGGGGATTATGCTTCCAAGTGTTTTCTAGAATGGCTCCTGTCTCAAAAGTTCGATTCCCATATTTGACCAGTTATGTTTACTTGTTGGTTCTAGGTGCTCCGTAAACATTACTCAACATCCCTTTTACGGAACAAATAATACATTGGGTGCTTGTGTCTGCCGGGTGCTGACACAGCTCTTCTCTAGACCAAATACTCTGCACACTGAATGTCTCTTCCATGGTGCAGGAAGATATTCCATGAACTTACTTAGTACTAAGTACACTTAGTACAGCAGATAGTATATTAGACAGTGATGAGAAGGGATGGGGAGTGCCAGCAGTTAAGGCAATACTGCAGTTTTATATCTGGTACTTAGGGCAGGCGTTACTGAGAGGTGACATTTCAATAAAGACTCCATGAATATAAGCAAAGGAGTGATGTGAATATCTGGGAGATGGAATTTCAGGTGATGGGAATAGCTTGTGCAAAGGTCCCGAGGTCCCTGAATAGCCTCTGCAAACTTGCCTGGCAAGTTTGGGGAACAGCAGAGGCCACAGTGAGCTGGGGGAGGGTAGTTGGCTGATGGGTTCAAGGACGGAACAAGGGAGCCTTGTGCAGGGCCTGCTTAACCATCATAAGGATTTTGACTTGAAAACAGATTAATAGGCTTTATTTTCTAGAGCAGTTAAGGTTTCCAGAAAACTGGGCAGAAAGTACAGAGAACCCCATACACCCCCACCCTCCCCTTTTAACATTTTGCATTAGTGTGGTATACTTGTCACAATCGATGAACCAGCACTGATACAATAGTAACTAAAGTCAACAGTGTACATTAGGGTTCGCTTCGTTGTGCACTCCGTGGGTTTGGACAAATGTATAATGACATGTCTCCCCCATTACAGTGTCATGCAGATTGCTTTCACTGCCCTAAAAATTCTCCATCTTTTAGGGGTTGCCAACCCCAGGCAACCACGGATCTTACAGTCTCTATAGTTTTGCCTTTTCCAGAATGCCATATAGTTGGGATCATACAGGATTGGCTTCTTTCACTTAGAAATACGCATTTAAGTTTCTCCTCCGTGTCTTTTTGTGGCTTAATCACTTCTCTTCGTCACTGAATGATTTCCCACTGTCTAGATGGACCACAGTCTATTTATGCATTCACGACTGAAGGTCATCTTGATTACTTCCAGGTTTTTGCAAAGAGATTCTTGTAGACATTTGTGTTCAAGTGTTTTCATGGACGTGTTTTTAGCTCTTGGGGAAGCACCTTCAAGAAGCAAGATTGAGGGGCACCTGGGTGGCTCAGTCAGTTAAGCATCCGACTTCGGCTCAGGTCATGATCTCACGGTCGTGAGTTCGAGCCCTGCGTCGGGCTCTGTGCTGACAGCTCAGAGCCTGGATCCTGTTCTGGATTCTGTGTCTCCCTCTGTCTCTGCCCCTTCCCTGCTCATGCCCCATCTCTCTCTTTTTGTCTTGCAAAAATAAATAAAATGTTAAAAAAAAACCCAACAAGATTGCTAGGGGTGCCTGGATGGCTCAGTCGGTTGAGTGTCTGATTTCGGCTCAGGTCATGATCTCAGTTTGTGTGTTTGAGCCCCCGCATTGGGCTCACTGCTGTCAGTGCACAGCCCACTTTGGATCCTCTGTCTCCCTCTCTGTGTCCTTCCCCTGCTCACGTGAGCTGTCTCTGTCTCAAAAGTAAATAAACATTATATGTATATATATATATATATATATACACATACACATATACACATATATATACACATATATATGGGTATATATATATGTGGGTGTGTATATATATATAAAAGGTATATATGTATATATATACGTATATATGTATATATATGTATATATATGTGTGTGTGTGTATATATATATATATATATATATATATATATATATATACACGTATATATAAAATAAGTTTGGTAAGAAACCACCAAACGTCTTCCAAAGCGGCTGTGCCCTGTTGCATTCCCACCAGCAGTGAATAAGAATTTCTGTTGCTCCGCATCCTGATCAGCAAATGGTGTTGTCAGTGTTGGGTACTGGCCGTTCTAATAGGTGTTTAGTGGTGTCTTTTTTTAATTTGCATTTCCCTGATGACATATGATGTGGAACATCTTTTCACATGCTTACTTGCCATCTGTGTCTCTTTGGTGAGGTGTCTGTTCAGGTCTTTTGCTCATTTTTAAATTAGGTTGTCTACTTACTGTTGAGTTTTAGGAGCATTTTGTATATTTTGGGGACAAGTCCTTGATTGTATATATATTCTTTGCAAATACTTTCTTCTAGTCTTTTTTTTCTTGTCTTTGATTATCCTAAAGGACTTTGGCTTTTACTCTGAGTGAAACTGGGAGCTTTTGAGGGTTTTGAACAGAGGAGTCATGCGACAGGCACTTTATAAATATGCAGGGAAATATTCTAGTTATAGTAATATGGAAGAAATAGAATTTCTGAGTATACATTGGCGGCCTTAGGCGGTGACTAATGAAGGTCACTTTTTCTAAGTGAGGTTTTGAAAATATATTTCCCAACAACAGACATGACACATCTTATTAGCAGCTGTGACCCATACCCTGATTAAGGGTTTCAGGAGATAAGTAGCAACCTGTCTATCACCTTTTTATTATTTGTAGTTAACAGGAAACTCTCAACTGGCTATGGAATTCTGTGAGCATTCCAGGCTGTGACTGCCTCCTTCCCCCACCCGATGCCTTTCCCTCTAGGAAGGGTCTCAGCTGCTATTTATAGAGACGCGTGCTCACCAGTGAACCACCTCAGCTGTTTTCTATCCCTTTAGTCAGGTTTCTTCCTCTGATGAAGGCTCCCTTTTGCTTTGCAGTCTCTCTCTCCAAAATCATCCGGCTCTTTCTCTCTGTATGCCTTAAACCTCCCACATGCTATCAAATGGATTAAAATAGAATGTGTTCTCAGGTGGTCACTGTCCAGTCTTCTGACTCTGAGGCTTTGACTTGCCTTCAATACAGCTTCTCCAGCAGTTTAAAAATGAAAGTTTCCGCAGCTGGAGGGATGGGCAAAGGGCAGTGCATGGCTCTGTAGCTCCCACTATGGCCCTTCAATTTCCCTGTGTGTGGGAAGGGACATTCACAAGACTACTTTGGAAGCAAGAATGAGTAGCTAAGGTAAACAAATGGGGAGCAGCAGGGCAAAAAAAAAAAAAAAACCCTCTGAGACATCAGAGGACACAGATTTAAACAGTGGAATGCCATTGGTGGCTGCAGGGACAGGAGAGGACATTTCAGCCTGAGGTGTCTTGGTCAAAGGTAGGCCCTTGTGTTGTCTGTGCGGCCAGGAGCAGACCTGTGAGACCAAGCTGCCACTAGTGCCCCATTCAGGGAGCAGAGTGCATGGGCTCTCGGGGAAACAGAATTCTGCTGTCCCAGCAGGTTTTCAGCCCTGTTTGCTGCACTGATGCTGCAAAGAGGCACAGCAAATATCCACTTGGGATTTATTTAGCCTTTTTCTGGCAGGGACCACAAACCTTCTCCACAGGCTTTTCCATCGATGGACAACAGGAGGAGGTATCCTGAACAATTCTGAAACATGTTCAGTAGGAGCGGAAATAGATGTCAAAGGTCGGAAACAACATAGGGAGGAAGCTTAAGAAAAAAAAGCAAGCAGTGGCTCAGGTGTGCAAAATGCTGTGCCATAATTCACAGGTGGTTTTCATCAGGTCGCAAGCGTGAGAACAAGGGAAGGACGATTCTTCCATATGATCTGAGAAAAACCTTAGATAAGAACAATTGTTGGACCATAAGGCCCAGTTTGAGTTGTCTTAGGGATTTGTCCTTTTCTGTTTTCCTGTATCAAGAGCCTTCAAAGGCATAAAAAAATGGCATCCGCTTACAGCATGTAATGAGACATGAAATTAACAATGGCCCGTCCCATGCACCTCTGCTTCTCTGGTGTCCGAATCACAGCCAGGCGGAGCACATGCTGTTTTCTGTATTGCTCTCCCCTGACGATTAATACACACCCACCTGTTTTGATCTAACATTATTGAGGGAAGAAAGTACCTCAGTGGAGAAATTTATTCTAGGCTGTCTGATGAATGTTTTTTGTTCATACTTTTTAAAATCCATTTTTGGCATGAATTTTGGATGGTTGCCACCATCTCTGTGTCCTAAAAATGTGCTTCTGGAGTTGGTGGGAAGTAAGCCTTAGGGGACACATGAGTTAATTTAAGCCTTGCAGTCTTGCTGGTCCTCCCCTTGACATTCCACACGTCTTGGGTATATGAATTTGGTTCGGGAACTGGAGATTTTGGACATTCAAATTTGTTTTTGCCTTTTCTAATTTGGCTGGTTCCATACTAAGGGAGCACATTTTCCTTTTCCCCAGATGATTGTAGCATCCATACAAGAGTTGGGCTTTGGAATATGTTAAGGAAGGAGAGCAAAAGAAAAATACTTTATTAAAGGCTTAATTTTTTTTTCCAGTAAACTACTTCTAATACAGACTATACATTTTTGGGAGATAATTTACTTATCTGGTATTTGGCAACCAAGTCCATAATTTCTGCTGGATGCTTCATTTGTCTTCCAGTGGGTTTGGAGGAGAGATGCCCGGTAGACTGCTAAGTGAGCTCTATCGACCTATATTTTCAGTCCACTGACTGTCATTCACAGTAGAATGAGCACAGAGTGCTGAGGAGGAGCACAATCCCTGATCAGCAGACAACTGCAGTTTAATTATAATAAAACGGTGGCTATCAGGTAATTAGAAGTTGGAGGAATCATGAAGTGCTAATTAAGATGACCTTAGGACTTTAATCATAGCATTGCATCTTGGCACAGGGTGTATGGGGCGGAGGGTTCTACAAGGACCCCAACCCGCTGGCGGATGGGCTCTCCAAGGACTGTTTCGTAATGGGGACGATGTCTTGGCCTGAGGAGAACACTAGATTGGAGCATTCACCTTTTGTCTTCTTTTTTAAAAAAATGTATATTCATAATACTTACATGTTGTATAAAATTCACAGGGCACAAAAACATACAAAGTGAAAAGCAAGTCCCCTTTCTTTCCCTCTCCTCCAGGCCCCCATTCCTTTTGCAGGAGGTAACTCCTGTTAAAAGTACCTGGCATGTACTTCCAGAGAGGTACCACGCATTTCTAAACACCCATGCACGTTTTCTTCTTGTCCTTCTCTCTCTTTTTTTTTTTTAACACTGAAGGTAGCATGTTATGCATACCATTCCCCATGTTCCTTTCCCCCACTGATTATCACTAGGAGATTGTAGTGTATCGGTAATTAAAGCTGCCATCTTTTTAAAGGCTCTGTGATGGGTGGTGCTCTGTGGAAGTACTGTACCATAATGGACTGAATCCTTTCTCCAAATTGGTTCCCATCTTCTGCTGTCAGCGTGGGCACTGTTCTATTTTTAACTCTACTGCCAGGCAGTTCACTGGGTTAGGGTCCCAGCAGCAAAGGGACGGTGCAGTAGTAGAGGTGGTTGAAGAGTTTAATGAAGAAGCTGTTGACAGAGTGTGGGCAGGAGTAAGGACAACCAGTAAGAGACGTGGAAGCACCCCAGGAAGCCACAACTCCCCCTAAGCCTGAAGGGAAAAGTGGGGGAAATGTGTTACTGGAGCTGGTGAGAGCTCCCAGTGGGAGCCGTGGTCTGCAGCCAGTGGTGTTTTGGTAAAGACTTAACAATGGGCTTCCTGTGGTGTGGAGCCCTCATTTGTAGTATCTGCCAATTTCTGCGGTGTAAATACTTGTACTGTGGCCGATTCCAGCGACAGATATGATGTTACTGAACACAGAGCTGGCGGGGCTGGGGGTGGGGGGTGCACATAGGCCCTTTTGGGAGCAGCTCCAGCATGTCACTGTGGCTGTCAGGCAGCTGCCACCTGGCTCCCGTAGTGCTTCTGGTTGGCCAAATCCCCACAAGTGAGGGCAGGGGAGCCGGGTTCCTGCAGTCATCAGAGGTCTGCCTCCTCGAGCAGGCTGGTGAAGTACGCGGGCTGCATAAACTCGGGCAGGTCATTTCTTCTCAGCCTCTGCTTCCTCGTCTCTGAAGAACGGAACTGCCTCATGTTCTCTGACTTTCTACGCTGAGGTCCTCTCACAGATCAGTGAGTTTAGTGACCTAAGCGGGCAGTATGCTATTTAATAGGGAGCTCATGTCTAACGGGAGAGATCTGCACAAGCAAATCTGGCTACAGGGTGGGGGCTGGAGACAGAGCCACAGGTGTTCAGAGGAAGTGATTCTTGGTAGCTGTGGTCATGAGGCTGTTGATGTTCTGTGGCTGGGAATTTGTTTTCCCAGTGGGGGGAATAAACAAGATTTCTTGATTAATGGTTTAATCTACATCTGCCACTAGTTCTCTGCGTATGGTCCTGCTACCATCAGCATCTCCTAGGAATGTCAGAAAGCCACGTCCTTGGGTTTCACTCCAGATCTACGGATGGAACTCTGGCAGGATGTAGTAATGTCACTCTAGATGATTCTGATGCATGTGTTTGTTTGAGAAACACTGAATTATACCATACCAGTGTTCCAGACTTGGGTGAAAATCAGGCAGATGGGGAATTTCAGACACCCACCCTGCCCTCAACTTCTGGAATATACTTGAAACCTACTCAGTCAGAATCTCTGGGAAGTACAACCCTGGGCAGTTAAGCATTTCCCAGATAGCATACGCTGTGACAGTTTTCTATACTCTTGATCCTAATTGTTGTGGTGCGTGGAACCTGCTTAAATTAGATGTGTTGCTACAAGTGCCTATTCTTTCCTAGGAAGGTTTGTGAACTCAGACTCTCGAAACACTTTCAGTTGGAGAGAAGGCAGCTAGCTGCCTCAGTTGGCACTTTGCTTGGACCAAGGGTGGAGCTGGTTGTTCCCAGCGTGGAGTGGGTGGTAGAGAAGAGTTGAGAGGGAAACTGGACAGCTGTGGAGGTCCCTGAAGTGTGACTGTGATATTGCTGTGATTTAGTTTATTGCCAGTTCTCAGAGCATCTGACACATTCTTTATCAAATATGAAGTACAAAAGCCGTATTTCAAAAGGAAGATCACAATGGTTTTGGGACTCTGTGCCTTTGACTGATTAGAGTTCTTGATTGGAAAGCCTGGAGCTAATTACTGTGGGGAACTTGGGACAGGATTTCTGGGGAGTGAATTGGGCTCTTGTTGGTCATCGGAAGGTGGTCACTGGTGATTGCCCTGAGGAGTGTTCGCCTTTAGGTTGTGAGGCATTGGCAATTTTATGTAAGGCTCCTGTGAATGTTCTTATACGTGGCTTTTTGTGGATGTGTTTTCATCTCTCTCAGGTAAGTACCTAGGAGAGGAATTGCTGGGCTTAGGTATGCTTAACTTTTTGAGAAGCTGCCAGTTTTCCAAGTGTATGATTTTACACTCCCATCAGTCACGTGTTGGGCTCCAGCTGCTTTCCATCCTCACCAACACTTGATACTGTTGACCTTTTCCACAGTATCCATTTTGGTGGGTGTGTAGTGTTGTCTGAGGTTTTAATTTGCATTTACCTGATGATGCTCACTGTTGTTCACGTAGCTTCTTTACTGAAATATGCAGGGGACCTTAAATGTCTTTTACATCATCATCTCATATGTAGCCCTTCCACTGCAGGCTGTGCCCCATGACCTCAGCTGCCCCTGAGGGCTCATCATCCTCGAAAATACCACGGGCTTCTCAAATGTCACACCTTTGAAAATGCAGTTCCATCTGTCTCTTCACCCTTATAGCTCTAACTCAGATGTCCTTTTTGTTGGTTAGGCCTCTGGCCTCCCGTGTCCCCCATAGAACTCCCGTTTCTTTTCTCCGTGCTTCTATGGCCCCTTGCCGTGTTGTGTGCGATTCCTCCCTCCCTCCCTGAGGGCAGGGCCTTGTCTCTCTCTCCTTTGCAGTCACAGTGCTTATCACGTGCTCTGGCATGGAGTCCAGGTCCGTGTTGTTGAACTAACTTGGTATCCATTTGATCCTGCCATCAGTTCTGTGAGAAAGGCTGAGCCTCAAATTGGGACGATGAGGGCATAGACCCAGAGGGGTCAAGTGTCGTGTCCAAGGTCAGTATGTATGTTACAGGGTCAGGCAGTACTTAGTCTGTACAGTATTCTTTGAATGAGCCAGCTCCATGCACCCACATGCATGCAAGTGGAGACTTTTAAAGGAGTTCAGTTCCTCGGCTTGCACATGCACTCACTTGTAACTGACTTGCCTGAGAAGGTGCCTGAGGTCTGGGAATGCAATGAGTGGGTTCAGCTGTCCCAACACCCGCTTCTCCCAGTTCACATAAGAAAGGCAGACCGTACACTCATTTGTTGTCTCCCTGAGGCACACTGCTGCAAGGTGGAAAACCTCCCAGCTGTGTAACCAGTAGGTATCCATGGTGTTGAGACGTGAATGACCCTAACGTCTGGAATTGTGCAGCTCAGGGGTTTCTACTTGCTAGCTTTCATAGAGATTGCAGGAGACCCGAATCATGCTGTTAACTGAGGATTTCAAAATTTTATTTAGGATAGATTATGTCTAGACTTTGGCTATGTCATTCAGAAGGCATCAAAAAATCCAGTTACATAACAAAACCCTTTCCATTTCTTATTTACTTATTTTTAGGAACAAGGTTTCTCAGTGTTTGCATACAACCCCCGCCCAAGACAGGACCAGAACTAATGCTGGACTGTACCTCCTTCTAGCAATAAGTGATAGTTGTCCATAGGTAAATGAGCTAATTAAAACAACAACAACAACAACAACAACAACAACAACAACACAATGCTATACATTTCATTAGGACATACATTTCCAAATAAAGTTTTACTTTTACATTTGATAAATTTTCCTCAGAAACTTGAAGGTATTGTTCCCATTGTTTGCGTGCTCATAATAGTTGTGTTTAATTTAGAAGAACAATTGTAACAATTAGATCTTTACTAACCTTAAAGGTAGAGTTGATTCTCGTTACTTGTGGTAGTTGTGTCCTACAAAGTCACTGTGAACACTGAATTAGCAACTACTGAACCACTCTTCCTAGGGCAAATACCTGGTTAATTTCCTTCCAGATAGACATTGCAAGGTTTTGTCAACCAGTCAACACATAATCTTGTTTTAGTGTATTTCCACTTGGAGACGGCTTATTTAATACATGTTCCTTACAAATAATTAGTTGCATGCAGGGTTTCTTCATAGTACAACACAATTTCAGTTACAGCACCATGAACTGTTTACCTCTTCAGTTCAGTTGCACACGGTGCACACTCAGCAAACACATACTGTATGCTGCATAGTACGGTAATGTAAGAAAGCCAGCCCTGAACACAGCATTATGCGAAGCTTGAACGCTTGAAATTTTGTGAAAACATTAAAACCTTACTTGTGGTGGAGCTGTGGGCTTTGTGATGGGGCAGTGGGCAGTGTGGTTAAATCTCTAGACCTTGGCTTGCCCCACAAAAACCAAGACAGAGTAGGTGTTGTACTCGGCAGAAGAGGAAGAAGTCAGTGAGGGTGACACGTGAGATCGGACAGCTCTACCTCAGGAGTTCGGCTTTCACAATGTGTTGATGGTGTCGGCAACTCTCCCTCCCAAACTGGCTTGAAAAATTCCTTCAGCCTTGTCTGCTTGGCTTTTCGCCTCAAATCTTTAAGTGTTTCTGCATAAGGGACGAATGCAGTGGAGGTGAGGCGCTTAAATGTGAGGCTCCGTTCGAGCACGGGGTCACACTCTTCCATGTCATGGAAAATTTTTTCCAGGGCAGAATTCCATTCTGCTATTTTGGCTGCCGTGAGAGGGACAATTCTTGGACTCTTAGGCTGACCTTCATCACTGCCATCATCATCGCTGACGCCAGTGCCATGCTTTGCTATCTCATCCAGGTCTTTGTTGGTGGGTTCTACTGCCATTTCTGCCAAAATGTCCTCCACATCTCCCTCCCTCATGTCTCTGAAGCCTTCTCCACTTATTTGCTGTGCAATATGCATTATGTTTTCCACACTGTTCTTTATACTTTCTCTAACACCTTCAAAGCCTTCAAAAGTTTTCACGCAGTCTGGCCAAACATTTGCCCAACAGTTATTAATAGTAGCCTGCCTGATGCTGTCCCACGCTGTGCTGATATAATCTATAACGTTGCGTATCGTGACGGAATTCCAGTAGTCCATCATGGTGGTTTCCTCGTTGGCATCAAGAGCCTCAAAAGCCTTGCTATAAAGCTCCCTGGTGTAGTGGGCCTTGAAAGCTTTTATTATCCCCTGACTGAGGGGTTGGATGAGAGAAGCAGTGTTTGGGGGCATGAAGAGAACTTCTATGTCAGGGTGGGCATTTTCAAGTTCTTCATGGCAATGAACTGGGGCACTATCCAAAATTAGTAAAATCCTGAAGGCAAGGTTTTTGCTATGGAGGTAGCGTTCAGCTTCTGGGATGAAGCAGTTGTGGAACCAATCCCAGAATATTTCAGATGCCATCCATGCCTTTTTGTTCCACCTCCAATGGACTGGCATACGGTTCAGATTTTTCCCTCGAAGTGCTTGAGGGTTTTGTGCTCTGTGTACCATGAGGGGTTTGCACTTAAAGTCACCCTTGGCATTGGCACATAATAGCAAGGTTGCACGGTCTTTGAATGATTTAAAGCCAGGAGCCTTGGAGGCCATTTGCATTATATAGGTTCGTCTGCCAACATTCTTGTAAAACAAGCCTGTCTCATCAGCGTTGAAAACCTGCTCTTCCATATAACCCTTTTCATGTATAATGCTTAGCAGATACTTTTTAAATTCTTCTGCAGCTTCCTCATCTGCAGGACCTGCCTTCTGTCCAAGTTTAACGTTTTTCATGTGGTATCGCCTTTTGAAACGTGCAAGCCAGCCTGCACTAGCTGAGAAGGGTTTAACCTTTTCCTGACCCTGGGTAACATGACTGTAAATTTCCTTGGCTTTCAGCCTCACAACAACACTGTCTACCATGCTCTTTTTATTGGTTGTCATCTCCTGAATCCACAAATTTAGCTGCTTTTCCATCTTTTCCATAGCCGCATCACGCACTATAGATGTTACTTTAGCACTTTCTGGAGCAGCCTCACGTACAGATCGGCGAATATCGTCTTCCTTTTTCTGGATGTACCGTATTGTTGATTCATTAACGTTGAACTCACGGCCAACAGCACTGTAACTCAGGCCTGAACGAAGCTTATCTAACACACGTATTTTCTCTGTAAGGCACATCACAGCCTTCTTGCGCTTAGGAACATTAGACAGTGCTTTAGCGCTACGCTTGGGGGCCATTTAAAATAGCAAAGTCACCAAGAAGAACCACAAAAATGTGAAAAACGTGATGCCAGTAGAGAGTGAAAAGGACATCTGCTTACCTTAGGAGCTGAAGCAAGAGGGCAGAGCACAGTCTTGTTCAAGTTTAGCTGGGAATGTGTGTCATGTCTGTGAATGACTGGGAAAGTGCCACCAGTATTGATTTTGGGGTTACAAACAAATTTTATCAAGTAGGTGAATTTGCACAGAATCCGTGAATGAATGAGGACGTGGACTGTATTTGTATGGGTCTCTTGCCAAAACAAAAAAACCCAACCAAACAAAAACAGTGATCAGTAAAAATGGTTTAGTATAAAAATGTCTTACTTTAGCATACTGTTTTGTTGCAGGAAGTGGAATGGAAAGACGCTGAAGGAGAACAGAATGTAAAATGTCTGACTTTTAAACAAGGAATTTGTTCATTAATTTTTTAAGATGGAGAATGGCTATTTCTACTGTTTTTTGAGCTACTGGACATAATTTTAAAGCATATTTAACAGTTTCAAAATGTCCTCAAGACATCAGAAATTAAAGCTTTGCAACTACTTAAAATTATTAAGCATGCATATTTGGTGCATACTTTTTCAAAATTCTTTTATGGAGAGGAGCAAATGGACCAGGAAGCAGCTTTGGTTTATCTGTTCACAGAAAAAAAAAAAAAATCCGTTCAATTTGGAGGAAATATGTTGGCAATTTCTTCTAAGGATTTTTAAATTGTAGGAAAAAAAGGGTCTGATTTTTGCCCTCTTTGTACTTCTTAACACCCTTGTTTTTCGTTTTGATTTATAACTTTAAAAGACCCAAGCTTGAAATGAAACCAGAGTATTCCTGTAAGGCCTGATGGAATGCTGTGATATCCCCATACAAGGACAAAAGTGCCCTGAATGTCCTTAGATGCTAGAGTTCTGGATGATGCTGTAGTGTAGCTCTCAAAACTTAGTCTTCTTATGTGTCAGAACGACAAAGGGCCCTTCTCATGTCTCCGGCTTCTCTCTTGATTGCTCTCGGTTTTCTTGACTTTTCTGGTCCGGGAGGCTGTCAGTAACTCCTCACAGGTGTGGCAGGTGGCCCTCAAAGTTCTCTCTTGGCAGCCTGCACCGGGCCCTCCTCGACGCTCTCCGCCCGTGGTAGAGGCCGCAGACAACTGCTTCCTAGCTGACTTGCTCACTGATATGTAACTGGCTATTCTGGTTAATCATTAATGAAGCACGTGGTGTGTATTCGGGAAGGAAAACATTGCACTTCAATCCCAACATGCATAATTTATGTTGCCAATTATTCTAAATCCTCGTAATAGAATACCGGTTCCACTCTCCCAAGCCGGTGGCTGGGAAGAACTGAAGATAGGGTTCCCTCCAGCCCCTTCAGGGTTGCTCACCGCTGAGGCCCTGCTCTCCGGGACCCTCTGGGCAGGGCGGGCTGTGTCCGCTGGGGCCAGGCGAGGATGAGGGCCAAGTGCCGGGAGGAGTCTGCGCGTGGGCTGGGTCAGGTGGGCCGTGTCAGAGGATGAGAACCACGCGCTGGGTGGAGGAGGCCGCGCGTGGGACCAGGTGCGCAGGTGCGCCCCGTGTCGGAGGACAAGGACCTGGTGCTCGGCGCGGGGGAGGATGGAGGAGGAGGAGGTGGAGCCCGAGACTGAGACCGCGGGTGGGGCCAGGTGCGCCGCGTCCGAGGACAAGGACAAAGTGCTGTGGGGGGGAGGAGGAGGAGGAGGAGGAGGAGGAGGAGGCGGCCGTGGGTGGGGCCAAGTGCAGGGGACAGGCGGCCGCGCGTGGGGCCAGGTGCACCGCGTCTGCCGGCGCGAGGGCGAGGCCGGAAAAGGCGGTGCGCTGGCCGGCCGGGGCGCGGTCTGAATACGTCACTTCCGGTGGCGGCCCACTTCCTGGAGAGGGCTGGGGCCTGAGATTGGTGCAGCCCAGAGGAAGGAAAGACGGTGAGCGGCGGCGGCGGCCCAGCGGGCGGGCGTCAGGGGCGGCCGGGGTCCCTCCGGGCCGCCGGGGCCGCCCGTCCGCGTCCTCTCGCCCGGGGCCGCTTGCCGGCGCCGCCCTGGGTCGCGTCCGCGGCCTCCGCGCCGCCGCTCAGCGCCTGTGCTCTGTGTTGCAGGTTTACCCGGAGCCCCGGAGCGAGAGCGAGTGCCTGAGCAATATCCGCGAGTTCCTGCGAGGCTGCGGGGCCTCCCTGCGGCTGGAGGTGAGCGGGCGCGGGGCGCCAGGAGGGGGGCGGGCCGGGCTGGCGGCGCCCGGAGGCCCGGGGGAAGGGAGCGAGCGCGGTCGCGGGGCGGGGAGGGGCCGCTGCGTGCAGCCCCGAACTGGGCTGTCGTCGCTCTGAAGAAGAGCCTCAGGAGCTCGTGGGTAGGTGTCACGCTTTTGCGAGAACCGTTCCTAAGGGGTGCGGTCGATTCCTTGTTCCCTGCCTTAGCCTGTGCTTTTAGGGGTTCCCCGGGGGACCCGCATTCAGGGCTGGGTCAGCCCCTTAGAATTTCTAGCAGGTAAGCGGGCAAAACCGGGCACAAATGAAAGGACCCCGAGCCCTCCCAGCCTCACGCCTTTATCTGCTTTTTTTTCCTACCGCCAGAAGGTAGGCGGTGTTTAGGTTGGAGGTAAACCTACGTCTTGGGGAGTGTACCCGGCGGGGTGTGTCTGCTGTGTAAGGTTTTGTCACTGTTCTAAATACGGTCTTTCAGCGGCAGTTCTCTGGAAACCTCCTTTACAGCTCATTTTACCGTATGATTTTTCCTAACCTTGGGGTAGTGCTTTTGATCCGGAAACCTAGACATTGTTTCATTTGGGAACTCCAGCTCGAAGTGGTTGTGGTCACGTCTGTGCTTCCATCGTTTCCTCCTGCTGCTTTACCACCTGTTTCCTTATCAGAGCTGAGCTGAGTTTGAGCAGGCTGGCGGAGAAGAGTATATGAAGGCATCTCCGGTGGAACCTGTTGTGTAAGAGGATTCCATAAAGTTTTCCCCTCCTAGCACAGTCTTAGTGTGGGTTTCTTGGGAGAAATCTAGAAGTCCAGTCGGTGAGGGCAAGTTTCATGGCAACTCATTTGTTGAAGTTACACTGGCATCAAGAAACCAAAATCCTGTCCTGCGTGATTGTGAACATTAAGGTATCTCTTTTGTAGTATTTGAGGTCTGCGAGGAAGTCCCTTACAGGTACCTGAAAGGCTTAGTAGAGATCCCGGAGACCCTAGGGCTGTTTAGGAGGGGGCAACATTTCAGAAAGGCTTTGTCATCTTGTTCTGGACTCCCCTATTGGGCTGTGAGAATATGTGTTCCTGGTAGCAACGTTTGCTTTTCCTTGACCTTTGTTGTGAGACTATTTTCATCAAACTGAGTTTTGGTTGTGATAGTAAATTTGAAATTCAGTTTGCACATTAAATTTACAACCTCACAACTTCAGTGTTCAGTGTAGGACTCTGTAAGAAAGTATTAAAGTGGAGTCTTAAAAACCCTTTACCTTTCGCTCTCCAGAGGCTGCTGTTGAAATTTCATATCCTGTCTATCTTTATAACGAAGAGTTTAATGATGCTGTAGGAGAGGTCACTAACTTATCCCAAGCATCTAGAACAGTTCTTGGAGTTATAGTAGGCCTTCAATAAATCTGCAGTTGATAGCAAATAATTGATTTTTTTGTTTATAAGGAAACTTGTGGCTAGTTTTTAAAGAGTTTTAAATTTTAAATTCGGTAAATAAATTTGAGAGGCATGTTTTGTTAGCATACTTTCAGTTTCCGTAGTAAGTCACACTTCAAACTCCTAATTGCCTAGGATAATGAAAATAACAAAACACATCAAAACTCTCACATTGTTGAGTCACTCTGGTTTTTGTTTTGTTGTAGGAAGTTACCCTGAAAAATGAGTTCTGTATGGTGTGAATCCTACTTGGGCTTCCAGACTTGTTCTGATCTGTGGTGTGAAGGTACTGGCCTATTCCCTGAAAGGTGGCCTTGCGTGCGGAGCACATGCAGCAGTTTCCCAGGGTTTTGTTTTGTTTTTAATTTTTAATTTTTTTTTTAACCTTTTTATTTCTGAGACAGAGAGCATGAACAGGGGAGGGTCAGAGAGAGGGAGACACAGAATCTGAAACAGGCTCCAGGCTCTGAGCTGTCAGCACAGAGTCCGACGTGGGGCTTAAACTCATGGACCGCGAGATCATGACCTGAGCCAAAGTCGGACGCTTAACCGACTGAGCCACCCAGGCACCCCTCCCAGGGTTTTTAAAGAGAGATACATAGAAAGGGAATGGGAAGGGAAGGACCTTGCACTTCTGAAACGTGTTCTTGGCTTGACATGTTTCATTTTTACGACCTTCTGAATGATGAGAGAAACTGTTGGAAATTACAAACACAGACCCTGAAACTAATCGCTTGAACTCCAGGTTACCTTCTGTTCTGGTGTCTGTCAAGGTGCCTTTTTCCAAGAGTTGAGACCGAAGTGTGTTTGTAACAGATTATTCTGGGAATGTTTTACTAGCGTCTTAAGCTATGCCAGGATTTCTTCCAGGAGCAGAGGAACCAAGCGCTGTGGTTACTGTATCCGTCGTTTTGGTCCGCATCTTAATTAGCTGCAGAAAATGAGGTATTTCCCCCAGTGGGTGGTTCTGATCATGAAAAGAGTTTTAAGTTTAAAGGAAGTTTGTAAATTTTGTATTTATTAAAGTTTGAGAGACCATTTACGTTTTAAGTTGGAAAACATTTTTTAAATTTGGCGGGGGGGGGGGGGGCATAAAACCTGTAGGAAAACCACATATATGGCTTTGAACTTTTCCTATTTCTCACTTTTTGCTGCCTATCATGCATCTTATTTGAATCTTTCATATCCTGGAATAGTGTGTAGTTTGATAAGAATTCACGTTTTTTTTTTTTCCATGTTTCTAATAGTGTAGTAAAGTAAGATCTGATGAGAGCTGACCTCATTTAGAACTATGGGTTATTACAGTTGACAATTCTCTTAAACTTCCCGACTGAGGAGCTGGTACTGTGGTCCAGTTACCTTGGAGAATGTGTGGAGAAACCCTGGTTTGCCTGGTATATGTGGCAGGGACAGAATTGTCCTAAGTACATGCCACCTGGGTGAGGGAGAGAATCTTGCTCATGCTAAGTGCTGCCTTGTATAGTTTTCCCCATTCTCCATTTGGTCTCTGGTTTCAGTTCTCAATCACGTCTTTATTGGTAACATTTTCTAAAGGGCTTTGACATGTTACTTATTTCGCTCCTCCGTCTTGAGTTCTCACAGCCCTGGTCTGGCAGTGAGCAGGCAGAGCGTAACCTCTCCGTGTTCTGCATTGGCCACCAACTGCTGTTGGGGCCGTGCATGTGTGTTCCCTGATCGTCCAATGGGGCGCTGCTAGGGCAACGGTGTAGGGGCTTTTAAATGCCGTGAACACCTGCCAGGTTGTCTCCGGAGACGTTTTTCTCCCTTTGCCTTTCCAGCAGCAACAGGCAGGCACTACTTGTTCCTGTTGGGTGTTTTCTTGATCTCTGGGGGATGGAAGTCCCTTGGGCCAAATGTTTTGGCTTTTCTCTTTTGTGTCCTCCTCGGTGTGCCTATTTCTGGGTAGATGGTGAAGCAGATGTGGGGTGCTGCAGATTCCCCGCACTGCGCTTGCATGAGAAGGACAGGGCGACAAAGAAGGCTGCTGGAAGAGGCAACCGAAGTCGCGAACCTCCGAGCGTTTCCTCCTAGCTTGTCACTCACCTCTGCCACTTTGCTTTGTGCCAGTGGGAGGGGCTGCCCTGCGCAGGCAGGTGTTCTGGCTGCAGGCACGTCACAGGCCTGTTGCTGACGGTGCCCATCGCCCTCTGTGTGAGGGGGGAGGCTTTCCTTTGCTCTGATGTCCAGAGAATGAGGAGGCCTTTGGATGGCCTCTCTAGCATTGGAATCGGCCGGACTGATGGAGTTAGGAGGTTAGCGGGGAGGTTTTGGAAAACATCGCCCTGCGTGTTTCCAAAAACACTTTTGGCTGTATTTTTGAAGGATAGGTTCTTCTGTTATACTACCACGTATAGTATTTGATGCTCTTTGAGATTTTTAATCAAGATTATGATTGAAATTTTGTCCAAAAGAATATTTAAAAATACTACTAAAGTTAAAATTGGCTTACTTGGAAAGTTAAAACTTGTTGACAAAGGCTTCAGAATTAGAGCAAAGTCCAAAGTGTATTTCTAGTCCTTTCCTAGGGAGGGATGCCCCCCAAGGGTTACCTTTGTCTTAGATCTGGGCAGCTGGGTGGTTGAGCCTCACTACAACTGTGTACGAAGGTGTAGTTGAGGTCACACAGCAGGGTGTTTTCCTTCGTCCTCGTCACGGTTGGCACGGTAGTGAGCTGGAAATGGCTGGTGTCATGACCTAGTACTTGACTGGTTTTATTGAAGAAACTCTTGAAGTTCATTCATCGTGCCTTTGTCAGAACTTGCCTTTGAGGAAGTTGAGTTAAATTTGGGAGATGATTATCCTGTGAACATCTGGTGGGTACTAAAAGCAAAGAAAAATTCTCAGATGTTATAGCTATCTTTACCTTTTCCTGGCAAAAAGTGTCAAAGTTGACCCTCTGTCTTCAGTATTTGTGTCTTGCCAAGGTGTCTTGTAGGGTGAACAATTAGTCCCTGTGCACCCAGGTTGATTTTCCAGTGTAGAAAACCGGTTAGGCCTTCCCCCAACTTGAGATCTGTGGGGTGGCTGTCGCATAGATGGTGCAGTCCTGCACATGCAGTGTGAACCTCCTTTGTAGTTAAAACTGCAGTAACTACATGAAGTAAAAAACGTGAAGCTCGGTTTAATAAGCTTTTTAACCTAGAGTATTCCTAATGTCTCAACATCTGCTTGTTGAGATAATGTTTTTTGCACATCAGGTCTTTATAGTTTGGTTTGTATTTGGCACAAGCTCCTCCCATTCTGGTTCTGTCACATTTCAGGGTCTCAGCAGCCCATGTGGGGGCTGGTCTGTGTTGGATGATGTCAGTCTACATTAAGAGGCTGTCATCTTTGAAATGAAGGGGACTGACATTTGTTGAATACAAGTAACGTGCCCGTGCATTTTGTATGTACTGTGTACTTGTGACTATCCCGCAGAGGGGCCGATAGACCTGGGGTGGCGGGCGGGTCTTGGGGCCCGGCCCGACAGGTGAACGGGCAGGATTTGTACTCCACGCTGGCAGTTCCACAGAGCTCCTGTGAGCATGCTGAGGCCTGGAGTGCAAGTTAAGCTGTGGGATGATGCGGACGTGACACTGTCCAACTGACTCGTGGCAGGGGCCACAGGTTAGTCCTCCGAGTTGAGCTGGTGGCGGGGCTGTGCACCCTGAGGTCTCCTAGGGCTCTGGACTTGGCTTAATGCTCTGCTGGCACCGGCTGAAATTCTGAGGAACTTTGAATCAGGAGGGCCGCATTCTGTTAGTGCTGGACCGTAGGGTTGGATGGCTGGTCCGCCCTGGCGGTGGCTCTGGGAGGCCTGCAGCAGACAGGAGCAAGCAGCTCCAGACCCTGTGGTAAAACGTGTACTAACCCGCTAGATCTTTCTTTTGTGTGTGTGTTTATTTTTAAGAGGGGGACAGAGCACAAGCAGGGGAGGGGTAGAGAGAGAGAGAGAGATACAGAAATCTGAAGCAGGCTCCAGGTTCCCAGCTGTCGGCACAGAGCCCAGTGTGGGGCTTGAACTCAAGAACTGTAAGATCATGATCTGAGCCAAAATCAAGTCCGACATTTAACCGACTGAGCCCCCCGGGCGCCCCCAAACCCCCTCGATCTTTAACCAGCTGTGACAGGTCGCACCCTTCGTGACCCTGCAGCATGGCCAGGAGCCTGAGGCCCTGCGAGATGGGCATCTGCCTACAGTCCAGAGCTTGTGTCAGAGGACTCTGTAGCGTCCTGGCTCACCACGAGACTCCTGCGTGGGGACTGTCCTTGTGCAGCCCCTGCAGAGAGGCAGGGACAGTGAGCTGGGCCGAGTGTAGGGAGGGGAGGAGTGAGGGTGGTTCATATCGTAAATTTCTGTCACCAGTCCTGTTAGTCTCAGGCGAGATAAAGTCTCGGGTACAGGCCCAGGCAGCCTGGCCTAGCCGGGTGAGCCGCGTCCCTGGTCCTGGTGATGGGAGGTGGAACAGTGAGACCCAGTTTTGGACCTTGGCCCGTGTCCACCTCGCTGTGAGAGACCTGCCATGGGGTGCCGCTTCTGCTACGCAGTCGGAGCAGCACCCTCTCGGGTGCGCTGAGAGCTGTCCTAGCTTCCCAGGTGCCTTCATCCCCCTGCCTGACGTTGGTAATGGCAGGACTTACTGTGGACCCAGGTTTTGTGTTTTGAAGGCTCCTGTGGATGGGTGGTGCAGGAGAACATGGGGTGAGGAGCGAGGACGGGTCTCTGCTCCCAGGAAGAGGACTAGGCCACAGGCGGGCACCGGGCCGCACACTCAGGAGTTTACTGCGCAGCTTGGATCGCAGTTTTCACTGCCGTGTTCTGTCTCTTCAACAAGCCACCAGCTTGGGGACCTGGCCCCTGCTGGGCCTCTGTGGACAACTGTTGAAACTAGTTTGAGTGTGGCTGGTCGACCAGGCTCACGTGAGACTTGTAGGACCGTGTCTTAACTGGCTGCTCAGCAGGTACTGGCGCCACTTACCATGTGTGTGCGCATCCTGTGGCTTTTTGCTACTGTGAGAGCGCAGTTCTGCTTCCCTCCCTCCCTCCCTGCTGCCCCTGGCCATCTGCTCACCTCCCTAGGCTGGGTGGTGGCACTTGGCTTCGTTGGCCGTAGTCTGTTGAGCCAACTCCCTGCAGCCTGGGTGGAGGCAGAAGGCAGAGGATCTTCAGTAGCACAGCTGGGTCTTTGCGCTTGTGACACGTGGGAGTGGGAGGGGACCCAAGGAGGCCCCTGTGGCCTCGTTTCCCATCTTTGAGCAGACGGAGACCCACAGATGTGTGTGGGACACGCGTATGTCCCTGGGAGACTGCCACAAGGGAGTGGTCCGAGCATCCCTCAGGTGTGCCCGGGTGGTGGGCAGGTCCAGGGTGGCCTTCGAGCCTCTGCAGCCTGCTCCTGACGTCTCCCCAGCTCACTCTCCCCGGACGCTATGGTGCTCTTCTCTCGCTCCTGCTCTGGCCACTGATACCCCCTGCCTAGATTACTGCGGCGGCCCTGTGACGATCCAACTCCTCTCTTGTCCTTCTCCAGGCTGGTTTCCCTCAAATGCAAATCTGACTTCCGTTTTCCTGACTGATTCTGCTTGGGGTCTTAGGCTGAAATCCAGACTCCTTGGACCTGAGGGGAGAGCAGAGCAGGAGACCAAGGTGCTGTTGGGCCAGATGACGTAGGGGGTCTTGGAGATCACCCGAGGATGTTGGGCTGCCCTCTGTGAGTTGGGGCTGCCGGGGCGGACCCGTGAGGTAATGTGACCAGAGTCTGGGGAATCATCTTGGCTGCTCTTTGAGGCGTAGACCACAGGGAGTCTAGGGCAAAGGCAAGAAAACCAGAAGAGGAGGTGGCGAAAATCCAGGGAAGAGTTGATGACCCTTGACCCGCAGTTAGAATAGTTTATGTGGCAGGAGTTGCATACTTTGGTTTCATGCAAAGCGTAGGGATGATTTTCTCGCGGACCGCAGAGGGGTGTGAAAACAGAGTCCGAGAGGACGAGGCTCTGGCCTGAGCAGAAACCATGGCCATTGGACGGGGAGTCTGCTGCAGTCCAGTGTGGTGCTCTGTGCCCAACATCCTGCAGTAGACCTGTCTGCTTCGCTTTGCCGGCGATCAGCGTGGGTCTGATTGGACACGGGCCGTGATGTCAACTTGGAGCTTGTGCGTGCACGAGCTCCTTCCACTGCAGGAAGTGCCGCCTTAGACCAACTTCAGGAGGTCTCCTCATGATGCTGGATCAGGTGACCCCACTCCGTGGCTGCGGACAGGGCCGTATTCAGTGCGTGCTTTGTGTGTGTGTGTGTGTGTGTGTGTGTGTGTGTGTGCGCGCGCGTGCGCGCGCGTACACTGCTCTTCTCATTGGAGTGTGAACGTGGAGGGCAGCATCCATGCACTGGGTCGTCTTGTACTTCTGTCCCCCGTGCTGTCATGTAGTAGGCTCTCGCTGAAACTGTTGAATGCCCAAGACTAAGGAGGAAGGGTAGGAGAAGTCCTAGAATTGAATTCATCAGTGTTCAGCTTTAAGCACTTAAAGTGATGGCTGGCCCCATCTTCTCTAGCTCCTGTCACACTGGTCTGGTGGGCCACTTGGACATGCTTCCTTGGAATGATGGCTGGTGCTTCTGCAGGAAGCCTGGTCTCAGCCATGGCAAGCTGCTGGAGAGGTGTCTGTGTGCAGGACTGTGATCACGTGTAGCACCGATGAATTTAGGACGGCTCAGTTGTGCTTTGAGGGTGGACTTCCTCTCCTCTTAGGCCAGACCTCAACACGGGGACTGATGAATTGGGCTTGTATGAAGGTAGACTGCCAGAAAACTTGTGGGAATGTTCAAGAACAATAGAGGATGTCCGGGCCTTTGGGACTCGTTTTCCTTCTCTGTGAGATCTAGGTTTCAAGAGCATCCCTAGGTCTTGGGACCTGTCTGTGTGGTCCTCTGAGAGGCAGAGGATGGGATACTGTAATATTTCTACATCAGTTTATCGTGTTGATAATGTTTGCTTGTTGCTCTCAAAAGGCACTTGTTTTTAAAACGCTGGTGGTTTCAGGACGCCTGGGTGGCTCAGTTGGGCGTCCGACTTCAGCTCAGATCATGATCTCCTGGTTCGTGGGTTTGAGCACCGTATTGGGCTCACTGCTGTCAGGGTGGAGCCTGCTTCGGATCCTCTGTCTTCCTCTCTCTGCCCCTCCTCTGCAGTCTCACTGTCTTTCTAACAAACATGAAAAAAATCTTTAAAATTCTAGCTGTTTTGTCCTTTCATAGCTGTCCGGTTTTGTCAGAGCTTCTTCTCGGAGCTTTTTCATGCTTTGAAGAAACTTTTAAGGTGCTTCTGTAAGAAGGGTAGCCTGGAGATTTTCCAGACATGTGGCCAGGCCAGTTCAGACATGGTGCTTTTGAAATGAGGCCCTGCTTGGTTGAGTAGGACCTGCAGGATCATGGCACAGCATTAGATGGCCTGTTCCCTTTCACTTGGTGACTTCACTTGGTCTGAAGACTGGTTCCAATCTGTAGAGTACCGTTCGTTACCTGCATCCTTGGGATATGTATCGCAGACACTGTGTTGTGTGCCACGACGTTCTGTTGCTGGCCCAGTTCTAGGCTGCAAGAACCCACTGCTGACCGTCCTAAGCTGAGGGGAGAATTGGTCCTAGAAGTTACTTCTGGTAGCCTTCTGGTTATGTTTTCCAGAACAGGAAATGCTGCTTATATAAGTTTTTAAAAAATAGGTTATGTTTTTTTCATGGTCAGTAAAACTAATTTGTTAATTATAGTCTTCTGTGTTACACTAAATCCATCAAATGAAGTGAGACATTCCTGTTTCTGCCAAAGGGAGAGATCATTTGAGCCCATAGGTCTCTTACAGAAGTTTTGGTTTCAGTGAGTACATAGCTGTTCAGTAAAATTGATCTCTGGTTCTTGCACTTTGTGAGACAGTGTAGCATGTTGGTTTTCTCTTGCTGGGAAACCAGTTACCACAGATGGAGTGGCTGAAGACAACGCTGTTTACCACCTCTGTTCAGCATTGAGGCTACTGGTCTGGGGAGCTTGGCAGGGCTCTGTGCTCAGGGTCTCACGGACCGGGTGGTGGATGACGGGGCTCTTAGCGGGGACCTCGAGAGGGATCGTCGGTTTCCAAACTCCTGAGGTGGTTGGCAGAATTCACTTCTTAGTGGTTGGGACCGAAGGCCCGGTTTCCTGGTGCCATTGGCTGGGTGTTGCTCTTTGGTCCTGGGGCCGCTCCGGTCCTAGCCGTGGGCCTTTGTCTTCAAAGTGGCATCAGTTCACCTGTGTCCGGTCTTGCTGCACACATACCTCTGACTTACCCTGCTCCGATGGCAGGAAGCTGCTGGCAAAGGGCTAGATCGCACCCATCTAGCCAGTCTCCCTTTGACTTCGCTCAGGGTCAACCCTGAGGGACCTCTGCAAAACCCTGTCTGCTGTGGCTTGTAACAGCACGCCTGCAATGCCGTCGTGTCACGTTCTGAGCCCTGAGCGGATCGAGAACAGGACTGTGGTATCTGGCGAGCAGGGTGTAATCCTGGTGCTGCACCGATAGTGGTGGCCCCAGCCTCCTTTCCCACCTTTAACCGAGCTGGACGAAACAAACCGGGGGAGAAGGGACCAGCAGCCCCCGACCCCAGTTGTGCTCAGGGTTAATTGAAGTGGTGTGCCGGGGGTGACTGAGCGTCCTCTCTCAGTGCTGGGGGCTCTTTGTGCTGATGTACACACGATAGGGACGGGCACTGGCACCGGGTGGGGGGGGGGGGCATGAGGACCGAAGGCGGCAGGAAGATGGTCGTGCCTCTGGGACGGAAGAGCAGGTCTCGGCGTGGCAGGACGGTGGGGGCTTAGTCCTGTAACGTTGTAGCCTCCAGCACTCCTGGTAAGGTCCCCGGTTTTCTGACTGAGCCGACGCGCTTGTGCTCTGCATGGTTGGCTCCTTCTGCAGTCAGGTATGTCCATGTCGCTTGTGCCACAGCCCGGACCCAGGTGGGCCCGCTCCTCCCCGGGAGGCCCAGCCAGGCGTGCAGTGGTAACTGGTTGTCGTGCGAGGGCGCCCGTTCCAGTCTAGAGGAAGGAGTGTGGAGGAAGCCAGGGGCATGTTGTCAGCTTGCGTCTGGCCGCCCTCTACCCATGGCAGGCTCGTACACAGCCTGATTTGCTCTCCGTTCCTTGATCCTCATGTGCTGTTGCCCCGGGGGGTGGCCCGGGGGCCTCTGGCCTGACCGTGGCACTGCCCTGCTGAAACCACCCCTGTACACGCCCCCCCTTACTCAGATGGTCACGTTCAGGAGCTTTATTGTATGGGTGGGACTTCTTGTGACTTGACCCTTGTCCACTTCTGTCCTTGCCCCTGCTCTTGGACTTCCTGTCCCAGGCATGTCAAGTTCCTGGAGATGTCCAGAGTACTACGCTCATCAAAGTAGTAGTGTGAGTACTATGCTCACAAAGTGTGTGTGCCATGCTAGGTGCTGTGCGAGTGGCTTCACATGTTACGTTGAAACCTTGTGATGACTCCCTTGAGCTGAGACCCTGAGCTGGAGAGGTTGAGGAACACGGCCACAGTCACTCGGCTATGAGTGTTGGGGCCAGGTTCAAGCAGGGTGTCCCTGGAGGGGGTCCTTCCTGTGCCCCATCCTGTCTGTGCTCGGAGCCCCCCGTGGCCTCTGCCCCCCATCTGCATGTCTCCTCCACCAACCCGGTCCCTGCCGTTTCCCTCTGTGGCACCTTCAACGCCGTGTCCTTGCTCGGACTGTGGACTCCTCGGCCTGCTTCTAAGCTTGAGTTTTTGGTGTCTGTCACTTACTAGGCACGGAGTAGATGTTGGTTGACTTGGTAAAAACACCCGAGGTGCCCTCGCTAGCCTGCTGGTGAAGGGGCTTGGCATGTCTGTAGAGCCCCGTCTGGTGTCTCTGCTTGCCCTTCTCCCCGCCCCTGTTCACACCTTCACTGTTCCTTCCGGTCACTCCTTCAATTTTTGTTTTCTTCCCTTCAGGGTCTGGCTTCCCTGAAGGACTTGTGGCTGAGGTGTAACTGAACAGGGAGTCCCCTTTTCTCCGTCAGCAGTGGCTGCCGGTCCTGATGGTGAGGGTCGGCCCGAGGGGCCAAGTGGCCAGCTGTGCGTGCACCGGAGCCTCTGGTGGAGCACAGTAGGGGCTGCCTGGGGACCCGGTGGCTCTGCTCTTCAGGGGAGGCTCTTAGGCATATCGACCACACAGACTTCTAGAATCAGAAAGGACCTGGAGCTGGGGTGCCAGCTGGGGCCAGGAGAACACGATGTGTGTGGCTCAGTCGGTTGAGTGTTTCCGACTCTTGATTTTGGCTCAGGTCATGATCCCGCGGTGATGAGATCCAGCCCTGTGTTAGGCTCCGAGTGGAGTGTGGAGCCTGCTAGGGATTCTCTCTCTCCCTCTGTCCCTTCCCGTCTGTTTGTCTCTCTCACTTAAGGAAAAAAGAAAAAAGGGCTTGAAACTGGTTAGAAACTTGTATTGGGTGAGCATGTGTAGCTGTGCTTTGAGGAGCTGTGCAGGTGTCCTGTGGAGAGCAGCAGACCAGCGCTAGAGCCCTGTGTGGGGTCCAGACTGGTCTCTGGGTCTCTGCCCCCTATGTGGAGATAGGAATTGTCCTCAGCCCCTCACTGGGGAGACCCTAGGAGGGTGCAGGAAAGGGTGGGCAGGTGCGTATTGAAGAAACCCACGTAACTCGTGACCTTTTGTTCCCTAATCTAAAAAGGGCCCAGATTCCTGTTGCAGGCTGGTCCTCGTCCTTGGGTGACTTTGGAGACGGGTCAGGTAGAGGCACTCATGGAGCGGAGGCGGGTTGGGTTGGACATGCGTTCTGGATGCGTGTGGCGTGTAGGCAGGGCTGTGCCAGCTGAGGAGGGGGGCAGGCCTGCCCCGTGCTGGGACCCCCAGCCTGTGGTGTGCTTGCATCTGTCCCTTTAGGTGCCGGACGGGGGGGGGAGGGAGGGGGGCGGCTTGTGTGGGCCAGCCTGGCCGACCGCATGCCTGGCCGGGGGTCGCTGGCAAGGCTTTCCCCCAGCGTCCGGTGCACCCTCATGGCCTCGCGCAGTGGGGAAAGGGTTTCTGGGTAGGAGCCCTGTATTCTCCTGAACAGCACTAGGCTGCACGTGTGTTCTTTCTGCTTTGCGGTTGAATAGGATGGTCAGTGTTGGCCAGTTGAAAGGGAAGTGCTTTATCGAAGGACTATCTTTTATTCTCCAGTAAGGCCTCTTGGTTAAAAATGTCAAGACTGATGAGTGGGAGCGGCATGAATCTAGAGCTTGAGCATGTACGGTCTGCAGAATCCTGAGTGCTCTCTTTGCCCAGAAAAGATGCTGGTCACTTAGCGTGGTGCCTTCCCACTCTGTCCTTTTTCCCACCTTGTTTGAGGCTTCTCAGGATGCCTTAGTCCTCACTTCTCTACTTGGGCTTTAAAAACCAGCAGAATCCCCGCTGGCCGCCTGGGAAGGGGAGACCTTTTCCTGGCAGGTAGTTGTCCGAAGCAGTTTGCGTCCCCGAGGAGTTCCTGTAGGTCCTGGGAACCGGCGAGAGGGCCAGTTCCCAGTGAGTGATGACCAAGCAAAACAAAGTCCGAGGCCTCTCAGACCACATTTGGATGTGAAATCTGCCCTTCGTATGTTTTTGTAAAAAATAGTTTTCTAACCGGAATATGTATTTCCAATCTATTTTATATTAGTCTGCATTGGGTGTTTTCTCGGCTAGTTGAGGGAAACTCACTGGTCTGTACTTGAAGTGCTAGGACAGGACATGCTGTGGCTCTTCCCACCTTCCTCCAGGCTGAGGGGGGTGCGTCCCCTTCAGGGAGGACTTGTAGGTTAGAACGGATGGGGTCCCCTTGGGTTGCAGAGTTGTGGAGCTTTTAAAACATTCCAGAGTCCCCCTGGAGAGCCTGACTTAATTAGTTGGCTTTTAAAGCTGACCCAGTTGGGTCCCTCAAATTAGGGTATGGTGAGGTGGGGAGAATTGTGGCAGTTGCCCTCAAACTTACAGAAAGGCCAAGGATCCTGCCCAGCTTAGGACAGGCACAGGGAAGTGTACTTTCCTCAGGCCTCCTTCTGGCAGAAGCAGCCAGTCGGCTGAGCTGGGGCGGGCGTTTTTGAGGCAGTGACTGAGATCCTGAAGT
This sequence comes from Felis catus, assembly GCF_018350175.1. Classification (NCBI taxonomy): domain Eukaryota; kingdom Metazoa; phylum Chordata; class Mammalia; order Carnivora; family Felidae; genus Felis; species Felis catus. The sequence continues at coordinate 80,618,570 of NC_058368.1, forward strand.
GACACGGGGCTGATCTGGTCTGTGGATGGTGAGGGAATGCTTTCATTTTCTACTTAAAAGATGCTGGGGGTAGTGTTGGGGAGCTCAAACAAACCTCCTGACTTGCCTCTTGCCCTTTTCTTGGAAAAACCTAAGCTAACACATTAGAAGGTAGTGTGACGTCCTGTGCCGTCACTTAGGTCACCATACAGACACTTCGCCGCCTGGCTCTGAGTGTTCACGTATTCTCTAGCCACTTAAACCACGTGGTAGGCCTCCACATGCCTGCCTCTGAACACCCCGTATGTACGTCTTTAAGATGAGAATATTCTTCCTTAGTTTCCCCACACCGTTCTTCTACCTTTCACGTTTATTAGGACTCTTATGTTTTTGGGGAGTCCAGCGTTGTTAACCCCGTAGAGTCTGGTTCAGGTTGGACATTTTAGGTAAGAATTCTACACGCTGATGATCTATATTTCCATGGGTCCTATCAGAAGTGCTTCATGTTGACACTTCATACCGCTGGCACTGCATTCCATCCCTTGGCTAAGGTGACATCCGCCAGGTCTCTGCATTGTAAAGGTGGTCTTTGTCTTTGTGCTTAGTACATAATCTGTGGGGTGGTGCCCCACAGCCTTTCATCTGATGCACCTAGCATCCTGTGATGACCCTTCCTGAATTGATTGGTGTCGTGGTGGTAGCTGCGTGGTACTGGGGCCTTCTGGTGCACACTGCCTTTGAGATCTTGGTTCTGGGCAAGGACGTTTGGTGGTGGTGTTTGGCTTGTAAGTTAGAAAGTTGTGTGTATTTTGGCTGGTGGAAGAGCTTACCTGTGCTTTCAAGAATCTGTGTGAAGGTCATACGGTGTCCTTTGTGAACCTGGCCATTCACTTCTGAGCTCTGTTTACCTTTTGTGCCAGCTTTCCATTGTCCATCCAGCAAATATTAGTCCCCGACTCTTGCTGACGCCGGGAGCTGCATTTCATCCACGTGGGCCTCAGGAGCGTATAGGAAAAAGTTAAGAGGAAGGAAGGAGTACAGATACAACATTTGTATATGAGGAGAAATGGTAGAAATGCAGAGAGATGGAAATAAGTTCTTAGAGTTGCGTACCAGCGGCTTTGTAGCAATACTGACTACTTGCCGTGTGGCCCCTCAGTGCCGAGTCAGCCACAAGGCGGTGCTGTGAGGGGGGCGCGGGGAGCCCCGGTCCAGGGAAGGGAGACCAAGATGGGGAGTGGGTCCACGAGATGCCCGGTGTCTAATGTTTACCAAGGGGCAGTGCTGGTGTTTGACTCCAGGTTTAGGGAGAGTCCATACCTTGTAAGTTTAGAATAACCGGTCTGCTGCAGCAAGGGCACTAGGTCAGTGCAGTTAGTTGGACGCCCCATGAAAGGGAAGAGGAGAGGTGCATTTTGAGGTGCGGTGCGATGCGGTGTCTTGTTGGTAAATGTGTTCACGTAGAGACCAGCAGCCTGTACCATGCAGCTGAGGGGATTTACATGTGACTTAGCAAGTTTACCTGCAGAATCTTTGTGTTCTGTGTGTCCCCCATCATGATGGGTGTGACACGTAATTCCCTGAAGCCTTTCAGCGTAGTGAAGGATTTATAACCTAGGAAGGACTTTGAACCAGTGATCATTAGCAACTTTATTTAAAGCTTGAGTAAATGCTGTCCTAGCTGCATTTGCTAATTCTTTCAGTGTGAGGTTATTAAATTGCATGTTTATTATGTGGGTTTTGTGTTTGTATACTGGTTGTAATGTAAAACAAAGTGTGTGTGTCTGTTCTGGATCATCATCGGGAGTCTCACGGCCATCAGTCAGATGTCCTATTTTGAGGACCAGGCAAGGCTGCTTAGGGGCTGGGAAGCAGGTGTGGAGGTTTCACAACTGCCCCGGCTCTGACCTGTCTTCACCCTGACGAGACCTGGAAACTTCCCATCTTCTGAGATGAAACTTAACGTCTTCAGGGTGTCTTTGAGCATCTCGTTGGGCTCATAATGGGGTAGCAGGGAACGTCCCGTGATGGGGCAGCATTCCCTGGGAGCCTGCCATAACACCTCTGGGGTAGACGGGGATCCTTTGACCATTTATTGGATAGGACAGGTTCAAAGATCTTGAAGAGCAAGTTTGTATTTCATTGCAAGTGGAGAATGGGAAAGTGTTTCTCCAGGTGGTGGTCAGTCTGCACACAGTTGATGAGGACCTTCTGGAACCCTGCTTTGCCCTGGGGAAAAGTATCCATGCACAACATGTGTCTCTGGAGCCTCAGCCATGTGTGGCAAGTAGGGTGGAAGCATGCAGGTGGGATCCAGGGCTGAGGCTGGAGTCCTGCTGGAGTGGAGCACATGGGGTTGGGGTGCGGAGAGAGACGCTTCACGTGGCCAGACTTGAGAAGGTGAGTGGGCGGATACCTGGGTGGGTAAAGCCAGCAGCTCCCTGGTTAGCCTTGGTTGAGCTGAACCAACAAAACATCGTGGATTTGATGAGCTGTCCCGAATAGGAATTGAAAGAGAATCTGAATTGTGGCATTTGGGGTTTTCCTTCCTTGGGATATGTCATACCCTTGAACTTGAGGGGAACGTTTCAGTGTGGAAGATTATAATAGGCACAGACAGGTACCCAAGCATTTTAGCATTTTTGGAAAGCTGCTGCTTTTGGTGGTGGTTGCTTTTGTTTGTTTGTTTTTTAAGCAGATCGGCCCAGCCCTCAGGACTCTCAGCATAGCCCTGCCAAGGTTAGACCTGAGACCAGGAGGCTGTAGACTGCTCTAGGGAGGCATTGTGCCAGCAGTCACGTTGTAGTCCTGTTATGTCATTGTGTGCCTGCTAACAGGCTCTGTTAAATGTACGTACCTTGAAATAACACTGACCTGAACGTCTGTCTGGGCATGTGGACGGCATCTATTCAAGTCTCCTGTCAGGTACCAAGTACTGTCTGTCTTCTCTGCTCACTCAAAACTGGAACTGCTTGTCTACTGAGAGTTCTGTCTGTACAGGGTTGAGCAGTTTGAAGAGTACTTTCTCAGTTTGTCGTGATAGCTAATTGTCACGAAGACCTTTGGATTTTCACCTTTAAAAGTCCTGATCCGCTTCTGTGGTCCCACCGTGGCTCCCTTCCTTTGGATCCCTGAGAATGGGATGGATTTAGTGTGCTTGTCCTGCCTCCCAGCTCCTTGAAACATCTCTGTATCTTGGTTTTCACTAATTGCATTGTCTAGTAATTCTTAGTTTTTCAGTACTTTTACACATTTAAATGCTGTACCAGAAACGTGTATTTCTTTTTTTTTTTTTCTTTTAAACAGTTTATTCATTTTGAGAGGGAGAGACAGAATGCGAGTGTGGAAGGGGTAGAGAGAGGGAGACACAGAATCCGAAGCAGGCTCCAGGCTCTGAGCTGTCAGCACAGAGCCCAACGCGGGGCTCGATCCCATGGACCGTGAGATCATGTCCCGAGCTGAAGTTGGACACTTAACCAACTGAGCCACCCAGGTGCCCCAAGAAACCTGTATTTCTTGATCTTTCCTCTTGGAGCTCACCCCTGTGTGGAAGAGGAGGAACCCACAGTGTGACCTCATGGACTCACAGCAGACTGAATGAGGGGCACTTTGTTATGGCCGTGAGTGGTGGGATTGGCCATGTTCCCCCTCGGTATTTGGTGGGCAGGGCTAGTGTCTAGAAATTTCCTTTTTGCTGTGCTGCCCCTTTCTTGGTGCTCCAGCCAGAGAGGGCAAGCTTTTTCTGGGGCTGTTTTTGTATTTTTTTTTTTTTTTTTTTTTTTTTTTTTGGTGCATCTGGGTTGCATCTGAAGCAAAACAAAACAAAAACCCCCACAGAACCCAGACAACCCTCTGCTGTGCTTCTTGGGCCCTGAGGCCTGTAGCCAGGCTGCTGCTCCCGGTCTGAGTTCTGTTCGCCTCTGTTCTGTATGTAATGTCCAGGGCTTTTAAAAAGCTGGACTTTGCGGTTCCTGTAATATGAATAAAGGCCCCATAGCTGACATGAATGTACAGCTGTGTAGGTGAGACAAGAGGGGCCCTGTAAGGGGCGAGGCTGGGAACAGGTGTGGGAAATCTGGGGGGAAGGGTCTGGATGCTCTCCCTGAGCAGGGTAGAGGGATGAGCCTTCTCTCTACCCCAGTTCCCGTGTCTCACTCCAGCTAGAGGGCGGCCCCGGCTTGAAGTTTATGGTGGGGCTCTTAGGGTATTTCATTTTAGGTAGAATTGTCTCCTTTTTTGTCTTCTGTGTCTGTTAGTGGGTCCAGTAGTACCTGGACTTAGTGACTTGTTAGGGATCTGGTGTAGGCAGCCAGCTTTCCTTACGGGGCAGAGGTCTGAGTGCTTGGCCTCCTCCTGGAGAAGTGCTGCTTCCTGTCCTCCTGCTGGAGCAGTCACCGAGGTGCTCCTGGGTCCCCTTAGAAGTATGGCCCATTCTTTCCTGTGCTGTGGAATCCCCTGAGGCCTTGCTTAGATTGCTCATGGCCCCTGCCCCCTGCCCCATTTAGCGCTGCAGTAAATTCCTTCTTTATTACTTAAAGCCTCTTTTGTCATTTTCAGTGGAACTTTGGGAGAGATGAGAGGTAGTTCACATTTGCACTTTCCCAGCTTTTTTTTTTTTTAATATATATTTTTTAACGTCTGTTTATCTTTGAGAGAGAGAGACACACAGAGTGTGAGCAGCGGAGGGGCAGAGAGAGAGGGAGACACGGAATCCGAAGCAGGCTCCAGGCTCTGAGCTGTCAGCATAGAGCCTGATGCGGGGCTCAAACTCATGAGCTGTGGGATCATGACCTGAGCTGAAGTCGGATGCTTAACCGACTGAGCCACCCAGGCACCCTTGCACTTTACCATCTTTGAGATGTTTCTCAAAGTTTGACTTTTGTAACTATTCACGCTAAGTTTTAAAGTTAATGCAGTGTACTTGTTACCTTCCTGGCTCTAAACGTTAGCACCTAACTTATTTGAGTCCTTCTGCTCCGACCCCTGTTTGACACCGGAGGGCTGCTCTTTTCAGACTCACCCCATTGGCATTGCGGACAGCCTGGGGGCCTGCTGCAGGCTGGTGGGGCGCTGTGTTTGTGCATGGGTGTCTGAGCCCACTGCCCCGCTTGCTGTGGACCCCCGTGTACGCCTGCAGGAGAATGCAGTGGTTCACCGGCTTCCTGTCTTCTTCTCCCAGACCATCACACCGTCGTCCTGGGGGCCGGGTCTTCTTTGTAAAATAAGGTTGGCGTGAAGTCTTGAGCACAGCGCCCAGAGGCCTCCGTGGATGTTGGAGCCTCCCTCCCTGCCTGGTGGGGCTTCGGCCTCTCTGCTGCTTTCTGTTTGTGGAGGCTGAAAGCCGGCTGGTGCTTTCTTTGCTCCGGTGGTCTTCCCCACTTCTCAGGGTTTATCACTCCCACCCCCCCCCCCCCGCCACCCCTTCCTGTAGACCACCTAAAACATGGGGCTGGGGTTTCTTTTGATCTGGGTGGTCCCTGCCCTCGTTCGTATGTGGGTGTTGATACCGTCAAATGCACAGCGTTGAATATGCTTTAATTCTCATTTTAAAGTGGAAAGTTGTTTGGGGGCACACTGGGTGACTGGTAGGTATTGATAGAAGCCATCGCCAAGCTAGTTTTATCCCTGGAGTGGAGGAGTAGGCAGGACTAAGAACAAACCTGCAGAAGCCAAGGGGGCGAAATCACTGCAGAGTCCTGTTCCTCCCGTGTCCCCATCAGTATGGACCATTTGCAGTAAACTGAAATAGCAGGACTTCAAGACTCCTTTCTGCTCCTCTTGCCACAAAATCCAATTTCTCTTGACAATGTGATAGGACAAAATTATATTTTTAACTTGGCGAACTACACTCCAGAACCGTGCCAAGAGTAAGTTTCTTGCGTCAGAAATAGCTTCCTCATAAACTCCCTGGAGGAGCTGACCTGGCTCCTTGCATTTGGAACATTAAAGCTACAAGAGTTGAACGTGCTTGGCTGGCCTCCCCTTGTGGGGGTCTCTCCTTTAGCCCTGAGATGGTAGAAAGAATGTCTGTACGTTCCCTGTGATTTTCTTGTTGCATGTACCCAGGGTGTCCTCAGCCAGGGGCATAACTTAGGCACGCGTTCTCTTCAGTGGCTGTGGTTGGTGGTCTGCAGTCAGTGGGTGGTGGTCGAGCCCTGGGGAACGTGCAGAGGGCAGCCGAGGCAGCCCACAGATCTCCACTACCCTGTTTCTCAGGTTCTGTGTAGCCCCCAGTGCTGCAGGGGGTCCCCACCCTGCTCACTGGGGTCGTGCACAAGATGCTGGGAGGATGTGTGTGTCACCTTGGCTCCCGGGGCCCCTCTGCCTCTCTGGCTGTGGGGTTGTGACCGGTGGCTCAGGGCCAGCCATTCGCTGCTAGGATGGCAGGCTCGTTGCTGTTGGCCTGGGGCTGCATAACCTCAGTAGGAGGAGTGTTCCTGAAACTGCAGCCCATGCCGGAGACAGTAGACAAAAAGATGGCCCAGAACTTATGACTTCTGCACTGTGGCTCTTAACTTTTTCGACTTGTTACCTGAACAGTGCTGTTTCGTTTAAGCTGGTTCGAATTTTATTTCTAGTCGAAAGATTTGACTGAGGGGGTCTTTCTTATATGATGAGTGATACCATCAACTTGGTGCTGTGGTTTGCTTTTTTATTGTGTGGAAGACATTCTGATTTCCAGTATTATCAGTGACATTTGGAAGTCAGGGTGAAGCAAGGCCCCCATTGTGAGCTGGGCGGGGGGGGGAGGGGGTGGTGGGGAGAGCCTTTCAGGCCTTACTACGTTAGGCATCCTTTAGTTACATTTTTGGGAACCCTGTCCCACTTCGTTGTGAGGTGTGTCCGCACTCCACAGAATGCAGAGTGACATTCTGTGACAGTGGAGCCATCCAGGGAAGAGGTATGGGCACCTGATTTGAGGGGAGAGGTGTACATGCGGTTGGGACTCCCGTGGCGGTGGACATGGTGCTGGTTTTCAAGCACCGTGCTCACACTTCTGGGCACTCGTTTCTCAAGTTGGGGCCGGGGCCCTTCCCTCTAGTGGGCCGCACGGGGGCCTCCTTAGGGACAGCATGGCACGCAGGTCTGCAGTCCTGAGTCGCAGGCACTGTGCTGGTCTTCCTGTCGAGTGCCCACATCGCTGCTGTGAGGACTGGAGCACATGGCTGTGGTGGGCAGCCTGGTTGAGACCCAGCCCTGGGGATGCTTTCAGGCCGCCTCCGAGAGACCAGAGCTGTGTCCCCCGGTGGAGCCTCTGGGAACTGCTGACACCCCAGGACCTGCGAGGTAGGTTGTGGAGGGCCCTGAGGCTGAGGGACCTGTTACTTAGACGCCGAGCGGCGGTCTAGGCGATGGAGGTTGAAGGTGGTGAAGCCCTCTGTCGCTCTGCTGGCCCTGCCTGCCTTCTGGTTCCTAGGGCACCTGGTGTAGAGTGGCGGACCAGTCGAGGGTGCGTGAGAAAGATCGAGTGCTTGCAGGGCCAGCCTGTGGACACATGGTGTCTTTTCTTCATGGAGGCTACGTGAAGCCGTCACTCCCGAGCAGTTACGTGACAACTGCGTCCAGAGTTTGGGAAGGAAGGGAAAACCTCGTTTGCTCTGCAATAAGAAGTGCTTTGTGGGGAACAGTTTTTCCTGTTTTGAATAGCTGAGGGTTGTTTTATCCAGCGAAGAGGTTTTAACTTTGACCCTTTAGTGTTAACTTGGCCTGAGTCTAAATGACCTGTTTCACTTAATGTCTTCTTTTTTTTTTTTTTTTTTGAAGATGTACTCTGTCCCCTTCAAGAATCCCTTCTGTTGTGGAAAATGTGGCATGTGGGTGTATTGCCAGTTCTTGCCAGATGCTGTCATTCAGCCCCCACATCTCCGAGACTCTGAAGCCCAGAGGTTTATCCTCCTGGCTGCGTGTTAGCTACAAATAGGGTGTTGCTGTGCTCTCAGGGTCATCTTGATGCTGCAGTTCTGGCCTGGGCCTGCCTGTCTCCTTCAGATGGGCGGATACCCCCAAAGGCTCCTACAGCTTCTGCTCGGGGCTGGCATGCATCATCCTGCTCAGAGCTGGTGCGCGTGCGTGCGTGGACCGAGCCCACGGGGAGGCGTGGCAGGGGGTGGGGAGCAGATGCTGGAGCTAACTGACCAGCTGCGGTGAATTGGAGTTAGACCAAAAAGTCGGAAAATGATGTGATGAATGGGACGGTTCTAGATTGGGTCCGCATCTGCTCTTAGAACTTGTGCCTTGGAAACCCGTTTACTTCAGAGCAGTCTTCTGTTGCTTAAGGCTTTCCTGAGAACCACGGCGGCTTCTCCTCATGCAGCCCTCCTCTGTCAGGTTGAGGTTCGTGTGTTCGGGGAGCTCTCGCAGGGAGGGGGGGGAGTGTGGCGGGGGTGTCACCCTCCTGTTACTGCCCTGCCGGGTGGATGCTGGTGATGTCTGCTTCATTTGTGTGGCACAGCCCCGTCTTCCTGTATAGGTGAGCCTTCCTGATTTCCGGTGTGTGTTCAGGAGCTAAACTTGGTAGTGCATGTGACCGTGTAAGTCAAAATAGAAGATGTTTAGAGGACTAGAGGAAGTTCGGGCTGGGAGGGTGAACCTGGCCAGATCGCCCTGTCTTTGGTGGTATGTGTTAGCCCTTCTGGTGACATCACAGGCAGGATTTCTGGGGTTAGTGGTCGGGGGGTGGGGTGGGTGCTCTGAGGGGTTGGTTTGTCTGGGCCTCTGCTGGGCGGGCGGCCTCTCAGGCCTGACCGTGACCTCCTGACACAGATGGTGCGCCCTCCTCCCTCTGCTGTTGGTTTAGAGCTGAGGGGCTCCACATCTGTGAACATGCGTGCTTGTCCCTCCTTTTGAAAAAACCCCTCCTGACCTCTTGGAGCAGGTGCTGGTGGGATGGGGCTTTGCCCTGCCCCCACCTCTCCTGAGCCATGTGATTCTCTTGCCCACTGGTGGGCTGGGGTCCTGCTGACTTCTCCTTTCCTGTGTCCTGTCATCCACCTGGAACCTGGTGCAGGGGCGTGGCTCTGGTGCAGGGGGGCACCCTAACCCTCCTCTGTGGCCTCGTAACTCCTTCCCCTGCTTTCCTCCTTCAGCCTTCACGAGGTGTCCTGGGAAGGCCGGCTCTCTTGACCCTGCTTCTCCTTTCCTCCCAGTTTATGGCCCTCCTCTAAGTGGTGTCCTGTGTCGGGGGGTGGGGGGGGGGGCCTTGCAGGTTGGCCAGTGGCGTTTCTCTCCCTCCTCAGGCGGGGAAGCGGCGCCCGGGCCATGCGGTGACCTTCCACAGGGGCCCTCGGCGGGCCTGTGCTCCTGTGCCGGCCCTCCGTGCCCTTCCTCCTGGTTTGGACTGGACGCTCCTAGGTGTGGGGGGCCACAGGGCCCGGTTGGTCTGAGGTGGCCCAGGCGTACATGTGCTGTCCCGAACTGACTTCCTCTCGAGCTCCTGTTTGTGCAGAGCGACTGGCGTGGTGGTTGTGTGTGTCCTGCGGACACTGCCGCTCCCCGCCTTGTGCCTCGCTCTCTGTCCACTCCCCACTTCACGTCTCGCTTGTGCTGCTTTGTTCGGAGCTCTTCCGTCAGCCTTCCCTTTCTTTCAAGGTTCTCTGCAGGTTGTACCTTGTTTAGGGACACCTGGGACTGGCCGGAGTTGTAAAGAAACAGCCTGGAGACTTCCTTGGTAGCTTTTGGTGTCCCCTGGCATAGCCGTGTGCTCTTTTGTTGAGTTTAACCCCGTGTGGGCGCCCCCCAGTGGAGATGGGGGGCAGGTCCCACCAGAGGACCTGAGAGCCCGGTTCTGCCCTGCTGGTGCTGCTGGCCCCCGTGGCTGGCCTGTCTGTGATGTCCTGTGCTGCCTGCCTTGGGGTGGGGATGCTATTTATGCTGATACTTTCAGGAGGATTCCAGCAGTGCCCTGCTTTGGCCGAATCAAGGAGAATGATGTATTCGGGGGTAGAATCTTTTTGGTATTTGGCATTCTTCCCTGTTAAAGGAGGAGATGATTATCTTAATTATCTTTATCTAATGAAATAGTTTCATTTACTGCTTTTTTTGGTGGAGAAAACTGCAGCCTTCTTCCTTGATGTGGTGGTGGTTGGTAGATGTGTGGTCCCGTGTGAGCTCATAATGGGGGCTGCAGCCAGAAGGGAGCCCCAGGTTTCTTGGGGCATCTGGCAGGTGCCCAGTTGGGGACCCGAGGTGTAGAGGAGAGCCGTGTGTAGCGATGCTGCTGCCTCGGTGGATCCAAGTCCAGGCTGGGGGAGGGTGGGCCCTCTTCAGGCTGCATAGTGTGTCAGCAGGTTCTTAGAAGTCCCTTCTGGGCTGGGGAGGCAGGACTCCCGGACCCAGAGCCTCGATTTAATATCCTTTCCTTCCTGTTGCAAGGAGGTCTGTTTCCCCAGGCAGGACCTTTCGCTGGGGTGCTGTGGTGGCCTTATTGGGCGGCACTCCCCTGCTGCTGAGGGCATCTGTCTGCTCTGCGTGAGCCCTGCTAACAGCAGCTGCCCTTGAGGTTCACGCTGCCTGCACCCTCCCCGTCTTGGCCTCCCGTGCTGCTTGGAGTTTGAGATTGTTTCCCACTGTGTTAAGAATGGGCTCAGGTGAAGCTGACCGTGGTTTCCCCTCCTGAGAGTTGACTGTGTGACAAGGCAGCGGATAGTTCAGCGTTGGGCAGACCGCGCAGGGAATGGCCGTTCTGCGGAAGTGTTCCCACATAGTGCTAGCCATCCGGGGCCAGCGAGGGCGGGGAGCCGGGCAGCAGGTACACCAGAGCCTTGAGCAGACCCGTGTGCAGGCTGCGGGGCTGCCCTTCCTCTTATGTGCTGGTGTATTTCCCTCGTGAGCCTTGGGGTGCCGCGGTGTCCACGCTGTCAGGGTGGACAGGTGAGTGGGAGGGAGGGCTGGGCTGTCAGAAGCAGCAGCTTCAGGGGTGGGAGTTTTGGGTGGGAACCTGAGCACTTTGATGGAGTAGGGTCCTTCAGGATGCAGAGAGGTGCAGTGTCGTGCTCCAGGGCGCGTGGTGTGGATGCCTGTACTCCCTTCTCTGGTCCGGTGAGGCCTCTGCTTCTGGGCACCCCCCAGGCATCGAGGAAGCTTTTTTTCTTGGTAACTGTGTTTTGGAAAACCGTTTTCTATGGTAGAATGTGGTTATTGATGGGTCAGTATTATAGGAAACCTGAAGCTTGGTGAGCAAGACTTCAGTTCTTAAAATCTGTTCCTAATCCAACATGTGAGACATTTGCATGTTGCTTTCTGTCCTTGTCAGTATGTTTTTCCTTCCCATTTTTTTTAAATTTTTTTTTTTAACGTTTATTTATTTTTGAAACAGAGACACAGCATGAACGGGGGAGGGGCAGAGAGAGAGGGAGACACAGAATTGGAAGCAGGCTCCAGGCTCTGAGCCATCCGCCCAGAGCCTGACGCGGAGCTCGAACTCACGGACCGCGAGATTGTGACCTGAGCTGAAGTCGGATGCTTAACCGACTGAGCCACCCAGGCGCCCCTCCTTCCCATTTTAAGGATGAGAAAGCAGAAGCCTGGGAGGGCTTCCGTACATTGTGAGGCTATAACAAGCGAGGGCAGCCTCCACACAGGAAAGGGCCGGCTGCTCAGGGCTCAGGCTCCTTGGACAGTGCTGTGTTGTCACTTGGAACACGCTGCTCACCTCTGTCCTGCTCTCTCTGGGGGTCGTGTTTGCTCCCTGTCACTATAGTATTGTTGCTTTTGATTAATAAAATACTAAATATCAACAAATTTAGTATTTTGAGGGGGGGAACAGGATCATTTTACTTCAAGAATATTGGATTCTGCTGTATACATTTAATTCACGTAAATGCGAAAGTGAGGGTGAGTGTTTGGGGATATGCTTTTCCAATATCTCTGGGCCACAGAGTGGTCCCTCCTCACTGTGAGTTTGGTCTTGGTCTGGAGTGGAGCCCGCCTGGGGAGAGGATTCACACCTTCCTTGTCCCTCCAGGGCTTTTTTCCCCCTGCTGCCTGGAATCACATGGGGTCAGGGTTCCTCAGGGGTGCTAATTTAACTGGCCTGGGGTTTGGCCAGAGTGTCTTGGTTTTCTGAATCCCTGGAGATGCAGCCTCTCCTGAGAACCTCTGCTCCGCCACCGGAGGCAAAGGGGACCCCAGTGTTGGCTTCCTTCCTCCCGCTGGCTCCTGACCCCAGCCAGGGTGGGCGGTGCTGCTCTTTCGGCCACATGGGTAGGCCCTGAGGTGGGGCCAGTGTCCTTAAGCGCGGAGTGCCCTGGACAGCGGAGTGTGCCGGTGTCCTGATCGTTCTCCCGCGTGTGGGCTGACTTGTGCCGAGACGCTAAAACAGAAGTTCTAATGAGACTTTTCTCCTAGTGCAGACTCTTTACTCAAGAGTTTTCTGGTTTTCTTTTTCTTTTGGTTGAATAGTTTCCTAATTCGGGAAATAGTCTTTTTTTAGAGCTGGGCTTTAGTCAGAACATTTCATGGATTCAGAATGTGTGTTTCTCAGCGGCAAGCGTTTGTCTCCTCTCGTGTAGTTTCCTGTGAAGAAATGTAGCACAGATGTGAATCCACTTAAGTTGTGGGGTCACATGGAAGCCCGTCGGTGGGAAGGTTCGGCCAACCAGACGCTTCCTGGTATCCAAGTAAGAGAGATATATAGTTCTGGAATAACAGGAAGCTGCAGCTTTCAGCATCCTGTTTTTCTGGGTTTTGTGACTTGCTGCCTCACCACAATGAAGGTTAGTAGACCTTTTTATGTTGAATTCTTCTCATAGGGTACTGCGTATTTAATTTTCCTATCTCTAAAACTGGAACTTCAGAGCTGAAAGACGGGCAGATTAGCTGCTCCTGCGTTTTACAAAGGAACGTTGATGTTCGACACAAGGAAGCAGAGGCCTGTCAAAGTTAATGCTCTTCATGGTGCTCCTAAAAAATGCAACTAACACGTTAAACAAAACGTAGGTAGATGTGTCCGCCTAGATAATGCTCATTTGACTCGTTTCTGAAATCTCACAAATGAATTAGATTCTGTGTTGTATAAGCTGATTCTAAAGACGCTCTGTTGGAAGGGGTGCTTTTTACAGGAAGGGTCTGGCGTGAAATTGATTCATTTTGTACGTCAGCTGTGTGAGAAATGGCACCAGTGACTGTCTGGAATGCTTAGATGCGGTCACATGTAGGCGTTAGGCTCTGTTCAGTTTCTTCCAGCTTTTAGAAAAAGCAAGCTGTATGTCCAGCTCCTCCCTTGACTCCATGATTTGATGGCCTCCTTTCTTGAAGTTCTTCAGTTTTTCTTTTGTTTGTTGGTGTTTTTTAAAAAATTTTTTTAATGTTTATTTACTTTTGAGAGAGAGAATGCGCACGAGCACATGAGTGAGCGGGGGAGGCACAGAGAGAGGGAGACACAGAATCTGAAGCAGGCTCCAGGCTCTGAGCCGTCAGCACAGAGCCCGACGTGGGGCTCGAACCCATGAGCTGTGAGATCATGACCTGAGTCGGACGCTTAACCACCCAGGGGCCCCTGTTTGCTCATGTTTAAATAAACCTACCTCATGGTTTTTACTCATTTCAGAAATTAAAGGCAGAAGGCCATTAACTGAAGAATTTTGAGGAAGGCAGCAATTAGATTTGGAAAGGCTCCCCTTAGCTGCTCTGTGTGTGAATGTCCCGCATGGTGACATTTAACACCGCAGGGTGGATGGATGGGTCGACTGGTGCATTTATCCATTCAGCAGACGTTGGACCTTTTGTACTGTGTGCTGGCCGTTTTGCTAGATGTTGGGAGTTGTAAACTCTGGTTTCGTGGGTTTTCCAGTGTAGGGTGGCTATACACGCGGGATGTGAGGTTGTCCTTGAGGTGAGTGTGCTGGGAGAGCTTGGTTAGGGCGCCTGACCTAGTCTGGTGCGGAAGTGTGGCCAGGAGTCCTGTGAGGACTTAGGGGGTGGGGGCTGGGAGGCAGGAAGAAGAGGGGTTCCTGGCAGGATGTGAAGTGGAGGAGGGGAGGGAGGAGGGGAGAGGTGGCCGGGCCCTCCTTCTCCTGACCCTCCTTCCTGGAGTGGCTGGTGATGTCTGTTCATTTTTGCCCTGGTGCGAGAAACTTAAGGCTGTTAACAGAGTTTACGTTTGGGTCTCTAAATACACCTTTGTTATCGACATCCTGAAAGAAATATTTTCATAATTTTTCTGGCACCGTTGTAGGTGATTTTACTGTTACAATCTTTTGTGGTGGTTACCTGATGATCAAAAGCCGTGTGTGTCCTCCAGGCAGTATTTGGGAGTGAGATCTGTGTGTGTGCCTGTGCGCACACTTGCAGACCAGCTGTAAGGTATCTAGGCAAGCTGACGTGTTCTCTCAGCGTGTGTGTGTGTGTGTGTGTGTGTGTGTGTGTGTGTGTGTGTGTGTGTGTGTGTGTGTACGTGCACCTGCGTGCCGGGATGGACTCTCCTGTGTGCTGGGTCTGTAGGTGGCCGAGGTTGGAGGAGGTATAGACTAGCCCATCCCGGTCAGGCCTCAGTGCGGTGCCTGGAGAGCAGAGGTGTCCCCGGAGCTACTGGTCTGTCCCTCTTCCGGAATCCACTTCTGTCTTCCCTTCCTCCTGCTGTCAGCATGTGTTTCTCTTGCTGTGCTTGGCTGTGGAGTGGACTTGGGGCTGGGACAGGATCTAGAAGCAAGCCCAGTAGCTCATGGGGCTCCACCCTGTGTTGCCGAGGGGGTTGGGCCAGGTGGGGAGTTGGCAGTGAGGACGCTGGTCTCCTGCCCCACATCAGAGTGTGCCTGCACCGGGAGCTCTGACTGGCCCCTGCCCTCTGCTGGAAGCTGAGGCCACCGGTCTGCTCCTTGCAGGCTGGGCTGACTCTTAAGGACTTGCTCAGCCAATCCTGCTGTGGTCCTCCCGTTGCTGTGAGAACTTCGTTTGTCCTGTACCCGACAGAGGAGACCCTACTAACTTGTTTAATTTTTCCTTTCAGACATTTGATGCAAATGATTTGTATCAGGGGCAGAATTTTAACAAGGTCCTCAGTTCCTTAGTGACTCTAAACAAAGTAACAGCAGGTAAGAACTTTTTATTGAACTTGAGGGGGTGGGAAGACCAAAGGGCAAAAACATGTGCGTTTCGGTTGGCAAGGCAGACATGAGCATTATAGAATTAAAAAGAAAACAAACCATCCTGTTACATTTTTGGCTTTAATTTTTGCTGTGATATTTTCTTCTTAGATCAGAGTCTTGCTGTTCGGGCCTCTGGTGGATAGCAGGTGTTTTCCTTTCTGTGGGCAGAAAGCTTGCTGCCTGCCACCTTAGCAGAGGAGAAAGGTGTTTTGTGTGGGTGGACTCCCAGGCTGTCTTGGAGCTAGAAGCACCTTTCTCTGGGTTTTTATTTCTTTTGATGAAAGCTTACATTTAGGGAGCAGGTGTAGTGCCAGTTTGAGAGGTGTGACCATGACAAGGAGGCAGCCAGCGAGGTAGCCCTAAAGTAACCCCCTGCCACGGCCAGGCTTTCTGCGGGCTGTGACGGTGCCCAGGGTATGGGTTCTGCTGTGTTGGGGAGCCCGGGCCCTCCTTCAGTGAAGGGGTGAGTGGAGCTGAGGATACCCTGTGCTGCTCTTCTGGGCTCCCAGGTACAGGGAGGACAGGAGAGCTTCTGTGCACATTTCTTGGAGGGAGGCACTGCCTGTCCCCGAGCACCGAGAAGCTCTGTCTTTGGAGAGCTGTGTGGATCTAAAAGAACTTAGTGGCGCTTCTGTCTTAAAGTCATTTTTATTTTTCCATTTCCCTCTACGCAGTTTTAGTTTCAGGTTTACGGGGGAATGTTGACCTTGGGGTCTTTTGATGAGAACCTCAAGTGGTTTTCTGAGGGGCTCTTGTCCCTGTTTTCCTGGCCCTTCAGAGGGAGTGTGGGGAGGAGCAGAAGCAAAGCATCTCAAGCTGTAGTCCCAGCTCTGCGGTGCTCTCTGCTCAGGGCTCAGGTAGCCCCCTCCTAGAACTTGCTTGCTGGGATGGCTGTCTGCACGGAGGTGGGGGGTGGGGGAGGGGGCGCGGGAGGCACTACCCAGAGCACCTGCCGCTGCCCCCCAGCTCCAGGCAGGGCTTTTGATGTGGCTGCGTTTTCCCAGCCTATCTGTGCGGTTTGAAGTTGAAAACCTCCTAGGGCTGTTGAGATGGATTATCTGGGGAATTCGCTCCATTGATAAGATAGGACCTTCTGTGATCAAGTGTGGGATTGTCGGTGAGGTTCTGACTCCAGGAGGAGGGAGAACGACCAGGATGGAGAAGGTGGGGGGGGGGGGGTACAAAGATAAATGTAGTTAGTATTATCCTCCCACGTGATGTTCTACAAACAGAACTTCGTGGCATTTTGTGAAGGTTATTAGGCAGTGAAGCTGCCTTCTCTAGTCCCACATTGTAAAAACGCTAGCTTGACGGCGAACAAGCCGATTAGAAAGATTATGTAGTGGTGGGGGTAATACAATGATGGAAACCTGTAGATCAGATCCCCGGAATTTAACGGAAGAAGAAACTGGTGCAGAGGGTACGGTTGTGTTTCTTCGCCATGTGGGGCCTGTGTGCCAGCTGCTTCTAATAACCATCTGTGCCTCAGAGTTTCACGGGAGCGTCTGAGGGCTGATGGAGGGCTCCATGGCAGGCGGGACAAGAATGGCAGATGTGACAAGTACACGTCGTTTTTTTACTGTGACCCTGCTGCTCCCAGGGCATCCTTCTCTGGTGGCTGGTAGGGGACAAGAGGGCCACTTTGGCTTTGCTTCTGCATGCTGGGTCTCGCTGCAGTTGAGGGACAGGTGCCAAGTTGGGGAGGACGAGAGGGGAGGCGATGGGGCCGGCTGTGATCCGTGCCCTTGGGCGTGTGCTCCTTGTAATAGAACGTGGCCTGGGTCCCATCGCTCCCGGGCACGTTACTGTCGCTTCCCCCTCCTCCTTGTGCAGCAGTGGTGCTCCTGTGCCCTGACAGCATTGGACATGGAGTGAGTAAGATGTCCTTTCTGGAAACCTGCTTGGAAGTTAGGGAATCAGTGGGGCTCTTCAGCATTGACATGGTCTCTCAGCTGGAAGGAATTTTCGCTCTTATATTGGGCTACTTGATTTTAAATTTTGTTCCTGAGGCCTGTGTGCTGGAAGTGACCCTGTCTTTTTAACTCCCTTTTAGATTCACTTTTAAATGAATGAGAAAAGTCTGTTACTATTTTCACTTCTGCCACTTGAAGACCCTTGTCTCCAGATGTATTGATAAATACTTGCCTTTTAACTGGACAGAAGAAAGACAGCTGACAGGAAGTGTAAGGGATGTCGTGGGACTCCTTCATGCACTAAATGTTCCCTTGAAAGGTGGAGTCAGGTGACAGCCGGGCGAGGGTGAGGAGGACAAGTGTGCAGCTGCTGGGGGTGGAATCTCCACGAAATGACCTTGAGGAGCTGGTTTTGTGCTTGAGATTCCCAAGGCCTGTGCCCACCCTTAGTAGAAAACACTGACAATTATGCACAGCCTGAAGCAGGACCTGAGAATTGTAGGGGCCTTTGGAGGTGCCCTGGTAGGGATTCAGGACTGGGCTGTCGAGGCTGTTGTAGGACTGGGTTTCCAGACACCAGTGTCCATGGAGCCAGGCGGAAGCCCAGGGAAGCGGCCGCTGTCTGTGCGCGCAGCCCTGCTCGGCTCTCGGAAAACTGGAGCCTGGAGCCGCAGCCCGTGTACCTCAACAGCAGCTGGAAATCAGGGCCTTCCTGTGATAACTTCAGACCTGCAGTTGACAGCGGAAAATTTTGTAAGACCCTGTGTAAGCCAACCCCAACAGATCCTTCAGAAAAATAGGAACTGGAGATCACGTTTAAGGATATTTTTATAGATGGCTCCCTACGTATGTAGTGCCTTTGAGAGAATGCTAGCTGTGTGGATCTTGGTCTGGCGATTTCCTTAGAAAACCTCTTCATGGCCTTGTTTTTTGGTCAACTGACTTCTAAGAAGCGGGTTGCTAACATTTACTTGTTGGTTGGCCTAAGTCTCTGCTCCTGAAGAGACTCGGGGAGAGTGCTAAGCCCCTTAGTACCTGTTTCCATCCATCCTTCCTGTTACTTGGAAGGAAGGCGTGACTGTCTGCATTTTGAGGACGTCCTGCTCAGACAGGTTTCTAGCTAAAAGCTGTCAGGGGACTTTTCTCTTGGTTTAAAGTCGGAGTTTTTGTTGCAAGAGGATTCTTGCTGCTTATGGCCCTTTTTGAGGCTTAATCCTGGAGGAGTGGGTGGGCGGGGGTGATGTGTTGGGGCTGAGTCCTGGCTGGTGCTCTGACTTACTTTGAGAGGCTTGTTTTTTCCATGGGAAGGGAAAGTATTAAAACCAGTTACAAAACCTTTAAGAAATGTGAAGATTGTACTGGAGAGGGACGGATGAGTAGTTCTCTCGAGTTACTTCCTGGAGCGCGCGCACCTTGTCTGGGTAGCAGACGGACTGCTCTGCATAAATGGCCCGCTTTGTTGCTTTGGCCGTGCGTCCCCCGGGGGCTGCCCCAGTTTAGAGTCTGGTGTGCTACGAGAGTGCGTGGTGTCCAGCGTCTCAGCTCGCTCTTCTCTGTGCACGACCTTTTCAGACATCGGCCTGGGAAGTGACTCCGTGTGTGCCCGGCCCTCATCTCATCGGATAAAGTCTTTTGACTCCCTGGGAGCCCAGCCTTCGCACAGTCGGACTTCAAAATTGTTCCAGGGCCAGTATCGAAGTTTGGTAAGTTGGAGAGAGCTGGTTTTTGGAATATGTTGGGGGAGAGGAGCCTGTGCAGGTGTATCCAGAAAGGTGCTCGTGCCTCTGAACAGGGTGCTGCACAGCCAGCGGGTGCTTTGGCTCTGTTCCCGCTGTTCTTCATTGGGGTGTGGTGTGTGCTCATCACCGGGTTCTCCAGATGTTTACACGTGACCGCTTTTGAGAGACTTGTGTATTTTGGGGGTTATATTTTAAGACTCCTAAATCTGTTAATCTGGAGAGATGTGTGTGCTTTAAAGTGTTTCCCTGGTCCCTTGTAAGATGGTATTTTTTTCTGCTTTGTGCACACGTACGGAAGTATGGGGATAAATATAAAAGTGCTTAGACGTGTGATGAAATGGCTAACAGGCAAAGAATCAAAAGGTGGTCTTTCTCCTTCCGGAAGTGTGGCTTAGCGTGCCTTCCTGGGTCAGGGTGTGACTTGTGAAGGAGGGGCTCCCTGGTCATGGGTGCTGGTGAAGTGGGTAAGGAAGGGGGTGCATGACTGTTCTGGGAAGTGAGGAAAAATCCACGTGGAAGTTGTTAGGATCCAGGCCATGAGCAGAGCACGTGGGGTGCAGCCGTGAAGCTGACCATGCGAGGCTGGAGAGAGATGTGGTATGGTGTGGAATGGGGGCTGTGTGCAGGGAGGCCGCCCCAGGTGTCGTTCTGGAAACGCTCCGAGCCCTCTTGTGAGCTAGCAGGTGATGGCACTTAACTTAGATTAGCTAGTTGTGGGACTTTGCTTTCACGTCCTGTTTTAATAAATTGTTTTCGAGACCAGTGGTCTTGCAGCATGAGCCGAAGGAGAGCCTGACTCGTGGGTGTTTGGGGATCACCGCTGTCCTACCTGCTTCGACACAGAGAGGAGTATTGTCAAGCTAACGGTTAGCTTAAATAAATCGGTTAGAGTTGCATTTTGTGGAGGGAATTTGAGTTTCATTCAAGGACGGTTAAAAAGGAAGCTGCAAAAGGGAAATGAGAGTTTTACATGTTCCTGAACTTTCTGAACACAAGCTAACTCCTTGCTGTTTACCTGCTTTTCCTTAGAGAAGCCTCGTTACTGTTTCTGATCTTATGTACGATGCACTTGGTGCCACTGCTGTGTCTGCCCTGTTCTAGGCGCTGTTCCCGGGCTCTTGCAGATGACATTCCCGTCCCCTGCTCCTGTCCCCGGCCCCCTGTCCCCCACAGTGACCCCATGAAGCAAGGGCTTAATACTAGGTGAATTTTGCAGAGCTCTGTTGGGAGTGTTTTTAATCCACATTGAGGAAAAAATACCAAACCACTTGGATGATATTTATATTTCTTAAAAATTTGTGAGAGAAAGTGAGAGCATATACATGCAGGGGAGGGGCAGAGAGAGAGGGAGAGAGAGAATCCTAAACGGGCTCCACGCTGTCAGCACAGAGCCCGACATGGGGCTCTATCCCACGAATTGTGAGATTGTGACCTGAGCTGAAATCAGTATGCAGTCAGATGCTTAACCCACTGTGTCCCTCAGGTGCCCCTGGAAAAGTTTTAAAATTAGCTTTTATAAAACTCGTAGGGGAAAATGTAAGAAATCTGCAAACTCTGGGTAGAGAAATATGTTGCCTCACCCGTTTACCAGGGCCAACTTGTAACTACTGGTTTTTGAGAAGTGAAGGCTAGATTGCAGATGGAGAATTTTAAGTAAAATGTGGGTAAGTGTAATGTTGAAGGGTGCATGTTACTAAGATCACAGTAAGCATAGGATTAATGTATAATGAGCTTGGGAAATTTTAAGTAATGGCAGAAATAAAAAGCCCTCTGCACCCGCTATGTTCGGAAGACCCTGCTGGCTGCTGCCCTGTTGCTGTGCGACAATGACTTCCTGTGCCCTTCAGTTTTTCTGCAGGTGTTACTGATAGTACTTTGAGGGAAATTTCTTGGATTAAAAATTACAATGAAGCAAGAATGGCAAAATTTTTTTTTAAAGTTTATTTTTGAGAGAGAGCACAAGCCAGGGAAGGGGCAGAGAGAGAGAGGGAGACACAGGATCCGAAGCAGGCTCCAGGGTCTGAGCTGTCAGCATAGAGCCCGACGCGGGGCTCGAACTCACAGACCACGAGATCGTGACCTGAGCCAAAGCTGGATGCTTAACCGACTGAGCCACCCACGTGCCCCAAGAATGGCACAAATGTTTATTTAAAGCTGTGTGATAGGCAGCAGAAAGAGAAATTGTTAATTTCATTTACAGTTGTACCAAAACAAATAAAAAAGGAATCAATTTAATGTAGGAAGTGAAAGACCTGTACTCCACTATAAAACAGTGCAAGAAACTGAAGATGACACAAACAAATGGAAACATGCTCATGGATTGGAGGAGTCCATACTGGTAAAATGTCCACACTACCCAAAGCAGTCTGCAGATTTGATGCAATCCCTGTGAAAATAAGAGAGTGCGTGTCACAGAACCAGAACAAATAATACTAAAATTTGTATGGGACCACACACACTTCAAATAACCAAGATAATCTTGAGAAAGAACAAACCTGGAGGTATCACAATCCCAGTTTTCAAGGTGCGCTACAAAGCCACAACAATCAAAAGTGTATGGTAAGGGCACAAGAATAGATGTAGATAGTGGAACAAAATGGAGAACCCAGAAGGAAACCCACAACTACGTGTCTGGCTCTGACAGAGGGAGCAAGGAAATACAATGGGGAAAGACCGTCTTTCCAGCAAATGGTGGCAGGAAAACTGGACGGCAACATGCAAAAGTGTGAAACTGGACCACTTGGTTTCTTTCAGCGTACACAAAAATAAACAAAAATGAATTAAAGACCTAAACGTGAGACTTGAAACCATAAACTCGTAGAAGAAAACAAAGGTAGTGATGTCTTTCACATCAGCTATAGAAACATTTTTCTAGGTATGTCTCCTAAGGCAAGTAAGACAAAAATTACTATTAGGGCTACACCAAAATAAAAAGCTTTGTCACAGCCAAGGAAGCCATTAACAAATGGGGAAGACAGCCTGCTGAGTGAGGGAAGATACTTGTAAACGACCTCTCCGAGAAGGGGTTATTATCCAAAATCTAGTAAGAACTTACACAAATCAACACCAAAAAACCCAATTAAAAAATGGGCAGAGGACTTGAATAGACCTTTTTCCAAAGACCTGCAGATGGCCAAGAGACCCATGAAAAGGTGCTCCTCACCGACCGTCACAGAAATGCAAAGCAGAACCAGAGAGAATACCTCACCTCTGTCAGAATAGCTGGGGTCAAGAAGACAAATGACAAGTGTTGGCGAGGACGTGGAGGAAAATGAGACCTCGGCACAGTTGTGGGAATGGAAACTGGTGCGGCCATTGTGGAAAACCGTATCAAGGTTTTCAAATGGAACGTAGAAATACTATATGATCCAGCAATTCTGTTGGATATCTGCCCAAAGAAAACCAACACTAATTTAAAAAGATAAATGCTACAATAAATTCAGAGGTTAATTCTTGGCATTATTTACAACAGCCAAGATACAGAAGCAACTCGTGTCCACAGACAGATTAATAAAGATGTGTGTGTGTGAGAGAAACGTGTGTGTATACACACATACACACGCAGTCTACTCGGCCATCAAGAATAAAATCCTGTCATTGGCAGTAATGTGGATGGTGGAATGTGGAATACGACGTTATTCCGCTTGTATGTGGAATCTGAGAAAAGAAAATGAATAAACGAAAAGTGAAAACAGACCCATAGAGAATAAACTGATGGTGGCCAGAGGGGTAGGGGCAATATAATATGGGGAGAGGGAGAAAAGTAGGTGATAGGTGAACCTCCACCTACCCATTGTCTTCTACTTCGTGTTTGAAATTCTCCATAATAAAAAATTAAGCTAAAACAGTAGGTGGTTGCTTGGATGTAAATTTTGTGGTCTTTGTTAAAGCAAACCATAGCCTAAAATCGTGTGAGGCCCCGCCGTTCCCAGGGGGAGGACGGGTGTTCTCAGGGTGCACTCTGAAAGCCCCTGGTCACACGTGTTCACTCGCACCTCTGTTAAGCACGCGTTGCCTGACCACCACCTCAGTGCTTGCTGTCAGCACGATCGCTTCTGTGTCACTGAACCCCTCGACTCCAGGATGGGTTTCTTGCTTGTGATGGAGGCCAGTTTGAGCAGTTCTGGTGTTCTGTCTGCACTGACATGGAAGTTCTAACTTCCTTTCTTCCCTGTTACTTCCTCACTGTTCATTTCTGGGGGTGATCCCCTTACCCCCGCCCACACCCTCTGCTAAACTGAGCTCTTCCTGTGCCCCTGTGCTCATACTGTGCCCTCCCCCAGACCTAGTGCGGCTCCTTGGAGGGGAGGGGGGCTCAGGCTGTTGACTTGGGGCTTGTTTTTCCTCTGGTCTGGGGCTGACTTCACCCTTCACTGGTGAATAAACTGTACTGACTGCTTTTGGGACTCCTCCTCTCCCTCTGTGGCCAAAGTATTCATCCATTGACTCCTGAGAAGTATGACCTTGGGTTCCCAAGTTTCCCTCCCTGATTGTGGGGAGTGGTGAGGTCAGGTGCTTGCTGCCACCACCCTTCATTTGTGGGAGTCCTGCCTTGAGCCCCTCAAGCACTGCCTTTGCCTGTGGTCCCCACTGCCACCTGGGACTGGGCCAGCCCTGGTCCCTGCGCTCCCAGGACTGTTTCTCAGACCTGCATCTCCGTGTGTCCACGCATTCCACGCTGTTCACGTCTCTACTACCTCTGCCACTTCATTACCGCATTTCAGCAATTCTGAGACTTTTTTTTGAAACCTTCTCACAGGTTCAAAAGTAGCATGTGTCCTAAAGTTGATGGTATGTCATAATTGACAGCATTTGGAGTATATAAAAGGTATTGTCTAATTTCTGGCATGTTCTAGTTGATGAAATACATTATGAGCAAGCAAGTGTAGAGAAGTTACAGTATTTACCTAAGCTTGCAAGACAGGGAAGTACTGGCTATTGGAAGAGAAGTTGGGTGTTTCCTTGACCAGCTTTTCTTCTGTGAATGAGATTACCCCTTCCAGGGAACGGGGAGGACGGGGCTTGTGTGAAGGTAGCATTCCAGGACATCGTGGTTTTGGGTTGTTAGGGTGACTTCAGAACGTGGGATAAAACACTTGATGCATTTCTGGGTGTGCATGATATTGACAGGTGGGCCTTTGTAGGCCTCGGAGGGCAGCTCTGAGGGGCAAGTGTGGTGGGTACAGGTTACTGCTCCCAGACGAGGTACAGTAAGTGGGCCCCACAGTGTCCTCCCATCACTGACTTAGTGACCTGAAACCTACATCTAGAAAACAGCTAGATGAATTTCTACAAGTCAGACATTCCTGTGTAAGATCGAGAAGCAGAACCTGACCGGTGTCACCTTTGTTGTGTCTGCTTTTCCCAAAAGGCACCTGCTGTCCTGATTTCTGACGGTAAAGATGAACTTCGCCTGTTTTGTGTTGGACATAAACGGAATTGCACAGCGTGCACTCGTTCTGTGACTGGCTGCTCTTGGCTCAGCCCGTTGTGTTGTGGACTATCGTGGGGTGTCAGGTTGAACCCAGGTAGCTGATGAGTTTCAGTTGCAGGAGACCCTTTAAATAGGGGAAGGAGAGAAATCCCAAAGAGGAGAGCCGTTAAATACCTGCTCTCCAGTTTGCCAACATCAGCGGCAGTGACTTGAATGCTACTGTTGAGTGTTGGGATCTGAGACTGGACGATGGTGTGGAGCCGTTGCGACATCCTGTCTGGGGCACCCTCTCGCACCCCATCTCTGGCATCTTGTGGTCGTAACACTCCTTAGAACAACATCTTAAGCTTACATCTTTGATATAGTAGGTGCTGAATCCTTGGACACTTGTGGCATCAGAAGTTTAGGTAGATCTAAACTTCTAGAGATCTAGGCTGGCTGCCTGTCCTCTGTGTCTTTCTTCCTACCTGTCCTGGGACACCCCTGTCCTTGTGGAGTGGCTATTTCTGTGCGGAAGACGCGGCAGTGGTGTTCGCCTGACCTGTGCCTGAGTGCAGAGAATTGGTGACGTGGGGGGAGAGTGTAGTCGCCCTAATTTGTAACGTTCAGGTTGGTGTTGTGCCTGGAGAGGGCCTGTGCACTGGTGGCTGGGCTGGCTAGAGGGTCGCTCCTGGGGGGTACTTCGACCTCCTTGGGGCCCGCTCTGCCCCTGCTCTTGGTTATGTGTTAACGGATCCCTGGGATTGGCTCTGTGCGGGTTGTACACAAAGCCAGCTTGCCCAGGGTGGGTCACAGGAAGGAGAGGGGGTGAAGATCGTGGTGGACAGCTGATGCAGGGTGACCATGGTTTGCAGAGATGAGCCGATGCCGTGTGGCAGCCTGATCTGGTTTCCTTAACCAGGGCTGTGACCTGTGCCATCGCTGGGGAGTGGGGGGGCAGGGGGCAGGGAGCCTCCGCGGGGCTGGTGACCTTTAAGCTGTCCCTCGCCATTCAAGTGCGCCAGGCAAGCAGCATGTCGGCCAGAGCTTTCATTCAGTTTGCCCAGTGCTGAAGGGAGTTTTTTTTCATGTTAATACTTAGGGTATTCTAAGCATTAAACATTCAGTATGTATGAAGTGCTAAATTGGTTAGATAAGACACTTAACGCATGTACTTAAATTAACTTTTTGTAAGTTAATGTAAAATACACATTTAAATAAAGAATAAACATTCTAAGAACTGTCTGCTCCTCTGGAAGCTCTGTCACCACTGCACTTTGTCTGTCTTCTGGTTTGGTGACGTGCACAGCTGGTTAGACTTGGGTCCTTCCAGACTTGGTGCAGGAGGTCCCACTTGCTCATCGGGCCCCCGGGGGTTTGCCTGTATTGTCTCCGTGAACGCCTCTGTGAAGCTGGATTTAAGCCTGCAGTGTGGTCAGTGTGGATTTCCTGTCATGGAGCGGGGTCGGGGTCTCGCTCTGCATCCTGGCCCGTACCTTCCTCCTGGCCAAGTGCTCCCATGGCTTCTGTTGGGTCCGGTCAGTGTCCCCTCACCATGTCCCAGACCCACAGGATGGCCAGGGTGTGTGTGATCACTGTGCTTCCTTTCCTGAAAGCGTGGTGTTTTCTGGAGTAAATAATCATTGCCTGTTGGAGTTTTCTGTGCGCCCTTTGCAGACTGCAGCCCTCATCTTTTGCTGGTTTCTAAGAATCTCTTGTACATTCAGACCCATTAGGATTTCTCACTTCTTCCCAGGGAACTGCCTTGACGTCTTGTGGCCACTTGAGTCTCCTGGTTGTAGCCAGGCTCCTGCCAGATGCTGCCTGAGCCGTCCTCCTGTGTCACCCCACCCTCCCTTTGACCCAAGCCCATCTCCCCCTCTTCTGCTTTTTCTTGACTGACCCCCCTGTTGAGGAGGAGTTCATCTTACAGGAGCTTCTCAGAGAGAGGGCGCATAGGCTGGGGAGTGCTGGAGAGCTCGCGTAACTACAGCCGTATTTTTATTCCAATGCGAAAATTCTCTTCGTTTTCCGAAGTGTCTTTACCATGTGACTTGAGCCGGGTTTCTCTAGGCTCCTTCCCTGTGGGGTCCATGCGGCTTCCTGGCTCTGTGGCTTTGTCTTCAGGTTGGGGACGTTTTCAGCCGCATTCCTCATACTGCCTTTCAGCACTGCTTTCTCCTCCACGACACCGGTGACTCCAGTCTCAAGCCCGTCATTTTCCACATGTTCCTGGGGCTCTTTTTTCACTGTCATTTTGAGTAAATTTTGTAAGTTCTTTTTCCTTTTTGAGTCTAGTTCTTTGAGATGCTGGCGGGTAGATGGGGCCACATGCTGCCACCTGGTAAGAGTGGAGCAGGGACTCCCGGCCTGATCTTTGCTGACGTCACCAGTGCAAGCGGGTGCTCGGTGGGGCATGGGACATGTCTCTTCCCCATCCCCGTGGACGCCCAGGCGCAGACTGAGGGCACACCCCCTGTCGGTGGGTGGACCTGTCCTCTGCCCCTCTTCTTTCACCGGGAGATCAGGCTTTTCTTGGGGATGTGTTTAGTTTGCTTCTGTTGGTGGTTCCCGGTTACAAGCCTCTCCAGCACCTAGTCTGGGATAGATGGAAATAGAAACTCTAGCCTGGCTGCCTCCTCTTCCCACCTTTCAGAGTGGGCACACAAGCTTAATCTCTGAGGAAAAATGCAAACTGAAAGGTACCATTTCTTCCCAGCAGTTTGGCAAAAATAAAAATGCTTGGCGATGTTCAGTGCTGGTGAGCGTGTAAAGAAATAGCCCTGAATTACTGTTGGTGGGAATGTAGTTTAGTGTGAGGAGAAACTTTCTGGAGGGCAGTTAGGAATAGGTACTAAAATTTAAAATATGTCGCATGTTTTCTGACCTGAATTTAAGGTATACGTTTATTTACGGGTGTGTTCAAAGATGTGCATGTAGTTTTAATGCAGCCTTGTCTTGCAGTAGAAAAATACTAGAAATAACCTTAAATCTAGTAATGGAGAATTACTGGCACAGCCATACAGCTAAGTTACACAGTTGAGACTAAAATAATTCTAGAAATCACCTCAGTGTGTTAACTTTTTGTACACTGTATTGAAGGATGTACTGTATAATTTGATGTAAGTGTACATGAAAGTATGTCATGTTTATGTAAGTGTAACTGTGGCCAGAAAAAGACCTTTAAAACCACTGAGAGGGTTTCCTCTGGGACTGGAACGAGGTGGTGGTGGTCAGGGCACTGCAGGGAGGTCGGAAACCTGCTTGTCTACCTTAAAAAGTGCTCTGCTGTTGGAACGGGGCAGCTGCACTCTGATTATACTAGTAAAACATCTCACTTTGTAATGAGGCAGACCACATGAAATTTTTCTCTCCCTCTTCCCTTTTTAGGACATGACCGATAATAGCAACAGCCAACTGGTGGTGAGAGCGAAGTTTAACTTCCAGCAGACCAATGAAGATGAGCTCTCCTTTACGAAAGGCGACATCATCCACGTCACGCGGGTCGAGGAGGGCGGCTGGTGGGAGGGCACGCACAATGGCAGGACCGGCTGGTTTCCCAGCAACTACGTGCGGGAGGTCAAGCCCAGTGGTAAGTGGCGTGCGGGCAGAGGGATGCCGCTTGTCCTCCAGGACAGGTGATTGCACTCACGCACTCACGCGAGGGCTTCTCCCTCCCTGGCTAAGCTTGTATAGATGGCCCTGGGCTGAGGGTTCTCCTTCTTCTCTAGTTGTTCTTCAAGGAGAGTGATTTTTACTTTACCCCTGCCTTGGGGTGCCAGCATGAAGGATCTGTAGTTAAAAGTAGCATTTCAGTCGGTTATGGTAACAGTTTAAAATTAGGACTTGGGAGTTTGCTCTATCATACAGGCTATTAATAAAAAGAAATTATTTTAATGTTTGTTTTTGAGAGAGAGCAAGTGAGCTGGGGAGAGCAGAGACAGAGGGAGACACAGAATCGGAAGCAGGCTCCAGGCTCCAAGCTGTCAGCACAGAGCCCGATGTGGGGCTTGACTTCACAAACCGTGAGATCATGACCTGGGCCAAAGTTGGATGCTTAACCAAGTGAGCCACCCAGGTGCCTCAGGCTAATTTGTATCACTCTGGGTGCTTTTGCTGATGATGTATTATTTATCTTTTTCTGTATTTGTGATAGTTATTTTATGTTATTTTTTATTTTGAGGGAGTGAAAGAGCCGGAGAGGGGCAAAGAGGGAGAGAGAAAGAATCTCAAGCAGGTTCCTCACTGTCAGCGCAGAGCCTGATGGCAGGGCTCAAACTCATGAACCATGAGATCATGACCTGAGCCAAAATCAAGAGTCGGATGCCACCCAGGCTCCCCATGTACCACACTCTTACGATAAAGTTAAGGCATTGCTAAGAAAATGAGAGAGCCGGGGCACCTGGGTGGCTCAGTCGGTTAAGCATCCGACTTCAGCTCAGTTCATGATCTCACAGTCTGAGTTCGAGCCCCGCATCAGGCTCTGTGCTGACAGCTCAGAGCCTGGAGCCTGCTTCGGATCCTGTGTCTCCCTCTCTGTCTCTGCCCCTCCCCTGCTCATGCTCTGTCTCTCTCTGTCTCAAAAAAAAAAAAAGAAAAAAAGAAAATGAGAGAGCCAGCACATTTACAGTACTGCAGTGTATTGATGAATATCCATGTAAAAGTGGACTCGTGCAGCTCAAACTCTGTTGTTGGAGGGTCAGCCGTATATAAAATCCTTCTGTTTTGTGGAGCTTGGCATTGAGCGCCGCTCTCCCAGCCTTTCTGTCACCAGATGTGTGAGTTTTCTGTACCGAGCAATCCGGTGACCTCATGTAGAGCTTCTGAAACCTTCGTAACTTCCTAAGGGATCAGAGTGCTGGGAGCATCTTCTGTTCTGTTCCAGTACTTGCTCTCTGGTCACGGTTCCTGATACAGCGCTCCCAGGAACTTTGTCATTTCCTGTGGCCCAGACCAGGCGCAGACCCCTGGCCGTACCTGTTTTCTGTTTCAAAACCACAGTTTGCTCATCCATTCATCTGTTGCTGGACATTTTGGTTGTTTTTCACCTTCTGCTGTTGGGAATAAGGTTTCTGTGGTCCTGGGTGAGATCTGAGTCCTGTCCATTCTCTTGGGCTTATACCTCGGGGTGGAATTGCTGGCTCACAGGGCGATGGTGGTCAGTGTGCGGGGCACTGCCGTGCCGCCTGTGTGGCAGCTGCCCTGTCGTGCTTTCCACCAGCAGTATGCCAGGGTTCCGGTGTGTCCACGTCCTTGGCACTACTTTTTTTTCCCCCATGATAACTGTTGGGTGTGAAATGGTACCTCGCTGTTTGTATTTTTCTCATACGGTAAAGTTGACAGTAAGTGCCTGGGCTGCTTGTGTTCTGGCTGCTTGTGTTCTGGTTACTGTCTGAAGTGCTTCTACAGTGGCCTCATTCAGTCCTCACACAGCCCCAGGAGACATCGGGATATTCGGGGCACAGGTATGAATCCTCCTCCTCCTTTTTTTTTTTTTATTTTTTTTTATTTTTTCAACGTTTTTTTATTTATTTTTGGGACAGAGAGAGACAGAGCATGAACGGGGGAGGGGCCGAGAGAGAGGGAGACACAGAATCGGAAACAGGCTCCAGGCTCTGAGCCATCAGCCCAGAGCCCGACGCGGGGCTCGAACTCACAGACCGCGAGATCGTGAGCTGGCTGAAGTCGGACGCTTAACTGACTGCGCCACCCAGGCGCCCCATGAATCCTCCTTCTAATGCCAGCTGTCCTCACCGTACCGGTGTCCGGCTGATGGGGACGGAAGTGTGGCCTCAACCTTGGACTCATCTGCTGGGAAATGGAGCTTAGCGTATGGCTCATGGGACTTGCCAGTAGTCACTGGTTGGCCCCGGCACTGGCCTGTGAGCATGAGGCTGGGACAGGTCGAGTCCGGGCTAAGAGCCTGGCCAGTCCTATGGTCCCCTGGTGTCCTGGGCTGAGAGTGCTGCCCTGGCCCTCTCTGGGAGGACGAGGGGCGAGGGGGCTCCGAGCACTGGTGCCGGGGACCTGCCATTTGGCGTAGAGCCTGATTGGGCCCACATCTGCTGACTCCAGGTCCCGGGTTCTGCTACGAATGACACATTCAAATGGGAAGTTCGGTCTTTGAGTTGTAGTAGTAAGAGTGCACATTTCTCCTCAGGGAGTTTTCAAAGTTTTACCTTTTGAAAATTACACTGAAAGGATACTTTGTGGGTCTCAGGGTCTTCTTCAGGTGACCTTGGGGAGTCACTTCTAAAAGGATCTGAGCAGGCTCAGGACTGCTCTTGGCGGTAGGTGGTTCCATGGTGTGCTGCCCCCCTTGGAGAGTCTGGCAGTGTGGCATGAATGTCTTGCTGTGGGGCCCTGCTTTCGGAGTGGAGTGTGCAGCCAGAGAGGTGCTGGGTGTAGACAGATGCAGCTCTAAGAAGAACCGGCCATTCCAGGTGGTGGAATTTGCTTAACAACAACAGCAGCAGTATGTGTAAGGGGCACCCGGCCAGCTCTGTCAGCAGAGTGTGCGACTCTTGATCTTGGGGTTGTGAGTTTGAGTCCCATGTTGGGTGTATAGATTATTAGAAATCCTTAAAAAAAAAAAAAAATTCCATGTCTGTCAGTGTGGACTTGTGTCAGGGCAACTGTATCACTGTCTGCCAAGTTTTGTGTCTTACCCCATGTTTCTGTCTGCACGGGCATGAGAGAGATCCCTTTAAACACGCTTGTAACTGCATTGGGTCCCATGGGATCCATAGTTTTTGTACTGAATGGAGACCAAGAAACTGGGAATTTTCACATCTTCCAGTTTACCTGTAAAGTGCAAATGATAACAGACTTGCTCAGATTGGTGGTCTGTCATGCCACTTTCCTCTTTAGCTGACAGTGGGGCCAAGGGGATAACCTTTTGGAAATAACTTCCCTTCCTGTGTTCACAGATTATCTGTGCATATTCTAAGGAAACCTGTTCCTGTCTGATTTTTGATGTGGGCATTTGAGACAGAAAGGTGTGAGATCATATTTTTACAGTATCATCTTACAGCAGTGAAGAATGGAAGTCCAGGGTCACAGTAACATGTTAGTATTGTAACTTCTCAGTAATTTCTGTGACTCCGATGTTGGAATAGGATTCCCTTCTAGAAGGGTGTATTTAAGATAAGCATTGTCATTTACAGTGTAATTCTTCATTTTCTGTAAACAGAGTGTGCCTGATCCTAACTGGTGATCCTGTCAGGATCATTTACTTGTGAAACAAACACTGACTTCCTCTAAATTGTGAGTTTCTCTTTGTTCAAGTTTTTGATTTAAGAATGTATTTGTTGAATAAACAAAACCACCATCCCTGAGTTGACCCCTTTTGGGCTGCTTTTTTCCAGATAAGTTCTCAAGAATGTCCACTTGATCTCACACTTCTTGCAGGTGTCGGTAGCCATGATCATTTGCTCTCTGGCAGCTACAGATGGCAGTGTGGCTGTCAGGCTTCGCTGTTGTGTGTGTGTGCCTTGACCTGTGTGTGCTTTCTTGTTTCGGATAGTCCTCTTTGCAGGCTGGTGTCCTCCAAGAATACGCTTAAGGGATTTCCACTGCTTGCCGCATGTGCCCTGTCCTCCCTGAATCTCTGCTACCTCACAGCAGACACCCTCGTTGCTCCGCATTTACTTGCCATGCACATTGTTCTGATGTGCAAAACCATGGATTTCTGGGGCACCTGGGTGGGTGGTCAGTTGGTTAGCATCTGACTCTTCAGCTCAGGTCGTGATCCTAAGGGTCATAGGTTCAAGCCCCATGTCAGGCTGTGCACTGACCATGTGGAGCTTGCTTGAGGTTATGTCTCCCTTTCTCTGTGCCCCTCCCCTGCTCGAGCATGTGCTCTCAAAATCAAACTTTAAACCCACGGATTTCTGTGTTGTATACACACGTGCATGTTTCAGGCCACACTCTGGAGAATTTCTTCAATTGAAGGGAGACCTCAGGAAAGAGGTGATGAGGCCAGTGGTTGGGGGTGGGGTGGGGAGAGGGCCGCTGGTCGCTGCTACTGTTAAGTCATCATGGATGCTCTGTGGGTGGTAGGCCTCTCACCAGACTGTGCATTTAGAACCCATGTTCCGCTGGGGTGGAGGGGGCCATGTTTACATCTGGCATCAAAAAGCGACCTGGGTTTTAGGTGCGATGATCGATCGGCTATGGAAGAAGTTTTACGAATATAACCCGTGTAGGGAAAGGGACAGAGGTAGCAACTGATTTCCGTATTGCTGGAAAAGTGTGTGCGCATGCACGTGTGATGGGAGGTTTCTGAAAGCACCCAGGATAAGGCTGCATTAGAGGGTAGCCCTATCTGTACGGTTTCTTCCAGATGCACACTTGATAATAGGCGGAAAGAGCCTCAAATGTAAGATTGCACCTCAGGCCTGTAGGGGCGGCGGAGGGGGGGACCCAGAAAGACAGGTGGAGGGCTCTGGGGTGAGATGCTTTGGGATTCTTCTGGGACGTGGGGGTGAGTGTTCCTCCAGATGAACACTGCGTGCTCTTCCTGAACAGCTGTGCTGGTGGGCGCTCTAGGGGATGTTCCACTCTCTGGGGACTGTGCTTCAACATCCTGTTTGAAGGACCTGTCCCCTAGGTCAGCTGACTGACAGCAGTCAGGGGTCAGGGGTGATATCCCCCAGTATCAGGGATGAGACCCTGGTAGGTGGTGGGAGCCTGTGACGACACAGCTGGGATGACAAGAGCACCTCCGGCCTCCACATCTGCCTTGCAGCTGTGTGACCGCCCCTGCCCGTCTGCGGGGCTGCTCTGCATGGACGTGGGTCCCACAGATACCCTCCCCTGGGGCTCCTGGTTTTCCTGGTCCCCTCGCTTCCTCCTCAGCTTGGGCTTCACGTTTTGTTCTGTTGCTTCCCTTCATGGGTAATGCCTCACCGTGGACCTGGTGTGCATGCCGCGGTTATCCCTTGGTGCCCCGCTTTGTAACACGAGGACCTGCCTTGACCTTTCTCCGCCCTTCCATCCTGCCTCCAGTCAGCTGTGTTTTCCGTGTACATCATCAGGATTGTTATGATTGCCCTTGGTTCCGAAACCACAGGCAGCATCCATTCAGCAAATACTTGAGTGAACTCTGTTGTGGGGACCGGGGGTGGGGGGGGGGGGGAGTGAAAAACCAAGGTGTCTTTCCAGAAATCACGAAGCTTACCTGAGGTTCCCGAAATAGAAAATGTGGTAGACAGTTGAGAAGGTGAAGGTCCGCTAGGCTCCCCTTCCTCAGTGGACATTTGATCCCCTCAAGACCTCACGAGTGGGAGAGTACAGGACAAGGTACGTTGAGAGAGCACGTTCACGTACCTTCTATTGGAGTATATTGTTGGGTTCTGGTTAATCTCTTTCTGTGCCTAACTTGCAGATTAAACTTTATCACAGGTGTGCACGTAGGGTTTGGTATGCTCGGTTTGGGGCATTTCCCGGGTTCTGGGAACAGACCTCGTGGATAAGGGGGGTGTCTGCTGTGTGGGCTTCCTCAAGGGCCCCCACATTCAGTGCTGCCTAGAGGCGCCATTTCCCTCTGTGCGGGATGGTTCTGATTTTGTGGGGGATGTAGTGTGGTGCTCTAGCCCAGGGCTCAAGATGTCTTTTCTGGAAAGTGTCTTTTCCAGTAATGTTGCTCGTTCCTTTTGCTTTCTCCTGAAAATCCTATTAGCTGTCTTGTTTTGCCTTCTTTGGCTTTTAATCTGGTTTTTGTATTTTTTGTTTCGCTGGATTTCATTCATTTGGAGTCCACTCCTCAGATCTTTGAGTTCACCGAAGTCTCCTCTTACTTGTGATGGTGACCAGAGTTTTCATTTCCAGAAATGGTTTTGTTCTTTTTCAGGTGTTTTTAATTTTTGTGGTGCATTGTTTATTCATTATGGCTCTTTTCTTTCCAGGTGGGGTTTTCTTTTCTTTTTTAATATTTAAGTAGAGAGGGGGCGAGCAGGATAGAGAGAGGGAAAGAGAATTCCGAGCAGGCTCCGCACTGTCAGGTCTCAGCACAGACCCCAGTATAGGGCTCGAACTCATGAACCGTGGGATTATGACCTGAGCCAGAATCAAGAGTCAGACGCTTAACCGACTGAGCCACTCAGGTGCCCCTCTTTCCAGGCATTTTAAATATACTTACTCCATGGTCTCCTAAATTTTCCCCTTGTTTCAACATCTTGGGTGTTCCATTTCCTTTGTATGTTGTATCTGTTTATACTGGGTTCAGTTCTTCGTGAGCTGTAACTTTGTTATAGTTGTGTCTTTGGGGGTTTGGTTGGGCGTACCCCTGTGCCCTGGGCTGTGGAAACATTCCTACAGAGAGGAGGGACATTTGTTTCCTCGGGGGCTCCCAGAGATTTTCTTGCCCTGGGCAAACCCTGGGGCCCTTTGGGGGCTGGAGTGGGTTTGGACCATATGCCTCCGCAGGGACGGGCTCAGGGTTTGGATTTCTCCTGGGCTGTGTCTCCCAGCCCGCGTCCTTGCGAGACGCTGTTTGTCTGGGTTGGCGAGCAGGATAGGCTTCTTGTTGTCAGCCTACCCGAAGGGTCCCCAAGAGCTCCTCCTGTTTGTCACTCAGGGCTGTGTCTGGTCTCTGCAGTGCCCTCCCCCTTTATTCATTTAGCATATTCATGGTTAAATTCTCTTGTTTTTGGCACTCTTAGTTTATTGAAAGAAAGGGAAGATCTGTATCTTCCGGCGCCTGGTAGGACAGCACTAAATTACGTTCTCATGGTTTCCCCGCAGTCCCAGTGAATTGTATCAATCTTTAGCTATCGAATGGGCCAAAAATGTTTTATTTTTCTTAAGATACTGGGAAGGCTGAGTGTTTTCTAACGTTTCCTGGGCGCAACTTTTGTTAAAATTGGCCATTACTTCCCTTCTGGTATATTATGGTCTAAGTGTGTGGGTGGGGTGGTGGTGGTGTTATTTTGGGGGGCGGGGGCGGGTGGGGAGTAGGTGCTGGAGGGCTCCCTCGGGCTGCACAGAGGTTCCTGAGGCAAACCTGGCATCCTGGGCCCCTCCTGCCCAGCGTGTTGACCGAGCGTCCCCTCCCCGTGTGACTGAGGGCCGGGGCCCTGGGACGAGTGCGGAGCGGGCCCTGCTGTGGCTGTCGGCGGGGGAGCTGCGGAGCCCTGGACTCACCGCGCCGCCTTAGCTGTGGGAGGGCAGTGGTCTCCCTCCCTCGGGGCCTCCTGCCACGGAAGTGCCTTGTGGTTGGTGGCACCACAGGCAGACATGGCTCCTCTGTGACTGCTCGGTGCCGGGGTTTCTTACCTTGGAGCCCTCTGTCGGGAAGGGCCCACGGGGTTTGGGGAGATGTTCCCGGCCCTCCCGTGGCAGTCATTCCCCTGTAGCCGTCGGCAGAGCTGTGGACTCCCTTTTCCACGGGAGAGGAGACCGCGTGTTTGGGCTCCGCCTGCACTGGGTGGCTCTCTTCTGCCTGCCCTCTGTTTTTACACAGTGCTGTAGCCGGGCGCTACTTCTTGTGAAAGAGCCTTTTCTCCTGGTTCTCCCAGTAAGTTAGTTGAATGTTATCTGTGCTGTTGGGAGGTGTGTCTTAAATGAGGCACTTGACAGATTATTTGCTTTTAAATTTAAAGCTGGGGCACCTGGGGCCTCAGTCGGTTGTGTGTCTGACTCTTGATTCTGGCTCAGGTCATGATTCCAGGGTCATGGGTTCGAGTTCTGGGTCGGGCTCTGTGCTGAGCGTGGAGCCTTCTCTCTCTTCCTCTGCCCTCCCCAGCTCATGCACGCATGTGCGCTTGCTCGCGCGCTTGCTCTCTCTCAAATAAAAAATAAAAAATAAACCAGGGGCACCTGGGTGGCTCAGTTGGTTAAACGGCTGACTTCAGCTCAGGTCACGATCTCACAGATCATGGGTTTGAACCCTGTGTCATGCTCTGCGCTGACAGCGTGGAGCCTGCTTGGGATTCGTTCTCTGCCCCTCCCCCACATATTCTCTCTCTCAGAAATAAGAAACAACTTAAAATAAATCCAGTCCAAGGTAATAGCACACATGTTGGTGTTCGTGGTCCGGTGACTGTCTTTCAGGCTTCAGTGCTCACCTTTATTTTTATCTGTATTTGTCCCCTAAATGTTGGGTTCCAAAGGTGAAAGGCATCGTTTTTCTTAAGGTAAAAGCATGTCAATTTTTTCTTCTATAGTTAAATTCCTACCTGTAGGTGCGAGACTGGGAAGGAATGTGTGTTAGCCAGAACACATTGATATTTCTTAGGGGCTCAGAAGTGGTTCATTTCTCACGGAGTTCTGTTTTCATCCTGTGAGCAGAGAGTTCTTTCAACTGGGAACAACACCTGTTTTGTGCTTTATTGTCAACCTTTTGGAAAAGCAAGTGAGGCATTGAAGGACGGTTTAGGCAGACCATTCATTCCATAGGAAGGGGAAGGCCTACAGTTAGTGCATGTGATTTCAGGCATTTCTGGGTTTCTGTTGCTAGGCAGATAACGGCAATACTGAGCAGCCAGTTGGAAGTGGGGACCTGAGACTTTGGCAGTGTTTGGGATTGAGGGCACTGTTGGGGGAGCTAGCAGAGACTTGGGGCAGGTGGGTGAAAGGGTGCTGAGCACAGCACACCAGAGGGACAGAGCGTTGACTGACTCAGGTGAGGCGGGTGTGTGACCTGCTCCTCGAATGCCCCTGCCCTTCCCCCCACCCCAACCACCCCAGTTTGCTCTCCAGCCCCGGTAGCCAGTGACTGACACGCCCGCCCACCCTGAGAGCCACACTGGCAGTCGGCATATGCTTCCTCGATCCCTTTTTTGCTGGCGAATCTCCTGAACAGGTGTTGAATGAACGCTAGGCAGCGTACAGATACTTGAACCCTCGAGTAATCACAATTGCTCGCACTACGGTTTCTGGGGTGGAGGTTCTTAAGGCTCTGTGGGTTTTTCTTGTTTTCTGCCCCTGCTCGGGATGGATTTCCTCCTCCTTGGCTTATCACGCTGAGCCAGATCCTACTTGTTTGGAGAGACCTGCGTTGTGAGTGCTCTGAATTGGACGTGTAGCCCAGACTCTGCGTCTTGGTGTTTTAACATCGTTACGTATCTGCCTGCATCGGCTGGTATTTTATCTTGACTGCACTTGTGATCTGTTAGCATAGCTCATGCTCGTGCTCTTTCTTCTGCTGACAGTCAGGGAGCATGGCCTGTCAGACGCTGAGCCCGAGCAGGGAGTATGGGGTGAGCCACGTACGGGCTGGGGGGGACGCCGGCTCCCTGACCTCAGGGCATGAGCATAAGGGAGGTACGGGCCTCTGGCAACTTCCCTTGTTGGCTGGTGCTCTCACAGGAGGTCCCTGGACCAGTAGCTCTGGGCTGTGGGGGCTGGCTTGTGTGGTCTCCAGTACTGGTCAGTAAAATTGTGTTACGTTTTCATTTCAGAAAAGCCCGTGTCTCCTAAATCAGGAACGTTGAAGAGCCCTCCCAAAGGATTTGATACTACTGCCATTAACAAGAGCTATTACAACGTGGTGAGTACCTGCAAAACCCATTTTAAGAATAACTTTTTTTTTTTTTGAATGTCTCTAAAACTCTGCAGTGTAGACTGTAGGTAAATGGTGTGGAGTATGAAGGAGGAGATAGAAATCATCTGTTGTGGGCTGCACAGTTACGACCACCGTTAACGTTCTGGTGTATTTTCTTCTAATCTTTCACGATCTTACGTTTTTGTTTACTACTTAAGTAGACTTATACCCTTTTGTTGTCACATACCGTAGTATTCCCTCCTACTGTTTCAAGTCCTCAAAAGCGAGATTGTAAAAAAGCGCACGATGTGATTTATAGGCGCCACATGGTGTTTTACTTGTGCTTTGGGTGGATTATAAGTACTTCAGATCAGTACTGTTTCTAGTTTACTTGTTTCTTGACATAAAGTCTCTTCCGGGATTGATGGATTCGTGCATCGGGTAGTGTGCAATTACAGGAGAGCATCTATACGTCTCACTCAGTGAAGACAAGTGCTTCAGAATGGAACACGACGTTATGAAACTTAACGTGAGCAATATGTGAGCTTAAAAAATACCCGTGATGCTAGGTCTAGTGTCTAGTCTACTCTTTCCTGGTCCCTAAACCATTGCATGGGCTGCAGAAATAGGAAGTGGTATTATTTGGATCACCTTCGAAATGGCTGGCATATATTGGTGTGATAAACCAGCGTAGTACACTTTGTGAGTGTGGCTCTGTCTTCCATTCCGTGGAAAGTGTGCATTTTGGGTTTCTTCCCTGCTCCTGGTCTTGCACAGGACGCTTCCTGAGAAGCAGTGTCCACTTGAGTCCGTGACACCTGTGTGTCCTTGAAGTGAAACCACTGTGGATCGGTGCTGCTTTGAGCATCTGAGTGTTTCACTTCCTGTGCTCCTGTAGGAAAAGGAGAGGACGCGTGATGGACGGAAGTCTGTTCCGCTGAGCTGACCTGTTGCCACAGCCTCTGCTGTGAGTTTGCGTGTTCGGCATGCCGACCGTTCACTTCCCACTGGCCCCCGACCTTCCAGAGCAGGGTGACGTCGGGAGGGCTCCTTGCTCTGACGCACGGTGATTGGACCCCTGCTCTGTGCCAGGCCCTGGTGAAGGCAGCAGGATGTGGCATCCAGCACCTGTCCCCTTACCCCCCCACTCCCCCATCTCCTTGCTGCCTCTGCCTCCTTTCACTTCCACTCTTCTTGTCCTGTGGACTCGGCTTGCTGCCTCAGACTGGATTTCTACGTGTTGGTCGACACCAGGCCCTCTTCCCTAGCAGTCCTTGAGTCCCAGCCTCTGCTTCTCTGACTTTGTCTGGGTGCAGACTTCAGCCAAGCTGTGCAGGGCTCCCCAGCATGGCCCATACCCCGAGGGGCCGCCTGCCTCTCCTGGTTCTGTTCTGCTGTCCACACCCTCTTTGGGTCTCTGTTGGATGTTCGTCGTGGATGTTCGTCCCCATGACGTGGCTCTTCCGCTGCTTTGCTCGTTAGTATGCGACGTGTTGCGTGTGCGGCTCTGTGTCCAAAGCACAGTGAGAGTGGTCTGGGGTGCTTGAGGGCCTCACAGGAGGCGAGCTTGGGGAGCAGCCTCTTCCTCATGTTCCTCTGTGAGATCTGGGGTTCCGCCCAGGGGAGGGTGTCCTGGGCGGAGTACCAGTCCGGATCCACAGTGCTGCTCTGGAGAGGGGGTGGCTGCTCCTCTCTGAGGTTCTGTCCACTTAACCCTAACTGTTAGAGGAAGCAAGGCAGGGCCCCGCCCCTGGAGCCCACGTCATCTCTCTGGTCTTTGCAGTAGTCTTGCCTCCATTAGGGATTTTGCGGATGTAGGCAACCATGCTTTTCCAGAAGTCCTGGTAAGTTGTTGTCCTTTGCATTTTATGTTCTGTAACCCTCTTCAGCTTGAAGCATCATCAGTGCTTTTTTGGATTTCTTTCTTTGAACTATTCTTGTATGGGGGGGCAGGGAAGCGCCTTTATATCACAGGTGCTGTTCTGAGTCAGCCACTGTTTCATTGAGAAGGATGGGAAAACACCTTGACCTCAGAATCACATCCAAATTGTTGTTTTCATAAAGCTGTGTTGGTAAATAGCACATGTTAAAATTGTACTTGTTATGGACATAACTCAGAATCCAAGGAAACCCTCTTTGGGTGTAGCACCCCTTTTACAGGGGAGAACATAGCTCTAGCTGTTAAAGGGCTTGCCCAGGGTCTGCCACTCTTTGGTGACTAAGCCAGGAATGAATTCCTCTTTTTTGAATTCTGTATTTATAAACGATGTAGGAAAGTAAACTGTAGAGCAGAATACAACATGTAAAGTAAAGCAGAAGAGCTTTTTCACACTGCCTGGCGTGGCTTTGTTTTCACAGCAAACTGTGGAAGTTTAGGTATTTTTAACCCTGCTGATGGGAGAAGGTTCTCCAAGAGGAAGACTTGGTGAGAGACTGAGTCTCCGCTTGGGCTCAGCGGAAAGCAGTGGGGAGAGTTGTGGGTGGAGGTACGAGACTGGAGGCGGGCAGGACAGGATGGATGGGCGTCCTGTGGCTCCTGAGTGACGGTCGAGATCGCCCACCTACGCTGGCACGTAGCTAGTGCTTCTGGGTGGCTTAGGACTGTCCTGGGACTCGTGCTGTGCGTGCGAAGTGTTATGGTGTCCATGGGTCTCGGAGCTGCTGTGAGTTTTTCTTCACTTGTTTCTGTTCTTCAGACTGAAGGGTCTCTATTGTCCTTTCTGTTGGCTGATTGTTGTACATCTGCATCTAGTGTTAGGCCCCTCGAGTGGATTTTTCACTTTTATCACACCTTTCAGTTCACAATCACCATTTGGTTATTTTTACGGTCAAATAGTGTATTTGTGTCACTGTTTATGTATGTTAATTCTTTAGGCATACCTGTTTTGGTTCTTTGGACGTTTTTAAAAAGACTCGACTTATTTTAGAGCAGCTTGAGGTTGACATTGGAGAGGGTGGAGCTTTGCCAAGGCCCCATGATCAGCACCTCTCAGGCTTGCTGGCTCTCCTCTTCATGCAGGATAGTCCCCTGCTGTCTGGACTGACCAGTTTGTCCATCACCCACTGGAGGACCTCTCACTTGCTTCCGGGTGTTGGTGATTGTGAACGAAGCAGCTGTGAACTCGCGTGCGTAGGTTTTCTCGTGGATGTGTTTTCAGCTCGTTTGGGTGAATGCGAAGGACTGTGATTGTTGGGTGTTGTGGGGAGCGTGTTCTCAGTTCTGTAAGAAACCGCACACGGTCCTCCAGGGAGGACCCCTGTGGGGCATCTTCTGCCACGCCTGCTGGTGTCTGATCGGGTTTCGCTGATGGACAAGGCGTGTGGTGCCGCCTCAGTGTCTCAGTCGGCAGTTCGCGGATGACCTGTGTCCACGTGCTTACTGCCACCTGTAAGGTGTCTGTTCAGTTCTGCTATCCACTTTTAAATTTGGGCTCTCTTAAGGAGCTGTAAGTTTAACTTTGACTATAGTTTGAGGGCGATGTGCACGGGTGTGGTGTTTTGGCATTTATGCTGCCTGGTGTCCTCCGAGCCTCTGGGGATCTGTGGTTTTGGTGTCTGACATTAATTAGGGGAAATTCTCCGTCTTCATGGCTTGAACTCTCTCTTGTGTTTCTTCTCCTTATGGTACTTCGACCGTGTGTATTTACACCTTGTGCAGTCCCCACCATCCTTGGATGTTGTGTTTTCTCTGTCTTTTCAGCCCTGAGGGATGCTGTTAAGGTCTGTGGCGCTGGGATTCTCTCTGCAGCCGTGTGTGATCTGCTATTGACACCATTATGGGCATTCTTCATTTCTGTTAGTGTTTCTCCCGGTTTTCAGTTCTTGGGATTTCCACCTCCTTGCCGGTCTTTTCTTGCATGCCGTCTGCTTTCTGCGTTAGAACCCTTAGCATCTTAATCTTCGTTGTTCTTAGTTCCTGGTGGGATAATTCCAGCGTCCCCACCATGTCTTCTTCCGATGCTTGCTTTTCTCTTCAGACTGTGTGTTTTGCCTTTTGCTGAGTCTTGTAAGTTTTTGTCGATAATTGAACATCGTGTATCATGTAAAAAAGGAAGTGCTCACTGAGGGGGTGAGGTGTGCGGGGAGAGGAGGGGGGCGCTCCATCAGGGAGCCTGTGCCTCTGGACCATGAACTCCACTGGTGTGTTTTAAATTCTCCCCCCCACCCCTCCCCTCCCCTCCCTCCTGCCTGGAGATCAGGTGGCCCAAGGGGGCTGGGCTGTTGGTCTTTGCCAGGGCGTTTTCAGCAGGCTAGTCTGAGTTAACTAGTTTCCCTGAGGGCAGGCCTCATAAGTACCAGGATGCTGAGCTGTTATTTCCGAATGGCTCTTCCAGTGGTTCTTCTTTTCTCTGCTGAAAGCCCAAGGGTGTTTTTCTCTGAGGCTTTGGGAATTTGGTCACACTCCTAGATGATAATTTCCCAGTACTGAGGAGGCCTCTCTACGACTGGGTCTCCCCCAGAGTTTTGAACTCACACTTGTCTGCACTGAGCTTCCAGCAGTCCGTCAGTGATGGTTCACGTTTTCCCGCCCCGTTGCTGGCTCGCAGTGTGGTTTCTTCTGGGGCGCCCGGGCTCCGGCAAGTGGGGCTCCCAGGGTGCGTTGGCCTCTCCAGACTTGGGGCGGGGGTTTGCCTTGCGTCCTGTCCTCTCTACCATAGGGGTCCAGCAGGAGTTGATTTTTCAGTCTGTTCAGCTTTTGACTTCGTTGGATGGAGTATGATTTCACACAGAAACAGGCAAAAGCAGAAGTCCCTGTTTGAACATATTTAGAGCAGCTTTTTTTTTTATTTTTATTTTTTTTAATGTTTATTTTTGAGACAGAGACAGAGCATGAATGAGGGAGGGTCAGAGAGAGAGGGAGACACAGAATCCGAAGCAGGCTCCAGGCTCCCAGCTGTCGGCACAGAGCCCGACGCGGGGCTTGAACTCACAGACTGTGAGATCATGACCTGAGCTGAAATCGGACGCTTACCCAACCTAGCCACCCAGATGCCCCTAGAGCAGCTATTTTGAAGACTTTATCTGCTAAGCCAGCACCAGGGCCTCTCAGGCCGTTTTCATTCAGTGCCTTGTGTTTGTGCAAGGGTCGTGTGTTCTTGGTTCTTTGAACATCTTGTAATTTTTCACTGAAAAATTATTAGGGAAAGTGAGCGCACATGTGCATGGGTAGGGGAGGGGCAGAGAGAGCGTGCGAATCCCAAGCGATTCCACGCTGTCAGCGCAGAGCACAGTTCGGGGCTTGACCCCCCAGTCCTGGGATTGTGATGTGAGCCGGGATCAAGAGTCAGGTGCTTAACTGATTGAGCCACCCAGGTGCCCCTCAAAATTGGA
Organism: Felis catus; assembly: GCF_018350175.1. Classification (NCBI taxonomy): domain Eukaryota; kingdom Metazoa; phylum Chordata; class Mammalia; order Carnivora; family Felidae; genus Felis; species Felis catus. Next base: position 80,661,514 of record NC_058368.1, read on the forward strand.
CATTTTAGAGGAGCTTAGTAATTCTGGATTCTGATCTCCCCTACTCCCAGGATTGCTTGTTCCTTTTGTTGACTAACTGCAGTTTATCTCTCCCACGGTCACTGATGGGTTCGCTTCATTAAAGCCTGGCTGCCCGGTATTCATACTCAGAGCTCCAGACTTGAGTGTGTAGCCAAAGATTGCTCAAAGCAAGATTGTGCATAACCAGGCTTTCGTTCTGTGCCTGTGGATCTGTGTGTGGTCAGTTAATGTGTTGGAGTGGGAGGAGGCTTTTTAGAACATAAAGCAATGAATGAAAACAAAGGGAAAGCTCAAAATTGATAGGCTCCATAAAAGTTTAATAAAAGTAGAAACCAAATTACAAGTTGAGTGGAACGTTTGTAACAATTTCAACAAGATAAGATGATCTTTAATGACTGAGGAGCTCATTAAGGCAAATACATGAAGATTCTGGGTGAGTAGGAAAGGATGTGAGCAGTAGAAAATGGGGGAGGGTGGGAGCTGTGCTGTAGTCTGTTGGGGCTGTTGTACTAGCACCGCAGACTGGGTGGACTCCTCAGTAAAGGCTCCTCACGGTTCTGGAGCCTGGAAGTCAGCTCAGAGTGCTGGCGTGCTCAGGTCTTGGGGGACTCCCTCTTCCTGGTTTACAGAGGGCTGCCTGCTGTCCTGTCTGCATGTGGCAGAGACCGTGAGTCTGGCCGCCTCGTCCCAAGGGCCCTGCCTGCAGCACCCCTCACTGGGGATTTCGAGATACCCAAAACCCCGGCATTTGGGGAGGACACAGATGTTATGTCTAGCCCTCTGACAGTGTGGGTAAGCTTACCATAAAATTGTGGTCGTGAGGAGCAGAGAGGTAAGGAGAATCCTCAGTTCTAAGGACAGCGGGATGTACATCCATACAGGGCTTCTTGAGAGTGGCCTGGTGGTTGCATATAAAAATCTGAAAACAGTCAAACCCTTTAATCTGGCACTTCTACTACTTGGAATCCTCCCCAGAGAAATTACCTAAAGCGTATTCAGTGGTGTCGGTGCAAAGATGTTTTAATAGGATTATTATAATAAAGTAAGCAACCTAAATGTGTAGCAGTACAAGAACGATTAAGTAACCAGTGGCACATGTGTTTGTAATTATTGAAAATGCACACGAAGCTTTAAAAATACCTAAAATACATGTTTGAGTGCAATAAGCAGAATCTGAAATTATATAGATAATGCGATTTAATAATGTAAAAATGTTGGCATAGAAGATAGAAGGAACTGTGCTATGGGGTGGCTCAGTCTCGGGACCGTGAGTTTGAGCCCCACATGGAGTGTAGAAATTTCTTAAATAAAATTAAAAAACAAAACAAAAAACACCCAGGGTGCCGGAGAGAACAGCTTCTCCGGAGTGGCAGACTTGATCACTTGATGACATGAGTAGGAGTGGCTTTGGGGGGTTGCTCTGGCACGGAGACCAGGCTGTGCAGGATGTCAGGCTTGAGAGCAGCAGTGACCGAAGATCCACGCACCTGAACTACGGAGTTGCTCAGTCTTTGTGACAAAGCCAGCCACAGCCGTTCCCTTTATTTTGAGATGGGAAAACGGAAACCTGCTTTTAGGGTCCTAGATCAGTGAGTGATCAGGAGATCCCTGGCTTCGGCTGCTGGAGCGGGGGTGGAGGGGGTGCCCTGTCTGTGGGTAGGCCGGAGGGAGCTCCCCAGCTGCTTGCACAGGCACTAAATTGTCAGATGGCTTGGTGATCCTGGCCTTGGCCTTTTGTAGTGTTGGCTTTAAGGAGCCTGGTGAAGTGCTTGCCTTGAGGTTTTCAGGGTTATTAGCAAGGACGAGCATGTGGAAACACTTGGGGCATCAGGCGTCACTGTTCTGTTTGCAAATGGGCATCCCGTTTGGGAGTTACCTGGGAGAGCTGCAGTCTAGGGTGACAGGAATCTGTCGTTTGTGGCCTGCTTGAGCTTGCTGGATTTTAACAGTGGAAGAACACGAGTGCACCTGCAGGATGGTAAGACCTCTGTCCAGTAGAGAGAGCTTAGAGAAGGCATTTCTGTTGTGTAAGCTGATGCCCCCAGACAGAGTGAGAGATCTGGAGTTTCCTTCTTTTAGGGGATGAGGGGGTTCCTCAGTCATCATCAGAGAAGGAGGTTTCTTAAATATGTCCATCTGGGAAGACCAGTCCTTACCACCTGACACGTTTAGTGGTATTGGCTTAGTTTTTAGGTTCTATTGAACACTTTTATCTAGGGTATTGTGTCAAAACTCTTTATCTATGGGAACAGGGAGCGGGGAACTTCTGCTTGTGCCGAGTGTAATGAAAAGGCAGAACAGCTTTTGCCTTTGAAATGTTGAGGTTATGATAGGTAGCAATGACTAGTTTTTTTACATTTTTTTTTTAATGTTTATTTTTGAGAGGAAACAGAGACAGAATGCGAGTGGGTTAGGGGCAGAGAGAGAGGGAGACACAGAAACAGAAGCAGGCTCCAGGCTCTGAGCTGTCCGCACAGAGCCTGACGCGGGGCTCAAACTCACGAGCTGTGAGATCATGACCTGAGCTGAAAGTCGGATGCTCAACCGACTGAGCTACCCAGGTGCCCCAGCAATGACTAGTTTTAATAAACACAAGGGATAGGCGTGCATTTTTCGTAGAATGTTACAGCAGCTTCCATGGACCTTTGCTGTGCTCTGGAGAAATAGTGCGTGTCTTTCCTCTTGGCTCCTTGAGTTGCTTGGAGCCTCTGCATCCTGGACCAAGGGGAGACCGAGACAGCTGGCCCAGCCTCTGTACACAGAGACCCGCATTGGCCCCAAGCCCTACTTGTGCTGTTTTTCCTTTTCCCTTTGCTTCCCAAGATTAACTAACACCTTAACCAAGATTGCTTTTTAGTCTGTACCTCCTGGCTAACGGAGTCATGTAAGAAGGAGCACCATGAAGGATTCTGGGTTTGGGTTTGAAGACTGTGTTAGGAGGTTTGTGTCAGGCAGCTGATACTCTTGAGTGTCCCCACCCTGTAAAAAATAACCCTGTTCCCCCAATACTGCCTTTTTTAAACAGGCACATAGACTTGTGCAGAGCCAGGATTTGTGCCCAGGTCTGCTGGGTGCCCGGGGCTGGTCCCTGGTGTATCACCGTGCGGTCGTGGACATCTGTCTGCTGAGGCCGGCTTCTTGCAGCAATCTGTATCCCAGTGGAACCAAGGCTTCTGCTGGAGCTTTTGCAGTGAGCCTTTAGTATTGGGAAGAAATCTATCCCAAGGCCTCGTGAATCCCCGAATTTAGAAATATTATAACGTTTTTTCAAAAGACACAATAACTTAAAACCTTTGCATGGCCCTTCCAGACTCTTCTGGGAACCTGTGGAGACTAGAGAGCTCTGTTCAATCAGTACCTGCCGGTGGGGGATTGGGGTTGGGGGTGGATTGTGGAGGGGGAGGGGTGGTTTGGAACTGCTTCCTGCAGCAGCAAGGGCAGGCTGTTCCTTCCTGTTATTCCCCAGAGGCTCAAGTCTGGTCTTCGAATCTGTGTTCTGAGAATGTAAGTACAGTTTAAGTAGACTGGGTTGAAAGGAAACGTGCAAGGATGATTTTTCCCTTGTGTAGGGAGGGGCGGGTGGCTTATTTCCTGTTGTCTGAATCTGTTACTGTTTCAAGGGCGTGCTTAGGACCAAACCAAAGTTGTTTCTAAAAGTTGGGTTTTAGTTAATGATGATCTTTCCATCTTGATCAAATCTCTAAGAAAACTTGTTTCTTCTTATATGTAAATAAGTTATTTTTAAAAGATTCAATGACCTAAAATATGAAACCTACCAAAATTTGCGGTGAAATTTGCAACTCCCGTGTAAAATCTGCGATACTGAGCGCTCCTTTAATGGTGGTAATGAAGTGAGTTTCTGTGCGTCTGCGGGGTAATGAAGTCAGTCCTTTTGTTTTGTGTTGCTGTAATGGCTGACAGCTCTGGGATTGTCTGTGTGGTTTGCCTGATGTCCTCCTCCTGTGTGGCCCCATTGTTTGGCGGGGGCTCTCCACGCCTCACGCCTGAGGGAGAGCTCGCTGAGGCGGAGGCCGGCCTCCCTCCCCAGCTGTGGAGCAGAGGCTGCTCTGCTGTGAGACGTGTGGGACCGGCCTTCGTGGCATGGAGCGCTGGAGCCTGGCGGGGGAGTCACATGGGGTCCTGTAGCAGCCTGAGCGCGCGCAAGTCCCGGAGGGGGAGACAGGTGCTCTGGAGCTGGGGAGGGGGCGGGGAGGGGGTGGCTCCTGGTGTCAGCCGGACTCGGTCAGGTCAGCCCTGTCTGGTCTGGGGCGAGTGTTTGGTGGGACAGCTGAGTGTGACGGGGAGTGTTGGGACGGGAGGATTACAGAACTTGTCCTTAGCGCACACTGGAAGAGCATGTTTCTAACTGGTGGTTGACATTAACTAACTTGACTGCCTTGATGTCACTTTTTGGCAGAGGTTTCTTTGGCATTGTTTCTGGTACATTCTTACGGGAGGCTTTTATATCCGCATACTGTGCTTGGTGCTGTGATGGGGGAAATGCCGTCTTACTATCGTCACACGCTGGGGAGGTGTTCTTGCACTTGTCTCCCTCCTCCTATAAAAGGTGTGCGGGTTTTCACATGTGCTCTGCTGCAGCTTTGTAGTGTTTGTATTCCTGACATGAGATCCTCATTTAATTTTTGTTGGAACACTGAAGATTTTTCATCTTTACTGTGACAGAGTTTTTGTTTTTAGTTCAAGGAATAGTCTACTTGGTTGACTTCATGTCACTTTAGAAGGACAAGATCTGGTTGAAAGTCTGATTTTCTGCTACAGTGGCTGGTGTCACAGTATGTTCTCTGCCCACTGTTCCTTTGACATTCGTGCCCAATGACCATTTCTTCGAAGGAAGACATTGTAATCCTAGGATCGACACCCAGATTTCCCCACAAAGGCATGAGCTCCTGGAGCGCCGCCCCCTCCCTGTGGCCCGCTCCCCCACTCCTGCATGAATAGGCCCATTCAGGGGCGAAACCAGAGCCGGAGTCTCAGTGAAAGCAGCCGATTGTCTTCATCACACACAGCATAGCATAGTGTGGAAGCTACTCACTCGGGTTTGCGTTTCCTCGTGAGGGACCATGCTCTTTGGTCAGCGCACAGAAAACGTACTGAACAGGTGGAGAATCCGTGGTGTGTGTTATTGGTGTGGAAATCTAAACTGGGCTTACTGATCACTTCTACCTGTTTAAGCACGTATTTTAATTACCAACTTGGGGGGAAGCCGGACCACGTTTGTCTTTATTCTGCACAGCTTTTCTGCAGGACCTAGGCAACTTGTTTTGGAAGACGAAATCAGGCGTTTGTAGGACTCTAGTGGATGCTCAGAAGATATGTGTGACGTGATTTTCTGAGGAAAGAAGGTGCTGGTCTGTGGCCAGAGGGGGATGGAAAGTGGTTGAGGAAGGGGTTATGTTCCTCGCTTCTGTCAAGTCCCACTGCCCTCGGCCTGGCAGCCGGAGAGGCGGTGAGGGGGCCGTGCGGCCGCAGATCAAGATGCACACGCCGGCCCCGCTCTTGGCTGGCTGTCTGATTTGGGGGGATACTTACCCTCTCCACTTGAATCTTGGCCTCTTCAAGAGGAAGACTTTGAGGATTAGAGCTGCTAGCGTAGAGCACCCTGCTGGGCTCCGAGGGTGTGCTCAGCCTCGGTGAGGAGTCTCCTGCCTGCCCTCGTCCAGGCAGCTTCCCACCCTGCCTGGGGAGGGCCTTTGCTCTTGGCAGTTACTGATGCCAAGAGGCTTATTTTTTATTTTTCATAGATAACATTTGTATTGTTAGAGGGCAAATTGGGGAGAAGGGCAGAAGCGGGGGGAAGGAGAAGAGAGTCCCGAGCAGGCCCTATGTTCAGCACAGACCTCCTGATACAGGGCTCGATCCCACAACCCTGACATCATGACCTGAGCTGAGATCAGGAGCTGGACCCTCAACTGATGGAGCCACGCAAGCGAACTGAGGCGTATTTTTCAGCCCAGCTGTTTTGCATTTTTTAAAAACCTGTTTTTAGGAATTATAAAGTTGTTTTCATTGAATTTGCTGTACTAACATTAGGGTATCAGGAAACATTTTAAGGTTGATTCATCTTTGTTCTGTCTTTAAAGTAGTGGCTTCTTAAGGATTTTCTACTGGTGGACCTTTGATATTTAATAAATGTGTATAAGATCTGAGACTGTTCTCTAATGAAATTGATTTAGATTTGCTAGGTGCAATCTGAAGAGCAAACTAGATGTTTTTAGTTGAAATATATTTTACATATGTTAAAATACATGGATCTTAACTGTAGAGTTCATGGAGCTTGGACAAGGTCTATAACAGCTACTCAAATTACAATATAGAACATGTCCGTCACCCTGGAAACTTTGGCCCCTTTCCCCATTGTCACTTCTCCCCCCTTCTGATTTCTGCCCTCCTAGATTAGTTTTGCCTGTTCTTGGACTTACTATAAGTGGGATGTACAGGATATCCTTTTTGTGAGTGGCTGGCTGCTTATGCACGACACAGTGTCAGAGATTGATCCTTGTGTCCTTGCTGTTGTGGTTACCAGTGGTTTCTTCTTTGCATCTGAACAGATGGGGCAGTACTGCAGTACTTTCTGATGATGGAGTTGGTTTCAGCCTCACTCTTTTTTTTTTTTTTAATTTTTTTTTAACGTTTATTTATTTTTGAGACAGAGAGAGACAGAGCATGAACAGGGGAGGGTCACAGAGAGAGGGAGACACAGAATCTGAAACAGGCTCCAGGCTCTGAGCTGTCAGCACAGAGCCCGATGCGGGGCTCAAACCCACGGACCGTGAGATCATGACCTGAGCTGAAGTCGGACGCTTAACCGACCGAGTCACCCAGGCGCCCCCCTCATTCTTCATTTTGTTTAAAGTTTATTTATTTTGAGGTGGGAGGAGGGAAAGAGAGGCGAAGAGAGAGTCCCAAGCAGGCTCCATACTCAGCATGGAGTCTGAAGCTCTTCAATCCAGTGAACCGTGAGATCATGACCTGAGTCGAAATCGGTAGTCACATGCTCACCTGACTGGGCCACCCTGGCGCTCCCAGCCTCGTTCTAGGTGTGCCTGTGTTATGCGTGTGGCAATGAGATGAAGTCTGTTACGTAGCTATAGTAAGAATTCGGTACGTGGGTTTTGGTAGTTAAGTCAAGGAGGTGATGATATCAAGCACACTAGTATTAATGCAGAAGCAACCTGTAAAGTGAATGATGCTGATGCACTTGTCAAAGCTCATGAGTTTTAGTGGCGAATAATGCTGTTCACCATTTGTTGTAGGTGCTACAGAATATTTTGGAAACTGAAAATGAGTATTCTAAAGAACTTCAGACTGTGCTTTCTACCTACCTGCGGCCTTTGCAGACCAGCGAGAAGTAAGTTGGACGATAAACTGTGTTAATTGCAGCATTGTCATTGCCTAGGCTGTTTGCTCAGGTTTCCACAGAATGGAGGGTGGAACGGAACCCACTGTACCAGTTTGCTGTAGAAGTAAGGATTTTAGCGGGTTAGAGACTCAAACAGGGCCCTGGGGTGAGACAGGAGAGTGACACGGTACATAATAGTCTCACTGTTCTTTTTCTTGGCTCTAGGTTAAGTTCAGCAAACATTTCATATTTAATGGGAAATCTAGAAGAGATATGTTCTTTCCAGCAAATGCTTGTACAGTCTTTAGAAGAATGCACCAAGTAAGTACGACGCTAAAAATCTGTGAAATTCAGATTAGTACAACGGGTAGGTATAGAATGTGCTTTGATCTGATTCTAGAACTCCTATTTCCAAAGATGGAAACTGTTAGTTTGAATCTTTTGGGTTATCAACCCTTCTAGTAGAAGCTGTGTTTCTGACGTCTGGTTTTTCTAGTTGGGGTCTTTGAAGGCGAGGTCTCCTGATGAGAAAGGAGAGCGTCTTGCCGGGAGCAGCGAAGTTTATGGTGTTGGGCCGATGGGGGAGGAGCCTGAGGAGGAAGAGGCTCTGTGCGCGGGTTGCTCCTGGCTGCCCGGAAGCCAAGGATAGTGAAATGCAGTGTCTGGAACGTGCTGCCCGCACGTACCCGGCTTGGTTTTCTTTCCAAGGTGTTTTTGGGGTGGGGAGGCATGTTCTGAATTGATTGGCCACCAGATTGGCTTTTTTTTTTTTTTTTTCTTTTTTTTTTTTTTTCTGTGCGACTCTTTTGTTCTTGGTTAACGTGAGACATTTAAGGGTTAGGGTCAGTTTACTGATCTCAGTAGCGTAGTTCACTTAGTTGACCAAGTGCCTGCTGGGTGTTGGAGGACTTGAAGTCTTGACATATGTGAGAACTTTGTAGGTTTTAGGTCACCATGTGACATTTGAGGTTTATTTACCTGTGGACTTGATGCAAGAGGGGGGCACTTGTTATTGCAATTTCTATTTCTTTAGCCGACAGAAGGATGAGGTAACTTTTTCCCTTGGGATCTGGTTGGTCTCTGGTTTGTCCTTCCTGTAGTTTGTCTTAGTCTGGGAAGTGGCGAGGGGTGCTCTGCCCCCTGGGCCCCAGGCGCACAGCTGGCTGTGCTCGGAGTAGGTTTCAGGCCCCTCCAGGCCCTTCATCCCGGAAGGTGTGCAGGGGAAGCGCAGAGTGAGTGCTGGCCTTCAGACAAATTCACGTTGCTTCCTTCTGGAGCGGTTTGGTTCATGTGAATGGCCTGACTTAGGTGGCCATGAAGAGAGGAGTTTGGCAATCACTGCTTTCCTTTTGGTAAATGAAGGTGATTGGCCCTCAGTTTGGGGTCTGCAGGAGGCCAGCCCCGGGGTGTGCAAGTGGAAGTCGGCGTTTGCCCCTGCTTCCCCCACCGGCTGTCGAGAACTTGGACTGAAGGAGTTCATATTTTTACAGTACGTTTGTGGCGCCTCTTCTGGGCCTCCCCTCAGGCTTGTGAAAGCACGTGGATCTCCCCGTCTGCACCGCAGATGTACGGATCTGAATGCTGAAATTCAGCTGAGAGTCCAGCACCCAGTCAGGCCTGTGTTCGCTCTTTACTCAGTAGGACTTAGGTGTTGTTTCGGTTGAGTTCCTCAAGGGCACGGTGCGTTGGCATGAGATGTTGGATTTGCCATGGTGGAACAGGAGAGCAGAGGGTCGGAGATGAGCTTTCCTGATCAACCTTTCCCCTTATCTTTGATCGTGAGTGTTCTGAAAGTCCTCAGATCGGAGCAGAGCTCAGGTTCACAGTTCGAGGTGTCGTCGTCCCCTCCGCCCATGTCCCATCAGCTCACGTTCAGCCAGATCCTGTGGTTTTCTCTTGGGGTTTAGCTGCCCTACGCAAGCCAGCCTCGGCTGCCATTGGCCCCGAGGTACAGAGAACCGGAGACACACCCTGTGTCCTTTCCTTCTCCAAATGCCAGCCGTCTCCAGAATCTTCGTCCCTGATGTTCTACCACCTGCAGAGGTTGGTTTTATATTTTGTTCAAGGTTTGTGTATCTGCAGGAGGGAGAAGTCCGTTTGATAGGAATGGTGAGGCTGTAGCCGGAGGTGGAATGTTGTAGATGATTGCGCCCAGCTGAGGGCTTGGCCTCCATCTTGGAGTTGGCCGTGCCTGTCTGGTTAGGACGGCCCCACGTGCGCGTTTCTGCTTCCACTGGTGGTGCTGATCATCGCTTTCTGTTCTTCCTGTTACTGTGAGCTCACGGCCTTTCCAGGCTCAGCAACTGCCCCGGCCTAGACCTGGGAGGAGATGGGTCTGTGGCTGTGCTCTGTCTCCAGCTTTTACCTGAAGGGAAGGCGGGCTGTAGTGTGTGTGTGTGCGCACGCGCATGCACGCGTCTTGATGCTGCTTAAGTAGAAACCTTGCCAACAAGTAGTCATGTTTTAGAATTCTCCTTTTGTACAAAACTTAAAGGTTCATGATCTGCATTTCTCTCACCATCCAAAGTCGGACTTGTGGCGTTTTGGCTGTGCTGTGCGCAGGTGGGTTGTGGCGGCTGGATGCTGGAGAAAAGGAAGGGCGTTAGTTTGGTGCTTCCTAGCAGAGCCGCTTTCGAGGTAGATACCTCTCCCTGCTGGACTGCCGGTGTGAACACTTAGGTTCTGGGATTTGTCTATTTTGTTTTCACGGAGGTGGTCTACAAGGAGGTCTCAGATTTTGTGTTCATTACTTGGCAGTTTTCTTTCTATGAAATTTAGGATTATTTCCTTTGTGTTGTGTATCTCTAGGTTGCCAGAAGCTCAGCAGAGAGTTGGAGGATGCTTTTTAAATCTGATGCCACAGATGAAAACCTTGTACCTTGCGTATTGTGCCAACCACCCGTCTGCAGTGAACGTTCTCACGGAGCACAGGTGCGCTTGCCAGACACCCTTACCTGGAGGGCAGGGACTTCTTGGCAAGGGGTTCCCTCCACGTTGGCTTGTGTGGGCCACACGTTACATGAAATACAGTGCTGGTATTCACTTGTTTGTTCAACGATTATTGTGTTTTAATTACCTCTTAAGCTGAGTGCCTGAGAAGCATTGGTACGGGGTCTCTGAGGTTCTGAGTAGCATTTTTGGAGTAGAAAACGGTGTTTCCAAAGTCTCCCTTCAGCCTAGAGCCCTTGGGAAAGTGGATTTGAGGAGCTGGTAGGGTTCTGGAATGGAGCTGTAGGCTAAATCCAGGATGCCAGAATCCCATTTCTCTTAGTTCCTAAGAGTGGAAGTATGGAGTGTAATTAGATTGGCTGTGAGAGAAAATGCTGGATTAAAAAATATGGCCAGTATACATAATTACACATATGCCAAGGTTTTACTGTGTGTGTGTGCGTGTACATATATATTTATGTATCTGTATACATAAATTGTTTTTATGTAGTAGAACCTCGGTTTATGAGCATAATTTGTTTGGAAAACATGCTTGTAGCCCAGAGCACTCATACATCAAAGCGAATTTCAGGAACCATTGACTTGGTTGTGATCATGTGACATTTGGCGTCCGATATGACTCGTATTGCAAGACATTGCTCGTTTATCTAGTTAAAATTTATTAGAAATGTTTGTCTTGCAGAATACTCGCACAGCAAGTTACTTGCGATTCAAGGTTTCAGTGTATGTTTGTGTGTGTGTGTGTGTGTGTGTGTGTATAAAAATATAAAACGCCTGGCAGAGAAAATATTTTGGTAATGCTGAGTGTGCTCTTCAAACGCTACATTATTCTATGCCCAAAAATTGCAAGGCCATATCTCTAGGGCTTTGGTACCTAATGACGTAGCTGTGTAAATTTAGATTTAAATTCATTTAAGCATTAATTAAAAAGTAATTAAAAATTCAGTTTGACTAGCCACATTTCATGCACTCAGTAGTCATACGGGCCTGGCCTGAGAGCAGTGCATAGAATACATTTATCATAGGAACTTTCATTGCTTAACGGTAGTCTGAACACACGTGTGAGCAACCATGTGTGGTTTGGAATGAATTGTAGCCTGTATGAAAATTACCTGTCATGAGCACAGAACTGAGTGTCTCCCTGCATTCTGCTTTGCACATGTTAGATATTCCTCTGTTGTGTTAGAGGAGCTTATTAGCTCATCTGTACAATACTCCTATACTTTGGGTGTATTATGTAAAGAGAACTATAAAAAAATAAAATAAAATTAGGGCTGGGTCTTACAGGTACAACCTTAAATTGGAGACCATTGGCTTCAGCTTTTCAACCTGGAACAAAATTAAAACAAGTGAAACAGACTGTACAGATTCCTGCTGGTTTGGCGAGAAAAGCCCATGTCTTTTCCCAAGAACCGGAAGGTGCTGGAAGAGTGGCTCAGTCACTGGCCGGGGCCGCTCTGAGCGCAGAGATTCTGTTTTTGCTTCTCAGGCATGAACTTTTAGTTAAGTGTGTTAGGAAAATTTTCACAGTGACTTTTGAAAACAGCAGTTTAAAAATTTTTTTAAACCATAAATGAACAAAAATTTTAGTAGCATGAAGGGTAAGTTAAAGTTATATATATTACAAATTTTTTTCTAATGTTTATTTTTGAGAGCGAGAGAGTGAGTGGGGGAGGGGTGGAGAGGGAGAAGGAAACACAGAATCTGAAGCAGGCTCCAGGCTGCCAGCTGTCAGCACAGAGCCTGACGCAGGGCTCAAACTCACAACTGGTAAGATCATGACCCGAGCTGAAATCGGTTGCTCAACCGACTGAGCCACCCATGTGTCCCTAGTTAAGTGTGTGTGTGTGTGTGTGTGTATACATACATACATATGTAATTTTAATTTTAGTTAAAAGTTTTTTTTAACGTTTATTATTGAGGGACAGAGCATGAGCATGGGCGGGGCAGAGAGAGGGAGACACAGAATCTGAAGCAGGCCCCAAGCTATGAGCTGTCAGCATAGAGCCCAACGAGGGGCTCAAACTCACAAACCACAAACAAGATCATGACCTGAGCCGAAGTCGGGCGCTTAACCGACTGAGCCACCCAGGTGCCCCAAGTATATATTTTTTAAGTTGATTTAGTTTTGAGAGAGATGCAGTGCAAGTGGGGAAGGGGCAGGGAGAGAGGATCCCAAGCTGACTCTGTACTGTCAGAGTCACAGCCCGAGGTGGGACTCAAACCCACAACCGTGAGATGATGACCTGAGCCAAAATCAAGAGTCAGATGCTTAACTGACTGAGCTACGCAGGCGCCCCAGTTATAGTTAAATAGTTAATGAAGTATTTCAACTTAAAACTTAAGGACTGTTGGTAAGCAGACATGGCTGGGCTCTTTGTAAACTGAGCTGAGGCTCAAGTGTACCATCCTGTGAGTGTGGCTGGTTTGGTGGCAGTGGAGGGAGGGCCTCTGGCTTGTTTTGGCCTGGTTTGAGCCCTGCCTCAAACTCAGCTGGTGAGCTGTGGGTAAGTCCCCTGTTTTCCCTGGGTTTTAGATCCCTTCTGTGAGTGCCGATTGGTAGGGTTATTGTAAGCAGTAAGCAAAACGTGTAGACCAGATCCGGGTGAGCGAGGTGAGTGCTCCAGCATGAATGCTAATCGTGGTCCCATCTGCACCCCTGTGGAGGACCCTGTGTGTTGACTTTATGGGCGTGCTCAGATACCGCAGGGTCTCCGTGAGCACTAAAACGAAGGAGTACACCTCTGCTGGGGGGCCAAAGAAAGGGAGGTCAGGATGTACAGGGTTCACAGAAGGGAACCCCGAAGGACTGTGGCGCGCTCTCCTGTTAAGTCTGCCTCCTCACCTTTGTGCCGGAGGGTGGCTGTGTGGGTGTATACCTTCCTAAAACCACGAAGCCTGTGTGCCCGTGAGTGTTCTGCCACCTCCTCCTGGGAATTAGGATGTCCACAGAAGTTAAATGCAAGGATTACCTTTGTGTTTGTGAGAATCACAATTAGGGATTAGGAATTAGTGACGTGGCAGTGGGGGAGATCTATAGAAAGCAAACAGGATGTTAGGGTAAAATTGTCATTCTCCCTCCTTTTTGGGGGGTGTGGTTCAGGCTGGGAGTATAGAGAGTGTGGGTAGGGTGGACAGTGTTGGGGCTGATGGTAAATATTTTCCCCTGTAGAAGTGAGTCCGGAAGACCACATTTAAAGTGATTCAGACTGTTAGTTTCCAAAAACGTTCAGACTTTGAAGGGAGACGCCTGCGTGTAGGTGCTGTTTATCCCTCTCGTGTGCTATTACGGCAGTGACCCTTTGCGTCCCCACTGGAATGTCGGTGCCGCCTGTCCCCACGATGACGGGGCAAGCTCTGTGCCACCTCCCCACGGTGTGTCGCGGGGTGGGGGGAACAAAGCCTGCTCTGGGAGGGCCAGCCTCGGGCCTGTGGGCGCCTGGCGGGGCAGGATGCGCTGCCTGTGTGCCCTCCTGAGGTCTCTGGGCAGTGAGGGGCCCCGCTCTGCCCGCCAGTCAGACCCTGCTTCCCAAGCGTAAGTTGGTAACTTGAGACGGGATTGTGGTTGGCCCTTTTCACCACGTTTCATCTGGCGTCTTAACCTGTAACCTCTGTCCTGCTTCCTATGCATGTTGACGTCTTAAAAGCTGCCACGCTTACAGGTTAATCTGTTTTGTGCTTCAGTATATTTTTGAAGGATTGATTCAGTGTACTGATCTGAAGTTGTACAGACTTTGTTTGCAATCGTAGGATTGTTTGTTGTGCTTAAAGTCTGAGTGTGAATCTTGGGAATGCCTGCACAGAACTGCCCATGCTTTGGAGTAAGAACTTATAGGTACCCTTCACGTTATCGCGATAGCAGATGTACGTTCCTGGCTGCCTATTTTGAATGAGTTAGGTTTCATAATTCAGTCTGTAAAATGAGTTTTGTTTTTTCCCGGCACTGTAATTGTTAGCTTTTTGCTTGGCTACATGGTAGTTCTCTGCGTGCGTGTTCCTTTTGTTGGAGTCCACAGTGTCCTTTCAGTAACTGCAGGGGAGATGTGCTGTGTAAGGTTACCAGCATCAGTAGAAATTAAGCTGAAAGAGCCATTGTTTTGCCGAAGCGGCTGGAACCAGCTGTTTTGTTTTATTGTGCTAGATTTAAAATAGAACATGATCTGTAAAGACTGAACTGCACATGTTGTGGCCTTCTAAGATCATGGATGTTGGAAGAAGTTACTTTGGTTTGCATAAATTTCTCTTAAATTCTTAGTTTCTGGAGGGGTGAGGAATAGAACTTAGTTCTGGTACTTTTTCTCTGCCATAAATACAGTTAGAAAATTTCATATCCTGTAATATCAAACATGACTATTCTGAATAGACTTTTTCGTGGTTTTTCTTGTTTGGAAAGGCCCTGCATGGATTATAGTTAAAGGAGTTGAGGGGCACCTGGGTGGCGCAGTTGGTTGAGTGTCCAATTCCTGATCTTGGCTCAGGTTATGATCTCCTGGTTGGTGGGTTTGAGCCCTGTGTCAGGCTCTGAGCATGGAGCCTGCTTGGGGTTTCTCTCTCTTTCTCTCTCTCCCACTCCCTCCCTCTCTCTCTCCCCCTCCTTCCCTCTCTTTATCCCCCCTCTTCCCCCATCCCCCCTCCCCTTCCCCACTCCCTCCCTCCCCCTTTCCCCCACTCCCCCCTCCCCCTTTCCCCCACTCCCCCCTCTTCCCCTCACCCTCCTCCCCCCCGTCCCTCACCCTCTTCCCCCCCGTCCCTCACCCTCTTCCCCCCCGTCCCTCACCCTCTTCCCCCCCCGTCCCTCACCCTCTTCCCCCCCCGTCCCTCACCCTCTTCCCCCCCGTCCCTCACCCTCTTCCCCCCCCGTCCCTCACCCTCTTCCCCCCCCGTCCCTCACCCTCCTCCCCCCCGTCCCTCACCCTCCTCCCCCCCCGTCCCTCACCCTCTTCCCCCCCGTCCCTCACCCTCTTCCCCCCCGTCCCTCACCCTCTTCCCCCCCGTCCCTCACCCTCTTCCCCCCCGTCCCTCACCCTCTTCCCCCCCGTCCCTCACCCTCTTCCCCCCCGTCCCTCACCCTCTTCCCCCCCCGTCCCTCACCCTCTTCCCCCCCACCGTCCCTCACCCTCTTCCCCCCCACCGTCCCTCACCCTCTTCCCCCCGTCCCTCACCCTCTTCCCCCCCGTCCCTCACCCTCTTCCCCCCCACCGTCCCTCACCCTCTTCCCCCCCACCGTCCCTCACCCTCTTCCCCCCCCCAGCCCTCACCCTCTTCCCCCCCCCCCCCCGGCCCTCACCCTCTTCCCCCCCCCCCCGGCCCTCACCCTCTTCCCCCCCCCAGCCCTCACCCTCTTCCCCCCCCCACCGTCCCTCACCCTTCCCCCACCCCATGCAGTCTCTAGGTCTCTTAAAAAAAGTAAAGGAGTCAAAATATACTCCTAGTACTATAAAGTTTTGATTTTATGGGACTGTGCTTGATCAGTTGTCCAACACTTAGAGAAATGCTGGTAACACATGCATTTCTCCCCTGTAAAGCTGTCATTTCACCCTCCAGTGTAGGGACGGGTAGGGTAATTGGAGGAGACGGCCATTGCTGAGGAATGAGAAGTGAGGAGAGTGGCACAGGCTCCATGTGTGTGAGACATAAAGCAGTTACAGCCAGAGGGGCCAGACCCTGGGCTCCCAGGCCCTACTTGGGGTCAGCCCCCACCTGTTGGCAAGGACGATGGAGACCTCCACACCCACTGGGTGCCTTCCCTTGTGGGTGTGTGTGCTAATGACGCCATGTGGCAGGGCCAGGTGCCGTTGCTGGGGATTCGGATGCCCAGCCATAGTCCCCTTTCCTCTGTCCTTCCCAGGCCTTTCTGCAGTTGTCCCTCCATTTAAGCTGAGCACAGGGGAGTGGCTGGGAGGATCCTCCTGGGGGCACTCCTCGGCTACCTGCCCCTCCTAGAGGAGAGAAGTCCGTGTGGAAGAAGGGAGGAGGCACAGGTGCTCCCGGGTGCTGCTCATGGCTAACAGAGCCCCATGGTCCCTGGCGTGGACCCTGGGCCACCACCGTGCCAGGTTTCCGTCCTCGAAGTCCCAGGATTTTCCTGACAGAACCATCCTCTGAAGACCTGGGGTTCTGAACACAGATATGTTGACTCATGTCTTGTGCGCACACACACATACCGACACACCACCAGAGAAGGCTCAACAACTTCTTTGGTTTTAAGTTGTATCACCATGAAGGGCTGAGCTACAGGGATGAAAATCATTTTCTTGTCCTTGTAAGAGTGTTGTTTTTATAATTAGGATTAGGTGAAACCTCCCTTTTTTATAATTGGCTTTGACTTTGATAATACCTTCAAAATATGTATATATGTTTCTTTAAAGGGTTGATTTAAAAACCTGTAAATGTATGTATGTATGCGTGTGTGTGTGTGTGTGTGTGTGTGTGTGTGTGTGTGTGTGTGTGTATGGATGGGTGTAGATGGATGGGTGTATGTATGGGTGTGTGTGTGTGTGTGTGTGTGTGTGTGTGTGTGTGTGTGTATGGATGTATGTGTATGGGTGTATGTGTGGATATGGATGTATGGGGGTGTGTGTGTGTATGGATGTATGTGGATGTGTGTATGTATGTATACGTATGTATGTGTGTATATGGTTGTGTGTGTGTGTGTGTATGTGTATATGCATGTGTGTATGGATGTATATGTATATATGTGTGTAAGGATGTATGGGTGTATGCACGTGTGTGTGTGTGTGTGTGTGGATATGTATGGATGTGTGTGTATATGTATGTGTGGGTATATGTGTATGGGTGTGTGTATATATGTGTGTGTATGGACGTATACGTATGTGTGGATGTATATGTGTGTGTGTATGGATGTATATGTGTGTATGGGTGTATGGATGGATGTATATGGATGTGTGTGTGTATGTACGTATATGTATGTATGCATGTATATGGTGTGTGGAAGTATATGTGCGTTTATTTGTGTGTATGGGTGTATATTTGTGTGTATATGCATGTGTGTATGGATATATATGTATGTGTGTATGCATGTATGTGTGTGTATGTCTGTGTGTGTGGATGTATGTGTGTATGCATGTGTATGTGTGTGTGTGTATGGATGTATATGGGTGTGTGTGTGTGTATCGGTGGTTGAATAGGTGGGTAGGCAGGCAGCTGGCAGGTACTGCTAACCACACCGTTGCTGTGTTCACACAGCCCAGTCGTGCGCTCTCACTGCAGTGCAGCATCCCGTGCTTAACCAGGCCTCCTAATTTTTAACCCAATTTTAGGGAGCAGTAGCTTTCTGAAGAAGTCTTGCTTGTGTAGGAAATGTAAGACTAGCTTCATAGTGATTGATTGGTTTTCAACGTGAAGTTTGAAACCATGTATTTCTGAGTTGGTTCAGTTAAGTGAACCGCTTTCCCTGGTAGGTGTGGTCACAGAGTTGATGTGAGGTCACTTGTGGTTGGGTAAGATGCAGGCTGTGCCAGCACCGATTCTTGTCTTGACGTTTCCAATGTGAGCTCTGTTTAGTTGAACTGTAGGAAACTACTCTTGCTTGTTACTTTTGAACTAGCAGTTTCAGGTGCTTTAGCCTAAGTACTGTACATGTTTTCACCAGGAGCACTGAGTGTGGCTGGTGTTCCCAAGAAGCTTGGGTGGTGGGCAGGTGTAGCTGAGTTGGGGAGGAAGGGATGGAGGAGGTGAGGCAGTGGCTGGGTCCCTGAGGTCAGATCAGGCAGCCTGCACTAAGGACTGATGTGCTCTGATATTCTTAGGGATTCTCACATTTTTTGGCTTCATGTATAATGTCCTTCGCAGTGCGACGTGGGGGCTCAGCGGTCACCCTGCTCTTCACAGGGGTGACCTGAGCTGCTGTCTGCTCCTCTCCCAGCCTGTGTGCCCCTCACTCCCCCTGTCTCGAGTGGTGCACAGGGGCAACAGTGAGGAACACAGGTGGGGCTTCTAGCCTGGACCCTGAACGTCACGTGCACTAGGGACACAGGTGCCAGACCTTCAGTCCCCGGCATGAGTCCTGATGCAGGTGACCAAGCGTGATGCTCACAGCTGCACACCGGACCTTCATGGGTCATTCCGGGTGCCGTGGCTGTTGAACTGGAGCATTTGGGGCCAACCTGGAGTGCGTGAGCGTGGAGGCCTCACGAGGGCCTTGCTGGTCACCAGGTTAGATGAGCAGTGTGGTGAAAGTGGCAGGAGTGGGGAGATAGGCAGGCACGGCTTTCAGCTTTTGGATTTCCAGATATGCGTTCAGTCTCCTTATCTACAAGTGTGGTCGCGCTCTACCATGAGGCTAAGTGAGGTGGTGATGTGACCGTGCTTTTGACATTTTCAAGCCTAAGTGGAAGAGTCCGTTACTTGATGGTGCTGCCTCGTGCCTGCTGCTTGCACAGAATGCTTCGGGGCTGTTGGGCGGCCTCCTGTGCAGCCAGGGCATCTGCGCCCCGGTTCACTTCACTGTGGCCGTAAAGCATCTTTTACTTTGTGTCACCATTTCGAGGGACCCAGAGGATGGCCATCTTCTAGCTCAGCTGTGAACGAGGCTTGCTCAGGTGGCCTCCATGAATGGAAGGTGTGGGTTTGCTTAGCGGACCGCCCGTGCCGGGTTATGCCCAGCTGGGTTTGCCCGTAACCAGAGTGATGGCATGAGCCTTCTGGGGGTGTTCACATTTGGTGTCTCAATGTAGCCGGTGCCAGTGTGGCTCTAAGCACAAAGAGCTCTAAGCACCCGTTAGCTGCCCCACCCGGTGCTGCCGGCAGGGCGGGCCTTTCCCCTGTCTGTGTGCGGGCTCTAACCACTACGCCGTCCACTCTCTCCGCTCAGCGAGCAGCTGGGAGAGTTCATGGAGACCAGAGGCGCCAGCAGCCCGGGGATCCTGGTGCTGACCACCGGCCTCAGCAGACCGTTCATGCGCCTGGACAAGTACCCCACGTTGCTCAAGGAGCTGGAGAGACACATGGAGGTACTGCTTGTCGCATGCTGCCGCTCGGGGGCCCTCCGCCCCCGTCAGGGAAGCTCGCCGTCTGTGTCAGAGGCGGGAACCGACAGAAGTGTTTTTGCAAAGGTTTTTAACTTGAAGGATTTTCAAAACGATTTTGTTAAATGGTGTTTTCTCCTTCCCCTCCCTCTACAAAATTACATGTCCTCCTTGATCTCTGTCACCCACGGCTGCTGTTAGAAAAGTCTCCAAAAGCTACGAAACGTTAAGCTCAGATTTAAGTAGCGTTGAGGTGCCCCGTTAGGAACACTTGGTTACAAATGGTAAGCATAGCGTTTATACAGTAATAAGAGTGAAAGAATCAATCCGTTCATGATGGGTATTTATCTTAGTTTTGAAAAGCAGACCGCAAGCCTGGCAGAAACTTGGGTTTAAGTTGCTGTGTATGGGTGCAGGTTGGCGAACTTTCTCTATGTAGGGTGGGCCTGCTGGCTCCCTTCCTTGCCAACCCCCTCTGCTGTTGTGGTTTAGAGCCTCAGCAAGGCCAGTGCTGGGAGGAGGTGCTGGGTCCTGCCATGGGTTTTTGTCTGTTGTTTTTTTTTTTTTTTTTTTTTTTTTTAACGTTTATTTATTTAGAGACCGAGACAGCATGACAGAGCGAGAGGGAGAAGAGAATCTCAAGTAGGCCCCACACCGTCAGCACAGATCTCAACATGGGCTCAATCCCACGAACCATGAGATCATGACGTGAGCTGAAATCAAGAGTCAGAGGCTTAACTGACTGGGCCACCCAGCTGCCCCTGGGCTTTTGTCTTCTAGACCACGGTTTCCCCAAAGTCTACTGGGCCCACAAGAGTACGAATAACACTTCAGTGCTGAGAAGAATAAGACCTATTGTGGGTTGAAAGGGTTGGGAAAGTTTCAAGCCAGTCTCTAGAGTGCCTTTTGAAGAAAACAATTTGCCTCATGAAAGCTAATAGTGTTTTCTTTTATTCAAAGGATTATCATCCAGATAGACAAGATATTCAAAAATCCATGACTGCCTTCAAAAACCTCTCAGTAAGTGACTGGGCGTATTATGATTTTTTCCCTCAGCATTATTATGACAGATGAATGTAGAAAAAGTTATCCCCTAAAAAAGTTAGGTGATGAAAGAAAATGAGAGCGAGAATTTGGGTGTATTCAAATACAAAATAATCACGGTAGTTTATTTACCGTGGTGGTAAATTTGCATGCTTTACTGGGCTGTCGACACCAGAAAATGATCGTTTAACCTTTAAAAAGTCACGACACGATAGTTCCTTATGAAGGTCTTGCTCTGTGGGCTGTGTCTTCGGTGAGGACCAGGTGGTCCTGCTCCTTCACCCTGCTGCCATGCCGCTGGTGTTTCTGGAACATGCCTGACTTACCTCACGTGCAGCATGCACTCCTGGCCCCTGCTCAGTCCTTGTGCCAGCAGAGACCAGTAAAGCCAGAAAGTCTCTTCTTGTCCAGTCTGCATTTTTTCTTCTAGAAGTAGCAAGATCTGCTGTATTGTTCTAAAGCCGTGTCTCTCGTTCCAGAGCTCTTACTTCTATGCCTGTGAATTGAACGCTTTCTCATTCAGCAGATGATGTGTCTCAAAGTCGCGTGGCCGGTAGTTGAGGTTCTGGGGGCTCCCGTACCTCCTGACCGTGGTGGTGTGTGTCCCAGGCGCAGTGTCAGGAGGTGCGGAAAAGGAAGGAGCTGGAGTTGCAGATCCTGACAGAAGCCATCCGGAGCTGGGAGGGAGATGACATCACGACCCTGGGCAGCGTCGTTTACATGTCCCAGGTCATGGTCCAGTGCGCCGGGAGTGAGGTATGCAGGGCAGGAGCGCCACGGCCACGTGCTGTGCTGTGCAGAGTGGCTGGGAACACGAGTGGAGGGTCTCGAGCCTGTGCTCTGAGCCCCACAAGTGTGTGGGGCGTCTTCAGGAACAGAGTGTGAGAAGTCCCCCTAGACAGGCTCAGAGTGCAGGACCGGTTTCCAGCGCACTTGGCATGCGGCTGGAGTCTGAGGAGTCTGCCTGAGGACCCTGCGTCCTGACCCCTGGGCTTCTGTGGGCAGCGTGGAAATGGCAGCTTGGGAAAGGGCCGTCTGCGTTCCTCGTTTTGGTCTCCTTTACGTTCCTGGAAACTTGCGTCCTTTATTGTGGTCTCTCTGGGGCATCCCCCCCCCCCCATTGAAGCAAATGGTTTTTAATATAGATGCTTTTAAATCTTTCATGTAAACTAGGTAAGGTTTACAGCATGGACAAAAACAGTATTGAATTGATTAGGCTTTAAGGGAAGTGCCAGGAATCATTCAGTTGATTTTAACATTTTATCCTACCCTCCCCTCGAGCTTGAAAGGCCCACCTGTTCTTCCCCACAGCACCCAAACTCGACAAGTTCTGTTCTCTCTCAACCATAAAAAGAAAATTTTAGATGAAAAAGAGTTAATGGCAAAGCTGAACTCCTTAACCCAGTTGTTTTTAAAAGATGCTACGTGGGCTGCCAGTGAGTCTGAGACTTTATCATAATTCTGTTTGCATTTAATTTAGCTGATAAAATTTGTTGGAAGGACATTCAGTATGTTTCATAATGCTTAATGTAAATACTTGTTCTCACATCTGTGTGTTTTGAAACAAATTACTTGGATTTGTTTGTTCTTTTACGTTAGGAAAAGAATGAGAGATACCTTCTGCTCTTCCCAAATAGTTTGCTGATGTTATCTGCCAGTCCTAGGATGAGTGGTTTTATCTATCAGGTAAAGTACATTTTCGGTTTACACGTTATTATTTGCTGTGGATCTCAGAATCTGTTCCAGGCTTATTTTGGGTGTGGTGCTGTGTGTATAGATAGTGTCACCTAGTCGAGTATGTCACACTTAGCCTGTTTCCGCATGACTGCAGATGTCCCCGCATTGGTCCTGAGCAAACACGGGGGGCGGGGGGGACCCCAGTGACCTCTGTAGGGCTGCCTCCTAAGGGCACCGACTGCTTGAGGTGACCTGCCCGAGTCCTGTCTTAGTTGCCCCTTCTTTCCTGGCCACCGTGGTGCCCGGTGGGTGCAGTGGCGGGCGGGCGCAGAGCCAGGGACCCTGGCTGAGGCCAGGTGATGTACCTAGTGGTGAGTGATCACGGAACCTTTCTCTAGTCGGTCGTTTTGCTGACACTGAGAAGATGTGCGAGCTGATGTGAGAAGAAAATGCAAAAGGAGAGGTCTGGTGTCTCTGCAGAAACGTAACCTGTGGTGTCAAGTAGCTTCTTTTTCTCTTAATAGCTGCTTCTGTCCTCACTGCCTGTTTTCTGTGACTTAGAGCAGCGTGCTCTCTCCCATGGCTTGTTTCCAGGCCTGGCCAGTCCTCAGTCCTGCATCAGCAGGAGTCCCCACGTGGCACGTTGTTCTGTGTCGTCCTGGACACGTGCACGGGTGGATCCTGAGTTCCGTGTCTGTGGCGTGTGTGTGCCTCCACAGAGAGCTTGGTCCCCAAAGAGGAGGAGGAGTCACACACTTTCTCCAGAAGGAGCACTTTAAAATTGATAAAGCTGATGTGTCTAGTAAACCCAGAAAACCCGTGCCTCCGAGTTCGCGAGTGTGCTGTTGGGCGGGTACCTACCCCGGTTCCCCTGAATCGGCAGCCCCGCCCCCCCATTGTCAGGTGGCCCCACTAAACACAAAGCTGAGTCCTTTCTGCCAGCGCACTCTGGCTTTGTGGTTTGT
The DNA here is from genome assembly GCF_018350175.1 of Felis catus. Taxonomy (NCBI): domain Eukaryota; kingdom Metazoa; phylum Chordata; class Mammalia; order Carnivora; family Felidae; genus Felis; species Felis catus. Next base: position 80,684,517 of record NC_058368.1, read on the forward strand.
ACCCCGAGAGGCTGGGACCAGCTCTGCTGTGACCTGAGGGAGCAGAGGTGGCCGTTCAGGACAGGCTCGAGGCCCGTGCCACATTCGCCCTTGGTGTTGGTGTCAACGTGCCAGTGAGAGCCTCATGCCACCAATGGGACCCTGCTTTCCTCTTCTGTGCATGGTGGCCTGGGAAGGGCGTCTGAGTGCTGTGACCGTGGTCTGTGCAGCCCGACTCGAATGCCTTCTCTCCGCCGGCCCCGCCCGTGCTGGTCCCCATCTTTGTGCCTTCCATGTGGTGCTCAGCACAACTCCCCACCTCCCCTCTGGCGGACAGCCAAGTGTGGCCCCCGGACAGTTGTTCTTGTCCCAGCTTCCCGTGTTGCCTTCAAACGTGAACTTCCTCTGAGCCTCTTCATGAGGCGAATCAGCGCCTCCTTTAGTTTTTGATCCTGATAGGCCACGTTCTTGGGACCTGGTGTTCACATTCAGAGAAATGTGTCAGCTGGAATTTGCTTTCGTTCTGGACCTTACTGCGGACTCCATTTTCCTTTTATTACAGTGTTATGGTTCCTTATTTGACGGAAAAGTCTGTACTATGCATGCTTATGGCAACAGTCAGCTGTTTCGCTTTACAGGGTGCTGCTTCTGCCATTCCTAAAATTATTAATACTTGTTTTGATAATGGTACGTTCTTTACTAGAAAAGCACTAATTGTTTTTTTTTTGTGGGGGGGGGTCTTTTTTAGGGAAAGCTACCAACGACAGGAATGACAATCACAAAGCTTGAGGACAGTGAAAATCATAGAAATGCATTTGAAATATCAGGTGATAGGCACAGACTCTCTGGCCGCTGTCTGTCACGGTGATGAGTGGCAGCTCACGGTGTGTGTGCACGTTGTGGCTGGACCGTCCGGAGGGCTGTGTTGGAGCGCTGCTGCCCTCTCCGTGGGTGTGTGTGCGCACGCGTGTGCTTTCTGCCCATCTTCCCGCCTCAGTGTGTCTCTCCTCCCTTCCAGGGAGCATGATTGAGCGGATCCTCGTGTCCTGCAACAACCAGCAGGATCTGCACGAGTGGGTGGACCATCTCCAGAAGCAGACAAAGGTCACCTCTGTCGGCAACCCCACCATCAAGCCCCATTCTGTGCCGTCTCACACCGTAAGGACCCCTGTACCTCTCCACGCTGTGGGGTCGGCTGCTGGGGGTGTGGGGGGGGGTAGCAAGTGAGCAGGTGTTTTGAAGCATAATCCGTGTGTGGCTCAACAGTATAAATTCATACCTGTGTTTCTCTGGGGATCCTGGCGAGTCCCTGTCACATAGCTTGTCGCCTCACACCGATGGTGCCTAGATTGTGCCTCTTTGTACGTGGTTTGATGGCAGTTGGCTTGGAAGCTGTTTCTGCTCAGAGGGGGCCTAGGATACGAACTTTCAGGGGGTTTTCACCTAAAACCTCAAGAGCCACCATCCATATGTGTTTTTGTTTTTTCCTGAGAATCTTAACTGTATTCTGTTGTATCAAAAAACAGAAGTATTTATGGTGATCCAAAGGGCTGGGTTGGGGCACCTGGGTGGCTCAGGTCACGATCTCATGGTCCGTGAGTTTGAGCCCCACGTCGGGCTCTGTGCTGACAGCTCAGAGCCTGGAGCCTGCTTCGGATTCTGTGTCTCCCTCTCTCTCTCTCTCTGCTCCTCCCCCATTCATGCTCTGTTTCTCTCTGTCTCAAACATAAATAAATATTAAAAAAACCCCAAACAAACAAAGGGCTGGGGGCACCTGGGTGGCTCAGTCAGTTGGGCATCCACTCTTGATTTCAGCTCAGGTCATGATCGTGGGATCAGACCCTCCACACTGAGAGTGGAGCCTTCTGGAGATTCTCCCCTTTTGCCCCCTCCCCCTCTTGCTCTCTCTCTAAAATAAAAACATAACTAAAGGTCCAGATTCATGTTGAAGGCTTTAAAATGTGGCTTTTGCCTCACTGTTTTAAGAAATCCATTTATCCTCGTAGAGGAGCTAACCAGCTCTTTGACTTTTTAAAAACTTAAACGTTTTGAAGTACCTCAGCACACAGTATCCATGTTTAAAACTTGTCGTTACTGGTGTTTTATGCTTAAGATACTGGTGTGGAATCATTTTCATGTTCTCCTCTTAAACAAAAGTACACACCCCTTTTCACAAATGACCTGTGAGTGCACGGCATTTCCAGGTGGTGCTTTTTTCTCACGTACGCTTTAGGTTGTTGTGATCTTTATTTGCAATTTCCACCATGTGGCTCACTTCTGCATCCACATCCCTACCGTTGCAGTGTTTGCTCAGGAAGAGTGACTGTAGCATAACATTTTTTTAAATGCTTATTTACTTATTTTGAGAGAACAGGTGCACAAGCAGGGGAGGGGCAGAGAGAGAAGGAGAGAGAGAATCCCAAGTGGGCTCTGAGCTGTCAGCATGGAGCCCAATGCAGGACCCAAACTCACAAAACTGTGAGATCGTGAGCTGAGCCAAAACCAAGAATCAGGTGCTTAACCGACTGAGGCACCCAGGCGCCCCTGTAGCATAGCTTTCTGATGAGTTTTATTGTACTAGATTTCTGTCAACAGCTTACAGGTGGAGACTGCTGGTTGGCTTTAGCTAAGGTCGCATTTTGAGTGGCTCTGCCATTTGTAATTTCTCCATACTTGGAAAAAAAAAATGCTAACAATGCTTAGCTTCCCTGGAACTAAAATGATTCCAAAGCTACTCTGTGTGCAGGTGTGTGTGTGCCTGAGAAGTGGCAGTGCTGCTTCATGTTGTCAGCAACACCCTGAGAGCAAACAGTACAAGTCCACGTCAGGGAAGACTTCATGCTCCAGCTGAACCCCGCCAGGGTGCGCCACGCACAGGCTTTGCAAGTGTTAGGCAAGTGTTAGGCGTTCTTCTGAGGGAGTTTCCTCTTGGTGGTGTTGGGTGTCCTCCCTCATACTCAGCAGGGTCCTCCTTGAAGAAGAATCTCATTGTAGCAAAGACCATGACCTCTTCTGACTTCCTTAAGGAGAAACCAATCCAAATATTACTGTGGTGCTGTTGCTAGAAGGGCTGTTGTACCTCGTTTTCTCCGCTTGTGAGTTGTGTGGTGGCCATGTGGCCTGTGACAACACGGGACGCGCCCACGCACGCATGAACCAGGGTGGGCACGTGGTTCCTGCAGGAAGTGTGTTGCGCTGGTCCCAGAGCGCCATGGCATCAGCCAGTGCCAGGCTTCTCATTCGGTGTGTTTCAAGAAGGGATTTCTTCTGAGTGATGACCTCACTCTGTGATTTCCAGCTCACAGAACACTTCGTTCTTTATTAAGCATGGCTTTATTGTTTGGGGTGATTTGAGGTCATGGGCTGGTTTTGAGTATTATTGAACATTTTTGCGTTTAATTATCAGTATGATGGAATATTGACAGGTTTTCCAGGAAAATAAACCCTATTATTCTTCTGAAAAATTAGTTTTCATATAATTTTATTTTGATTAGAGCTGATTTTTCTGAGAAAACAGCTTGTAACTTGTTTTACTCTAGGGATTGGCAAAATTTTTCTGTAAAGAGACAGTAAAATATTTTCAGCTTTATAGGCAATATGGTTTTTGTTGCAGTTGTACTTTTGGTTTTACAGCCATCAACAGAAATGGGCCTCGCTGTGTCCGGGAAAACTTTTTTTTTTGTTGTTAATGAAAACAGACATTTGGCCCTAGTTTTTTGCCTACCCATAATCAGCAGGCAGTAAGTGTGTGACTGGGGAGAATTACTCTCCCCTTCACCACATTTCCCAGGATAAGAAATGCCTGTTCTTGTACAAAATTGTGATCTATGCTACATGGAACACCTTTATGCGGTGTTCGTCCATGACAAACAAAGGTGGTGGTGGGGTGCCAGGATCCGGGCCCCCACATCCTGCCACCTGCCTGCTCCCCCATGCTGACCTGATGCAGAATAGATAGCTGTCCTAGAAGTTGACTGCTTGGGGTTGGAGAGTAAAGAAATGACGGCTTGGGGGTTTTTCAGTGGGAGTGTTTGAGAAGTGGGCAGAACCTCATGGGTCTGGTTGAGAGGCCCCTGATGGCAGCTGTTGTGTTCTGCTCCCTCTGTCTCCCCACCCCCACCCCCACTTCCCCCCCAGCTCCCCTCTCATCCGATCGCGCCATCCGGCAAGCACGCAGACAGCAAGCCGGCACCCCTGACGCCTGCCTACCACACGCTGCCCCACCCCTCCCATCACGGCACTCCGCACACCACCATCAACTGGGGGCCTCTGGAGCCTCCGAAGACCCCCAAGCCGTGGAGCCTCAGCTGCCTGCGACCTGCCCCGCCCCTGCGGCCTTCCGCTGCTCTCTGCTACAAGGAGGTGAGGTCTTGAGCGCAGACGAACAAGAATTTGACATTGACATCTCCGCGTGTTAGGCCAGCTATTCTGTGCTTCATTCTGGTGCATTCAGAAATCCGGAGAATCCCACGTTTCTGTCTGATTCTGTGACATGAGAAAAGTACTGATCACTGGGGAACTGCAGCCTTACCTTGCTGTGCCCTTCACGAATGGCCCTGGCTTCCTGCCTCCTGGACCCATGGAGCCAGAGGGCTCCCTGGGGCTGGCCTCCCGCTCAGCCTGCAGTTACTGTGCACGTCTTGTCATGCTGAGTCTTGCTTACCTCTGTGCTGCTCTGCTAAGGCCATAGGACCCTTTTCCAGGCCTGAGTGAGAGCCACCCGGGGACCCTGCATTTGTCACCAAAAGCTGTTGCAGACAGAGTGCATGCACAAATAAAAGTGGCAGAGTGTGGTTTGTCCTCTACTCCCGAGTTGGCGGGCTGTGCCCTGTGCTTTAACACCAGGCTGCTTCCGCTGAACCTGCTTTCAGGAAAGGAAGCATCTTGAGAAAAAGAAATACTTGAACTTGAGGAATCTGATGATTGCGGCGCTGGGTGTGGTTGTGAGTGTAAGCATGGGGAGCCTGAGTGTGGGAGTGAGGTGGCGTGTCCCGGTACACTTCTCCACGTCCAGTTGAGGTCCCTTTCACCCAGGGACCTAGGCCCTCCGTCCTTGCTAGTAGCCCTAAGTGTTTTACGACCCACAGAAATACTATGTAAATTATAACCTGTCCTTTGCAGGGTTTTGTTAATTTTGTTGTTGAGGACCTGCGTCTTGCCAGTGGTCGTAGGCCCAGGTGCGAGGTGTCCTTGCCGTGGGCGGTTACGTGACTGATGTTGGTGTCTGTTGCTCGTTTAGCCTTTGCGGATTGTTCGGGCAGTGCTGGTGACGACCTCATTGCTAGGGAGGAACCAGTGGACTGAGTGTGTCCAGCCAGGGGGCAGAAAGGGTGAGGGAAGAGGGGGCAGTGAGCCTGGGCTTCACAAATTTGCTGTGTTGCTGCACTAGCTTTGCCGGACCTGACGTTAGGATCTGCAATTGTCACCTCGTGTCACTGAGTGCTTCCAGACGCTCGGCGGAAGTCCTCTCGCAGAGCGTGCACATGGCGCTGCTGTGTCCATGGTCGGGATGCAACCCGCACGTGTGTGTGTTCCTGGGGCCCCCTCTCTGTTCACCATGAAGTACACGGAAGCCATAGGACACATGCAGGGAGGGCGGTATGTCTTTGGGAGCGCGTTTTTCCTGCTTTTTTAAGAGGCTGTACGGTTTAGCAGAAGAGATTTTGAAGCGCTCCCTTTGAAAACCAAGCTGTGTTCCTTCTGTGCTTCCAGTCTGGTTCCTCCCATAGTCTGTCGCATCGGTGTCATGTTGTAAGAGTCATGAACGGTTTCTGTAACTTAACACACACTCAGCAGTGAAGCCCCACCTGTCCCCTTGGACTCTGGCCTGCTGTCTCTGTCCTGCTGCAGGCCGTTGTGTTGTGACCGAGCCGTGTGCTGGCATGTGGACCCGTCAGGGGCACAGCCTGCATTCTGTTGCCTGCCTGCATCTGCGCTCAAGGCCGATGGACTGAACTTGTTCCCTTTCCTTCTGTCCTGAGGCTTCAAGTATTGTCCTGAGGGACTTGATCTTACCTTTCTTCTAAAACTAGCCTTGGTTTTCCTGGTCTCTTTCTGCTCGGCTGCAACAGGTGGGTCTGCTCTGGAATCTGTACGCGTGGATCTCTGCACGTGTCAGCCGGCCGTCTCCTCTCCAGACGCTGCCTGCGAGCCCGTGACACCTCCTTGGTGTGTTGTCACTGTGCTGTGACTGGTCCGAGTAACAGGAGGGTTTTCCTCAGAGCCCGCACCCTCTTGATTTTCCATTAACGCCCGGCAGCTGGCCAGGACACCACAGTGGGAGTACAGTAGGAAGCTCTTTGGCAGGAGCGGCTGAAGTGACATAGTATTTCATGCTGTCACCCTTGCTGATGCTCCAGGAAAAACTAGTGTCTTTGGAATTTGTCAGAATGATTTTTTTTCCTTTTTCTTTCCCTAGGATCTTAGTAAGAGTCCCAAGACCATGAAAAAGTTGCTACCTAAGCGCAAGCCTGAGCGGAAGCCTTCAGATGAAGAGTTCGCCCTGAGGAAAAGTGAGTACGTGCGGCATGTGTCGGTGAGGATGCAGGTCTGTCTTGGGCACAGCGTTCGTTGGGTAGAGAGATGGCTGATGGCTTTTCAAAGACTTGAGACAGATGGGGGGGTCTGAGCCTTAATGTCACGTCTAGAGGAAATTGAGGAGCGATAGCGGAGCCCTGCACCAGCAGGAGATCTAGCTGGCGCCCACGGTGCAGCGCACGCAAGATTCTCCCCTCGATGGGGCTGCTCGCGGTCTCTTGGCCTCCGTGCCGATCCCTTGTTCTGGGGAAGCTGGGCTGGGGTGCAGGGTCGACCTGGGACCACCTGGTCTTCCTACTTCCTTTGCCCTGTGGTTTACACCTGTTGGAGGCACGCGGCTACGGCTCTTGATCCTCCCCTGCGCTTGCACAAGCCTCAGGGCCCCGGTGGACGCTCGTGAGGCCCAGAGCCGGATGTGGGGCTCAAACTCGCAAACTGAGATCGTGCCCTGAGCTGATGTCAGTTAGCCAACTGAGCCCCCAGGTGCCTGGGTTCAGATGTTTTTGAAGAGGGAGCCTGCAGCTGTGTTTTCTCCCCTGGGGGAGGGACTGTGGGGGATACTCTCCTCTGGAGACCTTTTAGGTTGTCACAACTGGGTGTGGAACTGCCGCCGTTACAGGGGTGACGGCCAGGGATGCCGCAGCCCGGCCATGTGGCGCAGCGGTGCTGAGGCCCCGGCCAGGGGTGAGATCATGGGATCTCCCCATGAGAGGGGGTGCAGAGACGAAGATGGGGTCCGGGTGTTGGGAGGGCGGAGCCCGCACCAGGAGCTTGGAGGGACTGGAGGTAAAAGGAGAGCTGGGCCTCCACAGCAGCGGAGGAGGCGAGGCGTCTGCTGTCTGCCTGCTTGGTGAGCAGCTGCTTTCGTGTCATGTTTCGTGCGCTGAAGTTACCGGGCTCCTTGTTACATTCCGAATCCTGAGAGTTTTCCTCGTCCGTGGGAGGGCCCATGCCACCCCGAAAATGTGTGCTGTCCTGCTCATTTATCTCCTGTGACATTTGTGAGGAAGGGAGGCTCGGTGACAACCGTTCACGCTACGTCCTGGGGGAGCCTGTGCCCGTTCTGGCATCCGTGCTTTCTCTGGGTGCCGGGTGACATCTAGCAGGAGTGATCTGATCCGCTGTGCGGACAGGTAACCATGCTCGGAGGCCACTCTTCTCTGGGTGGAGAGGGGTGACCTGCCCATGAGGTTAAGCTGATTTCCAGGGGGTGAAACCTTCTTTTCTCCTGAGGGAGGAGCTCGTCATGAAAGGATCGGTTCCAGTCGGTGACGTTTAAGTTCGTTTCTCAGCGCTGAAACTCTCGGTGCTGAGGTTTGTTTTTGTTCTTCTTAGTGTGGTTGATAGGCAAGGCCGTCTTAGTTTCAGGTGTACAACGTGGTGATTTGACAAGTCTGTACGTTCTGCTGTGCTGTCCACAAGTGCAGCTGCCGTCGGTCACCGTAAACGCTGCCATTGCGCCGTGGGCTGTGCATTTCGTCCCCACGACTTAGTCACTCTGTAACCAGAAGCCTGGACCTCCCACTCCCCTTCACCCACTTTGCCCACCCCCGGCCCATCGGCTCTCTGCATTTACACGTCTGACTTTGCTTTCTGTGTACTTGTTTGCTTTTATCTTGGATTCCGAGTGCCATCTTCTGGTATTTTGTCTTCCTTAGTCTTCTTTCACTTAGCACAATACCCTCCAGGTCCATTCACCTTGTCACAAATGTCACGCTCTCATCCTTTTTATGGATGCATACATAATATTCCTGTGTGTGTGTGTATGTACGTACCACATCTTCCTTATCCATTCTATTGGTGGACACTTGGGTTGGTTTCATATCTTGGCTATTGTAAATAATGCTGCAGTAAACATATGGATGCATTAGATATTTTCAAATTAGTGGTTTTGTTTTCTTGGGGTAAATCCCCAGTATTGGAATTAGTGGTTCATATGGTATCTTGAGAAAGAAAAACAAAGCTGGAGGTATCATAATTCCAGATTTCAAGGTATATTACAAAGCTGTAGTGATCAAAACAGTATGGTACTGGCACAAAAACAGACACCTAAATCAGTGGAACAGAATAGATTCCCACAATAAACCCACACGTCTATGGTCAGCCGCTCTATGACAGAGGAGGCAGTATGCAATTGGGAAAATGACTGTCTCTCCAACAAGTGGTGTTGGGAAAACTGCTCAGCTACACGCAGAAGTATGAAACTGGGCCACTTACACCCCACACAAAAATGAACTCAGAATGGGTTAAAGAACCTAAACGTGAGACCTGAAACTGTAAAATTTCTAGAAGGTATTGAACTTCTATTTTTTGGTAGAGTACATTTGGCTTGCTTTGCATGTATGTTACTATTATAAAATGGTGAGGCTTTCTACAGCTTATAAATATTTAAGTCTTCCGTTCTTCTGCATTTTTGCCAGAGTAGGTGAGCCTTTTAAAGTGTATGTCCACATGTAATATCTTAGCATATACAAAAAAATATTGGAAACTTAGTAGTTCAGGAAAGAGAAATAGTTCAACTATAGGGTCATGTGAAGCAGGAAGTATCCGGGACTGATAGCAGTAGATGCTGTTAGTCCGGAAGGATCTATCCTCCTCCATGCCTTTGTCTGAGTATAGGTGAAGCCAGTGTCTGGAGTAATCCTTAGGGGAAGGAAGAGGTCTGGAGAGACTCCTTCAAGGTCTGGGTTGTGCCTTATAAGTGTTAGAGATGAAATCTCGATCACAAACTCGGAGATTGGAGGAAATGCGCTTTCCAAAGCTTTCCAGGGTTGCACTTATCTACGTACCCGTCAGCTGTGGGTGGTGGGAAGCTTTCCTTCCAGATCTTTCCTTCCCGCTGTCCCTGTCAGCACTGGGGACGGTCTGACTTTTTTTGTCAGGCTTATGTGAAAACCTGATGCTTTGTTTTAACGTTTTACTTCTTAGAATAAAGTTCTTTTCTCATGGTGTTTTTGTGTGAGTTGCTTGTTCCTTGGCCTGTTTTCAACTCTGGGATGGGAGGGATATGGTTTTTCTTAGGGATTAGTAAGGCAGCTTTTATAGATTTAGGATATTAACCTTTTGCTAGATATGTTGCAGGTAAAAAAAATACTTGAAAGAAAACAAACCTTTTGAATATAAACTTCATAAATTTTGGAAAACCATTATCTGACAAGAAAATGTGTTTTTAGACTGTATCACATATTTGTCGTTAGCTCAGTTGTGACATGCTGTGTCTTGACAGGCACAGCTGCTTTGGAAGAAGACGCGCAGATCCTGAAAGTCATCGAAGCTTATTGCACAAGCGCCAAAACGCGGCAAACGCTCAATTCGAGTAAGTTTCATGGTAGCCGGCTGCCGGGGCAGGACTGGCCGGGGTTGGTCACCGTTGGCTCGCTGGCGTGTGGGGGCGGCCCTCGGAGTGACACTCTGCTGGTTCACCCTGTAGAGCCTGCGGGGATCCCTGTCCCTGGGTCTCTGCACAGGGTCAGAGCTGTCAGGGGGAGACCAGGTTTCTGCAGAACACCCTGCCAGGGAAACTTTAAGAATTAGGTGCTGCCAGAATATATAGAGCTTTCTGCTGCTTCAAGCAGATGGGCTTAGAAGACCAAAGATTGGTTCAGTTACTTTAAGCTGTTTCAACTGTTCTATTGGTGTGATAGTGGGACTTAAGATTCTTAGAATTGTCAAAAATATAAACCAAGAGTGAGGCTTTTTTAGCTCCCCCCCGCCCCGTTTTTTTAAATGCTGCATTAAAAAATTTTTTGGAAGTAGACCTCAACTAATTTATTGGTAGGTTTTAGCACCAACCACTGCATTTTCCTGTATCTTTATGCACAGGGTTGTAGTAAGGAAATCTTCATCTGCTCAGACAGGAAATGGGTGGGCTCTGTCGTCTCTTCCTTGCCGGCATTTGGTGGTGGAGTGCGGCAGGGGGTACAGATGGGACGGTGCGCGTGGTCTGACTTGCCCTCTCTCCGGAGCAGGGCCGCGGCACCGCAGGGTGTCTGTCCTGCACTGTCATTTCTAGGTGGGCTTTTGGGTTTCATTTTTGTTTTGTTGGAGACTGGATTCGTGTCTTCTGGCATAGAAACTGGTTCCTGTTGGATCTTGTGTTTTGGATTCCGTTTCCACACTCACTTGGGACACATTGCTACCTCGGCTTCATTCCCACCACCTCGCTGTGGCGGCTCAAATCTTGTCCTGGCTGCTATTAGACTAATTGTGAAAAAAGGACAGGTGGGAAAAGGAATTTTTACCTCCTTTAGCTTTTTTTTTTTTTTTTTTTTTTTTTTAAGATGGTGACAGCTAAGAAGATAGGGCTGGTAGGATTAAACCCCAGGGGGTGTCTGCAGATCACCTAGAAATTTCCCTGTGGCCCGATGGCCACATGGAGACTCTTGTCCATATTTGCCCTGGTGAGAACACCTCTTCATAGTGACTGGTCAGCAGGATGGGGGCGAAATGCAAAGGCCTGAAGATGGGGTGGAAGTCAAGTCAAGTGATCGTTTGTAAATCTAGTTTGTTGTCTTTTGATACATTGGTTTTCTGTATTTGATAAGAGACTGTTTTAAGTAAATAGGATATATAAGATGTGGACATAGTGTTTTGGGTTTTGAATTTGAGATTTTAAAAAACTCTCTCAACTTGAATTCCTTGAAATAAAATTTTAACCTGGTAGTCTCAGGTGAACAGACCGGGTAACAGGAGGGTGTGTGTGTGTGTGTGTGTGTGTGTGTGTGTGTGTGTGTGTGTGTGTGTGTGTGTGTTCGTTCGTTCGTTCGTTCGTTCGTTTGTGAGAGCCTCGTTTGTCCATCCAGGAGACTGTGCCCCACGATGTGCCTGTGGTCCCTGCTTTGGCTGCCTTGAAGGGATGGCCCATAGGTCATGCAGATTATTTGTCCTTTGTATTACATGTTTCCATTTCTCCTGTGCAAGGAAAGCGTTGCACAATACGTTGGTTTTTGTTTTCAGCTGATACTATGGGCTAATCACTCTGGGGCCTCGTGTGCACACTCCTATATGGCCGTAACCCTAATACTCTTGTGACCAGGTAAGGTAGGGGGAAATTGATCCTTTATGCTGGAAAGGCAGTGCGGGGTTACAATGGAGGCGGTTCTTCTCGTGTTAACTGCTTAGCCAAAATAGGCAAATTCAGCTCCTTCCAGTGTCCATTTGGATGCCAACAAGACATTATAAACCAGACGTCTTTGGAATCGATTTCTGTCTCGAGGAAGTAGTGACCCTCGTAGACTCCAGGGATTTAGTTGAAGGAATGCAGAGTAGCCGCCCCTGCTTGTTAAGGTTTGGGAATGGACTTGGCTTTGACCAGGAGCAGGAATAGGACGGAGGCCATGGTTGCCGTGGTGTGCCATCGTCTGTCATGTGGTGTCCCTGCAGCCTGCATGCCCCTGCACAGCTCCCTGGCCAGGGCCCTCGCTCCCAGGTGTGGCTCCCCTCTGGCTGATTGCTGTTCTCCCATCTGGTGCCCTTTGTCTTCTGTTGCCCTCCTGTTAACACAGTGGCTCTCGGTTCATCGTGTCTCTTGTCCCGCCAGTAAAGGGTCTGCATTGGGGTTGAGAACGTTTGAGCAGGCGTCCCCCTTCCCCTGTCCCCTGGCTGAGCTCTGTGGGGCGCTGCAATCGTGGGTGGTGCAGCGACAAGGAAGGGCCCCCAGGGACGTGGACCCTATTTAACCCCTACTCCACTCTGAAACTTTTACAGTGGTGGTGGTGGTTTGATAAGGTAAGTGTAGACCCCATCCTAAAGATGAACTGAAGAAGTCGAAAATCCTTGGAAACTCTTTTGCTTCAACATATCCACCTAAAGAATAGGAAACAATTCCTAATTTAACACCTAAATGGTTTCTTTTACAAATGTCATAAATGAGACTATTTGCTAATGGAATAGTTTACTTGTGAAATGTCTGTAGAATGATCTGTGGACATGAGCTTATGTGAGGGCTCGTAGCAAGATCTGTAAAAAGAGACAGTTTGCAAACAATACTGTGAGATTTATTTAAGTCTACTTTTATTCTAAGGGTTGTGCTATTAAAACCCACCGTAAATAAGGAGAAATGAACATTGTTGCCATTTTTTAACAATATTTTCTCTTTTCCTTCTCTTCCCATCACCTTTTGCTTTTGTTTTCATGTTTTTGGTTGTGGCTCTTCCTGTCCGTCCCCTCCCACCTCTGCCTGTCACTCCGTCCCTCCCGTCGTAGCATGGCAAGGCACTGACCTGATGCATAATCACGTCTTGGCTGACGACGACCAATCAAGTCTAGACTCCTTGGGTCGTCGCAGTAGCCTTTCCCGTTTGGAGCCCTCAGACCTCTCGGAAGACTCTGACTATGACAGTATATGGACAGCCCATAGTTACAGAATGGGTTCTACATCTCGTAAGAGCTGTTGCTCATATATCTCTCACCAGAACTAATGCACTTCTGAGCTTTTCTTAACAAATGCTTGTTGTATCGCAGCCTGCTTTTCTTAGATGTTTTCTTGCTGTTCCTTGTCTTTTATGTGATATTTTAACAACTTTTGAGAGCGTTTCTGATACTTCCCATTGTATTTTGCGGAGGCCCAATTGCCAATTTGACCCTCCGTTTGAGTCGCTGCTGTTGAAGGAGATGGTGTGCTCACGCAGCCCGTGCCCGGGGCTTTTCTCCGTGGGTAGTGGCGGTTTTGCAGCTCCAAGGGGTCTGGGTTTTTATTCTCAGTGTAGCACCTGTCTCATTTCTTTTTGGATACAGCTGTATGAACACTTTTATATTTTATACTGAAACCATACAGGTTTGTGATCAACAAACAACACAGAGGCGGCTCTGGCCTTGTATGGGGATCCACATCTTCTATGTATGATGGACCCACTGACCAAGTAGTTGAGGAGACAGGAGAAGGAAGCGCTCAGTAAGAGGGCTGAGTGCAGTTCGGACACCGCTCTCTGAAGAGTCCTCGGGGCACTTGGCGGCCACCGGGAGCCGTGTGTCAGTGTGGCCGGCAAGGGCTCTGTGCTCGTCCGTGCACCACAGATGGCTGTCCCACGTCCCCGTTTGCCCGTGGGGTGGGGGTTGTCCAAGGGCCAGGTACTGTCAGAGCTCAGACCCTCCCCCGCGTCACGACGCCACGCTCCCCTTGTTTGGAGTCCCTCCCCGCTGAAGATTAAATGCAAACTCTGACGCGCGCAGCCTCTGAAGGTGTACGTGAGACTCCGTTCAGAGAGGCGTTGGCTGTACCCCGAAAGGTGAGTGCTTGGCTTCGGTCCCAGCCTGGCTGCGCCCCAACCTCCACATTACGTTGCCTGCGATGGACGCGTGGTTTTCAGCGAGTAGCTGCAGTGAAACTCCGTTTATGGCATCCCATCCTGTGTGATCCTCCTCCTTTGCGTGTCTTGGGGCCACCTGAGTCCGCCAAAGACCTAAGCTGCCACGTAACTCACTTAGAAGAAAATCTCCGATTTGGAGGGGACTCCCCCGCTTCCCTGGGATTTGTTGTGAGGAGGTTTCACTGGCCTCCCTCAGATGAATCTCGGCTTCAGAAAACTGAATGTGATGTGTCGCGTTCAGTGGTGGCACCAGAACCACGTTTGGTCATTGCCAGAGTGGAGAAGCACCCTCCCCCACGCATGCTGTGCTTGGTGTGGACAGGGAGCCTCGTGGTCGTGTGTGAAGTGCTCAGTCAGACCGACTTCAGGAAGCCAGATGCTGTGAGGAGCCGGGAATGGCCGGTTTTCCTCTCCTCAGGGTGGCCGGGCCGTCTCCCCTGTCCCCTACCTCACCACACCACGTATGCAGTGCCCGCCCTTGCTTGCACCGTGCCGCTGCTGGCGGGGCGCCGGGTCCTGTCGCTCACGCGCCCAGAGGGGCTGGTGGCCCCCTGCAGCGGCGCGGTGCTTACAGAGTCAGCCGGCTCGGGGACCGCGTGCGGTGAGGTCGTGAGGAAGACGGAGAATTCCAAGCATGTCTGTTCCCAGATAGCATTGGGCTGCTCATGCCATCTGGAGAGTTCCTAGTTTTATATCAATTAATATAAAGAAGTTGAGCAATCTTAAAATTAGAGCCCAGTATTAGCCCACGGGAGAGATGGGGTTTCTGCGTGGTCAGCCAGATAGCAGATGGAATTTTGGAAGAAACGGAACTACGAAGTTCATGAGTGAACTTAGAAGCAGTGGTTTTATTTTGTGTACGTACAGCAGTCCCCTCTTATCACGTTAGAGTGTCCTTTTATTGCTTTGAGGCTGTGTCATTGTGCGTTGGCTGAGACGCCTTTGCCAGGCCTTAGTGACCGCGGGCTGCCCGTGTTGTGGGCTGCGCACAGCACAGCGGTGAGACGCCGTTAGTCGTTGCACTTGGACTTTTCTGCATTGCCAAGTATCATCGGGGTCATCTTCCTGAGCCATTTCCTTTCCTGTACGCCAGGGTTTCACCCTTCCTCATCCGTCCTCTGGTACTAGTAAAGCCACGTGGGCAGGGATTCTGCTGACGTTGAGGTCACTGCAGAACAACACCCTGGCTCTTTGTTGTTCGGGCTTGTTGTGAGTGTCTGGCACCATTAGCTCTCGTGACCTGGTTGGAAGTGTCCGTGCCACAGGCTGGAGGTGGCCCCTGGGTGGCAGTGGCGACGTGGCCCCCCGGGGGCCGGGACTCTCCCTCCCCCTGCGGAGCTTCAGTCGTGCGGAGAGGGAGTCTCGTTTGTGTGGCTCTGTCCTGGCTGCGTGCGCAGTCGGTGCTCTAGCGTGAGGGTGAAGACCCTGAACCCACAGGTAGGTGAGCGCTGCCTCGGGCCTTGTGCGGGGGCCTCCGTGGTGTTGCCATTGAACTTACGCTTGCCACAGTATATAAGCTATATTAATTATGTGTTTTGCGTGAGGTTGCCAAAACACAGTAATGTGTAAATAGTGGTATGAGACCTTGAAAAAAAAAATCTATATATTGTGCTTTTTCTCTGTGAATGGGAAAGCCATTTATGGTGGACGACTGCCATTTGAAGACTCAGTTGGATGTAAACCTGATTGTTGCATTGTATTGTACAGTATGCATATTATTGTTTGTGGTTGCATATGGCAATGAAGTGTTTGTTTTATATATATGAAAAAAGACGTCTGTTATGTACAGTTGAAATAAATTTTGCATTTGCTAGCCTGTGGCTTTTAATATTTGTTACCTGGGGGAGGGCAGGGGAGTAGCCTAGCTTGTGACTCAGTGTGACAGGGCTGTTTTCCTGTAAGTTGTCTTCCAGAGGAAGGCCAGGTAATGGGACTCTTTGCTTCTGCTTTGAGAGAGAAATGTGCACTTTCTTAGATTAAATACGTTCCAGACAAAACAGGGTCACTCCTTAACACATTTTTATTTCAACTTTTTCCAACAAGTTTTCTATCACTGGAGGGTTTGTCTTCAGAAAGAAGCACTGTTGGTTTTTTGTGCACAAATGGGGGGGAAAAAACCCCACCTAACTTCATTAGTGTTTTTTGCTTTTGCTTGGTTTCTTACTCCTTTTTTCCTTAGGACTAAGATCAATTTTAACTTTGGTTTTGTAAAGCGTATGCCCAGCTGGCTAAGCAGAGAGAGGAAGTGTCGTGAGAGGCTAGAGCAAGGCACAGATGGTGAACACCTGTAAATTGTTCCCTAAAAAGATGCCTCACCTCTTCCCAAGAAAAAAAAATTAGAATTCTTTGGTAGCCCGTAAATCACAAAGTGACTTTTTGGAAAGATTTTATTAAATAGGTTTTGAAAACCTGTAATATTTTCCTTCATTCTGAAAGATCAGTTCCAGTGGAGTATAATTAGATACAGATTTTTAGAAAGATTATGAATTTAAGAAGTTACAGGAGTTCGGCCACAAACGTACCAGACATCTGGCCAGATGGGCACGTGGTCTCTTTTCTGGCGAACTTAATGCTGTTTTTAGGCTTGTGATGAAGGCCGGCCCAGCCACGCGTGCACACACATACACCCCACCGTGCGTCCTGGAGTTGACCCAGCCTTGTGTCCCAGCAGGTGGCTCTCCAACAACCAAGAGGTACCCTGGGCTTTGAGCCCCCCACCCCCACCCCCACCCCACCCGCTATGTGCCCCAGGCAGATCCTCTGTCAGCGCGAGTGCTTCACAAAGGAGGATCTGTAAATGTTGCAGGGGGCAGGGTTCAAGTTGTCTCCAGCTTCTCAGTCATGCCTCTCAGTGAGCAAGCTCCCGCCCATCTCCAGCTGCGTGGCACAGGGCGACCCCTGCTGGGGGCAGTGTGCAGCTGCCGTGGCATGTCTGTGGGCGGCGGCAGCCGGAGCCCAGGCAGCTGCGGACGTGTTTTTGGGAGTCCTCCGGTTGGGGAAATGCTGGGTTGGTGCCAAGTGTAAATTGTCATCTCATTGTCTTCACGCCTTTACTGAACAGCAAAGCCAACCGGCACTCGCGTGCGTGTGATTATAGAGGCAGACAGGGCCAGAGGCTAGGCCAGCACTACTCGTAAAGAGTGACACGGAGAACTGCAGTGGTTCCGCACTCCGATGACGTTAGGAAGTGCTGAATTAAAGTAAGTGGGTATTTTTACTGCAGACCTTCTGAAAACCTTCACCGTGCTGCCTGTGCCCTGTGGACCTTTGAAGAAGGGGCTGTAGCAGTCAGCAGTTTCCAAAATGACATGTGGCAGAACCCCTGCATTAGCCAGTGGAGGAGGGGCGGCAAAGTATTCCCCAAACTGAGAAGGCACGTTGAGGCCGGAAGGGGAAGCAGGCGACTCCACACTGTTTCCACAGAGCGCTCTTGGGGGGGGGGGGCCCTTACTGACGGGGTGCTGCATGGCTACTCCGAGGAATCTAGGCCTCTGTCCACAGGTCGTGTAGAGCAGAGGTCCTGGTGCCACCACCTGTGTGCCCGACAGGGGCGGGTGCGGGCGGGGAGAAGCTTGTCCACTTTGGTCAGGGCACGCATCACCCCCGGGGACCTGGTCCGGCATAGTAGCCTAGGGGGAGGTCATGCGTGGACACGGATGAGATAGTACCGTCCATGCCCGTACCCTGTTAACCTCCTGGAAACACAGAGTTTGGGAAATAGGGATCTTGAATGTGCAGAGCCATCGTGAGCACATTTGCCTGGGTCTCAGCCCCTGAGAGGGTTTTAAACAAAGTGACAGAACGGTCTTTGTGAGTGGTTGTTTTTCCAGACTAAGTAATTCAGGGAAAACATGTTGCGATACATGTAAAAATACTTCAGTAATCTTTGAGATATTAAATCTATTTTGTAAAATTTGGCTATTGCTATAGAACAGACTTAGTTATAAAGCTGGCTGGGGAATATTTATTGTTTAACTTTCTGAAAGACTGAATTTTCTGTCCTTTGAGAAAAATGCTACATTGAAACCAGGCACATTGTTGGCATCCCTGGATTTCTTTGTAGGCCAGTAAATAACCTTATTATGTCTTTATGCCTCCCGGCTCACTGTCAGGTCCATATATGGCATTTTTCACACTAGCCTCTTTCAGGAATCAAGCAGTTAGTACGTTCTGCCGATAACACATTCTCCAATGTAAGTTTTTATAATAAATTCTGGTGTGCTCTCAGCATATTTCCAAAAATAACCATCACATACATGTGAGTCTCGTACCAGTTCTCACGGGCTTGGTCCTCTGACGTAGTGTCGTTCTGTAACGGAAGTTACACTTGTCCTGGTACTCGTGCGGACAGGACAGTGCCCGCTGTCCAGCCCATGTCCTTACGACACAGATGCCTCTGGTTTTCCCTGCCGTTTGAACCTGGAGTGCCGCGTATGCCTCACGGAACAGTGCCCAGGAAGCTGGGAGATCCAAATGCCTGGGGAGAAGCACACAAGAGTCGGGCTTCCCAGAGTGCTGCCACGTGTGTCATTAGCTTGTCCACGTGCAGAAACGTGCTTCCAGCCAGGTGTGACGGCACCCAGCCGCTACCTGTTTTGATTGGACTGTGGCACAGGGCAGGTGGCAGTGGGGACACTTGGCAGGCGACTGAGTTTTCCGATGACGTCTTTTCACGGCGAAATTCACTGAAACCATCGGTTTTCCACGTGTGTGGTACGCACACTCGGCTTTTTGTGAACCCTTTCCTGTTTTTGTGGGGAAACGGCACGTGAACTAGCCTTCCCGATGCTCACGTGGGTCCTGCTGCAGCTGTGTCCGAAGCGCGGGATGGCACACGGCGGCCTTCAGAATCTGCCCCTCGGCTGGTGCCGCTCAGCTCCTGTGCGGCCTAGGAACGGCCTAGAAGAAGATAAGCCCGTATTGTCCCATGCAGCCCAGAACGGCCTAGAAGATATGCCCGCAGCCCCTCAGAGCCATGGCGCCGGGAGCAGGCAAGACCCCAGGAGGTGGATTGTCGTCAGCATGGCGCTGTCTGTGACAGGGCGACCCTTTCAGGGACCGTGTCTTGAAGGATGTCACCCTCTCTGAAGAGTAACTCCCTTTGCGGGTGGGGGACTGCGACGGGGTGGCGGGTGGCCCATCGGTGAGGGGTACGACATAGCCATGGGGGTGCAGGCTCGGGGTTTGCAGGGAGGCATAGCGGACAGTCGTGAAATTGTACAGACGCTTGCTGTGGCTTGTGCCCAAATTTTCCGCACTCTGGCTAGAATACTGAAGTGCTTGACCCCCACCGAAGGGCCGCCCTCTATTGGTATAAAAACAGTATGCGTGTTGAAGCTCGTGCTGTGTAACCCAAGATGGTACCTGCCTGCGTGGAGTTCAGTCTTCTCATGCTTGAGATGACCGAGGAGGAAGAGGTCTGCATCCTAGTTTAGTTCAGTTCCTGCTGTCACGGTTTCACCCGTGTGCTTGGATTCGACGCCCTTCTCAGTCTGGGCGATGGGGACCAACGTACAGATGGTGGCAGGGAGAGTCTAGGCCACCGCCCCACGGCTGGGAAACTCCCGCCCTCCTTCCTGTGGCGTGCCGCAGCGGAAACGATACGGGAACCCCCTGGACGGTGGGATCCTCTCGTGAGCACTCTTGCTGTCAAGCTCTCATGGTAATAACTCCTGCTCCGAGGAGTGTAAGCTGACACTGAAATGCTGGTGGACTGTTCCTTAAACCCCGTCCTGCACACGTGGGTATTCTGAACGTTCCCATGACGGAAGGGCACACAGCCAGCCGTCCCACGGTTTGACGAACTTTCAGGAAGGCGGGCTAAAGGCGAACCAGGAAGAAGCAAGTTGTGCCAACATCTCCGTAATTAGCACATAGCACATATCAAGTGTATTGTTTTCATATTTTTTTTTAAGTTTATTTTTTATTTCTGAGAGAGACAGCGACCATGTGAGCAGGGGAGGGGCAGAGAGAGGGGGAGAGAGAGAATTCCAAGTAGGCTTCATGCCATCAGCACAGAGCCTGACTTGGGGCTCAAACCCACAAACCATGAGATCATGACCTGAGCCGAAACCAAGAGTCGGACGCTCAACCGACTGAGCCACCCAAGCGCCCCAAGTGTATTGTTTTTATTGAAGAGGTTTTGCAGGTGTTTGTGTTCTGTGTTCTTTCCTCAAATATTTGTACCAGTATTTTTCAAAAATATATATGTGTTACAGTACTTGTTATAGATAAGAAAATACTATCTCAAGGTTTGTTTTTTTTTTTTTTTTATTGCGTCCTTAAAGATCTGAGTCTCCTTTCCTACCTGTTCAAAAGCTGGGTTTCCCAATTTCTGAAGTACCCATTTTGTAGCATGCGTGTATCGAGACAGGGTCCAGGCACTGCTGGGCACTGGTTCAATGGTGCCAGCTTCCCTCCAGCATCGTCTGTGGTTTACCACCTTATGTTTGGAAAAATGTTTGTGTGCCAGGGAATGGAGAATAAGTTTTCATGCAAGAAGTAATAAATCTCACTTTTTATAAACCATGTGCCCTAATCTTTATTTTTAACTGTCACTGTAGAGTTAAATGTTTCACCAGTTATTTGCATTTATAAATACCCTGTGTGCATGTATCATCTGACCCATCTTTCTAAAATGCCCAGAATGAGATGGCTCACAATCGAGTTGATTTGGATATTCCCCCCCCCACCCCCCAATTCATTTTGATATTTATTCCGAAATGTCCAGGGCACTATGGTCAGAACCTTTAACTTACTACCTGTGGAAGATTTGGAGATTTAAAAGATCCATAATCCTGATTCAGGAACCAAAGCTTAATAAATCGCCAGAAGGCTACTGCTTCCTTTCCTCTGCGATGCTTTCAGCACGAGAAGGACTGGGTTTGCTAGACAGAAGTGGAGAAAATTGGCAAAAGTTGCCATTCCCTATTTTATGTAGAGGATTTTTAATGTACGGTCTCTGGAATTTCATGTTAATGTTGACATAGTGCTGTAGAGTCAGGTGTCAAGTTCTGCCGTGTGCTCACCTGTGGGCTTTGCTTCTGTTTTTTGTGTTTTTGATGATCTAGGCTCACGCAAAGAATCTGCTCCACAAGTTTTGCTTCCAGAGGAAGAGAAAATCATAGTTGAAGAAACTAAGAGTAATGGTCAGACAGTGATAGAAGAAAAGTAAGCCACGTTCCAGCACTTTAAAGTGGGCCACGCGGGCGTGGGGAGGGGGCGGATGGCGAGGAGCCCTGGAGCCGGAGACCTTTGAGGGCTGGCCCTCCTGGTGTCCTTGACAGAGTGGCATTAACTCTAAGCAGGCTGTTGTAAAGTGGACGGAGTTGGGTATTTGCCGAGGAGGGTCCTGTCATGCCTCCCGGTAAAGTGCTTCTGTGTCCTTGCTCCCACCCTCGTTTGGGTGTTCATCCTGTTCTCTGCTTCAGGAGTCTTGTGGATACTGTCTACGCGTTAAAGGACGAAGTCCAAGAGTTAAGACAGGTGAGTCATAGCCAGCCTGTTGACCTTGTTTTTAAAGGAGGAGAAGGGGAAACCACCACCTGCAAATTAAGGCCGTTTGTCTGAACGTGAAGTAATAAAGAAGGGAGAGGCCTTTCTCTTAGAATTCCAGCAGATCAGTTTGGTCTTCTGTGCCTGGCACAGACCAGGAAAACCGAATTTTTTTCAAGTATTTTTTTTTTTTAATGTTTGTTTTGGGAAAGAGCAGGGGAGAGGCAGAGAGAGGAGGGGAGAGAGCCACACTGTCAGTGTAGAGCCAGACATGGGGCTCAAACTCACAAACCATGGGGTTACCACCTGAGCTGAAGTTGGACGCTTAACGGACTGAGCCGTCCAGGTGCCCAAGGAGATGAATTCTTAAAGTGACCTGTTTAAAGGTTTTACTGTACAATTTCCATCATAAGTCATCTCAAGTTCTATTGGAATAATTGTTTAAAATACCTAAAATTCCTACTGTGATTATTCTTTGCCACTTGCTGGTGTGACACATGGTCCTTGTTCTTAAGAAGTCAGGTGAACTTGGCTAAGTGACCCAAGTATATTTTGTGTATTTGTGGAGAAGGTTCACTGCACGATGGCTCTGGTCTCCAAGGAGCGCATTGAGCCCTGCGCGTGGGGTGGGGGCTGGGGTGCGCAGGTGCTTCTTCCCCGAGTTGGAAGGGAGGCCCGGCAGCGGTCCACCTGCGCGTGTGCCTAGGAGTGATGGGGTCAGGGCGAAGGAACGCAGGGGCCGCCGCTGCTGCCGTTTTTCTAGTAAAAGGTTGTGAGATCATTACAGATGTGGGAAGACGCACGTTCCTCTTGTTACTTTCAGCCGTTGTCTCGTGGTCTGTCAGGTGGAGGTTGTCTGGATGGATAGTTAGGACCGTTCTTCCTTCTGTGATGGGTCTTGGAGACCCATCACAGGGGTGTCTGTGCAGGCGTTCGGGCGGTGCTGTTGAGCCTGGTGGATTCCAGCCCGGGATTGCCCTCTTGTGTGCCCGAGACCGCCAGTCTCCTGTGGTCTGCTTCATTTACAGGATAACAAAAAGATGAAGAAATCTCTGGAGGAAGAGCAGAGAGCCCGCAAGGACCTGGAAAAGCTGGTGAGGAAAGTTCTGAAGAACATGAACGACCCTGCCTGGGATGAGACCAACCTCTGAGGAGCATCCTTGCCTCTTCCCAGCGAGGAGACCAGGCCCGGGTGAACACGCGGGACCGTGGGGGCAGGGCTGGACAAAAGTCATCTTGCTTTCTGTGCACGGGAAAGCTGGAGTTGCTCACACAAATAGAAACGGTTGCACTGTTCCCGAAGAATCCACACGTGAGGTGTAGACCCTGAGGGCGGAACTGCAGTAATTTTACTCTGTTAACATCTCAATTACCTCATTTTGCAATAAGTGCAGTGACTACAAATCCTGGTGTTTCAGGCTTTTATTGAGTATATATAATTACACGTGTTTCTTGTAAATACTCCATTTTGAATGCACATCCACGGTGGTTCCATCTGGGCTGATCACCTGCGCTAGAATTCCCTTCCCACTAACCTTTCTGGTCCTGTGAACAAGATGTGTTCATGGAAAGCAGGGGCGTTAAAGGTGCCTGGTACTTTGCTGGATGCCTGGTTTGCTCTCTATAGTCCCCACGTGCTCTAAAAAGACCTTCTGCTTTGGTAGGCCTAAGTAATTAACCTTATTTGTGTCTGCAAAGATACCTTAATACCCTCGAAAGTCTTCTGTTAAAGCCATTTTGTGTCACTGACATGTGGTGGGCCTGAGTGAGGTGCCCGGGCTGAGTGAGAGACGCCAGCTTCAACCACAGATCCCAGGAGGTCCCCACACACTTCCATGTCCAGCTGCTGGTGTCCGCGCCTTTCTGCCTCTGGAGAACGGTGGTCCGTCGGCGTGCATTCACTGCGCTGGGGAGAACAGACTTTCTTATATAGGCTGGTTTAATAACATGAAAAAGTGCACTGTTGTGTCCTGCCCACGAGAGAAAGCTTCACAAGAACCTGTAAATAAACTGTTATTTATTACGCATCTCTGAGGCCGATGAAGGCACACCAGGGATGCTGTGGGCTGACATGGCAGGTGGCGGTTGGGAGTTGTCAGGCCACTTTGAGCTCTGTTCACCAGCAGCATGCAACGAGCCTTCAGTGCTCACTGGGAAAAAGAAATGTTTCCCCCTTTCAGTGAGAATAAAGCAATATAAATCCCGCCAAAGCGATGAAAGTTTAAATGTGGGTCCATTTCCCCCTGTACCTCCACAGCAGAGGAGACGGGCAGCCTGCCCAGCCCCAGCTCTGCTGGCCTCTCTGGGCAGGGACGAGGGAGCCTCAGAGCCCCTGGGCAGGAACCGCGGCCGTGGAGGCAGGATGCCCACATTATGGCAATGGCTCTCTGCTCCCCTCTTCTCAAGAGGTCAGCTTTAATCGACAGAAACTTTTTCACAGAACCAGTGTTAGGTCTTTCAAAACAGCAGTATCTCTGTGCATTACAGACTTCTCAGAAATACCTGTGTGGCCTCAGGAGTGACTTGGGCCTCGCGATCTGTGGGTCAAGCCACCCTGTAAGGGCTTTGGGATCTTCTGATGCCTTTGAACTGGGTGGCTTTGGAACCTGGCTTTCTGCTCCTCCAGGCTCCTGCTGAGCACTGTGCCCCCCCCCCCCCAATCTGCTGCTGGAGGGCAGTGGCTTGAGCTTGGCCCTCCTGGCTGTGTGCCCAGCAGGTGTGTCTGTGGCTCAGCATTGACCTGCCCATGTGTGGCCTTTCCAGTAGAATTGCCAACTTCTTGCACTTAGCATTTTGTTCACCAGAGCTAGGACTAGCAGGGAGAGCCTGTTTTTTGGTAAGCCCTATTTCACAGGAGTCTTTGGTGACGCAGAAGACCTTTCTTGCAGTGGGAGACACGTTGGAGTGTGCCCAAGTGTGCAGCCTTGAACTCAGGGACGGCCTCTGTCCCCTGCTCTCTCCACCTGTTTCTGATGGGCGATGTTGCTGGCAGCATCCCAGGAGGGGTCTCTCTCCTGCCTTAGCCTCACCGAAGCCTTGAGTGACACCTGTTTCTTCCCCATCCCTGCCCTAAGGGGAGAGGCCCATTCTCTCCTCTTCTCGCAGATCTAGGATTTCACTAAGCTTTTTAGGGAGCAGAGAAAATGCATCCGAGAGCAGTTCTTTCTACAGACCTTCCTTATTGTAAATAGGTTGTTTACGTTTCTCTGACCTTCCAAGGGGCTGGGGGTTGAAAGGCGCCCTATTTACCCCAAGGGCGAGGACACGACACACTTCAGTTCTGCACGATGTTGAGATGTGGGTCAGACACCGTCCTTTGTGCTCGTGGTGTCTGCCTCCATGTGCACCAGGCGCTGGGATGTTGGGCGCCTCCAGCTGTGTGTGCACTTCCCGCTGCCCTCCCGCCCCATTTCTCTAGGACACACAGCATCCCTGGTGACTATTGTGGGGCCATGTCCTGTAAATGCCACAGAGTGTCCTGGCATTGACTATTCCTTCTACATCGTTGTAATTATTAAACTGACTTTCCTTAAGTTACAATATCACTTTATCTTCCATGATGTGTTCTGTGTTTTGTTTTTTGGTGCATGTTACCTTTATGCTTTCTTCTGACTTAAATTTTTTTTAAGTTTATTTCGAGAGAGAGCCCTCGTGAGCAGGGGAGGGGCAGAGAGAGAGAGAGAGAGAGAGAGAGAGAGAGAGAGAGAGAAAATCCCAAGCAGGCTCCACACTTCCAGCACGGAGCTGGACACGGGGCTTGAACTCACAAACTGTGAGATCATGTCCTGAGCCAAAATCAGGAGTCAGGTGCTTAATCGACTGGAGCCACCCAAGCACACCTTTTCTGACTTAAGATAAAATAAATTCTGGTGTACATTTTTGATGTTGGAAAAATCATGTTTGCCTTAAAACCGGTGGCTTGGGAATATTTGAAGAAAAGTCCTGTTAGGAAAAGGAAGGTCGTAGGGAAGGAAGGGGAAGGAAAAGCACCATGAGGCACGGCCCTTCTGTCTGTAGAAGGACTTTTCATCCTGGAAGGGGCTCGGTGATCCCCCCTCGTGGGTGGAATGGGGGAAAGTGTGTCTCGGGGTTCCTGGGGGTCCTTACACTGGTGGCCTGTGGACAAAGGCAACAGAAGCAAGTTGCTCGTGTGCTTGTAAGCCTTGCCCTGCCCAGACCCTTCGCCCTGGTGGCTACTCCGTCCAGGTGAGTGGCTGGAGCCTGTGTTCCGGGAAGACAGCCACGCCGGGAGCAGGTCGAATGCCCCCTGATGCTGCTGCCTCCCTCTCCGAGCTCCCACCCTTGATCCAAGGAGGTGAGCCGTGCACATCTCCATCACCACAGTCTGTGAAAACTTTGTCAGGTGACTTGGTAAACCCTACTTTGTCCTCTTTCTCCCAGATTCTAGGGAGACCAGTGATGGCACGTGTCCTGCAGAAACACCAGTTTTTCTTGGTGCTGGTGTAACTTGCATCGCCTGTTAGCTCCCAATTTCTTTGGCGCTCTGATACTCCCCCGGCCCCTCAGAGGGCAGGCCACCACTGCAACCCTGAACCTGGCACACTGCAGCCAAGAGCGGTGGCCGGGAACCTGGCCATCTGCACTGGACGTGGGGCGTGAGGACTAGGTGAAGTAGCCACCGCCCAGGGGGGTCCGTGCGCCGGGCGAGGCACACGGCCACGGCCACCCGGGGTGCCCGGCCACCAACGTGGTGTCCAGAGTTTGGAGGATTTCTAGTTTTTCAGGCTGAGATGGGACCTTGAGAAAGTCCCTTGTGTTGGTTTGCATTGTAAATCAGCTGCGCTGGTATCTCAATTCAAGTTTTTCTTACCGGGGCACTTGTATATACTTGCTGGTCTTTATGAAGTCCCTGCATGGGGAGAGACGCAGGGGGCACGAGGTAAGAAGTGCGCAGCCCCTCTCCCGATACTCTCGCCTGCTTCCACGAAGGTAACCAGTGTGATGGGTTCTTTTGGGCAGAGGCAAACCTGTGGTGTTTGTGCGATTTTGTTCCCCGCAATGAGAGCACGTTGTGTTCGCTAACTGGCCTTTTTCTTAAATCCATGTGGGAAAATAGTGGCTCCCGGTACCACATCATAAAAACTTGCAGGTGTAGTAAAGACCTAGGTAGGAAAAAGAAAACTCGAAACTTTCAGAGTACGGCACTTTTATGCCTTTTGCTGGGACTGCCTTTTGTGGGTAACGAATCCCCAGTATCCATTTTGGGGAGTGTGGGCTGCCTGTGTGGGGCAGCCGCATAAATATCCCACTGGTGGAAAGCATCAGTTTATTTCAGTGCTGGGGGGCGGGGGGCAGTTCGTATTGCAGAGGCTCCGGTGAGTATCCTGTGTGCAACCAGGTAGGTATTGCTGTACGATTTATTTCTAGAAATGTGTGTTTTAATTTTGATGGAATTTGCCAGAGTCCCAGAAAACATTTTAAGAAGTAACGTTCTTGACGATACTGCACTTCTAGTTTTTCGAAAAAAGGAGTCTCGGTCTGAATGCTGTCTGCAGCCTTTCCCTCGTTACTGGTGTGCACACACCCATGCCGTGGACTCCCCGTGGACTCCTCAGAAAGGCAGTTGTGGCAGTGCACACCCGCTGGCCACTGGCTCATAAAGCAAGTGGAGCTGGCCTCAGTGTCCCCCCGGGACCTCCTCTCTGGCTCTGCTTTTCCCCCTGCAATTCCGCAAAGCAAAGGTGCCCGGCCCCGACTGGGTCGGGCAGGCTGCCTCTCTCTCCAGCTCCTGGGTGCTGGTGCGAGGCGTCCGGCCCGGCTCCGGGCAGAGGGGACAATTGCTGAGGCAGTGCTCCGGGCACTGGTTGGTGCTCTGAGGGCCCCAAGTCTTGGAGTGCATTGCCTGGGGAGGGGGGAGTCGGGTAGCCAGCAGGCTGGTGGCCTCGTGCGTGGTTCTGTGGGTGTCTGGCGTCTGCTTCGTGTCCAGTAGCAGGGGAGAACTGGTCTCAGCTCGGTGCTGTCAGTCACGAGACACACATTGATTGCTGTGCCTGAGGCTTTCTCGTATGGAGCCAGTCAAGCTTACGGAAGAGGGAGAGTCAACAGTCAGGGCCCCCTGAGACTACTTGCCATTCCCTGTACCGTGGTCCCCTGGCCTTGCCATCATCGTGTCTGGAGAGCAGTCGGGAGGAGAGGCCAGGGGACCCTCCCTTCTGGCCCTTCAGTCCCCAGGGAAGCCCTGCTTCCCTCGTAAACACAGCAAATTGCATCGTTTGTGTTTTACACATGCTTTTACAGAGCTGCTTTAGTTGTGCAGTCTCCTTTTTGGCCACCAGCCTGTTTCTCTTTCCCCTGGGTGGATAGACCTCTCAGGAGACCCTGATGGGCTCTGTCCCCACTCCCTGTACTTGCCCACAAGTGATGCACAATGTGGCAGGGCTGCTGCTCCCTCAGTGGTCCTGGCTCCCCCTGCCCTTGAGGAGGATTCCCAGAGTGCCCGTGCCCACCCAGCTGAGCTGACTTGGATCCTGTCCTGACCACTCCCCCCTTCCCACAGTGCTGCACACCTCCCCCGCCCAGTCTTTACGCCCCCCCCCCCCCCAGGTTGGTGGCATCTGTCTGAGGCACTGGCCCCTTCAGAGGTGGGGCTGGAGTGATGCTGCTGTCGTAGGTTAACCAAATCCCGTTAGAGCGTTTGTAAAAGGCTAGTAGTTGAAGTTCTTGTGGAAGTCGTAATGGGCCCCCATGGTACTTTTCCTATGTCAGAAAACCCAGGACAGCACCCACATTGTCCCACGGGAAGACCTCACAGTTGACAACAGCAAGTGTCTTTCTCTTAGCTAGAATAAAATCCGTTAAGGGCGGTCGCTACTTATCCCGGGGAAACAGGACTCGGGGTAACGGGCAACGCAGGCCACGCTGGCTGCTCCCTTTGCCCAGCCTGTGCCTTCCACAGCCGCACATGTCATAGCCGACACTCGGCTAAGCAAATGAGCTCCATCCACACTGTTCAGCCGCCAGGGGACCAAGTGCTGAGGCGCACCGCTCCCTGGATGAAGCTTGAAACCCTGTGAGTGAAAGACACACACCCACGACCGTGTGCTCTGTGCTTCTGTCGGTAGGCAACCTTCAGAGGCAGACCTTGCAGACAGGAGGTGGAGCCTGGGGGGAGAGAGAGCCTCCCTGAGCTGATGGAACCATTCTCACGTGGGTGGTGATGGTTGCAAACTGTGAACACGCCCACTGCAAGTGGGTGAAGCGTGCGGTACGTGAATTACACGTGGGGGGTGATGGGCTAGCGTGTGGGGCTGCCAGAAGCCCTGCCTGACCTCAGGACCCCAGATGTGGGCACTACTGTTCACTGGGCTTCAGCTACGCGTCGGTCACTGGGTCCTGACCCTCGTGTTACAGATGAGGAAACTTACAAGGAGGGGGACCAAAGCCTGCGCCCGACTGGTGTGACTCCACGGGCTCACCACAGACCCCCTGCTCTCCAGGCTGCTCTCGCTGGGGGGCTGGTCTTCTTGCTGAGGCCTTCTCCCTGCCACCTTCGTGCTCCTAGGTCCATCCCATGCTCTGTGGCGGCCTGGTGGTCATGGTTTGCCTTCTCCCAGGTCTCCCTGAGGCTGGGGCCTTGACACTCCCTAGCCACTGCTCTTGGGGTCACAATGGGACAGGTCCCAGCACGATGCTTCCCTGACCCCCTCCCTTCTGGTGGCAGTTCATTGTCCCGGGCTCAGCCAGCACGGCTCCCTAACCTCACAGGGCTGGCTGTGGCCTCCATGACCCTCCTGCCATGTCCTAGGGCTTCCTTCCCACCTGCCATCTGCTAGCACCCAGCCCTCCCCAGTGGGTCCCTGCTCCTCACTCCAGGTGTGGGACAGGGACAGGACGGTCACCTGGGCCTCATTGCTGGTCTCACTTCTCTGGGCTGGGCACAGGCCTCCCCTTCTCTCCCACTCTTCCCGAGCTCCCACCTCCCAGGCCTCATGGAGGTCCTGTGGCCCAGCAGGTTCCTTCTCCAAGGCACTCAGATGGCTTTCCACCCCACCATGGGACCTCAGCCCCAGCTAGATTCGTCCATTTGGGTCTTTAGGTCCCTAAGTGCACAGCCTCCTGGTTTCTCAGATTGGCCAGGGGTGCCTCACCCTGTGGACTTTGCACTTGCTGCTTCTTCAAGCTTTTGCACACTCTCCCTCACTTCTCCCAAAACTCTTCAGACACCATATAAGCCCGAGGCCACCCGCTTACCCTGTGTAAGCAGAAAATCAGTCCTGACTGCGCTCTGCTGTCTTTTTCTCTGTAACACGTCTGATCTGATGTGGTCTGTCTCCTTCCGTGGGCTACACATCCCTGAGGTGGAGGGTTTATCTCAGCAAATGTGGACACCCCAAGAAGGAGGACCCAGGAGTGCCGGCAGGATACAAACCCGTGGTTCAGAAGCCAGGCCTGGGTGTCACGCAGAAGGGGGTCTTGGTGGTGTTCAAAGCCCCACCCCTTGCACTTGGGGTCCTTGCACTCCTCGACCATGTGAGAGTCCCTCCACCTTACAGCTGCCAGCATCGCCACCCTGCTCCCTCTGTGATGTCATGGGGTCTGTGTGACATCACAGCGGGCAGGGCGGGCCCACCACTGGAGCTAGGTCCCACTGGTGGGAGCGGTGGAGGGAGGAGGTGCAAGTTTGTTGGATCCAAAGTTGTCCACTTGAAGTGGAACTGTGGGACCGGGAGGCTGAGCAGGCTCAGTGGGGGACGTGGTTGCCAGGTGAGACCGGGGTCCGCTCTGCCCAGCCCCACCCCTGTCACTAGACCGACCACGGCCGCCAGCCCCCCGGCGAGGTCCCACCTGGGCTGCCCTGTTGTCTCCCCCAGGTTCCCTCGACCCCGCGTCTCCATCAGCTGCTACGATGAGATATGCGCCGGAATTAAAGAAATCCCCTTCTCACCTCCTGAAGAAATTTGCAGGTAACAGGGCAAGACCGCCGTGGGGGCTGGTCCACCCCAAGGTGATGGCGGTTAGTCACCGGCTTGAGCCAGGGAAGGGGGCAAAGGAACGTGTGCTTTCAAAAATAATGCAGGAAAAGGCTGTGCAGCCTCCTCTCTCAAAATTCTCAGTGCAGAAGGAAGCTCCTGGACCTGAGGCATTCACAAGAAACGCATTTAACTCCCGGGGCTCTAGGGTCAAACCCGGTTCACTGTGAGGTGTCAGACTTAACCTTCTGTCTCAAAGTGGTTATGGTGAGAGTGACTTTTTCGTGAGGGGAACACGTTTCTCCGTGGTAAAGCCCTCCTCCCCCTTCCCTGGTGCCCAGGGTCTGCAGTCGGACCCCTGGTACTGGGTGCTGAAGGAGTCTGCTAAGATGTGGCTTTCTACAAGGCTTGCGGTCACTGGGAGCCCCAAGGTAGGTGTCCTGGAAGCCTGAGACCCTGGGGGACCACGTGAGGAGAGGGAAGGGCCGTTCCTGCTGTGCACGCTCGTGCTGACTTCTCAGGTAACCCTTCTACGTGCATTGCTTTGGTGACAAACAGAAGATAGGAAAGTGGAAGGAAAAGAAATTTGGTTTTCTTCTTTTTTTTAATTTGGCTTGGAGTCAGGCCTGACGAGGGAGGGTCCTGGGCTGGCCAAGCTTCCGTGAGACACATTTCTCCTGTCACCTGACAGGAATCCACTGAGGGCCAAGCCCTCAGGATGCCCTTGGGGGCCGGTCTCGGGGGGGCTGCATCACACAGGGCAGCCGGGAAACGATGGTCAGTGGGTCTCACTCGAGGCCCCAGGGTCCAGGCCCAGGCTCCAAACCAGGCCAAGGGGGCTCACAGGAGGGGCTGTGGTTTCTGATCAACGTGGCTCTGTGCAGAGGAGGCAGGTGGCCTGCACCTGGGGCACCGAGTGAGTGGCAGAGATGGCTGGCCTGGAGTGCCCCCCGAGTCTCCTGGTGGAAGCGCCCGTGTGGAGGACAGTCCGCTCTCAGGGCCTGGAGCATGGGTGGCCCATCTTGCCTCTATTCAGGGCGGTGAGACCAGGGGCCCTGGTGCCCACCCTGTTCTGAGGCTGGCCAGGTGCCCCTTCTCTGGGCGTGGCTGGAGCGGGTTGGCCATTGGGGGGCGGGAGGTCATTGTCCCTGTCCTCACTAGTCTGAAAGAGGGGCCTGCTCTCCTGGGTCACAGTGATCCACCTGCGTTTTGACCATAAACTGCCCTTCCACCAGTTTTGGGGGTGAACGCAAGTGCCTCTGTCGTCTTCTGTGGACATCGACGTGGCTGTTAAGTGTTACTCTGAGGTGTGGGAGGTGAACAGGCGGAGGGAGTGGGCAGGTAGGAGATGGGCCGGTGGGGTGGGCAGGTATGGGGGCTGGGCTGGCGGAGAGGGAAGGCAGGTGGGCAGGTGGCACCTTGTGTTACCACGGGCAAGGACGCGTCTGCACGAGGGCATGTGTGAGAGGACACGTAAGCATGGCAGAGGAAAGACCCGTGAGGACACTTGGAGAACCAAGCCAGACCCGCCTTCCTGGCTGTGACCCAAGGCACCTGGTCCTCATGAGGCACAGGGCACTTCCCCCAGGGATGTTGGGCCCCCTGCCCTTGTGTTTTATTTTGCCCCAGTCTCTGTTTCTCCAAAACCGGAGGTGCCCAGCGGCCTGGCCATCGCAAGGGCTGCCGTCTCCCTCTTCCTTGTTGCCTTTCTCACCTGGGCCCTGGCGTTCCCTGGATGTCATGGGCAGCACGGGGTGCAGCCCCAGCAGCCAGGCCCTGCCCAAGGAGATGCCAACCGTCTGGCTTCCGCCCCATCCCTAGGTCAGGTGTCAGGTACCATTCCCAGCGAGCAGCGTGTGGTGGGGCAGCTGAAGGCACCACTTCTGGTGCCCAATGGTCACATGATTGTGGGTTGTCCTTTGATGCTTTTAGCTGGCCAGTCCGGGGCTACAGGATGTCCTCAGTAAAGCCTCACTAACCCGCCCCCTGCCCCGTCTCTTGGGGGTTGTGGGCTGGGCGGAGGGGTCACGCCAGGGATGGAGATGTGGATGAGCTCTTTGTGTTGGGCACCTTTGCAGAAACACATCAGGACCTTGTGGGAGGTGCAGGCAGAGAAAACAGTCCTGGGGAGGAGGGGGTGTGCACAGAGGTCTCAGGTGTAATGGGGCACTGAGCTTCCACACGGGTGTGCTGGGGGGCCAGCTGCTGTGGCAAACGATCCCATTCGAGTGGTCAGGATGGGAACTCACATACCTGTGTTTTCTCACCTGGGGAGTAACATTGAAGAGACAGTCATGAACAAAGTTACGCCTGAACGCATTGTTTCCCCCCCCCCCCCCCCGTGCTGTTTACCAAGATAAACTTCCACTGTCATGGAGCCATGTGGAGAATGTCCCCTAGGCTCCGTGAAGGGCACCCACCAAATGGGTCCTGTGGAGACAGTGGGAAAGGGGAGATCTGGGCTCTGCCTGGCAGCTGTGCGGTCTTGGGTCTCCTGGAACTCTCTGGAGCCGGTGTTTGCCTCCACCCTGACTGTCCTGTGGGAGCCACCAGCGGGCACCATGTGGCCACCCTGAGCGCCTGGCAGGCCTTCTGCAGCCCAGGCCCCATCTGAGGTGGAGCTGGGCAGGTGGCTGAGGGCTGGGTGACCGCAGGCGGCGGGGGAGGCCGGCCCCACCCGCCCCGCAAGCCTGGCTGTAGTGGGGGGCAGTGGGGCAGGAGGGTGACAGCCAGACTTCCTCATCTCCGACCCTGCCTCGCCTCGTGTTGCCAGTCCTGCCACACGTCTGGGCTGTGCTGCTGTGTCCGCAGTGACATTCCAAACGCACGTCTCAGAAAAGAGCAGGAGGGACGGTGGGTTTCCCTGGAGCCCCTGCACCTGAAAGGCTTACCAGCCCCAAGGCAGCCGGAGACCCCTCCTCCCTTTCCCTCGGGACCGGAAGCCCCAGCAGGGTCTGGGGCAGATGTTGCTGACTGCTGGTTAGGGGACTCACTCGTCCTCCTAGCTGGACACGGGTTAGCCGTTGGTGCCAGAGCTGTGCTGAGCACTGTCCCCACCATCTGCTCATGCACGTTCAGTGTGTTCACTTCTGAGTTTTTTCTTTTTTTTTTTTTTTTTGGTCAAAACTGTCACTTCACTTGGTCCTTTTGATTCAACTTGAAAATGCCGAACTACCCCTTAGCCTGTGTTGATAATTTTAACTCACGTGTGCTTAAATGTGCATTAATTACGCATTATAACCTGAACCCCCCACATCCGCTGGCTGTATCAGATCTTTGTTTTCTGTTTGCTTTGCAGAGTGCCGATGTGCGCGAGCACTCTGCTGAGATGCTCTATCTCCTTAATCAGCAGGGGACTCTGCATTATTCTGTGCAGTTAGCTTGACATTGTTTTGTTCAGAAATCTAACTCATTCTAGATCCTCGTGTCAAAGTGAGATTCGTCGGATGCATAATTAAAAGCATAACAAAACCCCACAGTGCAAGCCCACAGGTGCCCCCTCCCAGGCACGAGTATTTAGAACTCCGCTGCGGCTGTGTTCTTGGTGCTAATGGCTGTGTGCGTCTGTGCTTTGCAGTGTGTGACATTCCTCTCTACAACATATGTGACTACAATATCACCAGAGACCGGTGCAAGGAACTCGGGTGCTGCTTCTACAAAGGCGTGTGCTATGAAAAAGCAGTTCCCAGTAAGTACCCGGGAAGCCCGCCTCCCTCCCGGGCGCCTCCTGCTGGACGGGCCTCTGTTGTTCCCTGGTCCCATCACTCTGCTTGGCACCTTGGTGGGAAGAGCAGTTTTAGGGTCTGTGAACGAGGGAAGAGCCACCAGAGGAAATTCACTCCCAGATGGAATCCACCTGATACTAGGGAGGGTACTTCTGGGACCCTGGGCACACTGGGGGTGCAGAAGCAGCTGGTTCCGGGCGTGCTGGTCACCAGCTGTGCACAAGATCAGACCCACTGAGCATGGGCACTGGAGCCCTGCAGCCGGGGCACGAGGGCCAAGGACGAGCCCCGATGGGGCTTCTCCTCAGGCTTGTCACCGTCAGAACAAAACCAGACTCCCACTGAGGTGCATATCCTGACCCCTGGGGCCTGGGATGTGCCTGGGGAGACCAGGCCGGCAGGGGGTCCAGGGATGAGGGGGCAGTGGGGGCAGGGAGAGGCCGCCACCCTCAGAGTAGGGCCCGCTTCCTGGAGGTGGTGAGGGAGGCACACGGTGGAAGGAAACGGGGGAGTCACGGGTGGGAGAGGCAGGTGTGGAGGGGGTGTTAGCGGGGCCCCTGTGGGAAGGGCTCTCTAGTGATGCAGTCTGGGTGTTTACTCACACCTCACAGCTTTGGTCTTCTGTGCCTCGAGAATTTTCTTCTTCTTCGTTTCTACTATTCGTTTTGAGAGAGTGCGAGAACAAGCACGAGCAGGGGAGGGACAGAGAGAGAGGGAGAGAGAAAGGATCCCAAGCAGGCTCCGTGCTGTCAGTGCAGGGCCCGGCATGGGCCTCAAACTCACGAGCTGTGAGATCATGACCTGAGCTGAAATCAGCACTTGGACACTCAACCGACTGAGCCACCTAGGCACCCCCGCCCCTAGAATTTTCTAAATAGTTGCAAACCCGTCAAGAAATTCCACTTGATGACTGATGTGTCTTCTTGCCTGTTTGTGGCCCTTTCAGCAATGAGGATGCTTGGCTCTAGGAGTGTCTGGGAACGGACAAACAAGTCTCTGCAATGAGGCGGCCTGCTCAGGGCCCTGTTGGAGAGGGGGAGGGGCCGGCAGGCAGGAGGAGCTGGCAGCGGGCCGTGGTCGCCCAGCAGGTCCGGTGCTGTGGGACAGCGTGTCCCAGGCCACTCTGCTCTGTCCCCCGTCCCCAGTGGATAAAGGCACACTCGTGCCACACAACTGGGAAGGTTTCTTCTAGTTTCCTCCTGTGAGCCCCAGGTAGGCTGAGCCCTTAGAGACAGACATGGGGACTTTCCTCTCATTCCTGGACACGGGAAGGCCTAGCAAGTCAGGAACAATTGTGACCGGTAACTGTTACCAAAGAGTGACCCACTGGGGCCACCTGGATCCCGCCTAGCCAGCGCCTTCAAGAAGAAAGTGACCTTTTGGACAAAAGGATTCAAGAAGCAAAAGCCATTGGGGGATCCTGGCTTGCCAAGGGGAAGCCTGTGTCTTGCTTTATGGTGAAGATTTGGCACTTGGGGCAAAAGAAGAGGAAGTTTGGCTTCTCAGAAAGAGGCGAGTCAGAGGCCATGAGAAACACCATCAATAGCTGGGAAGATTTCCTGATGACAATGTATCTTCCAGATCTTGACTTGGGAAGACTTGGGTCCAGACCCTCACTACTGATCTCTGCCTCTGGGAGACCCAGGCATCTCTAGGATCCCACACCTTCCCCTGAACCTGTAGATAGAAACAACTGGAAGTTACCTCTTTTTTGGTTGTTATCTTTGCTGAGACAAAATTCCTATAAAATTTACCCTTTTAAAGTACACAGTTCGTTGGCTTTTGGTATATTCACAGAGTTGAATCCCCACTATCCCGTCCAGAGCATTTTTATTATCCCCAGAAGAAACCCTGTACTCATCAACTGGACAATCCCCATTCCCCGTCCCCCCACCCCACCTCCAACCCCGGCAACCACCGATTGGCCTCTATGGGTTTTCCTCTTCTAGACATTTCCTATTAATGGAATCCTACAGTGTGTGCCTTGTGTATCTGGCTTCTTTCACACGATGTTTTCAAAACACGTCCGTGTTACAGTCAGCATTTTATGCTTTTGTATGGTTGAATAACATTCCGGTATATGGACATGTCACATTTCGTTTACCCCTGTATCACTTAATGGACATTTGGGTGGCTTACACTTTTTAGCTATTACGGATAATGCCACTATGAACATTTGTGTGTAGGTTTTTGCATGAACCTGTTTCCACTTCCCTTGTGTGTTTACCTAGAACCAGAATTGCTGGATCATACGTTAACTATATTTAAAAATTTGTTAAGGAACTGCCAAACTACTTTCCCAATTGCTGCACTGTTTGATAGTCTCAAGAGCAGTACGTGAGGATTCCAGTTTCTCCCCATCCTCACCGGCACTAGTTGTCTTTCTTTTTGATTATAGCCATCATGGTAGATGTGGAGTTGTAGGTCACTGGGGTTTTCATTGGTGTTTCCCTGATGAGTACCATGGTGAGTGTGTTTGCATATGCATTATTATGGGCATTTGTATATCTTCTCTGAAGAAAAGTCCATTCAGACTCCTTGCCCGATTTTTAACTGGGTTGATTGTCTGTTTATTGTGGGGTTGTAAGAGCTCTTTGTATATTCTGGATAGTAGACCCTTAACAGATACGTGATTTGCACCTACTTCCTCCCAATCTGTTTGGTCGTTTTACCTTCTTGATAGTGCCTCTTTGAAGCACAAACTTTCTTAGTTTTGACGATGCCTAGTTGGTTTGTTTGTTCTTTGGCTGTTTGTGCTTTTGGTGTCCTAGCTAAGAAACTAGTGTCTAATCCAAGACACAAAGATTTACATCTCTGGTATTTTCTAAGAAGTTTATAGTTTTAGCTTATACATCCATGTTTCTGGTCCATTTTGAGTTTTAATTTTTTTTTTACGTGTTGTGAGGCAGGGATCCAACTTCATTCTTTTGCATACAGATATCCAGGTGTCCCAGCATCATTTGTTGAAAAGACCATTCTTTCCCCCGTTGAATTGCTTTGGCATCCTTGTTGAAAATCAATTGCCCGTAAATGTGAGGGTTTATTTCTGGACTATTGTTTTATTCCACTAAGCCGGTATCACACCATTTTGATTAATGTAGCTTTATAATAAATGTTGAAATTGAAAAGCATGAGTCTTCCAACTTTGTTCTTTTTAAAGGTTGTTTTGGTTACTGTGGATTCTTTGTATTTCCATATTAATTTAGGATCAGCTTGTCAATTTCTGAAAAAAATGCCCTCTAACATTTTGATGGGGATATTTGTGTTGAATCTATAGATAACTTGGGGGTGGGTATTACCATTTTAATAATGTTAATTTTGGTCCATGAACAAGGATGTCTTTCCACTTATTTAGATCTTTTCTTTCAACAGTATTTTATAGTTTCTAGTTGTGTTTCTTTTGTTACATTTATTCCTAAGCATCTTATTCTCTCTGATGTTGTTGTAAATGGATATATCTCTTTAGTTTGGTTTTCAGATTGTATATAGAACCCTAGGAATATACACAGGAAAATGGAAAGTTTGCTAGAATACAGAAATATAATTGACTTTTGTATGTTGATCTTGTATGACTTCCCATTTTTAGTTGGTTACTTAGGATCTTCTAGATATAAGAGTATATCATCTGCAGGGGGCACCTGGGTGGCGCAGTCGGTTAAGCGTCCAACTTCAGCCAGGTCACGATTTCGCGGTCCGTGAGTTCGAGCCCCGCGTCAGGCTCTGGGCTGATGGCTCAGAGCCTGGAGCCTGTTTCCAATTCTGTGTCTCCCTCTCTCTCTGCCCCTCCCCCGTTCATGCTCTGTCTCTCTCTGTCCCAAAAATAAATAAATGTTGAAAAAAAAAAAAGAGTATATCATCTGCAAATAGAGATCATTTCACTTCTTTCTTTTAATACAGTTGGTTTCATTTCACTTTCTTGCTTAATTGCCCTGGCTAGAAACTCACTGATTCCATTCATCAGTGAGAATGGACATCCTTCTCTGGTCCCTGATCTTGAAAGAGTTTTCAGCGTCTCATCATTTACATGTGCTGGTAGCCGTGGGTTTTACTAGAGGCCATTTATCAGGTCAAGTAAGTTCCCTTCTCTTCCTACTCTTTGGAGGGTTTTTATTACGAAAGGTGGTGGATTTTATAAAATTCTTTTTCTGCATCTAGTGGTGCTCTTGATGACAACTGTGGATTTGAGTTACTGTCTAGTATCCCATCCTTTCATCTGGAAGGACTCCCTTTAGCATTTTTGGTAAGACAGGTCTGCTAGTGATGAAGTCTCTGTTTTTGTGTATCTGGGGATGTATTAATCTGTCCTTCATTTTTGAAGGATAGAGTTGCAGTGTATAAAATTCCTAACTGGCAGTCCTTCTCTGTCAACACGTAGAGTATTTCATCTTTAAGCCTTCTGACCTCCATGGTTTCTGACAAGGAATCTGCTTTTAGTCTTGAGGCTTCTTTATATAAAGCATGTTTCTTCTGCTGTTTCCAAGATTCTCTTTTGACTGTTTGCCGTGTGTCTTTGAATTTATCCTCATCATCAAATGTGGGAAATTTTGCCATTTCTTCAGACATTCTCCTGTCTGTCTACTCCCTCTGGGCCTCTCATTGTGTGTATTTGGTCCACCCCACAGGTCTCTGAGGCTCTGTGAGCTTTTCTTGATCCTATTTTCTGTTACTCGGACTGGGTAATCTCAACTCATTTATCTTCAAGTCTGCAGGTTCTTTCTTTAGCCCACCCCAATCTGTTGAGCTCCTCTAGTGATGTTTTCATTTCTGGTATCATATTCTCAACTCCAGAATTTCTATTTTGTTCTTTTCTAAAAAAATAATTTCTGTGTCTGTATTGGTACTTTCTACTTGGTGAGATACCGTTCTCATACTTTAGCTCTTCAGATAATGGTTTCCTTCAGTCTTTTGACCATATTTAAATTTTTTTATGTTTATTTATTTTTGAGAGAGAGAGAGACAGACAGACCATGAGTGGGGTAGGGCAGAGAGAGAGGGAGACACAGAATCCGAAGCAGGCTCCAGGCTCCGAGCTGTCAGCACAGAGCCTGATGCGGGGCTCGAACTCACGAACTGTGAGATCATGACCTGAGCTGAAGTCAGACCCTCAACCGACTGAGCCACCCAGGCGCCCCTCTTTTGACCGTATTTAAAGGGGCTAATTTAAAGTCTTTGTTTGGTGATTCCAACATCTAGTCTTCCTCAAGGACAGTTTCTACTGATGGGGTGTGTGTGTGGCCATACTTGTTTCTTTGCATATCTAATGTTTTCTGTTGAAAACTAGACATTTAGAAATATGTGGCACCTGTGAAAACTGTGTTCTCCTGCCTCTCCAAAGTTGTCATTGGCGTTGTTTAATGACTTTTCTGAATGAATTCAGTAAAGTCTGTATTCTTTGTGGTCTGCAGCCATTGAAGACTCTGCTTGTTAGTCTGCTGGTCAGCTAATGGCAGAAGTCTGCCGAGATGCTTGGAAACAATGTCTCACAGTCTTCGCTTAGGGGCTCTATGTGTGTGTTGGGGACATACCTTCAGCCGTCAGCCAATTTTCAACTGTGCCTTAATCTTTACTCCACGCTTACACAGAACCTTGAGTTCAGCCAGAAGTGAGAGCCTAGGACCTTCTCTGGTATTTCCTCTGTACGCACACAGCCTTGAGTATGCCCATTGCCTTCTAGATTCCAGGGAATATGTCGCAGCTTTTCAAATCCCCTTCAGACAGATAATTCCCCAAGTTTTCCTTTTAAGCTTTCTGGTCCACCTATTGTCTACCCCCAAGTGCTGTCGGCCACTTTAGCTGCCATGATTTTCCACAGTTGCCTCTGTTTTCAACAAATGCCTGAGAGAAAGCTGTTCACGCTAAATTAGCTCCAAGTCAGGTCAAACAAAGACAACCTTGCAATTGGGATCTTCTAGTGAAGTGGCAGGTGGACAAAGTAATGACGGTGCTCTGGGCCTGGGACTTTGAAGGATCTTCAGCCCTGCTCTGCTCCCTCCAGGGATGCCAGGCTGCTAGTGGTCGCCATGACTGTGGGCTATTGGTTCAAGACTCGCATGGAATTAGAGGTGAGCAGGAGTGGGAATAGGGCAAGTTAAAATGTCCACAGGTCACTGTTCTTAGTGACCGTCATCTGTTCCTCTGCAAGCTTTTGATTGGTTAAGTTTCTGAGTTCCGAAAAAGTAGATTCTGACAAATGGTGCCAATGTTCTCACTGGTTTTTATGGAGGAAGGATCTGGTGGGGGAGGGGGGTTCTTTTCTGCCATGTTTTTT
Source organism: Felis catus (assembly GCF_018350175.1). Lineage (NCBI taxonomy): Eukaryota > Metazoa > Chordata > Mammalia > Carnivora > Felidae > Felis > Felis catus. The sequence goes on from NC_058368.1 coordinate 80,724,757, forward strand.
TTTTTTTAATTCCTGATGTCACACTGGAAATTATGGACTTCGGTGAACCTCCGGTCCAGTCATACACAAGCGGGTGGTGAGAGCGGCAGGGAGTCACGGCGCTTTGTCTCTAAAGGGGTTTGCCCTCCCGCCTTTTCATCATAAACCCACAACCTTCAGGCAGAACCCTGCCTGGGCCCCAGTCTTCCAGCGTGGGATGGCCTGCTGCCCGGCGGCTTGCTCTGAGCAGAGTCCACGGCCCTGGTGGCGGTCTGGCCGTCATCTGGTGCTTTTTGCATTTGTCATCTTTCTGTCTTTCTGTGGCCTCAGTGGCCTGCCGCACACATCTCACTACTTGGGGGCCACAGACGAGTAGGGTCCGGCTCACTTCCATTTCCATTGTGGAGTTCTCTTTCCTGGAAGGCTCTGATGTCTTCCTGAGGTTTTTCAGAGATGTTTACCATTTGGGGCTTCTAAAAGCAGGAGACCTTCCCATCCAAAGGGCATTTGAATGTGTTCTTTCAGTCTTACACATATGAAGGTGCAGAAGCTGTTCGGTTCCCTGATGAGGTCACGCACGCGGTCATGGTCTTTGGTGGTCACCCTGGTTCACTCCCGCCCCAGGGAGACAGCCCCAACAGCAGAAGGTGGTGAAATGGATCCTTCAGGGGAGATTGCAGCTGGCAAGGGCACACAGATTCAAGCTGCTGCCGCTTCTGTTTCCATCTGTCCCTCCCCTGAGCATCTTGTCAGGAGCATTTTATGCAGGAGTTGGCCATTTTGTGCTTGTTAGTATGCAATTGAGACGTTGCTTATGTTAACATTATTACTTATGCCCATAACTCATATGAAGAATGAGCCTTATTCTTTTTTTTTATTTCCCATTTTTTAAATTTTTTTTATATGAAATTTATTGTCAAATTGGTTTCCATACAACACCCAGTGCTCATCCCAACAGGTGCCCTCCTCAGTGCCCATCCCCCCCCGGCCCCCATCAACCCTCAGTTTATTCTCAGTTTTTAAGAGTCTCTTATGGTTTGGCTCTCTCCCGCTCTAACTTTTTTTATACTACGTGGCAATGAGAAAGAATGAAATCCGGCCTTTTGTAGCAACGTGGATGGAACTGGAGAGCGTGATGCTAAGTGAAATAAGTCATACAGAGAAAGACAGATACCCTGCGTTTTCTCTCTTATGTGGATCCTGAGAAACTTAACAGAAGGCCACAGGAGAGGGGAAGGAAGAATGAGCCTTGTTCTTGACAGCACCTGATTTACCAGTGTCTGTAAGGAACCCAGAAAAGAACACAAAGTCTCAAGAATTTTTTGTCCTGGAAGAGGCGTCACTGTTCTACAAGTGGGGATATCGTTTCTGCATGGGGACAAGTGTTCATCCTCTCTCCATCCTTGCACTGTTCACACAGGAGTTGCGTGGGCGAGGCTTTTTCTTAACTTCTAACTTGTTTCAGGCTCGAGAGGCTGGGCCGTCTGTGGGAAGAGTCTGGGCAGTGAGCCCTGCATCTGGGTTCTCACTGAGCCCTCAAGATATTTTTCATTTCCTTGACATCTTTCTCATTCAAGACGGCAAGCGAGCCTTTGTGCTGTGTAAGTTGTAGTATTCGGTGACAGGGTATTGGGAGTTCTTTGTGCGCATAATTCTATGTTAGGAAAACCTTTCACCAGCTTCTTAAATTGGCTGGTTTGAAGTGCACATTGTGTTGTGGCATAATCTGTATTATTAAGAATATGAACTTGGGAAATTAGCATCAGATCTTTGAGAACAAATTGGGAATCCAAAGAGAAGGACTTACTGTCATTCTTTAGTCTTTAGGGCACGTTATTTAACACGTCACTTTTTTCCAAATGTTTGACTTCTGTTTCTTCACGGGAATCATGCAGATGATTTCAAAACTTTAAACTGCATCTGGGGGCGAACTTACCAAGAGATTTCTGAAAGAAAATTATACTTTCTTCAGTTGCTGCCATTTCTCTGTGACCAATCACAATATCTTGTTTATGATACACCATACATATCGTTTATAACAGATTGTGTGCTGGCCAGCTCCTGTGCAGAGAGAGTCACGGAGATGCAGTCTCTGCCTCCAGGAACTTGACACCAAGGACCAAAAATACTTGCACCTGTAAAGATGCGGAAGCTATACTGAGACTTGAATACTCACACATGGTCCATGTGCGTGTGTCTCTTCAATGGCTTCACTCACATAAATTCTAAATTTACACCATGAAGTAAGGGATCCACTGAGGAGCATATATTCCCTGGAATTCAAGAATTTGAGGGCTCCTTTCTTGTCCCTTAAAAGCTCCTGGTTTGCTCGTTCACTTGGGTCCTTGCATTCAATTCATTCAGCATCACTCAAAGTATACTTTCTCTGAGCCAAGCCCTTTGCCTACACCCTTGTATTAGTTATTGTTGCAGAACAAATTGCTCAAAATTTAGCTAAATAAGGTCACATTCATAGGTACCAGAGGTTTGGACCAACAGATCACTTGGGGGGGGGGCACAATTCCTAAATTGTGTCTAAATGATCTAAAGTGATGGCTTAGAAGCTTAGTTGGATGGTGTGGGGCTTGGCCACTCATCCATCCGAGGGCCCGACCAGAACTGAAAGGTCTTCTCCAAAGTGGCTCCCTTTGTGGGCACGTGGTTCTGACGGTTAACAGGAACCCCTTTCCCATGCCCTGAGGTCTGCTTCCCTGTCCTTATGACATGACTGTCTCTTTCCAGAGCGAGTGACCTGAGAAAGCTGGGTAGAAGCCACAGTGACACTCTGACCTAGCCTTAGAAGTTACATCCTGGTTCAGAGGTAATGCTATCTCTGCCCCATGGAGGTGTCTGTACCGACCTGCGTGTGAATACCAGGAGGCAAGCCCTCCCGCAGGCCATCTTAGAGGCTGGTTGTTCTAGCCCTGGGGATGGAGAGGTGAACTCAGGTGAACACATTGCCCTGGGAAAGGCATCCCTGAGAGAAGCCCCGGCTGATTAGAACAGAGCCTCCAACAAGTAGCTCGCCAGTTGGTTCACTGCTGTGGTGTGCTGGTGACCACACAGGCCAGCCCCCCACCCCCTCCGTCCTCTGCCTGATGCACGCTTGACCACGGAGCACCCTTCCTATGCCTGACCATCCCCTACTGAGCTCATATCAATATGAGAAAATTAAGCATTTGGCTTCAGCCCCCTTCAGTTTTCTGACTTCAGCCCCCACGGAAAGGATCCCGGAGGCCCCGTCCGTTCTCAGAGACCCTCTGGCTCAGTCCAGAGAATATAATTCCCACTGGAGTCACCTTCCCACGACTGGGAAGCAGCTTTCTCTGCAGCTACTGCTTAACCATCTGTCATGGGTTGAACCATGTTCCCCTAAGTGATCTGCCGAAGTTCAAACCTCCGGTACCTGTGAATGTGACCTTACGTAGAAACAGGGTCTTTGCAGATGTGATCAGTGAAGATGAGGTCATGCTGGAGTAGAGGCCCTGATTCCAATATGACTGGTGTCCTTCCAAGAGGAGCCTGAGTTAGACGCAGCGCACACAGGGGAGCACCACATGAAGACAGGGTCACGTGGGGAAGATGCCCCAAGATGACGAGGCAGAGAGCGGGGGACGCATCTACAAGGACAAGGACACCTGGGGGCGCCGGGCCCACCAGGAGATGGAAGAAGCAGGCAGGACCTCCCAGAGTCTTCGAGGGATACCTCCATTTTGGATTTCCACCTCTATAACCCAGACACTGTACTTCGCTATTGCGTTAAGCCACTGGTTAGTGGTGCTTTTTTCTAGCTGCCTCAGGACACGAAGGCCGCTCCCAAGGACACAGCGTCCAGCAGTATTCCTGCCAGTTAAGGATGGGTGAAAACAGTTTATGGGAGGAGGTAAGAAACTTGAAGCACATCTTGTCACTCAGGGTGGGGTTTGCAAGGAGGCTGGTCTCTGTCCCTTAAGAGTGAAAGTAGTGAGAGAAGCGGCAGTGGTGACAACGGTGTGTGTGCTGCCTGCTGGCAGCTCAGCTCTGCCCTCCAGTCCCCTGGACCCTTCCCTCTGCCTGTTGGAGACCGTGTTGGGTGGAGGGCTCCCGCCGGGGCACGCTCATGGGCACCAGGGCTCCCGGATACAGTGCCTCGCTCTGCCTGAGACCGCTCTGTGACACAGAGACCCACGAGTCCATCCCAGCTGGGTGGGAGAGGGTCCTGCGGTGGAGGGTCCCCAAGAGAAGGCTGGGCCTCACCTGTGCCTGCTTCCACAGGGGTGAAAAGGGGCCCAGAGCTTTCCTGCACTGGGGACCATGGCCACAGGGGCCGCCTGCCCCCTCCAAGAGTCACCTTGAGGCCTTGGCTCTTCCGGTGGGCTCGTCTAGGGAAGACATGGGCAGTGTGGGGACAGTGGAGCCCCTTGTTAGTACGGCAGCCTCGGGATAACTCGCCTGAAGATGGAGAAACCGGTTCCTGGGAATTGGAGGAGGGAGGCCCAGATCATGGGCGGCAAAGGGGCTTTTCTGGAGGAGACCAGGGAGCTGCCCGCACCACTGTCTTATGGGCAGCCCTCAGCTGTCCTCTTCATGGCCCGCGTGGAGACCGTGGCAGTGTCACCAGGGAAGGATTGGAGGAGAGGCCGCCTGGGCAGGGGCAGGGGTACTGCCCACCTCGGAGGCAGGACTGACTTGTAACAAACTGTTTTCCAGTCTACGTGCAGGTGTTTTCTGCCTTGATCGTGATCATTGCTGGGGCCTTTGTCATCACTATCATTTACAGGTCAGTTGTCTCTCCCTGTCTGAACTCACCCGCAAAAGGTGCAGGACGCAGGGCGCTAGGGAGCAGGTGGGGGATCCTCTCAGGGCCTGAGCTCCTGACAGCAGCCCCCATCCCCGGCCCATGCCAACGTTTAAGGAGCACCCACACTGTCAGCCCCCTGCCGGCCCCTGTTTGCCCGTGAGAACCCTGTCCGGTGTCTGCTGTTACGGTGTAGATGAGAATCTGCCCTCTCCTTTTGGTGGGGAGGACACGAGGCCGTGGCCACTGGCAGCTGCCCCCAGGCAGGCCTGGATTCCTCGCTGCCACTCGGGGCCAAGGTACCCCCACCGCAAGCCCCCTTGTGACATGGAGAAAAGCCAGTGAGACTAGTCAAGTCACTTTGTCCCACAGCAAGGAAAACCAGTCCCCTCCTGTGGGAACTCCTCTGGTGCCCGGTGACATCCTGAGTGGCCTTTCTGCACAGTCATACTGCCCCGTCCCTGTTCTCACCCTCCGGAGTCTGAATGCCACACACGATTGTGTGTTTGCAGCCTGTATAGGAAACTAACCTGGGAGCTATTAAGGCAAAGCGTGATCCTGAACCCTGCACCCTGTTTGAGGGGGACGTCTTGGTGGAGGACTGAGTGGCCCATTCAGTTTTCCATCTTTAATTTCCCTGATTGTAACAAAGAGTCTCTCCCCGTTAGAGTTGTTCAGGAGAGTAGGAGAGAAAAGGAAGTCCGCACGGAACTGCTTCCGTCACCCATGTCCAGCGATCAAGTGGAATTGACACTCTCCGGCGAGCAGGTGGGGTCCAAGCCTGGGAGTGCGGAGCCGTTGAACAGGAGCAAGGACAGCAAGGAGGAGGAAGAGGATGGTGAGGTGGAGGGCTGTCCCCGCACAGGGCGCAACTGAGGGAGCTCGTCTGTGCCGGGCATGTCCTGGCGGTGGTGTGGGGACCCGGCCGCTACCGTGACGGCCTGATGGTCTGTTGCTGCTGGTCCCAGGGGGGTGCTCTGCAGGAAGCACAGGCATTGGTATATGTATTAAGTCTCTCCTGGGGCTCTGGCCATCGTTGCTTTTCACAGGCGAGCACCTGGCCGGGTTAGAGAAGGAAGCGTCCCAAATGGTCAGTTCTGCCTTAGGTGGCATCTGCAGGGACACGCCCTCTCTGGGTCTCTCCTTAACCCGTCAGTCATGGAGACTTGGTTTTACTGGAGCAGTTGGGAAGCAGAAGGGCGGGGAGAAGAGGTCTCCTGAAACGTCTTTTAGGATCCAGATCCTTGCCCCTGACCAAGCCGTGTCTGACTGTGGTCTTTCCCGCAGGGCAGGGCGTCACCTTCTCAGGGCACTTTCTGCAGAGCGAAGCCACCAGAAGCCACGCTCTCCTTGGGTAACAGAGCAGGCAGCACAGACCCACTGACCAAACTGGCCTTTGAGTAAATCGTTGTTTACATGGCATATAATTGGCGTGTTCACAGACCTCATGACGTGGCTGAGTATTCCATTCAAAAGATCCACTCTTTCTTTATCTTAAATCCAGCAACACTGACAATAATGGAAGATGAAGAAACTGAGGACTGAGGTGTACGGCGGAGGCAGAGTGAAGGTTGGCAGAAACACCCAAGTGAAATGGTCCAGCTGGCGAACCGCTGTGAAGTGTGTGATGGAAACAGGACCAATGACGAGACAATAAAGGTATTTTAGATGCTTCTTGTTCCGTGTCGTTGAAGTCAGTGCTGTCATTCTACCTTCAGACAGAGACAACCTGGGAAGTGCGCAGACATTCGCTGGAAGCTTCCAGCGCTCAGTGGTGCCACTTGTTAGCGCTGCTGGAGTCCAGGCAGCTCACAGCACCTCGCTGGAGAGGCCACCGCACCCTTTCTCAGGAGACAGGGTGGGTGGGCTTGTCGCTCCAACTCACTGGGCCTCAGGACCTGCCCAGGAGGGGCGTGGCACCCATTTCTGGGAGGCCCCAGGGGGTCTGCTACAGCTTCCTCACAGCCCCTCTTCTGTGACAGAACACGACTAGTGGGTGCTAACCGTGGGGGTTACAGCCCACCGAGCCCCTAGTCTTGGAGAATCTCTGCCCTCTACCTTGGAAACTTGTGTTCTCCAGAGCAGGTGTGGCTCATTCATCTGGACATTGTGGGCTTAATATGTGTGTGAGCATGTGTGTGTGCATGCACCTGCATTCATATGTGTGTACACATGTGCATACATGTATATGTGTGCATGTGTGTATGCATACGGGTGCATGTATATCCGTGCACACGTGTGTCTACATGTATGTTGTGCACACATATGTATGCATGCTCGTGTGTACATGTGTATCTGTATTTGTGCATGATCTTATGTGTGTGCACATATATATGTATACGTATGTGTATGCATATGTATATATATGTATACTTGTGTATATGCATATGTATGAGTACATATGTACATGCACATGCATATGTGTATGTGTACACGTGTATGCACGTAGACATGTACACATGTGCATGCTCAGTGTACCCATGTGTGCATGTATGTGTATGCATGTGTGTGCACATGTATGTATGCTTGTGTGCACATGTGTGCATATGTGTATGTGTGCACATGTATGGGTACACACACTTGTGTGTATGCTTGTGTGTGTATGTATACGCGTACATATGTGTGCACATGCACAGTGTATGTATGCCTGTACACACTGCACATGCAGGCATGCACATGTATATCTGTGTGTACATGTGTGCGTATACATCTGTGTGTGTATATGTGTGTGTGTATACATGTGATATATATAATATATAATATATATCATAATATATAATATATATAATACATATATATAATATAATATGTGTGTGTGTGTGTGTATACGTGTGATATATATATAATATATATATCAAGTTGAGCATACATTCTGCTTAAAGGGGTGAGCACTCAGCACCGAATGTCAGGGCAACAGGTCAAGCCCAGTGGGCGGGTGGGCAGGGCCTGGCGTTGTTGGCTCTGGGGGTCTCGATGGCAATTCCCACCCGGTTCCTGCTCTAAGGGCTTCCTTGTCAGAGCTACCTTGGGTCGAAGTTCATCTACTCCAATGAGCCTCAGGTTTATTTAGGGGACTGGAAGGAGTTGTGCCCCCAAAGAAGAGCTTGTTATGGCTCCCCGCAGGCTGGGAGCAAATCCGCCCGCTGTACTCGGAAAGGGCAGGGGACACGTGTGCCGTTTTGCATGGTCTTAAGAAAGTAACACGGCTGAGATGAGGTGCAGTAGCACGTTCTCCGTAACCCCAGATCCCCAAATGTCCTCTCAACACACAGTCGGTGTGGAAACACGAGTTTGTATAACACACTTCCCATGCCCTTTTACAACTCTCTGAGTTTTACATTTTGAGAGCTTCTCAGTCCAGACTGGCCCCATTTGCAAGTGGCTGCATGTGGCCGGGGGCTGCGTGTTGGACGGTGTGGTTCTGGAGGCGGGAAGGGGGATAGGTGCATCCGAGTCCAGCCCACCCCGCCTTGCTCACTGTCCGGGGCAGCAGCGTGTCCAGCAGGTGGCTGTGAGCCTCCCTGGATGGCGCTGGCTTGGCCTAGCCCCCTCCCCTTCGTGGAGTGGACAGTTTAACCCTCACCGGGGTTGGGAAGGAGCATCAGCCAGTTGAAGCTGGTACAAGACACTCCATTTATGGGACTAAATGGCTGCTTATGTTTTTACTTCCTTAGAAAGTTCTATTACAGAAAACACAAAACATTCAGAAAAGTAGAAATAAACCGTTCGTGTCCCCATGACCACAAATGACCATAGTTAGTACTTGATCGTAGATGCTATTTTCTTCACATTTCTTCTCTAACACAGTATTTTGAGTCCAGCCTGTGCTTGGGACAGTAATGGACGCTTGTCTTTTCTCCTGTGATGTTTATGTGTCGACCTGACTGGGCCACAAGGTGCCCAGATGTTTACTCGAACATAATTCTCGATGTGTCTGTGAAGAGGTTTCTGGATGAGATTGACACTTGAATCAAGTAGACTGAGGAAATCAGATGGCTCTCCCTAGTGTGGGTGAGTCTCATCCAGTCAGTTGAAGGCCTGCACAGAATAAGAAGGCTGATTGTCCTCTGAGTAAGAGGGACTCCTCCTGCCTGATTGCCTTTGAACAGAGGCATTGTTTTTCCTGCCTTTGATCTGAACTGAAAGATGGGCTTTCCTGGGTCTTGAGCCTGCCTGACTTCGGGTTGGAGCTCAGAGCATTGGCTCTCCTTGTGTCCAGGTTGCTGACTGCACACCTGGGGACCTGTCAGCCTCCCTAATTGCATGAGCCACTTCTTTAGAATCAGCCTCCTATTGCCTCCTGTTTCTCTGGAGAACGCTGACCAATACCCCTCAGTGTAATGAAGAAGGTGGCCTCAGCCCAAGGAGAGGTCTGGTCTCTGTCCCTGGTGCCTGGGAGTTTCCCAAGGGCTAGAAATGTCTCTGGGACTCAGGATGGGCCCCTAGACAGCTGCTGCTAACAAGGTGACTCAGGATGGAGTCAGCTGCACCAGGCACACGGGCCATGGGCTGTCAGCCCAACCCCTTGGAGAGAAAAGGGCAGCAGGTTGAGTTCAACCACACGGACAGCAGTGTAATCAGTCGTGTCTTGTGTCTATATAATGAAGCCCCAGGAAACGCTGGGCACTGGGCTGGGCTGAGTGCCCCTGGTTGCTGACCGACATGGATGTGCCTGGAGGGTGGTGCATCCCGAGGGCACAGAAGCGGCACCTGTGGGACCCTCCACCTTGTCCTGTGCGTCTCTTCCTTTGGCTGTTCTGATCTGTATCCTCTGGATACAATGAAACTTGAATCCTAAGTATACTCCTTCCTCGAGTCCTGTGGGTGGCTCTGGCAAATTGTGGTATGCAAGGGTGGTTGTGCAGACCCCCAGTTTTGCAGCCAGCTGGAGTGAGGGTGGTGGGGGGGCCCCAGACCTGAGGCCGGTTCTGGAGCGAGAGCGAGAGCAGTCGTGTGGAAACTGGTACCTCGGATTGTGCGGTGTGGCTAAACTGCCTGGTACCCTCTTCCTCACTGCCGTGATTTTGCCCCTGGCCCCACTGCTGGCTGCCCGCACCAAGGGAGGCTAGAACCCACATTCTCTTTACCCTCATCATCCTGGGAGGGGATGGGCCTGAGAAGGGTCATGTCAGGCTTGTCAGTGCCCACAAGGACAAAGAGACCTCACCAGGTCCTGCAGAAGGTCGGGGAGGCCCATCTGGTCTGGGGGAAGTGGAGGCCAGGTCATCTGGGCCTGAAGGAGGCCTGCAGTCCTGGCCACGAGCGTCCCATTTGAACCGCTCGCAGTGTTTTCTGTCCACGCTGCGTTCCGGAATCATCTCGTTCTTGGCCGCTGAAGCTTGTTGCATGTCTACGACGGGCATGCCACGAGCCTGCCCTCACAGAGACACAAACCCTCCTCGACCGGCCCGTGCAGTACCTGACAGATTATGGAATAATTCTCGTTGTTCTCACTTGTCTGAGAATAAAAACATTTTATTCTGAAAGTAAGGTGGCATACACTATCATCTGATCTTTTGATGAAGCAAAGAAAAGCTGATTGATTTTTAGATAATGAACTTGCCATTAAGTCTCGATTTGGATTCCGTGTGTTTAACTGCCTAGTACCATTCGGCACGTCCCCCACTCCGTGTTGTGTTGGTATGTCACCCACAGGACACGACACTTCCCGGGTCCAGTCCACATAGAGGCTGCTGCTGATTGTTCACAAGAAAAAGAAAGTCTGAGCATAGTCTTTGGCTCACAACTCTCCCTTCCCTCCCAGGATGATCCACAGTCTGTCTCTTTGTGCTTGTTTCTAGGTTGCAAGTAAATAGATTTTATTTTTTTTTATTTTTATTTAAAAAAAATTTTTTTTTCAACGTTTATTTATTTTTTTGGGACAGAGAGAGACAGAGCATGAACGGGGGAGGGGCAGAGAGAGAGGGAGACACAGAATCGGAAACAGGCTCCAGGCTCTGAGCCATCAGCCCAGAGCCTGACGCGGGGCTCGAACTCACGGACCGCGAGATCGTGACCTGGCTGAAGTCGGACGCTTAACCGACTGCGCCACCCAGGTGCCCCAGTAAATAGATTTTAAAAACGAACCTCAATCTCTTGCTTTCCCAGACTGATTTTAGAAATTAAATGCAGACGCGTAGAATAAATTCCCCCCAGAGTGGCTTTCCGGAGTGCGGCTAGCAGTAGAATGAGCACGTTTACGTCTTCAGGTTTGTGAACATCTCTGCAAGTGGGAGGAGGGCTCCAGAGCAATTGGCCAGGTGTGGGGCCGGGGGGGTGGGGGGCAGTTCCTGGGGACACTGGGTGTGGTGTGGCCTGGGACCTTGGTGGCCCATGGGTGGGGTGTGCGGGATGATGACGAGGGGACGGAGGTGGGGCCGGCCTTTCCTCTGGCCCCACCCATCCCAGTGTGTCAGCCTGCCTGAGAGCGGCACCAAATCGGTCCTTCGGGATGAGCCGGGAACCAGCTTCCCCCAAGCAGTGGCAGGTGCCGCTGTGATCCGTGAAACGGTGCACACCCAGGTACACGGAGGTACATGGCAGCAAAACTGCTACAGTCTTCAGACAAAGCTCTGTCCTCAGCTGGGAGAGAGAGGATGGGCAAGAGGCAGAAAGCCAGCCCCTGAGATGCCCGCGTCCTGATCCCCAGAACCTGCGCATGTGTGAGTCGCTTTGCAGATGTGACACACTCGGGGTCCTGGAGGCCGGCCCAGCTGGTGACCCAGGTCCTGAGAAGTGGGCCCTCGCCGCAGCGGTAGGAGGGAGGTGAGCCTGGGAAGGTGGAGGAGGCATTGTGGAGTGGCCATGAGCCCAGGAGCGAGCGCTCCTAGAAGCTGGATAAAGGCAAGGAATGGAGTCTCCCCGACACCTTCACTGTGCCCCCCACTGACCGGCAGAACTAACACATCTGTGCTGTATCATGCCACTGAGTGCGTGGTGCTTTGTCACGGCGGCAGCAGAAAGCGGAGATGGGGCTGCTGTGAGCCTTCGTCTAGGACCGCGGGGTAGCAAGAGTGCTGCTGGCTACAGACACTCCAGCACCCTAGGGATGTTGTTAGGACCGCACAGCCTGTGCCCACAGCAGACCACCTGTATCAGGGCGTGCAGGCTGCTGCCAGCCGGGCCTCACAGTCAGGAGCAGGTAGATAGAGGCAGGCAGGCAGGGGGCTCCGGGCACCCACGAGGTGAGTGGTCATGGTTCATGGTGAGCACAGCACAGTTGCAGGCTTCCTCTTGTCCTTCAGCCTTGGGGGTGCAGGTGTAGACAAGATGGAGAACTGGAGTAAGCAGACTTGTAGTTTAGCCAATGGAGCATGCTGAGAGGGGAGGGGAGAAGGGTTAAGGGTGTCTAGAGGGAAGTTCTAGTAGGAGGACCTTGGAAAGTAAGCTGGGTGAAGAGACACAGAGGACACAGGGGTGGGGATGGGAGAAGTGAGGGGTCAGCTCAAAGGGGAGAGGTGGGGGGCCAAGTGTGCAAAGCAGAGGTGACTGGTTTTGGCAAGGTCAAGAACAAGACCGCGGTGCTGGCTTCCTGGGTGGGTTTAGGCTAGAAACAGGCTTCCCTTAGTGCAGGGTCTTGCTGGCAGCACTGTGAAATCTGCCCCCAGGACTTCACCACTTAAGGATCATGCAGCTTTGTGTCTGGTCATGTGGTTCCAACTGACAAGACTTGTCTTTCTGAGTAGCTTGGAGGGTGGGATCCCACCCACGGCCACGAATCTGTCTCGTGGGTGCAGTGACGTGCTGACTTCCATTTCTGGGTAAATTGGCTCTTGGTACCAAAAAGGGAGAAAAACCCTCCACCTTTTGGGCATGCATTTTCTCACCCAAACACTTCGCAAAGCCCTGTCTGCAGCCAACACAAGGACAATGGTTGCTCCCGCTGCTTCTGTCCTGTGGAAGAGATGGTAGGAAATTAGTATAATTTCTTCCTCAAGTGTTTGGTCAGATTCACCAGTAAACCCGTCTGGGTCTGGGGTCTGGTGCTTTCTGTCTTGGAACATTATTGTCTGTTTCTTCTTATGTGAGTTTTGGCAAATTGTATCTTTCAAGGAGTTGGTCTGTTTCACACAAATTATCAAATTCGTAGGTGTAAAGTTCAGTTTTCCTCTTTTATCCTTCTAATGCCTGTGGGATATGTAGTGATGTCCCAGCTTTCATTTCTGATGTTAGTAACTTGCCTTTTTTAAACCTATTTTTTGAAACCCTCTCAAACTAACAGAAAAGTTGCAAGTTATGGTACAAAAGTTTTTTTTCGCTACTGAACCATTTCAGAATAAATTGCTGACATCATGCCCTTCTCCCATATGTTCTAATGCATGTTTCCAGTAAACAAAGATATTCCCTTACATAATCACAATCCAACTCTCAATATTAGGAAATTAATATTGACTTTACCATCTAATCCTTGGACCCCATTCAAATTTTGCCAATTCTCCCACTAATGCCCTTCGTATTCAAAGGATCTGGTTCAGTTCATCTTACATTTAGCTGTCAGGTCCCTTTCATCTTCTTCAGTCTGGAACATTCCTCAGGCTTCCCTGGGCTATCACAGAAAAGTCACTGTAGAAGATTACAGGGCAGTTGCTTAGTAGAAATTTCCTTATATGGGGTTCATCTGATAATGTGTTTTTTTGTTGTTTTTTTGGTGGGGGGAGAGCACAAGTAGGGGAGGGGCAGAGAGAGGGGGACAGAGGATGTGAAGCGGGCTCCGTGCTGACAGGCTGACAGCAGTGAGCCTGATGTGGGGCTCGAACTCACGAACTGTGAGATCATGACCTGGGCCCAAGTCGGACGCTCAACCTGCTGAGCCACCCAGGTGCCCCATGATTCTTCATTGTGAATACATGCATCTTAGCATGGACATCAGAGAGGCAGTGCTGTGTCTAATCCTCGCATGTATCAGGTGTCATGGCCCCCATTGCTAGTGGGGCCATCTTTATCACTGTTACGATGCTGTTACCATGACATCTCTCAGTCTTATCCGCTGTATGTCACTCTTTTCTGCTTGATTACAATCTCATGTGTGGGTACTTTGAAATTAGGTAAGTGTCCTGATTAAACTTCCTGTTTACATATTCACTCATTCACTCATATCCGTATGGACTCATGATCCAGTGGTTTAATGGGCTGCTGTCTGTTAACTACCATTATTTATTGTGATGTTTGAATCCTTTCAAGTTTGGCCAGAGGAAGCCCCTGCAAGGGGCTCCCCTGTCTCTGGCATGTCACTGTCATTCTTCAAGAACTTTTCTGCTTTCTGACACAACGCAATTTTCCAGGTCATCTGGTGCCTTCTTTGCCCCAGCCTTGGGGTCAGCCATTCCTCCCAGGAGTACTGGCTCTGTTTGGTGGGGCCTCCCTTGTTCTGAAACCCAAGTGCCAGTTTTGGGCTGGGAGAGGGGGCAGGGGCCTCGGAGGAGGCTGCTAGAGTATCCCCTGCACGCCAGCCACCGCCCCCAGCCACGGAGACCCACTGGGCTCCATGAGCTGACCAGCCCCTCCCAGGGCCCTGGCGTCCTCCCCCGCAGGATCGGTGCCCTGCCCGTCACCTCCGCTCTGCTTGTGCAGCACCGCACAGTCCTCCTTCCCCTTCTTTCCTTGGTTGAGTTTTTAAAAACCTGTTTCTCTATTCTGCTTCAAATGAATCCCCAAATGTTGCTTTACTGAGCCGTTTGTTGTGGCCGCGGCCATGGGTTACAGACATACATCATTTCTCCCTGAGCCTTTCAAAGGGCCCATCACTATGGCAACCACAGTACAGAAAATTGCTTTGTCTCCTTAAATACCCTTCAGAAAAAGGTCATTCGGTGCTAATGTTTTCCAACTAAAACCAGCAATGTAAGCAGAGCTCAGAACATCGTCACCGCGTGTTCTTCCGCGTGTGCGTGTTTTTAGTTGTGTGATTTCAGGAAACTCTCAAATGAGGACTAAATCTGGAGAGTGGAAAGAGTTCTAATGCTGCAGTGTGTGTGCTCCTGCCTGTAATTGGAAGGCAGATGTTTATTTTGGTCCCCGTGGTTGCAGGGCAAGCTTTCCTGGCTCCCAGTGGTGACGTTTTCCCGTCTCTCTGTTCCGGGTGTGGGTTGGGACTGCGAGGGGCACCTGCCGATCTCCACATAGCGGCCCGCTGGGCCCAGGCGCACAGACTCACCAGCTTGGGGGGTCATAGCAGAGCCTGGGGTGGACCAGACAATGGGACACATTTTTGTTGTTGTCTTCCACTCGACCTCAAGATTTTTATATAATCTCTCATTAGCTGGGAGGCTTTATTTCTTGGAATAAAAACCACTTGGGCTGTGTTCTGGTCCCCGGCAATTTCACCCCTTGTGGCTTGCAGGGGAAGAAGTGGACACACGGGTGCCTAGGTCTCAACGCTCACTTCTCTCCAGATGACCTGAGAAGTCGCGTGTCTGCACCTGTGCCTCTTCTTCCTCAAGAATTACCCCCCACTGGGGCACCCGGGGGAGCTCAGTCAGTTGGGTGGCCGACTCTTGATCTCGGCTCAGGTCACGATCTCATGGTGTGTGGGGTCGAGGCCTGTATTGGGCTCTGCACTGACAGCACAGAGCCTGGTTGGGAGTCTCTATCTCTATCCCTCCCCTACTCACGTGTGCTCTCTCTCAAATAAATAAATCAATCTTAAAAGAAAATTACCCTTCATCAAATTCACACATAAGCACATTATAACATGCAAATAATGCTTTGTAGTTTACAATCAAAAACACACGTGTGCACACACACTATTGAATCGTTTAAAAGTACCTCACTATCTCCTAGGAACTAGGGTATTACTCAGCCTCACAGAGCTATTGTTACCCCCAAGAAATCATGGAGGCCCCATATTCCCATTTACCCAATTATCTCCCAAATGTCTTGGACGTATTTTTTTCAATCTAGGAACTATTAAAGACCACACATTGCAGTAGTTTATAATGTCTCCCTAATTTCCTTTAATTCACAACAGTATTCATGGCCTTTTTTTAAGTTTGTTTATTTATTTGGAGAGAGAGAGAGAGGGAGAGAGAAAATCCAAGCAGGCTTCGAGCTATCAGTGCAGAGCCTGACGTGGGGCTTGAACTCATGAGCTGTGAGATTACGACCTGAGCCAAAACCAAGAGTCACTCGGTCCCCCCACGGCCCCTTTTTTCTCTTTTAGTACCTCAGCACCTTGGAGTCCAGGTGAGTTGTGTCACGTGACTTCCACGGTACAGATTGTCTGGCTTTTTCCTCGTGGGTCGATTCAGGTCAGACCTTTCAGTGTGGCCACTGCAGAGGTGACAGGTGCGGTGTTCTTCCTGCTTCGCTGGAGCAGGAGAACATACGATTCGTTGAACCACGTGGTTGAGAGGACTACCGGCCCCGTCACGCATGAATAACTTTGTCCTTTCGGAAGTGGGCGAGAAGCCTGGGGGATGATAAATTGAAGCGCGAGAGTGTCTGTTTCCCAAGGACCTTTATCCAGTGACTTCTGCTTCTGTCAAGTGTGGGTGCAGGACGGTGACACTCCAGCTCTGTCACACCTGCCACGTTTATTAACCAGCTTGCTTTTGTGAAGAAGAATTTCTCTCTCTAGCCTTTGGAAAATAATTCACTGTAGATTCAACTATTCTTTTGAATCCAACGTATTATAATCGATTACCATCATAATTCTTTTTGAAGATCAAATTGTTCCAAGTCTGGCCCGCAGGAGCCTCTCGATCAGGTTCTTGTATCTTTCTGACACACCTCATTTGTCTCTAAGTACTTGTCTGCCTTCTGACAAGAGATGGTCCAAGCTCACTCGGTTCTTTCTCTGCCTAAGGCCCGGAATGACCTGACTTTCTTAAGAAGCCATGATTTCTTTTCGTGAGGAGTGACGTTTATAAACCATGACCCGGGGAGTGGGTATGCCTGTCGTTACAGGGGCGTCACTGCCTGTGGCCCTTGGAGTGGACAGAACCAGGAGTCCCATATTCACACTCACGCTCCAGCTCAGGTCCAACAGCACAGGGTTGTCCATATCTGTGTTCCCCTTCTCTTGTGGTGAGACCCTGGCTTTCCCAAAGAGTAATATATTTTGACTCCTTGCTCTGTGCTATAGCACTCCCAAATTCACTTCAGAATCATTACACCAACAGCACTGGCGAAAGCAAACTTAAGAAAAACTCAAGATTTCTTTGCAGTGATTTTTGTCCTTAGAATGCATTGCACAAGGTGTGAATAGTCTGAGAACTTGTAGTCAGTAGTTCAGTTCTTAGTTAACCTTTTTTTTTTTTTTTTTTTTTTTAATTTTAGAGAGAAAGCACAGAGCGGGGGAGAGGGGCAGAGGGAAACAGAGAATCTTAAGCTCCACACTCAGCACAGAGCCCGACATGGGGCTCAATCTTACGACCCTGAGATCTTGACCTGAGCTGAAATCAAGACTCAGACACTCAGCCGACTGAGCCACCCAGGTGCCCCAGTGAACCTTCTCTGGTATATGAAATTGGCACACTATATACACTCTTTTGTGTTTTCCTTATTGAACTTAATACATGTCCTGGAACTCACCCTACATTAGTTTACAATATTTTCCTGTTTGTAACTGCATAATACATCATGTGGCTATGCTACAGATTATATGGCTGGTTGCTTGTAGATAGGCACTTAGGTAATTATATTATAATTAGAAATACCAGCAATGTGGATAACCTTGTGTGTGTGTTTGTGGAGATGTAGTTCTTGGGGCTGGTTCCTGGAGGTGGGATTTCTGGGTGAAGGGGTAAGTGCACGGTGTTCTTAGGTATGACTGTAGGCGTGACTGCAGGCACCAGCAATGCCCACAGTGCCTGCTTTGCCAACAGGGTGTGTGGTCACACTTTTGAGGTTTTGTCCACACAATACGGGGATATGGTATCCCAGTGCATCCGGGATTTAATTCTGCATTCTTGGATTTATGAGTGAAATTGGGCATCTTTTCATATGTTAAGGGCCTTGTATATGTTGTTTTTTTGTGTTAACTGCTTATGTGTTTTGTCCATCTTTCCATTGGAATTTTGATCTTTTCCTCTATTTTTGAGATCACTTAATTGGTTAGGGGGACTAGCCCTTTATCTGGGAGCAATGTGGCAGAGACTTCTCCCAGTTTGTCTATCAATTTGACTTGATTTATGGTGTCTCACAGAAACTTAAAAAGTTTTTATACCCAATCCATCTGTGCTTTTATTGCATATTAACTATAAGTTAGAGTTTAAAAATCTTTCCTCACACCCTTCTTATCCATATTGTAAAAGAATTCACCCGTTTGTTTTGCTAGATGTTTGTCCGTTCAATCCCTGATCCGTTCATTTGGTCTTTATTCTGGCATGTGATGTGAACTAGGGACCCATTTCTGCCTTCTTTCAGATGGGCCACCCAGTGATCACGATGTCCTTTGTCACTACAAAGTCTGTCTTTTCCCAGCAAGCTGCGACATCCCTTTCTCATGTGCCATCTTCCCATATACCTTTGAGTCCATGCCTGGACTTTTCCACTGGTCAGTCTATCCATTTACCAATACCGTAGTTGTAATTACTGAGGGTTTTTAGTATGTTTTTAAAAAATTTTTTCTTAGTGTTTATTATTTTTGAGAGACAGAGTGTGAGTGGGGGAGGGACAGAGAGAGAGGGAGACACAGACTCCAAAGCAGGCTTCAGGCTCTGAGCTGTCGGCACAGAGTCTGACGCGGGGCTCGAACCCATGAACCTTGAGATCATGACCTGAGCCGAAGTCAGATGCTTAACCGACTGAACCACCCAGGTGCCCCTTTTTAGTATGTTTTAATATCTGGTAGGACTAATCCTCCCTCCTCGCTCTTCTTTTAGAGTTTTTCTAGTTGTTACTGTCTGCTTAATTTTTCATTTAAACTTTAGAATCAACTTGTGTAAATCCAAAATAAAAACTTACTGGGAGTTTTATTTCAGTGTTGTTAAATTTACGTACTATCTCCAGGAGGATTGATATTTTTATAATATTGCATTATCCCATCAGAACAAGGGATGTTTTTGCATTTGCTAAAGTTGTTTTTGTGTTTTTATTTATTTGGGACAGAGAGAGAGAGAGAGTGAGCACGCACCAGCATGAGTGGAGGAGGGGCAGAAAGTGAGAGGGAGACACAGAATCCAAAGCAGGCTCCAGGACCTGAGCTGTCAGCACAGAGTCCAACGCGGGGCTCGAACCCATGAATGATGAGATCATGACCTGAGCCAAAGTTGACACTTAACCAACTGAACTACCCAGGCACCCCATTTTCGTGTTTTTAAAGCTGGTTTAAACTTATTTTCATATTTGTATCTTTTTTGACAAGTTAATTCCTAAGTACTTTATCCTTTCTGTTGCTTTTGTAATGGTGAGTTTCTTCTCCATTATATTGTTCATTGTTTGGGTGTGTACATACGCACGCTGTTGATTTTTATAGATTCATTTTACATTCTTCTATTTTTTTCTTTTATTGTTTTTGTAATTTTTGGTATTGAGTCTCTTCGGTTTTCCAGGAATATTATTACATCATCTGCAAATGAAGTTTTATTTCTTTCCAAATTTCTAATCCTATAATTCTTTTTCCTTATCTAACTATATTCATTTTATTTCCAATTGATTGTTAAATAGTGCAGAGAGTGGGTATTCTTGCCTTGTTTCTGACCTTAATGGGAAATGCATCTATCGTTTCCTATGAAGACAGATGATGAATTCAAGGCTGAGTCTATGTACACATACATGCCTGTATCTATCTGCATACATGTACATGAATGTACACACATGTGTGCATGTGTACAGGTATGGATATACACATATGTGAGTGTGTGTAGAGAAGCATACATTCTTACTGGGTGTTTTTCTCATCAGGATTTTTTTTTCATTATTATGGAGAAAATCGTGTAATCTTTTCCTTACAACTTTTCTTAGTATGGCAGATTATATTAATGGATTTTCTGACATTGATCCAACCTTACAGTCCTGGAAAGAGGAAGTCCTACTTGGACATGATGTACTGTTTTTTAATGTGTTGTGGATTGTTCGTGCTCATATTTTATTTAGGATTTTTTGCATTGATATTTATAAGAAATGTGGATCTGTAGCTTTCTTTTTGGCACTATCTTTATTGCTTTCGATGTCAATGTTATACCCTGTGCTCTAGAGCAGTTTAATGATGCTGAGATTGTCTTGTATTTGCTGAGGACGTCCCCTGTGAAACCACCTAGGCCTTGTCCTTTTGCCTGAGACGGTTCTTTGATAACTTCATGTGTTTTGTCTATAGAAGTAGGTCTGTTCAAGCTTTATTTGGGTCAAGTTTAGCAAATTGTATTCTCCTAGGAAATCCTCATTTTGTGCGGGTTTTTAAATGAATTTGCATAGAATTGTACAAAATCTTACTATATTTTTATGTTCATTTGTTTCATGGTTGTTTCTTTCATCACTTCTTTTTTTTTATTTATTTATTTTTTATTTTAGAGAGAAAGAGCGTAAGCAGGGAGGGAACAGTGGGGGAGGGAGAATCCCCAGCAGTCTCCACACTCAGCACAGGGCCTGATGTGGGGCTTGATCCCACAACTCTGGGATCATGACCTGAGTTGAAATCAAGGGTTACTCATCCAACTGACCCACCCCAGCACCCCCTTTATTTTCTTGATTAGGCAATTATAGAGCTGTCTGTTCATTTCTTTTAAAAGAAACAGCATTTTGATTTAGTCTTTCTCTTTACTATTTTATCATAGCCCATTAGTAGTTCCACGTAGTGATATGTAATAAATAAATATTATATATTACTTGGTTTCTATTCTGTATCACGTGCTCTTACACTTACTATGTTATTTTTTCTGCTTTCTCTTTGTTTATTGTATTGTTATTTTTCCAGCTTTTTGAGTCAGGAACTTAATTCCTTTTTTTAATTAACTTACTATATTTGGTATAATTATTTAAAGTTATAAAATTTCTGCTGATCACTATTTTGATTGTATTCTATGGATTCTGATACATAGTGATTTTATCACACTAATTGTTGGTAATTCTGCACTTTTTATTTGTACTTTTTTTTCAGTCAATTATTGTTTATTACAATTTTTTTTTTAATTTTCAAGAGAAAAGAACTTTTGGTGTTTCAATTCTGTATTCATTGCTAACTTTTTTGTATTTCTATTGGGGATTTATGTTTGTATTTTATTATTAAATTTTATTTGTGATTGATAAGTGGTAAATATCTGTGAATGTTCCATGGGCATTTGAGGAGGACCATGTTCTTGATTTTCAGAGGCAAAGTTAATTAATTTATCATAATATCTACTTTCTGGATTATTCCATTTCCTTTCTGTGTGTGTGTGTGTGTGTGTGTGTGTGTGTGTGTGTGTGCGTGTGTGTGTCTTTTTGACCTTTCTTAAACTGAGAGTAGATGTGCTTTCCCATAAAGTGGATGTTATCTCCTGGACTTTTAGTGGGGTTTTCTTCTCCTTGCCTCTTGTGAAGTTCCCACATCAAGAAAGTGGATTCTGTACTGTTATGTAGATAGGTATTCATGATAGATATGTCTTCATTGTGAACTGTTGCTTTAGGTATCAAAAGTGTTGTTGTTGTCTTTTTAAATGCCTTTCCTGTGCTTGTTCTTTGCTGACTTTCATATTCCTGCTTCCCTATTGGTTGTGTTGGCTGGCACCTGTTCGCCTGTTCAGCATAAAGCACTTTGTCCTGGATGTGTCTCTTCTATACAGCAGCAGCTGGGTTTCACTTTGTGAACCAATATGAAAATCTTGAGTTTTATTTAAAAAAAAATTTTGTTAACGTTTTTATTTATTATTGAGAGACAGAGAGACACAGGGCATGAGCAGGGGAGGGGTAGAGAGAGGGGAAGAATCTGAAGCAGGCTCCAGGCTCTGAGCTGTCAGCACAGAGCCTGACGCGGGGCTTGAACTCACCAACTGTGAGATCACGACTTGAGCCGAAATTAAGAGTCAGACGTTTAACCCACAGAGCCCCCCAGATGCCCCGATATTAGCTTCTCATTGTCACGTGATTTTCCTTTTGGACTTCTGATCACCTTAATATCAGATCTTTGTCCGTCTTCTGTACGAGTGGTTTTCCCTTTGATCCTTTAAAAACCTTTCTTTCTTATTTCCATTTTTTCTGGCTGTTTTTATTCCTGTCCCCAGTGTCCCTTGTTATATATCTAGTTGAGTATATTATCCCTTGGGGGCACCAAACAGTTTAATTTTTACTTCTTTTTCTTCAGTTTCTTCCCTGAATTCAGCAAATTCTCATTCACCTATTTTGATATTAAATCTTTCTGTTTTGTTTTCAGCTTTTGGATTTTTGATGTGAAGTTTTTAACATTTTAAAGAAAAAAATGTTTTATAGTATTTACTTCTGGTTGGGGTATTACAGTTCTCCGTGGTGGGTTTGTTGTTGTTGTTGTTGTTGTTTGTTTGTTTTTCATTTTGGGGGGGTTTTTTTGTTTCTTTGTTTTTGTTTTTTTTGCAGGGAGCACTTTCACCAGCTGAGGTGCCTGTCACTTTGTGTTCCTTTAGAAATATCTTACTAGAGTGGTACTAATGGAGGGCACTATGTAGGCAACAGCATGGGGTTTGGTTCAGTTCAGGGTGTGACTCTTTCTCTGTTTCTGGAAGATTCTTAATTGATACCACTAAGCTCCCCCTACCATTGTCTCCCAAGATTGTTAGACATCCCCACACACTGTCATGACACTTCCTTTTAAGGACCTTGTATTTTAGAATAATATTAGGGGCACCTGGGCAGCTCAGTCAGTTAAATGTCTGACTCCTGGTTTTGGCTCAGGTCATGATTTCACAGTTTGTGAGTTCGAGCCCCGCGCTGGACTCTTCGCTGACCGTGTGGAACCTGCTTAGCATTCTCTCTCTTCCTCTCTCTCTGCCCCTTTCCTGCTTGCTTTTTCTCTGTCTCAAAATAAATAAACTTAAAAACACGTTATAAAATCAATGTAGACTTCTGGAAGAGTTGTGAAGGTCGTGCAGTGTCCCCGTGCGCACCTTTCCTCAGCCACCCCTCGTGAACACCTTACACCACCGTGTGCGTTTATCAAAACTAAGGCCCTAACTTTGGGCCAACGTGTCTACCCTGCCATCACTTTGTTAGGATTGCCCCAGTTTCTCTGCCAGTATCCCCTCCCTATCCCAGGATCCAATCCAGGATAGCACACGCTAACCCCCAGCTCTCTGTCTCTGCAGTTTAGGACAGTTTTTTCATCTTCCCTTGTTTTTACGACTGTGGCACTTTGGGAGGGTGCTGGTCAGGTATCTTGTAGAGCATCCCTCTGGTTTGGGTTTGTTTGCTGATTCTCACGACTAGACTGAGGTGGTTGATTTTGGAGAACGATACTACAGAGGTGATGTGCCTTCTCGTCGGATCGTATCAGGGTGTGTGGTGTCAATATGGCTGTCAAGGCTGACCGCGATCACTGGGTCAAGGTGGTGTCTGCCGACCTCTCCACTGTGAAGTTACTGCTTTCCTCTTCCCGTGCTCTTTTCTTCAGAAGTGAGAGAGTATGTCTTGCCCACTCTCAAGCAGAGGGGCGTCTGGTGCCACCTTCTGGGGAGGGCATCGAAGAATTTGGGCACACACGAAAATCATTACAGCAATTGGTACATTTTAGGGGAGAGCTGTGGAGGCCAATCAAGCATTTTGTTTCTCCTTCAAGTTTTGCCACGTACGTCTGGCATTTATCTACGAATTTTTCTGCAGGCATTATTCTTCTGGTATTCTAATGGTGATTTTGTATTGCTCTTGGTATTTCTATAAGTATTAAGTGGAATTTTTGCTGTCTTCTGTATTTATTCAGTTATTTCTTTCCATCAGTATGGGCTCATGAATATTTATCTTACTTTGAGGGTTGTGATCCCACACTGCCATTATTTGTTAGGTTGCTCATACTGCCCCACATTTGACTTGTATGGGTGCCTCTGGTTGATTGCCGTGCCCTCCTGACATGCATGCATCCTGTTTGTTCATATTTTGAGTAGTTTCTCACTTTGTGTTTCCACGAGACAGTCGAGGTACGTCTTATAGTTTCCCTGCCTGGCCTGGAGGCTTCTCTGGGGAGTCCTGGCTCTGTTTGCTGGGGATGATTCAGAAGCCAGGGGCTGGGGCTGGATGTGCTCCTGCTGTGGGGTGTCCAGCACCCCCAGGAGCTATTTTTTTGATCCACTAGGTTTCCCTTTGGGAAGGTGGGCCTGTTTCTGTCATGGTTTTGTCTGTTCTTGCTCAGAGCTCCCCCTCCCCCGCCTGGCAGAGTGGAGCTGCTCCGGTCGTGCTCCTGGTGTGGCTCCTGGGTTTTGCATGTTTGTTCTGTCTCCAGGTCATGGTGGAGGGATGTGGTGTGCCCTTGGCTTCACAGAGAAGTAATGGGGTCCCAGCCCTTGTGTGGCTACCGTGCTGGCCACTTCACGGGGGTCTGTTAATCTGGAAAGTCCCATCTTTCAGTTCTAGCAAGTTTTCTTGTATTATTTTTTGGATAATCTCACTTCCCTTTTTCCTCTTTAAATATATATTTACTAAATACATGCTATTAGAAGACTCAAAGAACTGAAAAAGAAATGAAAACTTGGCACAGCGTCTGTCAGTGAGCAAAAAAACGTGGTGCTATTTTCTCATTTAGCTGCCACGAAAGTCGACTGTGGATCCTTTTTAGTGATTTTCATCTTGGTTTCCTCATTCAAGCATCTCATGGCAAGAGGAATTCAGGGGAGATTTAAAAGACTGAAGGTCTTTTGTTGGTTTTTCCAAACTGCATAGTATGCCAGCCTGCTGACGGCTCTCTCAGGGGGCTCGAACACCGGCAGGGTCCTGCCCAGGAAAACCCACGAGGGTGTCTTGCAAGCACCCACTCACTGCTTGGCCAGCTCTCTTACTGGAACATGGCTGTGAGTGTCGAATTTGGTGAAATGACCAGCCAAGCTGCAGTGATACAGGTGCAGGTGTGTGTGGGCAGCTGGCCCTGCACACAGTAGGCATCAACTCCATGAACTGGTAGAAGAAATGAGGGGGGCACTTGCAAGTGAGGGGGCCCCAGGGCCTCCGGCCCCTTTCCAATAGCAAAGCCATCATTGCAGAGCAGGGGACATGTGGCCCATCAAGAAGCAGACCTCACACACCTGCACAGGGCCAGCAGCCATCTCTGAAGTGCAGGAGAGACAGAATTGAGGCTTGGAGTCCAGCAGACCTGGGTCTGAATCCAGTTCTTTCCTGGGAGGCCTACTGGGTCATGTGGGCAAGTCACTTTGTGTCCCAGAGCAAGCTCACCTGAACGGCAGATGTAACTCGACCCTTCCCCCACACCTGGGTGGCCCGGTTCTCCAAGGAAACTGTTCTGTGCCCTCCGCTGCTCTAGGGTAAGCTTCTCTCCAGGGTGTGTGGCTGCCCCCCTGGAGGGAGCGAGAGCTGCCCTCTGCCCCCGGCCTCGACATGAGACACCCAGGGCCCAGAGGAGGAATGCAGATGCCTGGGGCCACCACATGGGGGTCGCAGGGCACAACTGGCCTCTCTGGGACAGCGACAATGTCTGAAATTCCATTGGAAATCTATTTTCAAAATTGCTGGATTAATCCTTGAAACTTCTTTCTCTGAATTTCCATCTCCGTCTTCGTTTCCCTTTCCGGATGACTTTCTGTATATCCCACCGATCAAATCGGAAAAAAGGCTCCTATTTTGTGTTTTCTGAATGAAGGGTAGGTCTTTTGTGGCATCCTCCTCTTGTGGATAAAACCAGCATCTATTATCCCATTGATAACTAACTTCCTAAGCAAGTTCCCTCTGCTGCTTTATTCTTTCTGTTTCCTCTTTGTTAATTTCTTTTCTTTCCTATCTTTCCACTTCTGGATTTCTTGTTGGGGATTTTGTGCACTACCTGGAGATTCTTGGCCCTGGACATCTGTCAGGATGCTCTGTTTGCATAGAGGAGGCTTGTTGGCTGCGTCCGGTGGGGGCACATCTTCCCTGTTGTGACGAATGTAACTCCAGGGAGAGCAGTGTTCAACCTGCTGATGTCAGCGAAAACTGCCTTCTGTGCTGCTGTTAAGCTGTTTCTTCGTGTTAGAGTTTGCTCCCCAGCCCAACCTGTTCCTTTCTTGATGTCTACCTAAGAGGGCTACATGTGAAAGATTGTCACTTCTTGTTACAAAGATGCTTCCTGCCTGGAGAATGTGGAACTCTCTCAATGAAAGCCAACATGAGTTAACAGAATTAAGGTGTGTGTGACTGCTCGTGCACGTGTGACCGCGTGTGTGTGCGTACGAGTGTGTGTGGGGGGGGTGGGTGGGCACGAGAAGCAAGAGACAGAATGAGAGGGGAGGGCTCCACGTGGAGGGAGACCCACTAAACAGGTTTACAAAATGCCAACAAGGCTGGAGCGGGAGTGCTAATTTGCCGCGATGCGTGCAGGCCACTGATAGCAAGTTGGGCCCGTGACATTCTGACACTGTCTCTCAGGAAAGGGAAGGACACAGAGGACGCCCGTGTAATTGGAAAGCCAGCTGAGATCTGAGGCGGCTGAGGACGGGGAGGAAGCATTCTCTGCACAATGGCGTTGGTTGAAGGTTGTATATAAGGTGGCCTTATTAAAGTGACAAGGCGATTTAATTCCTTTGTGCACGATGATTCTACTTCATTGATTTACAATGGGAAGGATATAATTTTGCTAGTGTTGGCAAAAAGCTCAAATGTCAGCCTTTTCAAATTACCATACTTGCCTTGTTCAGGATGAATAATGAATAAGTCACCTTTTGTCTACAGTTAAATATTCTTGAATAAATACAAAGAACATAAAAGACATAAATGATGGCCTGATTTATATTTAAAATAAAGATCAACATTGTGATAAATGGTTGAAAACGCTGTGTGTGTAGCAATATGACTCTCCTGATAATTACATTATCGATGAGGGAGCAGCCCAGGTGTAGACGGCGGTTGGGACACACACCGCTCACCTGCGAGGCCACGTCAGGCTGTGGTCCCTAAGGGCTTCGTGAGGGGCAGCCCGGGGCCCAACAGACCCCCCCCCGTCATGCGCCCCCAAAGTCCATGAAGGGCCGGGAGCCCCGGGACCCCGTGACCCTCGGCGCCAGGAGGCACGGAGGCTGATTCACCCGGGGCCGAGGGTGGCTCTCTGTCACCGTTGGGACAGGTTTGTAAGAAATGCTGGACGAGAGCAGGAGAGCAGCCTCATCGGGAAACTTGGCAAATCTGCGGCTGAACAACTGGCATACCTGTACGGTCAAATTCCGTGCAGCCGCTGGTGGGGCAGGATGTGAGAGCCTCTCCTGATGGACACATGTGCCTGCTTTACTCTCACGAAAAAAGCACGTTCTACTCCAGTGTGAAAAGAAAATCTTATTTTTATTAAAAATGTGTATATATGTGTTGGACTCATTTTCTCTAGTTTCCTGAAGAAACAGAACCAACAGAATGCGTGTGTGTCTACAGTTAAATAGACATATATGTATACTGTATACGTGTGTTTGAGAGGCAGATTTAAGGAATTTGCTCACATGACTGTGGGCCTGGTGAGTCTCAGATGCACAGGGCAGCCTGGAGATTCTGACGAGCTGGTGTTGTGGTTCAATGCCAAAGGCCGTCGGGCACAATCCCCTCTTCTTGGGGAGACCTCAGTCTTAGCCTTCGCCTGATTGGATGAGCCTCCCCCCCCCCCCAATTACGGAGGGTAATCTCCTTCACTCAGTCACTGATTTAAATGTTAACCACCCCTAAAAAGTAATTTCATTGAGATTTCCAGACTGACTTTTGACCAAACATCTGGGCCCCGTGGCCTTGCCAAATTGACATGTGAAATTATCACTATATATGTACGACTGAAAGAAAACACATCAATGCTTATTTCTGTGTGATTTTTCTTTTCTGTATATTTACATTTCCTAATTGTTTTTTCAATGAACTAATTGTATTTTTCAATGGAGAACTAATACAACAAAATATGTTTTTTAAAAACCTTGAGTTCCAAATCTGTGTGAAAACCACCCGACTCTTGGTACCTCCGGGATCGTGTTCAGCGGTGATACGTTTGGGTGCTGGACATTTTCCCTTTTGCTGTCGGGGAGCTCCTTCTGTCCGCAGCGCGCTTGCTGGAGCATCATTGCGGAGATGCTGGAGTCTCCTGGAGTCTGGGGGAGGTCGATCTGCTTCCCTGTCCCAGCTCTGCCACTGACATCATGTGTCCCATCCCTAGACACACCACTCACTTTCTGGGCGTCCACGTCCTCATGCATCAGTGGAGGTGTGAAGAGAGGGAGCGTTTGAGGGTCCTGATGATGGTGGGGTGAACTGAACTGGCGTTAGGCGGGCTGAGCTCCGTGGTGCCAAGCCCCGCACGGCGTGTGGAGTTGTACTGAAAACCAGATCTGGTCTGCGTCCCTCACGCCTTTTGAGCGTCCTGCTGGACATCCACGTAGGCGGGAAGATGGTGGGTCCTGAGGCTGCCCCAGCCTCCGTGCGCACGCGGTGCGTTTCTGCACACCATCAGTGTCACTTATTTTCTCCCTGAGGGTGCAGCTGCAAAGGAGACTGAGGAGACTGTGTCCTGGCTCGCGTCTGGGATTTCCCGGGACCCACTGCAGAACGTGAGTGGGGCCTGGCCGCGTGGGCACACCGCCCTTCCACGCGGGCTCGCTGCGACCGCCTCGCGTCTTCTGCGCACGGGGTCTGGGCGTACACGTTACCTTACTGTGCGTTGCTCATATTTCTGATTTACGTTGTAGTTACCGTTCTCTGCATGTTGAAACTTAGAAGTAGAAAGACCCTGCGTCCATACTTTTTGCTTTGGAACAGTACAGGGGCCGCTGCCACTCCGGTCAGTTGGCGGAGAGCCACCCAGACGTTCCGTAAAACATTCCGATTCCACAGTTCTGTTTTAGAACGACCGGAAACACTACACGTGTGTCCTCAGTTTTCTTAGGAGACCGTGTGTTTCCTACTTTCCTTTGTCCATATTTGCAGTGGAGAAAGAAGCTCTGGGGGCCCCCTGTTTCCTTCTACCTCCGCCCCCAGGTCCTGACCCAAGAGGGCCTCATCACTGGCTGGATTGTCGAGGCCCCCTTGTGGGGTCTGGATTACTTCCGCTGCCCATCTCCACCGCGCTCCTCACACGGCCTCAGACACCCCTGTCCCGGGTGCAGTGAAGATCAGTCTGCTCGATCAGGGACCACAGGTCCTGACCCAAGGTTGGGTCGGGTTCCGTTGCACACTTGTAGCTGCTCTTGGTTTTTCTTTGTCGCGCAGAGGCTGTGCACATGTCACGGCTTGTGACGATTGTTTAGTGCCCCACCACAGGCATCCCCCTGCCTGGCCTCCCTTCTGTCCCCACACCCAGCCCGGCTCTGCCACACACAGTGGGTGCCGGTCACATGAATGCAGTGGGCACAGGAACCAAAAGGCTGCTTCACGCTTCTCTCTCGGTCGCAGTGCCTCCCCTAGGGGACTGAGGTCATTCCATCCCTCTCCTGTGTGAACACACCTCACGCAGAGGGACCGTCCCTCGCTGCTCCCTGCACGCCCTCCATCCATTACCTTGATGTTGCAGACAGACATGCAGAAGGTGTTCTCTTCTGTGCGAGGCCATCATTTACCCTGAGGTGCCCGTGAGGAGAACGTGTGTGTGTGTGCCTGAGCGTGTGTGCATGTGTAGCAGTGTGAGCACGCGTGTACGTGGGTCTTTGAGTGTCGGTGTGCGTGTGTACGTGTGTCCGAGCGTGCACGTGAGTGTGTATGTGTGTGCACCAGTGTGAGCGTGTCGGGGGGGGGGGGCAGCGCATGTGTGCAGGAAGGAGTCACTCACAGGGTCAGGCCCGGCCCAGCAGGAGCACGAGGACTCAGGACGCAGGCACAGACGGGACGCTGCGGAGGGAGGTCTGTGGCCCAGTTGGAGGAGAGGTGAGTGGGTCATGGGGGGGGTGCGTTCAGGAGGTCTGCTGGGGGCCGGGCGCCCTCAAGGCCCTGGGTTCCTTCTCTGCTCGCTCTGGTGCTGGAGACGGTTTTCCTGGTGCGAGAGCTGGTTTCTCTCGGAAAGCCGAGCCAGCCACAGGAGGCCTGGTATCTGTGCACGTGTTCTGGGCACCTGTTCCCCCCCTGGGAGGACAGCAGGGGAGGTGTCCTGAGTGGAAGACAGTGCTCAGTCCTCGTTTCCACAGGAGGCGTGGGAGAGTCACCAGGAGCAGAGCAGGACACCCAATGTGCCAGGTTCCGCACAGGTGAGCCACCAGTGGTCCCCAGTGCTGGCCCCCCGGCTTCTGCCTCATCCTGTCGCTGGATGTCACATCTGGAGCAGGTGAGGCCAGTGCTCTGTGACGTGTTCCTGGCAGAGCTACAGACGTGCCAGGCTGGGAAAGCCCGAGAAGCAGCCTACTCCCTCTAGATGGGGTGGGGAGCCCGGCTCCCAGGAAGAGTGTAGACCAGACAGCCCAGCCCGCTTGGGGAACCCAGCTTCTCAGAGCTGGGGCAGAAGGGGGTGTGGCCGGCAGCTGCCTCGTAAGGACACAGTTCTAGTGCAGAGAGGGGGGTGCACTCCCGCCCCCCCTGGAGCTCCCCATGGTGGCCGTGCCGTGGGGTCAGACTCTGGACCCGGTGGGCAGGAAGGGCAGCACACTGGGTATAAGGGGACAGGCTGCCCAGGCCCCAGTGAGGAGCCCCTGTGCCCCTGAGGGACAGTGACAGCCACGTGAAACAGCCCAGTGGCCAGTGTGGAGCCAGGCAGCTCTGTGGGGACAGGGCTGCTGCTTTGTACAGAAATGGGAATGTGTCAGCCCCAGGTCGGGGGAGAAGCCTCGTCCTGTCTGCTTCCTTCCTTGTCCTAGTATTTTATTCAGGACGAGTGTAAGTGGAGAAGGGAAAACCGGGTTAATACTCCCTCTGGGAATGTGCGTGAGGGCTCCCTGCTGGCAGACAGCACTGCACAAGCTAACAGAAGCCCAAGGTCGCCAGGCTGTCCACTGGGGCGCCGCTGGGCAGGGCAGGTGCTGTGGCTCCAGACACCAGGGTGCGCCTCTCTGTGTTCTGTGCCTGCTCCTGGGAAGGTCCCTGGAAAGCAGTTTAGCCTTTTCTTTGTGCGATCATGCTGACCCACGGAAGCACTGATGAATCGGTTTTCATTCAAGTGTGATAGTGTGGTCGTTGCAGGACTGACAGCTGTGGAGCACCGTGGTGGCGGGCGCTTTGCAAACGGGAGTGAGCCTTCTCCACTTTCCCGGGGCCCAGGGGCATTGCCCAGGGTGCTCCACGTCGACGAAAAGCGAGGAAGGGGCTTGTTGGAGACTTGCTCATCTTGCTTGTGGCCTGCTTAAAGCAGCTGCCTTTTGTGCAGGAAGAACGACAGGTGTTTGCAGACAGCGGAGCAGGTGTCCTGGAGAGACATTCTCCAGCACCTAGAATCTGCATGCATTAAAAAGTTTTTTTAATATTTTATTTTTGAGAGAGAGCAGGGGAGGGGCAGAGTCTGAAGCAGGCTCCAGGCTCTGAGCTGTCATTACGGAGCCCGATGCGGGGCTCGAACCCACAAACCGTGAGATCATGACCTGAGCCGAAGTCAGATGCTTAACCGACTGAGCCACCCAGGTGCCCTGAATCTGCATGCATTTTGAGAGGGTGCCTGGGTGAAGGCAGAGGCTCTCAAATTGGAAATTGCCTTGCTCTTGCTAAACCCAGATGCCAGCGCCCACCCCCCAACGTGTTTCTATCTCTAGAGAACCGAGGCTGCTCACTTGACCTTTTCTGCCTCTCAGAAGACAAGTTTGCAATATGCTCAGCGCTGAGTCTGTAATAGGAAATGCCCAGGACTGTGGATTTCAGGGTGTGTGCTGTGCGAGATGCTGAAATGTGGCTGTGCTGTGTGTGTGTGTGTGTGTGTGTGTGTGTGTGTGTGTGAGTGAGACGCTGCAGGGTTGCTGACAGTGGGGTGGTACTTGGACCGCCTTCCTTGTGTCACTCCACCTGCCTCTCTGCCGAGAGCTGCTGGCCGGGCCAGGGCCAGGCTCCAGTCGGCGGGACAGGTAGCGTCCCAGCCCGGACCACAGAAGGCGCATGAGGCTAGGGTCGGGCTAGGGCTCTCCCCTGGGGACCAGGTGGTGTGAAAAGGCTGCCGTTCTCACTGTCGCTGCAGGTTACATCCATCCTGGGGAATATGAACGTGCCCGTCACACGTGAAAACAATCCTTTCTGCCTCTGTGCCTCTCTTCCTTCCCAAATGTCGAGCTGCTGTGCAGACACGTGTCACTCTGGCCCGGTCCCTGAGAGAAGAGGTATTTGGCAGGACTCATGCTGCTTTCACAGATGGAAAATTCGGGGCGTGAAGTTAGGATGCGTTCCGCTCGCCTCTGTGGCTGCATCAGAATTGGACACAGGACATCCAGCACCGGCTGGACTGAAGCTGTGCCATGTGACTTGGGTGCAAAAGAAGCTGAACAGGGCGGTGATTCCTGATGAATGCAGCGGTGAGGTCACGGAGGACATGCGGGCGCGGAGACCGAAGGCCCCGCGTGAGCTTCACCGACTTCCTTGTTGGCAGCTGAGACCGGACCAGCGTGGCCTCGATGCCAGACCCCTTTACTGCTTCATTAACCCTCTGACCAGCCCCCGAGATAGTACAGCTTGTCACCCTCACCTCCCAGTGTGAACCAGAAGGAACAGAGAGGCTAAGAGACTTCCCCACGGCCACACAGTGCAGGATTCCTATTCCACTGTCTCCACGACCGCCCTCTCTGCCGCTCTGCCTGAGGCCGGACTGGTCGGAAAGACACCACTGGGTGTGTGTCTCTGAATCCCCCCAGTTGGGGGTGGGGCTGGTGGCCGAGGCAAGTGGACGCAGTGTTCCGTGGGGGACACGTGCTCGAGAAACCGAGAAGGAGGTCTGAGCAGAGCCCCTGCCCAGATGGGAGTGGGTGCTGGACCCAGCCATTTCCCTGTCAGCTCTGGAGTCTAAGACAAGCCCTTAGAGAGCTGTGACTGTGTTTGACTATGTCTAATGATTTTGCAAGAAGGGGGTCAAGATGGGCACTGGTGTCCTGGGAGGAGAATGGTGGGGCAATGGGATTGAGAGCGAGTTTTCTGCTGGTTCCTCATCCCATCAAGACTGTGGGCCCATCTGATCAAGACCATGACTTCCTCTGAACTGGATCTGCAGCGTGTCCTTGGTTGGCAAGGCTGGAGAACGCCGGGAGCCACGTCTGCTGGGTGCTGGCCTGCGGCAGGGTCCCTCCCTCAAGTGCAGGCTCCCGGGCCCAGCGGCCGGTGCACACTCCCCCTTTCTGGGCAGAACGCCGTCTGTCCACACATAACCAGCCCAGATGGAACTCGTGACATCATCTCATGGAACCGAACTGTGCTTGGGGCACTTTGCCCAAGTGAACCGTGGTTGTATTTACCGTGCTGGTCGCAGATGCCGCGTCTGAAGTCACCCGGGAAGCGGGCAGAGAGCTGACGGGAGCAGGTACGGCGTGCGTGGGTCCTGCCTGCGGGCTGCACCAGCCAGGGTGTTTTCTGGGCTTCGCGGACTTCTCTGGTATTCTCACTCCGCTTTGCGATTTGGAGGTGCCGTAGTCTTTCATGAGTATCACTCAGATGCAGCTAAAACCCCTCATCTCTGGAGTGCGAACTGGGTGCCCTCGACTTTTCTCTCTGCAAAACGGTGAACCTTTCGTCATACCAGATGCATTCTAAAATATCTGATGTATTCAGTTTTAATGCAAAAGAGATTTAATGGAAGAACTTTTGTTTTATCTGAGGAAAAAAAAAGCTTTGTCTACCGTTGAGAGTTTCTGGTTTCATTCGTTGGACAGAAAGCTGTAAAATCCCTTCCTTCTGCCATAATAGGCTTAATGCACTTGAAGAATAAACGTGGGGTCCCGAGCCTCCTTTGTGCCTCACTCAGCCTTTGCTGGCGTGTCCCTTCTGATCTTTTGTATACCCAGTCCCTTTTTTCTATTTAAAAAACCTTCACCCAAATACCCATCAAATGCGACTGCATTAAATATAAATACATCCTCCCTCAATTGTCTACAAAGCTGTGCTCAGCGGCTCTGCCAGGAAAATGCAAAGCCAACCTTTTAAAGCCTTCTTTGAAAACCCGGAGGAAAATTACTCCCAGACTCTGTTGATTTCATAAATAAGTAAAAGAAAAAAAATAACTTAAATGCATAAAACAAAAATCGACCCCACTGGCCTGAGCTTTTATTCCGGGTTTACAGGCAAGAACATCCAGAAGAGACCCCCACCTCCTCTCTGCTGCCTCCACCACCACACACTGCCCGTCGAGCAGCTCTCCACACCGGGCCCTGCCCTCCGCCCTCCCTGCGGCCCCACGCAGCCTAGAGGCTGTGGGGGTCCTCCGTTTACAGCATTCGTGGCAGATTGAAAAGGGGTCTTCTCCTCCCGCTGCAACACCCTTTTAACCAGAGCCGGCGCGCGGCTCTGTCTGTGGTGTGCACCTGGGCTGTGTCCGCGGTTTGCTGTGGCTGCCAGAACCAGGCGGGGCCGTCCCTGTCCCCGCCCTGAGCCCCTGCCTCAGGGAGTCATGGCTGTCCTCCCCTCCCAGGACACCGCTGGCCCTGGGAACAGGCCCAGGCTCGCCCGCTGGAGCCTGAGACGCGGGGCCCTGCCTCGAGCAGCCAACCTGCACACCAGAGCTCGCTGGTGGCCTCGGACTGCAGGTGTCGTGGGGCCCTGCCTCGCTCGGGCCGCGGACCCGCAGAAGCAGAGCCTAAAAGGCAGCTGTTGTGTCGGGCGGGCTTTGTTATTCAGCAGAACCTGAGGGTGACAGGCCGCCCTCTGTGTGCCTGGTTTACCGGGGACAGTGAGTGGGGTTCGCTGACATGCTCCCATGGAGGTGGGTAATGGGTCCCCACTGGTCTGCCATCATACCACCTAGGACCTCCTGGGGCAGCTGGAGGAGTAAGAACCAGAGAGCAGGCTCCCAGGCCCCACATTGGACCCAACGTCTCCCTGATTTGATTGGTCTGTGCCCTTGTTAAGTATTCTGAGCGTCGCCCCCGCCATAGTGGACCGCTGGGCTGTGCCCTCAGCCTCTGGCGCCTCCCAAGCCCCATCACCCCGCTTCTCAAGCCCGGTGGAACACGAGCTCAGCACTTCGCAGAGGCCAGTGAGGGAAATGCTTGTTTCTGTTGGGGCTGAGGCAGCTGGGCCGGGTGGGTTCAACACAGGTCCTGTCCCCAGGCCAATCCTGGCTCATACCTGTAGCCTGGTGTGATTATTAGTAGTCTCCTACTCGGGAGACAAGGACATGGTCACCATGCCCTAGAGAAAGCCTCTCAAATCTAGTGGGGCCAGGAGGGTGCAGGACAGGGCTTCACGGGAGGTCTCTTGGGTTGGGCGTGGGGTTTGGACGTTCCAGTCGGAGTCACGCTGCTGGCTTGCGTGTGGGAGTCCTCGGTTTCCTCGCCTGTGAAATGGGGATGATGGTTCAGTGACTTGTGACTGGGGTGCTGGGCTCAGCCGGTAGATGCTCTGCTCCTGCTGAATGGCACAGAGGGAGGCCTGGGCTGGGACCTGGGCTCAGCACTGATGTCTCTGTGGACGGAGGAGACCGTGAGGTGCGTTGGCCGACCCGTTTGGTTCTCTCCCAGCTGTCCAGAACCGCACCTGTGGGTGGGCTCTGTGGCGTCCTCTCTAGCTGCTTTGAGGCCAGACTCTGGGGAAGCCAGACATCTTCTGTCCTTACTCCTGGAGACGCTGTCCATGGTGCCCACCCCCTTCAGACAGTCCCCGACCGCAGCCTTCCTGTGAGCCAACTGCCCTTTGCTGTTTTCTTCCCTGTTTTCCCTCTAGAATATTCCTCCCTCTGACGGTGTCTCTTTTGTCCACGTTGTGAAGGGGCTCTCCGACCTTGTACTCTAGCTGAGAGCTCTGCCTTCCCATCGAAAACCCTTCAGCACTATTGATTCGCTTGCCTTGATTTGGGCAAGAACACAGAACAAGAACACAGAACAGCTCTGAGACTTCCTTCCTAACCGCGTGTGAGGGCAGGTGGGTGCGTGCGTGTGCGTGCGTGACGAAAATGAACTTGGTGTCCACACATCGTTCTAGCGATTCTGCACCAGCTAACAGTTAACTCACGGCGTTTCTTGTGCCAAGTCTGGCTTATGAGGGTGGCTTTGACTTTGGGGAGTAATACTTTGATTTCTATAGGAGGAAAGATGTTTTCATTTTGGAGCCCTGTCTTCTCTGCTGGCTGGACTCTTTGTACCACACGTCCATTAAAGGACCAGCATGCTATGTGCTCAGCTGACTTCGGCCGCTCTCCTTGGCCCTCAGCCGCCGGGAGCCCCTCGGTCTTTCTCTGGCCTTCAGGGAAGCTCTCATTCTCTCGCTTTCTTATATCGGACCTTTATTTCCCTTTGCCCTTCTCCTTCCGAATGCCTGTGCCGCTCCTGGTGTACTGGCCCAGCAGGCACAGTGGATCCGCATTCAGGCAGAATCTGCACTCAGGTGTGACCCACAGGGCCAGGTGGACCCAAGGTGAGGTCACATTGCCACACCTGCCCCGCTCCCCCCTCCGGAGGCCCAGTGAAGCTCCACTGATGATCCGGGCACGCGCTGGAAGGCTCGAGACCGTGCAGGATACAAATCCTGGGAGGACTTTACTGGAAGGAGTGTGAGGTCTCCAGGCCCTTTCCTGAAATAACGCGTTCCACTTAGGGGTCTGGTCTGCACGGGTCAAACAGGTATAAATGTATAAATGTGACTTAGGTACCTCCACATCCGGAGGGAGCGTGTGGCTTGGTGACCGTCCTGGTCCACGACTCTTGGGCTCCCACGCTTACCAGAAGAGGCCTTGTCAGGACAGTTCGCTTATCCCGAGCTAGACTGTGGTCCCATCTGTGTGGAGGCAGGTCTGGGCAGTGGGGAGCCGGGTCTCCCTCTCAGCTTCCTCAGGTGTGAGTGTGGGGAGCGCCTGCCCAGGCATCAGAGGTTAGTGCGGTGGGGGGAGGAGAGGGGAGGGGAGGGAGCCACCTGGCTGTCACGTCTGGGGATTTCTAAGGCAGAGCTTGCACCCGAGCAGGTTTTGGGGTGACTCTCTCGGGAATCTCCCGGCTGCTATGTCTCAGTAGCCATGCAAGCCCTCCGCACTCAGACCCCCTTCTCCGAAATGGGGGAACGGTGGCCCCCACTCTGCAGAATCGCTGTGGGAGTCAAGGGCTGAGACACGAACAGCTCCCACAGCACAGGGTGCCAAGATTCCTGGTGACGGTGCTCTGAGTGTGCCCAGGAGGGTGTTTCTGGACATCCTGACAGGATGGGAGTGTTGGGACTGCGCGAGCGAGGCAGCTCTACGGGGTCTGCCTGGGGCCAATAGGATGGCAGCTCGCACCTTCCCTCTGCTGATGGTGGAGCCGGGACATGCGTCTGCCCCTGCCTCAGCCCTGCTTCCTCCCAGGCCTCAGACCTGCACCGCGGGCTCTCCCGGGGCTCCAGCCTGCAGAAGGCGGGTAGGAGGTGGACCTCAGCCTCCATGGTGGTGTGAGCTGAGACCTGGGGACAAGTCTCTGTCTCTGTCCTGTTGGTTCTGGAGAAACTCGACCGGTACTCGCTAGGGCTCACCTCTGCACGTGATGGGCACTACCACCATGGCCTTAGCTCTCACTCACCTGCCCAGCCGGGGCGCCTCACCCCTTTCCAGCCAATATGTGATGGGAATGACCACCAAGTGGGGGACGTGCCAGCCAGTGTTTGCATTTAGAGGGGATCTAGTCTCAGGCCCCATACTTATCATACAGGCCGGGCCTCATCGTGACGACCACGGTGTGACCTGGAAGAGGGACGTAGGCAGGTGGCCCTGGGTCAGCCATGCTGGGTCTGGAGGTGCTGACGAGGCAGGCCCCCGCACAGGAGAGGACAGGCCGTGAGAAATAACCCCAACGCAAAGCGGCTCCTCCCCTGACTCGTCTGCTTGAGCTACCTCTGCTCCTCCCACCCTCAGCCTCACGCTCCTGAAAGTTCCAGGCGAGGCCAGCCTTGCCAACATCCCAGAGAGGCTGCAAAGCAACCCTGCGACTGGTGGACGGTGCTGGGCATGCCGCCCTAGTGGGGTATAGTGGGTGCGCATTTGGTCTTTGCCCCCAGGGCCTGGCATAGAAATCCTAACACGCTAGAATTTCCCCGGGAGGTCATTTGTTATTCATTACGAGCCCTCGCCACACTTGAGTTTATGAGCTGATTCCTGTCCCCTGGAAGCAACTGGCCTGTGGAAGGGTTGGGACTTCAGCTTCCCCCCTGAACTCCTGGGAGGGGACGGGGTTGGAGATTGAGGCCAGTCGGTCAGACTCCAGATAGAAACCCTGGACCTGAAGTTCTGAGAGCTGCCTGGCGGTGGATGCGTTGATGGTTCGGGAGGGCGGCCTGCCTGGCAACAGCACGCGTGCCCGCTGTCCCCTGACCTTGCACTGAGGGTGCGTTTTCATCTGGCTATTTATTTGTATCCTTTATAACAATGCAGTAATCCTAAACAGTGTTTTCCCGAGTTACAGGAGCTGTTCTAGTGGGTCACCGAACCTGAACGGACCCCCAAATTTGTCCCTAGTGGAGCACAGTGCTGGAGGTCTAGGGACCCGGACCTTGGGACTAGCCTCGGAAAGGGCTAGCTGTCTTGTGGGACTGAGCCAACTGGGAAGTTAGTGTCAGAAATGGATCGAATGAGAAGACAGGGAGTCGGCAGGAGAAAACTAGGGGACAGCATATGGGGGAAATGTCCACCTGCCCCCCGGCCTCCTGAATAGCCTGTGCTTCTTGTCCCAAAGCCATGTGTGTTCATCATATGGGAACAGGTCTGCCCCGAACCCCTAGGCAGGTCCAGCCAGGTGTTTGCTCACAGAGGGGAGGCTGCTGGTGGTGTGAGTGGTGGGGGGGGGGTCACTTAGTGCCATCCTTTGGGTGGTTTGGATGCATTTTCCAGGGGGAAGGAGCACAAGGGCAGGTCCGGGGCACGTTTGCGGTGTGGGTCTCCCTTCAGGATGTACACAGGTGCTGGGTCCGACGGCCGTGCGTTGTCCCAAGTACCGCCTGAAGGCTCGGGAGACAGAGCTCCCGTCACCGGAACCACATCACTGGGCCCGTTCGGGATGTGCTTGTCGAAATCCAGAAGAAGGATTTGAAATAGAAATCTCCTAAGGGAGGTTCTTTACACTTTGGGTTGAGTGTGGCTCATTTCTTCCTGCTGCATATGCGGTCCTGTCTGGACCCCAGCTTCCAGATGTGCACTTATTTCAGGAGCCTGTGAGTCAGCTGCAAGGGGCCAGCTTCTCTCTCTCGGGGGTAAGAGAGGAGAATGGAGAAGAAGCAGGTACTCAGTCAAATCACAGAGTCACAGCGTCAAGGCAGAGTTTTGAAAGATAGAGATAAAACTGGACAATGAATAAAAAATTGGAAGTGATTTTATCCTGGTGTAATTTTGAGATGTGCCGCTCAGACAGCAGATGAGTAACAAGTTTAAGGACAGAGTCACGTGCCTCACAAATGTCTCGTGACTGTTGAGTGCCTCGTATCGCGTCCTCCAAGGCAGCCCGGCTGCTCGGAGGACACGGTGAGATGTGTCATGGGGGCTCGATTTGCACGGAGGGCTGAAACGTCAGGACAAAAGTGTAAGACATTTTGAGCCTCCTGATGACCTGATCGGACTTTTAGGAGCCCAGGTTATATGGTTCCTGATTTCAGACGGTTGAGGAACTACTGATGGAATAAAAGGTTTTCTTTGTTGATCAATGCTTCTGCTCCTTCGCTTCCGGATGCTGAAAGGCAGGTGACAGTTCTCAGCCACCTGGGATCTGGGCCGGGACGGGGAGACCACCTCAGGGGGACCGAAAGAAGTTCTGAATTGTCTGAAAATGTAAGTGAAACCTCCTGGTTTTATTTTT
The DNA here is from genome assembly GCF_018350175.1 of Felis catus. Lineage (NCBI taxonomy): Eukaryota > Metazoa > Chordata > Mammalia > Carnivora > Felidae > Felis > Felis catus. The sequence continues at coordinate 80,764,396 of NC_058368.1, forward strand.
ATTTTTAATGTTTGTGTATTTTTGAGACAGAGGGAGACAGAGCATGAGTGGGGGAGGGGCAGAGAGAGAGGGAGACACAGGATCGGAAGCATGCTCCAGGGTCCAAGCTGTCAGCACAGAGCCCGACGTGGGGCTTGAACCCACGAACCGTGAGCTCATGACCTGAGCCGAAGTCGGAGGCTCAACGGACTGAGCCACCCAGGTGCCCTCAAACCTCGTGGTTTTAAAGATCGCTTTGTTTTCTTTTTTTTAACATAAACAAATTGGTAACATTTGCATTCATGCTCATGTTCCCTAATTTTGTTAATTGTGCCACATTCAGAGTTTTAGCTTTCTTAGATGGCTAGTCTGTCTGTACTGTCTGAAGACATTTCATGCTAATAGTTTTATTGAGCAGCTATTATGTGCCAGGCTCTGTAAATCCAGAGACAAGTGAGTGGGGCTCCTGGTCCTCCAGGAGCTCATATTTAACCAGGAGGCTCTGATCTACCTACAGGCAAGTCACAAGTCCCGCGGGGCAGAACTTTCTGGCTCTGTGGACACCACAACGGCTTGCAGGAAGGCTCCCTTTCCTTTTTGGCTTTCCCTGTGTACTTATTGTGAACGTAAAGTCATGATGAGAGGGGTGTGCTTCTCACCTATTTTGTGCATTGCTGCGTCCCCTCAAGTTAAGATGTCTTAAAGGCCAAGCAGGACCTTGCTTCGTAAGCCCGCACCACACACACTGAGGTAGCTGAGATGCCACCTGGCTGCAGGTCGGCCACCACTGGGGGGGGCGGTCGCCACCGCCAGGTGAGGGACGAGCAGCTGCTCTCTGGGGGGAGGCTGGTTTCAAGCCCCCACAGCTTATCTGTCGGGTGTGGTGGTTTCGTTCAATCTTGGTCAACTTCTCTAAGTCGGGTGGCTCTTACCCGCTCAACTGATAGCAGTGCTTTTCTAGCTTGAGGAGGATTCGGGGCCGCGGGGGGCGGTGCGTTAGAAAGCAGGTTTTTAGGGCCTCACAACCAGGCGGACCCAGAGACTTCTGCTTCTCATAAACTCCCCAGGTGATTGTGACATGAGCAAGGCCCATGTTTGGAACACTTGCCCCTCTGTTTGGCGGGCGCCCAGCGACACCTGCAGCCTGGTGTCCCCGCCCCCTGCTTCCCCAGGCCTACCTGCCACCTGGGAACTGCTGTCCCTCCTGACTTGGTGCTGCCTCCTCCACCAGCCTCGCGGGTCAGCTTTCCCTGGGACGCAGGCTCATGTTCCCCACGGATTAAGCCACGTGTGGGCTCTTTCTGCGACCTTCCCGTCAGCTCCTGCCCTGTGCCTCACAGATGCCAGGTGATAGGCAGTAGGTGTTCACTCGTGTTTACTGGTTGATGGAGCCACATCTCCATTCCACTCTTTGCTTCTGCCTAAGCGTGGGCCGCCATAATACCACAGGCAGGGCAGCTGACGTAATGGACTTTAATGCTCATGGTTCTGGAGGCTGGAAGTCCGAGACCAAGGCGCCAGCAAGGCTGGTGTCTAGTGAGAGCCCTACTTGTGGCCTGCGCACAGCCTTTCCTTGGTGCGGAGAGAGGTGCTCTTCTTTGTGGAAGGCTGCTAATCCTGTGAGATGAGGACTCCACCCTTAGGACTTCTTTTGACCTCCATTGCCCCTGGAAGTCCGTGTCTCCACGAAGAGTCATGCTGCTGGTTAGGGCTTCAATGTGTGCTTTACGGGAGGCCACAGTACTGTCCACAAGGGCGTTCTGGGCACAACTGCAGGTGCCATGAGTCCGAAAAAGAGGTTGATTCTCATTGTTCCCACTCCTGTATCTGTGAATTCTCCTGCTTACTAAAATTTATTTGTAACCCCAAGTTTTTCACAGTGCGTCAAAAAATTTGAGTCGAGCGCTGTGCCCATTCCTGGCCAAGGTAGAACAATACAGTACCCCTACTCCTTGTTTCGTCCTTCTGCTTTTTTTTTTTAATTTTTATTTATGTTCGAGAGACAAAGTGCACGAGCTGGGGAGGGTCAGAGAGAGAAGGAGACACAGAATCCGAAGCAGGCTCCAGGCTCCGAGCTGTCAGCGCAGAGCCCGACGCAGGGCTGGAACTCACGAATCGTGAGATCATGACCTGAGCTGACGTCAGACGCTCAACCGACTGAACCACCCAGGCGCCCCGGTCCTTGTGCTTTAAAAACACATCCTTTTTATGGGCTTAGTGCCACGTTTTCAGCCTTTTGCGCTTTTTTGGTGTGGTTTTGCTGTTTTAAGCGGGCCCCACGCATAGTGCTGAAGCACTGCCTGGTGCTCCTAAGTACAAAGTGGTGATGAGCCTCATGGAGAAAATGTGCGGGTCAGAGAAGCCTCGTTCAGCTCTAAGTTATGTGCTGTTGGCCATGAGTTCAATGTTAACAAAACAATATACATTAAAGCATCTTTAGACGGAAACACACATAAAACAAAATTACCGATTGATCGGTTGGTTGAAAATGTCATAACCAGAGGCTTGTAGGCACCTACCCCTGCGTTTCCCCTGAGAACAATGGCTCGGTGTTTGCTAATTCAGTGTTCATGGTGACTTTATAAAACATCACTGCCATAAGTATTTGAAGGATACTCAAATGTGGAATGGTCTGTATTTTATGAATTGAACAGGCAGTTTCCAGAATGCTGAGAAGCCCTCAGAAGTAAGAGACGTGCTTTAGTTGGCTTATTGTTATCTACCCAATGCCGAATGCTTAACTGTAAGCATGTGAATGCTTGGGGGGGAGTTTGGCTTTTTAAATATCAGCTTTGACATTGTCAACATGTGGTGTTGGTGGTTACAAGACGGTGGGTCTGCTCCGGAGCAAAGAGGGATCACATCGTTGGAAATGACCTATTACGACCGGACATCTTCTTGTTTCCTACTAAACAGTGACACTCCGATTGCCTGACTGACAGAAATGCCAGGAAACACCAGCATTTGACATTTGAATTTGACAGCCTTTACGAAGTGTAATGGCCAACCAAAGTAGCTTCACCGATCTTTGGTCTGTTTGTTTTCAAGTATAAATACTGCTTTCCTACTGAAACCTTGAAGATGACGCATTCTTCACTTATAAATCCCAGTGGTGCCATTTGGTAAGCTAGGAGAGGCATTGCCCCACTAATAAGGAGATTTTTAAGGGCATCCTCCCGGAAGTCTTGGTTGGTCCCATCTTGCCCGAGGCATCTACGTGAGCAGGCCATTGGCGGGGGCACCTGGAAAGCCAAGTTATTACAACGTAGACCCTATTTGCATAATATCAAGTGCGGGTTTCTTTGGCAACCCTGCTAGCTTACCCATTCTTGCTCAAATATTAATGACAAGAGAAGTGCCATGCATGCGGGGAAAGCCATTTTAGCGACGGCCACCTGTATCATTTAAACATTTACCCCCAAGCTGGTTTTGTGAGCAATCCAGTCGTTGCAAACTTACGGCTCCCTTGGGCAAATGACAACGAACAAGCCACAGGCACGCAGCCTCAGGGCGGGTCCGGGACAGCCGGTGCAGGTGCAAGGCTAGCTGGGCCAGCATCCGGGACACCGGGCCATTGTTTGCAGCTGTGGGTTTTCCCACTTCCAATGGAAGGATATTCCAGCGTGGGGGAAGATTCTCCTCTGTGGAGCCCGTGTCAAGCCTGGCCCGCGTGACAACGGCGAGCCAAGCCCGACCACGGGCACCCGATAGCCCTCAGATGTGGCTGCGAGAGGTGTTGGCTCCTGCGTGAACTTTGTCCCTGGGTGTGTGTTTTGGAGCTTGCCCGGGTGACATTCAGCCTCTACATTCATTTTTATGATAATTCCGAGTAAATTGTAGAGCAGTAAGCTCTTCAAGCCTGTCTTTCTTGTGAAAGCCGCGAATCAATCAGCTGTGGGCTTTTTTGGGGGCTTTTCAATGTATAGTGATCATTTAGATTTGACGTGCATTGTGAGACCCTAGCTTGCGCCCTCCCTCCGGTCTGTCATTAATTCCAGCCCTCGCTATTCTGAAGTACAGTGAAGGATGGCGGAGAAATCATTGCCCTCTTCAGCTCTGTTATTGCACAAAATAGCAGCGCAATAATTTTTTGTCAATGTTTTACTCTAAAAGCTTTCTACGTCAGTTTTGAAAAGGAAGCAATAAAGCCCATTCAATGGTATGAATAAAAATCCTTTGAGGGTTAGGGCAGGGCTTCTTTTCTTCAGCTGGTAATCAAATTGGAGCTAAAATGAAATTGAGTTTTCTTATGAAAATAGCCTTTGTTGCTGGGAAGGCTGGTAATTCATAAACAATAACCCGCTCTTTTGTGTGGGTAATAATATATTCATGTTCTTTCAATAGGGTAAAAGCCAGACCTAGTGCATTATGGTACAGTAAAAATAGCTGAAGGGGCTGGCTGGAATGATCTTGAAGAAGAAACGTGGCGTTCGGTGACTTTGGCTTTCAGCATCCCTCTGAAATGGGACTTTGCCTGGATCTGTGCTCTGGTTTTCGTTGTTGATTTGTCGCTGCCCTACGATATTTGGTTAATTGCGGATGGTCTCAAGCTGTGCTCGTCACTGCCACGGCCGCCGCGGCTGCCGGAGCCCCAGCCGGCTGCCACAGGACGTTGTCATTCACAGGAGCAGGCTCTCGGCGCCCACGAGGACAGGAGCGTCCCGGAGCCCTGGACCCGACAGGCAGCTGCACGCAGGGCACAGGAGGTAGGCTGCTGGGTGTCCCCTGCAGGAGGAGGGGGTGTCCTTGGTCGATGGGGAGAGGGGTGAGGTGGTGGGGGCACAGCCTGCTGTGCTTTTTCTGCTAAGTGGTCGGGGGTCCGCAGGGGGAGAGCGTCTGGTCGTCTGAATTGTGGTGACTTCCAACCGGATCACAGGTGGAGCCCACAGGCGGCTCTGCCCTCCAGCCGGTGCAGGACCCTTTTGAGGGGGCGTGTGTGTGGGGCCACCGGGCCGTCCTCTAGGACCTGGTGGCACCTGGGTGCAGGGTACTGTGTGACCCATAGGTGGAAAGACTGTCCTGCTGAGACGTATGTGCGCTGACCTGAGCTTGGAAGCTGCCTGTGCAGGAGTGATGCCGTTGGGAGTCAGATGGGGCTGGAACTGCCACTACGGATGTTTCGCCGACTGTTGCTACTTGGGCAACAGTGACTTTTGTTCTCTCTCTCAAGTTGGTAAAAAGTTATGTTTTGGCAATCGCAAAAATGTGTGGCAGCTCTACCTTCGGGTTGGATTGTGAAAATAGCCGTGGTGTTCCTGGACCCAGATGGAGGGGCCAGGGCCACTGAGATAAAGGTCACTTTGCGTTGGATCGGACACAGAGTTGAAAGAATGAAGCTCTAATCTGTCTAGGTTATTGAGATTGCAAACATAGAAAGAAGGTTCTGATAGAATGCTCTAGCTGTTTAGGAATCAGTTTTGGTTGCCTTTGAAGTTCCATTTTCTTGGCTCTGAACATCATTCAATGGAAAAGAAAGGAAGGAAGCAAGGAAGGAAGGAAAGAAAGGAAGCAAGAAGGGGGGCGGTGGAGAAAGGAAAACCCTTTTGCCTGCTGAGAAATGTAGAGGATGGCGTGGGCAGTGTTAGCACCGGTCGGAAGAATGTCATTCCTGCTGGATTTTGATTGTTTGGCGGACTCGGTCCTTTCATCGTCACTGGTAGTCTCACTCAGGGGTACCTTTTTTGTAAAGGTCCCACGGAATAATGTGCTCTCCTGGCTTACGCTCAGGGCTTTGCAAAACCTGTCCTCGGTTCAGAATTGGAGAATGAACTTGAGATGAAGACCAGAGTGTGCAATTTTAAACCAGCGAACTTGGACAGTTTCAGAGACGCTGAATCCGTTGACGGCTTGCCCCCGTCCCCCCCCCCCCCACCGTGGACCTGAGAAAGCAGGGGTGAGGGGGTAGCAGCAGTGTTTACCTGCACCCAGATGTGGCAGGGGTGTGTGCGGGGCCGATGCTGGCCAGCAGGTATTTCTGTGTGTTGTTTTGGAATTTTAACAATGAAATTGCGTGCTTCACAAAAGAACTTTTAAGGCACAGTGGAAGCTGACAGTTGTGGTATTATATGTCATTATCCAATTAGTTGACACCAGTGTATGTTTTTATGCTTTACTTAACACACCTCTGTGTGTTTTCAATGCCAACCAATGTTACTTCCACTGAAGTCTTTCAGAACCAGGATTCTAATTGTATATATTTTACTCTGCTGCAGTTAGTCTGTGCTTTCAATATCGCGAGCACCTCAAATTCCGATTTTAAAATCTATTTCATATTCATTTTCAGGTGAAAAATAAAAGCCAGGATTCTGTTGGCTTTCATTATGTACTTTGTCAGAAAAGCCCCCCGACAAGTTCTTCCTTTTCCTGCTGACAGAGCTGCATTGCTGGAGGCTTTATTCTTATGCTAAGGTTGAATCAACGTGAAAGAAAAGATTGCTAATTGTCAGAGAATTAGCTTTTCAACTTCCTGTAAAGGAAATGGTAAACAAAGTTCTGGAGAGTTTTCACTGTGGAGGAAACGATGGGGAAATAGACTTCGTTCGCTGTGGAAACCATGGGCAGGTATCACAGCACACTTCCAACCAGAAAATTGTAATTTTCTGTAGCTATTTGGTGGTCTCAATGAAAAGTTCTCCTTTTAATACTTCCTGTTTTAAGGTGCAGTGGCTTTGCCTCTTGGCACCTGCGATGCGTAGGGCAAAGAGAGGGAGGAGCACAGGGTTCTGTTGGGTGGGTGGCACTGGGCGATCCCGGGAGCGCCAGCCCAGGGGGGGACAGGTGATTGGAAAGAAGAAGGTGGGTGCTTGGGACTCTGGTCTTGTGCCTGGTTTTCCTCTCTAGTTACTGAAAAAAAGATAAAAGCAAGCTGCACTTACCGTCCCCTACTTTAGACGGCCAACTGCCTTTTCTCCTGCACGTCACTCAGCAGTGGGGCCATGTCACGGCCTAGGGGGTTACAGGCGAGGCATGCACGTGCACTACTGGTCACAAGCGGCCCTCTGTCCGGCGCAGAGCATGGCAGGCATTTAGGAGCGGGGGGGCCTGCCACCCAAGCAGCCTTCAGGCTGGAACCCAAGACTGGGTGTTGTATGGGAGGCAAGTCTCCTGCCGCCCAGATCGTCTACTGAGTGTCCCGAGGCAGACAGGAGGACGGAGCGGCACCCTCCCCTCTCCACCAACCCCCCACAGGCAGACTCTGTGCGCCCTCGTGTCCTCCCTACCCGCAATGGGCGGCCACCTCCTTGCAAGAGGAGTTGCTCTTTTCTTTCTGAAGACTTGGGGAGGGAGGGTGGGCAGGCAAGGGTGGGATGCCAGGGGCTCGGGGCCTCTGGTGGGTGGTGGGGTGGACACCAGGACCAGGTGGGGTCTGGGGAGCAGGTGCAGGGTGATCCAGGTGAAGCACTCCTCCAGAACCTACCGCTGTGCATCATGGTGGCCACAGGATGGGCAGGCGTGAGCTCCAGCCGGGGGGCCTCTTCCGCTGGTCCCGCAGGGAGCCCACACTGTCTGGGTCCTGTGGAGTCAGGGAGACAGACCCACCTGGGAGCCCGGCAGGTGCACTGTGGCAGGTGCCCCAGGCGGTAAGGGCTGGCCAGGGCCCTGCTCCTGAGGCTTCCGGCAGATGGGTCATGACTGGCTTAGTGTCCTCTAATGGTTTAACTGTAACATGGACTATGAAGGTGAAGGAGGGGGAAATAAAGAAAAAGGGGTAAAAATCCACACAGGAAAACACTGAAATATTCCATTGTGACTCTTCTGGCCTTACTCATATGGCAGACACAAGGTGAACCAGACCCTTTGGGTTAGAAGGCAAAGAGCAGGAATATATGCTAAGACGAATGTCAGTGAGGTCAAAGACTCTTCATTATTTCGTTTTCCAGAACCTCTATCCTCCCATTAAAGTCATTTCAATCTTTTCACCCTGATTACCAAGTGATCTGTGGTTACCTTGGCTTGGCTAGGTTTTCTTCAAGACAGGGAAGTACATGAAGAACGTAACAGGGATGTTTGAATGCATATTTTTTACTTTTTAGGGAATCAGAACATAGATTAAAACTACAGACTTTTTGATTATTAGAAAAAGTTTCGATATAAAAATTGGGTACAAAATAGGCAGTTTTTAAAATAAAAGCACATGTCAACAACTGCAAAGGATGTTATGCAGATAATTATCTGTCAAAAATTGGCTCACTGTGTTTCTGTGTTTATTTCTGTTTTAACCTGCACCACTTGACGGACTCGCCTGAAACTGGGGGTCAGGTTAAATGCTTTTCTACCGCTGTGTGCAAATCGAATCTCCAAAGTGCAGAGATCCAGTTCAAAGCCTGCCATGACTTTGACCACTTCCTTGGGCCCTGAGCCGCTGAAATTAAGAGTTTATTTACAGAAGGTTGCTTCCTGCACCCGCCAACCCGTAAGGTTTGCGAATCTCACCTTATTTTGTATTTCACCCCAGGCACACATTTCATAAATCTAATGGCTGAATCTTCCTTCAACTGTTTCTGAAAAATTACAGGTTACTGGAACACAAGCCGGAAAACACACAATTATAAATTATACCTCAGTTTTACTTTTGTATCTGGGATGTTTTATCTTAAAAAGTGAAAAAAAAAATTATGCTAGCATTCTTAGGGAGGTAATGGAGGTATTTTGATATTCTCAAAATATCATTTCTTTGTGTGTGTGTCATGTCTTTTCTTTTTGAAAGGTTAAAATGATGTTTTAGGATGTAATTGTGACATTGAAATTCCTGATCCCTAGGAGAAAGGATTTCGTTGTAGGACAGCTATCATTCTAGAAATAGTGTGTATTTCCAACACGGAAAATATCTGTTTCCTACATCCTGGTTCTGAATACCCTTTAGAGTTGATGTCTTGTCTCAATATCAGACACAAACCAAGCAAAACATGTGGGCTCCCCCTCTTACCTGGACTCAAGCCTCCATGATAACCCAAGGGCCTAAATGTCGAATTCCACCTTCCGGGACTTGGCACAGGCTATGTCTGTGCCCATAGGCAGCTGCCTCCGAATCCCTCACTGGGAAGATGAGTTTGGGAAATGGTCTGTGCAGGTCCAGGAAGGGGGCTTTTGTCCATGCGCACAGAGAATGCAGAGGTCCTGGCACCTCTTGTGTGGTATGGGGACGTAATCAGTGAGCATGTCTCCTTGGTTGGTTCGTCTCCTGTCCGTTGGGGTGGGGTGTGGTGGGGGGCAGAGCGGGAACCGCTCTCTGCCCCTGGTCTATGGACAGAGTAATCTGTGGTCTCTGGTTGTGCAATTTTCCAGAAAATGGTTCAGATTATAGAACCCATAGGCGGCATCTCTCCTGGGCAATGAGGTCTTAATATTATAGTGTATTTACTCAACTCTTGGCAAGTACTGTTATCATTAAAGGCTATTTGTCTTTAAAATGGTATTTGTTTCATTTAGCAGACAATTGGACTTTGTTCAAGCTTAACTAGATGCTGGAATTTGAGCATGAACGCTGCCCCTAGAGAGCGACATCCCTTCAGTTGGCAGCGGGGCTAACGGACAGGTGCACCTGGAGGCCAGCTGCCTGGGTCTCTCCACCTTCACCTCTGAGCTCGGCTTCCCACATGTGTGCAATTGGGAGGGTAATAAGATCTAACTTACAGGGCCGTGCTAGGGGGGACATCAGAGGAGACCTGCAAAGTACTTGGCATCACAGCATGCAATAAGCTCTCAATAAATGTTGACCATTGTCATGGTTGTAGCTCACCGATTGTAGCATGACCTTTCTTACATTTTAATGTCTTTGAAATTGGGATATCTCTACTGTAATAGCTTAGGTTTGGTGAAGTGCGGTAATCAGTCGGACAGAGACTTCCACGATGAACGACTTCCTTAATCTGAGAAGGGAAGGATATATGAATTAGTTATTGTTGAAAGCCTGTCTTCTGGAATCCATTTCCCTCAAATTCTCAGGTAAAGAGGAACCAGAGTTAATGCCGAGATTCACAATGGTCAGTCTTTAGAACTGAGACGTAGAACAAACAGCATCTTGAAGCATTAAGCCACACAATCGTCACCAGAACATTGGATGTTCAGAAAGACACAAATTGCTCTATTTTGAAAGGGACAAATCGTTTTGTCTTACATCCCAGGCACAAACAGACTTTACAGAAAAGAAGATAATTGACTTGAAATCTTCCACCTTCTCTCAGAAGGAGGTCAGCTGTATTCTGATCTGGCTCAGAAGCATCTCCTTTCCCATTAGTGTTTTGTAAGAGGCCTTGTGTCCTGAGTCACTTCCAAACACACTGACAGCCCAGGCCACACCTGCGGGGCAGCCTTTCACGTGCACCTCATCTTGTGTGAGGGCTCCCCGAGTGCTAAATCCTTCAAAGCAGCACTCCCACGGCCCGCAGGCTCTTCCTCGGCGTGACCAGAAGTGCCGCGTTCACACCTTACACGGCCCATCTGGTTTCTGCTCCTGCCCCCCTGGCACCGTCCGGGAACCTGGTTCCTTCCCTCGAAAGATCCAGGTTCTGTACTGATGAGGCTCCAAAAGATGGGTTTTGCAGAAAATGATGAATGGGTGCTCTGTGACCAGTACCTGAGAAAAGAGAACGGTGCCACCTTATTAATACTGGGGGAGATGACGTGGCCTGGGATGCTGGCCAGGCCACGTGGCTGCTCCTTGCTGGAGCCGTATCTGATGTGAAAGGCAGAGGCTGGGGACACCCAAGGCTCTCGGATGTTGGGAAGGTCGCCTGGAGGACGTGGGCAGACTGTTTACTTCTCCACCTCTTCCCTGCACCCCAGGTTGTCTGTGTGCTCTCCCGTTCTTTCTTATTTTCACATACGTAGAAAGCTTTTGGGGTCACTTGGACAGGAAACCCTCAGAGGGGCACTTACGTTAATACTGATTGAGAAGGAGCAGTGGTCTCAGCAGGAGAAGGATTTTCACGCTGTCCCGACATACGCACATTTATCTTATAAATAACTCAGGTATTGCTGTTCTAAATTAAAAACAAAAATTTTTTTTTAACATTTATTTATTTTTGAGAAGAGAGAGAGAGAGCATGAGCGGGGGAGAAGAGAGAAAGAGGGAGACATAGAATCCGAAGCAGGCTCCAGGCTCTGAGCTGTCAGCACAGAGCCTGACATGGGTCTCGAACTCACAGACCGCGAGATCATGACCTGGGCCTAAGTCGGGCGCTTAACCGACTGAGCCACCCAGGCGCCCCAGGTATTGCTGTTCTAATGGACGGTGCACATTTAGACGACAGGGTCCTGGCAGGAAACAGCACGTTCAAAAGGGACAGGTGAGAGATTTTAGGAAAATAATTTTGTAGACAGAGGTGGGCAGTGCCCAGGGGCCTGAGGAGTGATGGGAAGGCACCCCCAGGGCTGGTGGCACTGAGGACCTGTGGGCCACGGGGTGGGGGGAGCAGTTGTGGACTGCCAGAAACTGTGGTCTTAATAAATTCTGGAATGTTCTAATTTTCTGTGAATGTCTCTCATGGGCAAGAACCAACAGCCACAGGAGAACCAGGTGGTGGAGGGTATGGCCAGCGGCTTCTCCAGGGGCCCAGACAGAGGGGAGAGGACACCCAGCATGGGGCTCATTAAAAACAACCCTCCAAAACAGGTAACAAAAGACGAAGTGAATTCAAATAGAATAGATTTAGGGCTTAATAAACTGTGTCTGTGGGGCACCTGGGTGGCTCAGTCGGTTGAGCCTCCGACTTTGGCTCAGGTCATGATCTCACGGTTTGTGGGTTCGAGCCCCACGTTGGGCTCTGTGCTGACAGCTCAGAGCCTGGAGCCTGCTTCGGATTCTGTCTCCCTCTCTCTCTGTTCCTTCCCTGCTCACGCTCTGTGTCTCTCTCTTTCAAAAATAAAGATTAAAAAAAAATTAAGAAAAGCAACAACTGTGCCTGATGTCAGCTGAACAAACACAGAAAGGGCCGGGCCCTGTTCCCTCTATGCACTGCAAGCCATTCTGGGGGATGGGGGGGAGGTACAAACGGATGGCGGGGGCTGGGGAAGTTCTGAGAACCCCCACCCCCCACCTGGCAATTCTATCCAAGATCAAATGTAGACAGGGTCTGTCATCTGGAGCTGATGGCATTCTGAAAGTTCCTGTTAGATCTTCTCAGACACATAATTGACTCACCTCTACAGAAACGGGTATTTATTCAAATCAAATTACCAACGTAACAAGAAAACAATGCAGGTTGGGACCCAAGCAAAAAAAAAAAAAGTAAAATCAGCAGTTTCATTGTGATGGCCTTTTTTTTAAGTTAGCAATTACCTTACTGTTTCTATATGCTTTGAAACTGCCATTAAAACTTTCGTTGCTCATATAAAATCCACCTTGTAATCATTAAATTTCAAAAGTTTAGTTTTCTCTAAGCTGATTAGAATAAATGTAAAAATGCTAAAAAGAAAGTAAAAATCACCCAAAGGCAACTGTTTTTTTTTTCACTTCATAGGTAGATTTACAGCCATTTGAATCAACCTTATTTTTTTTTAATTTATTTTTTAATGTTTATTTTTGAGACAGAGCATAAGCAGGGGAGGGGCAGAGAGAGAGAGAGAGAGAGGGAGACACAGAATCCGAAGCAGCTCCAGGCTCCGAGCTGTCAGCACAGAACCCGACGTGGGCCTCGGACCCACAAACTGTGAGATCATGACCTGAGCCAAAGTCAGATGCTTAACTCACTGAGTCACCCAGGCGCCCCAACCTTATTTTGCTTTTAAAATTACTTTTTAAAACATTTTTAGATGAAGTACAGTAACATAATATGTTAGTTTCAGGCGTGCAGCATGGCAATTTCATAATTATACACATTATGAAATATTCACAAGCGTGGTTCCCATCTGTCACCGCACAGTTACTGTGACAGTATTGACTGTGTCCCATGCTTACTCTCTACCCCCCTGACTTACCTGTTTTATCCCTGCAAATCTGTACCCTAACTCCCTTCACCTGTGTCACCATCCGCCCTCACCCCCGGCCACCGTTCTCTTAGATGCCACATGTAATGCAGTCCTAAGGCGTTCCCGTTTCTGACTTCTTTCACTCGGTGTCATGCTCTCCAGGTCTGCTTTTAATCCTTGCCGTCTTTGTACTCCTCTCGCCGCGTGTAAGCTGCTCCCATCTACGGGAAGGTTTTGGCCCAAAGTCTCTGCGTTCGCAGGAGAAAAACAAAAAGGTTCGGCAGGTAGCGGGTTTGGATGTCCTCCCGCCCGGATGTCTTGAGGCGCTGGTGTGCGATACACAGGGCACCGTCCTCGGCGGGCGGACTGTCCCCGGCGGGGGCTTCTGACGCAGGGACCCTTCCCTTCCCGGTGCGTCGGGAAACGCGTGCCTCTCGCCTCTTCTGCCGAGCTGAAATTCCACATTTAGAGCTTTACTCCTTTGGCACAACACTGCCACTCCGCGTCCAAGTTGCTAGAGCTTGTGTTGGCCTTGTGACGCTCACCTGCTCGCGGCAGGAGCAGCTCTGGGGTAAGGGGTGAGTGAGGCGGGTACCTGCGGCTGGCGGGGGCGGGGGCGGGGGGGGGGTGGGTGGTGGTGGAGGTCACCGAGAGGTCGTGACCCCGGCTGACCCAGGAGCTGCCTGGGCCAGAAGCTTCTCACGCGGCTTCCCTCTCCCACCTGGGGGCCCTGTTCGAGAACAGCCTTGCGGAGTCCCTCAGGTCCCCACCACGAGGGGCCTTTGCAGGGGGCGCGAGGCGGAGGGCGTGACGGGTACGGAGATATCAGCGCGAGGAGGCGGGCGTGGGAGGCTGTGCGTGAGGGCGTGAGGAGGCGGGGCTGCGGGGCGAACTTGCGACCAGAGGAGGCAGGCGTCCCGAGGGCTGGCGTGGGGGAGGCGGGCTGAACAGGCTTGCCAGGCGGGAGCACGCTGCCCTGCGTGGGACCCGCGCGGTGTGCGGAGAGGGGTGAGTAGGACAGGCCGTGAGAAGGGGCCGCGCGCGCGGCGGGGGGCACGTGTGGGCAGACGGACGCCAGTCCTGGGGCGCGGGGAGGACGGCGGGCGCAGGTGGGCATGGTGGCGTCAGCGCGCGTGGCGGGAGAGGCGTGGCGGGTGAGGCGCGGGGTGTGCGCGGCGTGCCCCAGTTGGCGGGACTTTTCCGGAAGCGGGGCCGCTTGGCAGACGGGTGACCCAGAGTGAAGTTCCCCGGCCGGGCAGGGAAAGAGCGGACGGGCTGCCGGGGGGGCACGGCCCGTGAGCGTGGACTCTTGATCTCGGCTCAGGCCCCGATTTTGGGGTTCGGGGGGAGTCGATCCCCGGCATCGGGCTCTGCGCTGGGAGTGGAGCCTGCTTGGGATCCTCTCCCCACCTCTCTGCGCCTCCTCCCCCTCTTCCCCCCCCAATGCTCTGTGTCTCTCCCAAAATAAATCAACATTAAAAAGGGCAGACGATTGTGTCAGCCTTGGTGGAGGGAAGGACGCGGGGTTCACATGCACGAGAGTGTGATTTTCTCTGGGACTCGGACACTCACTTGGCCCCGGGCCTCGCGTCCCTGAGGGGTCTCAAAGCCCGCGGAGCTGGCCAAGTGTCCACGAGAAAAGCGTCGGCGAGCCTCGCGCAAGCGCGGCGTGTCGGGAGCGGCCGGGTGGCTGAGAAGGAGCGTGCGCAGCCTGCACATGTCGGCAGAGACATCCGCTCGCCGCCGGGTGGAGGCCGAGAAGCCCCAGGATCTCTGGGCAGCGGGTTGAGGCACAGGCGCACCCGTGGCGTGTTCCGCTGTGAGAGCACAGGCACCCAGGATGAGCCGGTATTCCGGTTCGCGTTTGAAGCCTGCAAAACACCAGCCTCCCTGCTCATCAGGCAGCCGGGGAGGGCTTCCCTCTCTCCCAGCCTTTTCGTGCTATGCAGGCCTTCATCTGATGAGGCGTGGCCCACCCACCCCAGGGAGCATGAGCTGCTTTACTCAGCCCCCCAGCCCACATGTTAACCTCACTCAGAAATGCTCTGGCAGACGCAACCGGAGTAATGTCGGGCCACATATCTGCCTGCTTGGTGGCCCAGTCCAGTTGGCATATGAAGTTAATCATCACAGTGTCTTTAAACAGAAACACACATAAAGGATGGTCACCTATTGATATCCTGACCAAAATGTTGTGACCTGAGGTTCTCAGGAACCCAACCCTGTGCTGCCCCAGGGGTAGTGGTATAGCATTCACTAATTCAGTTTTCAGGGCAGCTTCACAGAACACAGCTACCATGGGGCGTCTGGGTGGCTCCGTCGGTTGAGCGTCTGACTTCAGCTCAGGTCATGATCTTACCGTTTATGGGGTTCAGGCCTCCCGTCCAGCTCTGTGCTGACAGCTTGGAGCCTCGCGCCTGCTTCGGATCCTATGTCTGCCTCTCTCTCTGCCCCTTCCCGGCTCACACTCTGTCTCTCTCTCTTTCTCAAAAATGGATAAACGTTAAACACACACCCACAGAGCTACTGCAAATGACAATCAGCACCAGCCCCTGACCTGTGGTAGACCCTTCAAAGATTCCTTTATGTTCCACCATTTTTCTGATCTTACAGAAATAAACGTGTAGAATCAAATTATATTCTGAGGGAAGAAGAGCTGGGAAAAGAAGAAAAAGGAAAAGAAAAGTTGAAACAACCATTACTCTGCTTCCATATCTCCTAATTTTGGCAGTTACCCCCAGTCGCTCTAGCTGGGCACCATTTCACACACGGTTTTGTGTAATTTTATGGATTTGGAGGAGTGCTATCTGATAGAACTTTCTGTGCTGATGAAGATGGTCTTATATGTGCCGACTGCTGTCTGGTGCTGGCTGTCAGGCACTTGCAACGTGGCTAGTGTGACCAAGGAGCTGAATTTTTAGTTTCAATTCAAGTTTAACTTGCCACACCTGGCTGGTGGCTGCCATATTGGGAAGGTCTAGTCCTCGGCAAAGGTTCTCTGGTTACCTTGCATTGTGGGCCCCAGTCACTCATCCCAAACCTCCCGAGACTGTGTGAGCTAACACAAATGGTGGGTTATGGACTCAGAACAAGTGGGAGCCAGGAGGGACTCCTCACGGATGGGAGAGTTCGGTGGAGGTTCAGTCTGTGAGGAGTGTCCCCAATTGTTCAACAATTTTCTCTGACACCCAACGACTCTTTCCCATAGTTCCCAAGGAGGCTCAGGCGTCTGAATGTCCGTGGTACCCGCTGATGGGCATTTTCTTCTGAGCCCCCCTCTCAAGTCCTGCAGCCCCCGGGGTCCACGTCCTCCCTGCCCCAAGGCCACTCAGAACCCACAGGCACCTTGCTCCCTACAATGGCGTTTGAAAATGAACTCTTGTACTCTAAATGGAGCCTCTGTTGTTAAGATTAGAGACTTTAAAAAAAATTTTTTTTTAATTTATTTTTGAGACAGAGAGAGACAGAGCATGAGCAGGGGAGGGGCAGACAGAGGGGGAATCACAGAATCCGAAGCAGGCTCCAGGCTCTGAGCTGTTGGCACAGAGCCCGACACGGGGCTTGAACTCACGGAGTATGAGATCATGACCTGAGCTGAAGTCAGATGCTCAACCGACTGAGCCCCCCAAGTGCCCCAAGATTGGAGACTTTTTGACCAAGGGAAGTAGAGACTCCGTCAGAGGTGGGTGTTGCAGGTAGACAGCCTTCTGGTTGCCGTGGGGCATGTCACCTGGCCGCTCCGTGGAAGGAGATGTGGCCGCGGTCTGTAAGGGATGGAGAGCTGTGTGAGCGGTCTTGCCTGGCGTACGAGAGAAGATGGTTGGCGTTTACTGAGTGTTTCGTGTGCACCTGGTGCTTTGCTAAATACTGTTTCCTTCAATCTGTACAAGTGACCGGGGAAGAAGGTGCTATGGTCCTTGTTTCGTGGGTGAGGAGATGGTGGCCAAGGGAGACCCCAAAGTTGGCTGTGGTTCCACCATCAGGTGTGACACCGGGTCCCATGGGGTCTTCCGATTAAAGTGAGTGTGATGTGCTCTAGCCAGTGGCTCCCCTTCGGGCTCCAAAATCATACTTTCTTAAAGCTTGTATTCCCCCCACCGTCGTAGGAAGGAGACATTTTGGAAAAAAAGTTTTCTCAACTCCAGACTTTCTCTTCCGTCGTCAATCTAACAAGCTGTGGAAAAGTGTCCACGAGAAGACCCTGTGACACGTAACCTGTGGGTGCTGGAGGTGGGGCTCAGAGAACCCGACCAAGGACGGCTGCATTGTTGGAGGGTGACCCTGCTCAAGATGGAGAAGGCCTTAGAACATCCCTCAGGTTTTCTAAGGATGGCAATGCCTGGAAGCTTCCAGCCCGGACCCTGCAGCCCTTGGCTGCCGCTCACCCCCAGCTTTCATTCCACCTGGTGTTCGTACAGAGTTCGCCATGCCGCCGTTCCTGCCATAAATCTCCCCTTGGTGAATTAAAGGTCTGTCTCAGCCTGCTCCGGGCCTCTGTGATATTCGTAGCAGAAAGTGGCAGAATTTACTGCCCTGCGGGGAATGGGGACCGGGCAGTGTGTTCACAGGACAGTAGCAAGATTTCTCCTCATGTGTTGCCTGCAGAATAAGGGGGCAGGTAATTAATGGTGTCACGTGATTACAGGGAGTTAATGTGGAAATCGATGCCAGACTGAGAACTACCCCCCGCTCCCCAAGGGTCCACTCCACCTGCTTTCAAGCCACCAGGCACTCCCGGCTGACCATGGCCTCACTGTGGAAATGGGACTGCTCCACGCCTCCTTGTGTTACCTGTGCCTGCAGGTGCCCAGTCAGGAAGGCAGTCGCTGTGATGTGCAGTTCTTTACACAGAAGGGCTTTGTGTTTTGTGAGCGCCTTTATAACATGCTGCGCTGGGGGTTGAGGGAGGTGTTGGAGAACGGAGTCTTTTGGGCAGGTCTCAGCGATTACAGGATGGTCTGCTCTACGCATCTGCCTGAGGACATGTGAACACAGAGGCACTAGTGACAGGCTTGTCCTTTCCTGTCCAAGCTATGGCCAAGATAACCTCAGAGAGAGGACTTTGAAAACCATCCTTGTGTTCAGACTCTGCAGCCACCGAAGTCCACTGGGTCAGCAGAGTCCCGCTTTGTGTCTGTGCACTTGTAATGAACCAACCTTTGCTGAGTTACTTAGACTTTCTTGTACAGAGAGGAAGTCCTTTGCTCTTTTCCTCGGGCATACGGTTACACGTTATATGACGGGTTGTTAGTCTAAATTTTTCACAACCAGTAGGGCCTGGGAACCCACTGGCCAGGAAGGATGGCCACGGTGAGCATCTGTACAGCGGTTTCCTGGGTCATTGTCAGCTTTGCAGCCAGGGTTCGCTGAATCGAGTTGAGAGTGCAAGAGGGGCTTTCTTTTTGCTTTGAGTCCCCGGTATCTTATGTTCTGCATTAAACCATTTTTTTTGGTATATACTATAGTTCAGTATTCTTCATTGAAAACTAACGATCCTCTCTCCAGAAAAAGGTACGCACACATCCCAGAGCTTACAAATTGAGGTGTTCTTAGACTCACTGGGGTTCTTCTGTACCATGGAACTCTTGAGCTGCGGTGCTGAGAAACACAAGAGCACATTCTGTTCCCTCCCTTGCAGGCATTGGAATTCCTGTTAGTGGAATCAGAGAGAGCATTCAGCTGTCATGATTGGGAAGAACTGTAGAAGGGGTGAATTTTACTTTTAAATAATTTTGGCCAATGCGGATGTAGTTGCAGACTTAAAACCTGCACCAGTCCAGTAGCCTTGCATATGCTCTTTAGTTAGGTTCATCATTTACGTTTTGTACCACTCATCATTTTCTCTCCACACACACACGCGCAGTTGGAACCATTTGAGATTAAGTCAAGCCGCTACCCCAGTGTGCACTTACTATGAACAAGACATTCCTCCACACACACAGACTGTACTTAGCAACACTGGGAAACTTAACGTTTACCCGGTCGTACTATTAAATCAGTGGTTTGCCAGGTGAGGTCCCTGGATCAGCAGTGTCACCATCTCCTAGAAACATGTTGGAAATGCGTATTTGCACCCCCCCCCCCAGACCTGCTGAATCAGAAACTCTGGGGGGAGGGAGCTGGTCAGCAAGCTTTGCCAGGCTTTCCTGGGATTCAGACATGGTGAGGGATTTAGTACCATAAGTCTAACGCACAGGCAACGTTCAGATGCCACCACTTGGCCCAGGGACATCGAATACAGCTATTTCTCCTATCCAGCTCTGACCCACGGTCAGTAAGTGCATATAGGTGGCTTGTTTCTTTCGTGTTCTTCAATCCAGAACAGTTCCGTAGCTTTTCCTGGGCTTTCTTGACCTTGATGTTTTCGAAGATAGGCCATGTTTTGGATTTGTCAGGTGCTTCTGCCATGGGGCATGGCTGTTGTTCCAGCACCTTGTCTCCCTCCGGGAGGCCTGAGGTTGGTTGCTCTAACCCTGGGCATGTTGGCTCTGAGCATTTGGTTAAGGTGGTGCCTCTCAGGATTCTTTACTGTGCAGTTACATTTTACTGTATTAGTAATTTGTTGACACATACATTTGGACATACTCTGTACCTCATTCAACTTTTATCCACAATTTTAGCACCTTTTGGTGATTTTCTAACCCCTCATTTCTTCTAGGTCTATTACTTAGGTATTTTTTATTGACGTAATGTGATATAACACAACATGACAAAACGTATGTCTTGCAGAGACAAACATGGGCATTCCACTGTAAGGAAGAGCTTTCTCTCCCCCTACCCCATTTATTATTTATTTACATCTGTACAGATTCTTTAATTCTTGTTTACTCAGTGGGTTATAACCCATCACCATCATTTTTTATCTTGTTCAAAATGACGTTCCAGAGTTGGCCAGTCACTGGGGTGGGGGGGGGGGAGCATGAAACTTACATTATTGTTGTATGACCTCGTGGTCATGAGAGGCTGAGGTTCTGAAAGTTCTGATCACCTCCCCACAATCCTGGAACTTGACATCAGGAAAGGATATTTTGGTGACTAGAACTATAAGTGTGTTGCTGTGGTCACAAACGTCCCCCTAACCGCTATATCCGATGGAGACTTTCTATTTCCCTTGCTTGTGCCCCTCTAGAGCATTCAACCCCGTTGACAACACCCTCCTTGAAACTCCCCCTACCCCCTTGGCCTCCGTGGTACCACTTCCTCTGGTTCTACTTCTCACTGCTGCTTTCTCGCTCTCTTTAGGGACGTCCCTTGAACAGCTGGCCCCTGTTTAAAGTCCTGGATAAGTGAGCCCTCTCTGTTCCCATAGTGCCTACACCCCGGCTCCCTCGCTAACTTCCATGACTTTGGTTGCTGCTGCGAGGTTCATATCTTCCAAAGAATTACAAGCACGATTTCCCAAACTCCAGGCTGGATGTCAGAGCGGCTTACCTACCTCCACTGCAGTGTCCATGAGCACCTAACCTGATTGTTCTCTGCCCAACTTAATGTTCCTCTTTGACCTGCTCTCACAGATAATGCTGCTGCCATTTGCCTGTTACCCAAGCCAGAGTCACCCCAGGTGCTTTTCTTTCCTTCAACTGTTGTCTAATATTGTAGGCATAGAATTATAGTCTAGTAACCAAAAGTCCCAGAATCTTTAATGCAGTGCCGAATAGAAGTTATAATTCTAAATTGAAGTTTGAGACAACAGAAAACCATTGCTCTGAGAGAACAAATCTTGGGATAGCCATTGTGTCTTGTTAGGGAGATAAAGAATAAGCCAGTGAATATTTACATGACCGTTACTTTAAAAATCCAAGTTAAAACTGTATGCGTTGTGTATCTTTTATCATGAAGCTGAGTTTATCACTGTGTTTAGGAAGAACAGAAAGTATTTTCCCACAGTTGTTGAAAGTCCTGTTTTACTAGTTATAAAATGCTGAGGTGTAACCTGGAGAAAAATGTTCCGTTTAGAAGTCTATTTTTCTTAAAATCTTTGTTGTAGAAATAGAGTTATTTTAATTAAAGATTACCTTTGTCAGAGCTAGATTTTACTGATCTACATTGGGATAATTAACGCAATAGTTTTGGTTCCCCCAAGCCTCTCTGTGTTTCTCTTTTGTGTATCATGATCTTGTTGCCCCTTATCCTTAAGCACCTCTTTGCAACAAGCCTTGTGGCTTTTGCAGACTAGTTCTGTTAAAAACCAAAGTCAAGGTTAGCTGCACCCCATCGATTCCCTGTGTTGTCACTGTGTTTCACAGCTGTCCCCATCCTGTGGGAAGAGCTGCCCTCTAGCTGGGGCGGTTCCACTGGTCTCCTGGGTTGTGTCGCTGAGCCTGGCATGCAGCCCTCACCGACCCCAGTGTGACTGCAGCCAACGTAAACCTGCCTACTCTGTGCCTCTCTTGGGAACTGTTTAGTGTCTTTCCACCTGGTGCGTGCTGGCTTGTTTGGGTTGACATCCATGACTCCCCACTGGTCCTGGCAGCCCCATTGCTTTTGCTCTTGCAAATGCCCCCATGATCTGTCACCTTCCAGTACTTACCGTCCCCCATGTAGCATACCCTGCCTGCTTACTGCTTCTTCCTTTTGGGCTGCCGTCCAGGGCTCCCCCCCCCACTTCTGCCTGGCATTCCCATTGCCCAACAGCCACCTCTAGGCCAAGCTTTTCCTTTCTGTGAACAAGCCACTGCTCTCTGCCCTTTCTGCCCTCTCCCCAAACCTTTGATTACACTTTGATTCTGACCTCTGTTAGGTCTCGCATCTCTCCAGACAGAGCACATTCGTCATCACTCTCTGCCAGTGGCAATACCACACATTTTGACGTCACACTACAGTCAGGATGTGCAGGTGAGTTCTGCTTTGGGAATGTCAAAAAAGAAAAAGCGTGTAGCTGGTGTTCTCTTTATTGTGTTCCTGGGTGAAATTTTGTGCAAAAGAGCATCTGGCACAGATGGAAGTGCTTTTATTCGTTCACTCACTCCTCTGAACAGGTGCATCTTCCATGGTGCCTTGCGTCATGATCCAGGAAGCTTCCAAAGCTGGTCAGAAATGAGTGGCCATAAACTTCCCGAACTTCCTCCTTGTATATGTGCCATCGCTCCACACAAACGCACTTGACACCAGTGTATATGTTGAAAGTTGTCGTGTGTACCCTCATTCTAACAAACTGTTGCTTATCAGAAAAAGCAGCATAGATGTCTGGAATGACAAAAATAAGGTTTAGGTAGCTCACTTAAAAATGATACAACTTCCTGAGTTTAACATTCAAGGACATCGTCAGTCTGACCTTGAGGTTTCTCTCCCTCTCTCCCTTTCTTGCTGTTTGCCGACCAGCTCCTTATGCACACACGTGCCCTGCGTGAGCCCCACCTCCTCTGCTCTTTCCCTCCTCTGGTTCACAGTGTTGTTGGAGGATGTTCATCCATCCGGGCACTGGTGACTCCCGAGACGGACACCGAGCCAGACACCTCTCGAGGCCCAGAACCTACGTCCTGCTAGGCACCTCTGCTTGGGAGTTTTCCCGGCACTCAGACCTGACGTAGGAGAGCTGTCCTCGTCCTCTGTCTCCCACCCTGGTCGTTTCCATCTGATGGTGTCTTTTCGTCACCTCTCCCGTCCCGTGGCGTCACGTTGCCCTTGATTCCACCAGCTTTGCCCTCCCCTCCCACAGCCCACATCTTTGTGTCTCTCAATCAGATGCCGCATCAGCCCTGCGCTAGCTCCTCATCACAGTCAACCCTGTCAGCCACTGGTCTCCCCGCAAGACCCTCCTCTTTCCAGTTTCTTCTTCGTGGCTCTGTTGGCCCCCAGTTGTGTGCAGGAAGAAGCCAGTGGATGAAGACCCTTCACTCAGACGCCATGCCACTCCTGGGCTTGCCTCCCTCGCCTCACCCAGGTGCTCTCTTCACTCCAGCTGTGCACTTTGACCCTGTGTCCCCCCCGACCCTGCCCTTTCAAGGCTCTGCACTTTTCATGTGCCTTTTTGGGGGGCTGGAATACCCCTTTATTCTTTCTATTTTAGCAAACTCTTACTCGTGGGAAGTGCATTGTGCACTGCAGTTTGTCAGAGGGTGAATTTTATTTAATTACAAGGTGAGTTTGGGTTAGTTTCGTAACTTTTCCAAGCCCATTGCCGCCTCTGGAAGGAGACGGTGGTAACAGTACGCAGATGGGTTCTCATCATGTGCATTGACGCCTACGTTCCAGGCAGGAGTTGTGCCAGCCCTTGTTCTTGAGGGACTCAAGTTAGTGGGAGGGAGATGCAGATTAA
The DNA here is from genome assembly GCF_018350175.1 of Felis catus. NCBI lineage: Eukaryota > Metazoa > Chordata > Mammalia > Carnivora > Felidae > Felis > Felis catus. The sequence continues at coordinate 80,787,542 of NC_058368.1, forward strand.
AAAGAGATAAAACATCTGTAGTGTGAGAGGACCTGTGGCAGAGGTGTGAATAGATTCTAAGGAAGCCCATCTTGTGGGGTTGGGATAGGTTGCATCGGTGGGATATTTGGTTTCATGGAGGAACTCAAAGCGCAGTTACAGTAGCTGGCAGGTTTTGAACATTCCCAGGTTTTGAACATTCCCAGGTTTTGAACATTCCCAGGTTTTGACCTGTGCTGAGTGTTTGACAGGCATAATCTCATTGATGCCCACAAAAATGCTCTGAGGTTGACACCGTTATTGCTCTAGACTTGGAGTAGGGTTGGGAGGGGTGGGTGTTCTCCAAGAAAGTCACAGCTTGGCTAAGACCTGAAAGCTGACTTGGAAGGTCCTAGAGTGGTCAGGACAGCACCTTGTGACAGGTTGTGCTGAGCACTGGACAGAAGTGAGAGACTTGGAGCACCTGCTTGAGAATGAGATGAACTCCTTGTGCAGCCCTTGGAGAGCACGGGTGGAAGATAGCAAGAAATGCTATCAGGACAGTAAGCAAGAAGTGATAATGAAGGACCTTGTCTATCACTTTGAGAAGTTTTTACTTCATGAGCAGTGAGGAGCCACTGTAAGAAAAGATAAGACTTCTCTTTAGGTGGTGCACAGTGACTGTGGTATGACTATCATATGGAAGGATTGGTGGATGGGTAGGGGGATGTGTAGATAGGGAGATGGATGTGTGGGTGGGTGGATAGGTGAATGGACTGAGGGATAGGTAGATTGATGGAAAAGTGTATGGGCGGGTGGATGTATGGGTGGGTGGTTGGATGGGTGGACAGATCGTGGATAGATGGATGGGTGTGTGGATAGGTGGGTGGATGGATGGGTGGGTGACAGATGGATGATAGATGGATGGGGGAATAGTGTAGAGAGACAGGTCCTAAAGGTGTGGTGATGAGACACTGGAAAGCAGGGGGCCGAGACTCTCCAGGAGCTGAAGCATCAGTCCCCTGGCTCAAGCCTCTTTTATTTTTGCAAATTGATGACAGCAAGCACGTGCAACATAGTATTTGGCATCTTGACAGGTCTTGCACCTGCAGCGTATTCCATACTGACTGGGTCATGAGTACATCTGGCCCCAGACAAAACGTTCTTATCCCCAGGCCTGGCACCCGTATGACGTCCTTCTGGAGAGAACGAGCAGTCCTGGTGGTCTTCTGTCCTGGGAATGAAGCTGCTTTCAGTTTCTTGCTGCTCTGTCCCTTTCTTTCAGGACATTCTTTTGGTGCCTCCGGCTTCTTGTTCTCCAACAGAATAGATGGATGGAGGGATGGGTGGGTGGGTGGATAGGCTGGTGGATGGATGGAGGGAGGGGTGGGTGTGTAGAAGGGTGGGTGGATGGGTGGATGGGTGAATGCATACTTGGATGGAGGGACAGTGAGGTGGGGTATGGTGCTTCCAGGATGGAGGAGAAGATTAGTGAGGAGTCTTCTGCGGAATCAGATAAGGTATGTTGGTGATCTGATGTGGGCAAACAGTTGGGATGGGGAAAAGGGATATTTGGGAATGTTTAGGAACCAAAATTGACAGGATGTGGTGATTGGCTGAGTGTGGGGGAGACCGAGTGATGGAGGCAGAGTCAGGAGCAGCTTCCTCAGCCAGGGAGGGCATGAGGAGTGAGAATATGAGACAATGTGTAACAAGCCCTGTGGACACCAGTGTGGAGGTGGGAGGTGGCAGGAGCAGCCAGAACTGAAGAGACACATGAAGTGTGAAATGCTGTTGGGAGCCGGGCTTGATCTGCAGAGAGGCTGCTGGCTGTAACAGCAAGGGGACTGTTGGTGACTCTAGCCATGACTTTTGTGAGACATCTAATGTTTGTGGCAGGGAGTTAACAGCTTGGAGTTCTCCCTTTTTCTTAAATGCTCAGGCATTGTGGCCTCATTTTCCATGCTGGGGCTCCTCCCCTAACTCCTAGTACACGATGTCTGCTGATCACCATGTGGACTAGGGTGTGAGCTTGGCGTCACTTCCTGTCCGGTGGCAGGGGAGCTGTGGTGGTGTCCTTTGTGCCTTCTCTCTGTTTGCCTGGAAGTCTTTATTTGATCTTTTCCAGGGATCCCAGAGGAGATGTTATAAGTATACCATTGCTTTTTTTTTTTTTTTTAAAACATAATCCTAGATTCTAAAAGTTCTTGTTTTAAAGATGACAGTATGGTACTGGCACAAAAGCAGACATGTAGATCAGTGGAAGAGAATAGACAACCCAGAAATGGACCCACAAACATATGGCCAACTAATCTTTGACAAAGCAGGAAAGAGTATCCAATGGGAAAAAGATAGTCTCTTTCAGTAAATGGTGCTGCAAAAACTGGACAGTGGCATGTAGAATAAAACTGGACCACTTTCTTACACCAGACACAAAAATAAATTCAAAATGGTGAAAGACCTAGATGTGAGACAGGAAATCATCAAAATCCTACAGGAGAAAACAGGCAGCAACCTTTTTGACTTTGGCCATAACAACTTCTTATTAGACTCATCTCCAGAGGCAAGGGAAACAAAAACAAAAGCAAAAACGAACTGTTGGGGCCTCATCAAGATAAAAAGTTTCTGCACAGAAGAGGAAACAATCAACAAAACTACAAGGCAACTGATGGAATGGGAGAAGATATTTGGAAATGACATATTGCATGAGGGGTTAGTATCCAAAATCTATAAAGAACGTCTCAAACTCAACACCCCAAAAACAAGTCCAGTTAAGAAATGGGCAGAAGACATGAACAGAACTTTTCCAAAGAAGACATCCAGATAGCTAACCGACACATGAAAAGAGGCTCAACATCACTCATCATCAGGGAAATACAAATTAAAACCACAATGAGATACCACCTCACACCTGTCAGAATGGTGAAAATTAACAACTCAGGCAACAATGGATGTTGGGGAGGATGCAGAGAAAGGGGAACACTTTTGCACTGTTGGTGGGAATGCAAACTGCTGCAGCCACTCTGGAAAACAGTATGGAGGTTCCTCAAAAAATTAAAAATAGAAAACTACCCTACAACCCAGCAATTACACTACTAGGTATTTATCCAAATGATTAAAAAATGCTGATTTGAAGGGGCACATGCACCCCAATGTTTAGAGCAGTGCTATCCACAATAGCCAAATTATGGAAAGAGCCCAAATGTCCATTGACTGACTAATGGATAAAGAAGATATGGTGTGTGTATACACACACACACACACACACACACACACACAGGAATATTACTCGGTGATTAAAAAGAATGAAATCTTGCTATTTGCAACAACATGGATAGAGCTAGAGTGTCAGAGAAAGATAAATATCATACGATTTTACTCGTGGAATTGAAGAAACAAAATGAGGGGAAGGGAAGGAAAAATAAGATAAAAACAGAGAGGGAGGTGAACCATGAGAGATTCTTGAATACAGAGAACAAACTGAGGGTTGCTGGAAGGGAGGTGGATGGGGGGATGGGCTAAATGGGTGATGGGTACTAAGGAGGTCACTTGTTGGGATGAGTGCTGGGTGTTATATGTAAGTGATGAATCACTGGGTTCTACTCTGGAAACCAATATGTTAGCTAACTTGAATTTAAATGAATAAATTTAAAAAAGAAAAAAAATAAAGATGACAATTTGCCTTCCTCCCATTAATTTTCTTTTCAAAATCTGGGATTTGAGCAGGAAAAATGCCACTTCTCTAGGACTGCAAACACAAGGATCTGTATTACTAGAAGAAAGAGTGCACAGGTTAGGTTATTCAGGAACCAGTTGACCTTGGGGTGGGACTATGGTGAGCATTTAAACAAGCATTCACGTTCTGTCTTCAGTCTTCTTCATTTTTTCTTTACATTCTTGTGTCTTCAACTACAACTTGTACCTTAGTTCACCCTGAAACCTTTACTACTGGACTTCCTTCTTTGCTATGCTTAGATCTGTATTCCTACTGCCTGCTGGCTGTTCAGCAGAATGTTCCGAAACCTGCAGTCTGAGCTGAGTGTGACTTAACTTCATTCTTTGATGCTCTGATTCCTCCGAAGCCTGCTCTTGCAACACGAATAGAGGGAGACCACGGTGCCACCTGCTGGAGGTGGTTGCTTTCTAGGTAGGGGTGGCTCAAAGGTCAAGGGCTAGGCCATCCTGGCTCAGACACTGACCAGCTCCGAGACTGGGCAGACCTTGTCTCCCTCATGTTCCAAAGGTGAGAACTGCAGGCCGCCTCCGTAGGGCTGCTGAGCAGATGGTAAGGTGAGTACGTGAGGGGTCACTGAATGCTTGGTGCAGTCAGCCCAGAATGAAGGCTACATGCTGTTGACATCTGTGTGGACGGTCTGTGCAGGCACCTGTGCAGGTGTGTTTGGGACACCTGCAGATGTTAGGTTAGTCAGTTGAACCAATGACTTCAGTGAACTCGACACCATGAGAGGTGGTTTGCAGAAAATGACAACGCTTACCTGCAGTCCCCGGTGCCTCTCACGTAATAACCTGTCCGCGGTCTTGTGATTCCAAGCCTGTTTGCCCCTGACACGTGGTGGGCTCTGTGGGCTGTTGCTGCAAGCGGAGTGGAAGAGGCTCTGTCCTGGGCTGAGCCGTAGCTCTGAGAGGGCCGCCGAACTGTTGGCCAAAGTCACCATAGCGTGCGTCCATCCCCCTCTCCTGTCCTGTGTCCCTAAGGTGGCAGGGCCCTAACCTGGTGTGTGCGACGCGCACTACCCCCACCCATGGCGTCCTGCTCTATGGGATGTGAACCAGCAGCCTCAACTTAACCCAATTACAAGTCATTAGAGGCAATTCTGGTCACCTCCTAACTTTGGATTAGCATCACGAGCCTATATTAATTGCCAATTATGAACAAATTCCCCATTTATTCATATTTCTCTAAATTATACATCCCCTGTTGGTGACAAGTTGTTGAGAAAAGTGTTCCCTCTACACATTTTGTTTTCCCCTTTCTTCCCCTTCCTACCTAGGGAAGGGCCGTTGGTTGGATTTCTGATTCTTTCCATGTGCTTAGAAGTCATGCAGTTCTGTCTGAAGCGCTGACGTGTAGCGAGAGGTTGCTGGGAGAGATGCTTAGCTTGGGCTTAGGTTCTGTCAGCAAAGGGTGTTTTCTGGGTCTCCCTGCACGTGGCACAAGGCTCCACCGGGGTGAGAGCTGGATTTCCTGAGACGCTTACTCTCCTACCTCCACCTGAGAGGTCCGCTGCCCCCCTTCATCGGGCACAGTGAGCGTGTCGGCGGACAGCGGAGATGTGGGCATTGAGTCTGCTGGGCAGCGTGGCCTTGCTTTTCTTTCCCTCCAGCTGCTGTAGGAGGAACCAGTCGAGTACCCAAAGCTCAATCTCCAAGACTTGACAGACCTGGTGGTGGCACCTTTTTTCGAGCAGGGGTCAGAGTGGAGCCAGGGTGGTTTCTCCCTCCCCTCCTCCTTCAGGAGCCCCCGACGGGCAGTAGCACGGATTCCAGGCTGCTGGGCTCCTCTGCAGTCCGGCGGCTCTTCGAGTGTGGCAGGCAGACAGTTGATGGAAGGGGTTAAGGAAGCAGGAGGTGGGAAGAGGGACTGGTCTTCAAATCCCCAGTGCCTGAGGTTGATGTCTGCAGCCCGCCACTGTCCTGGGGCACACAGAATGAGCCTGGAGGAGACCACTGCCCTGGGGCACACAGGATAAGCATGGAGGAGAGTGGGCAGAGGAGCATCGGGGACACGGAAACAGAGAGTCATCAGTTCTTGTTGCCGAGGAGCCCCGGATCGGAGGTGCTGGGAAATCTCACAGCTCGTAGAAGTCAAACACCCTTCCATTGTGTTCAAACACCAACACCTGGCAGCCACCCCTAGACCTGGACACCCTCCTTCTGCTTGTGTTCTTGAAGCTGGGGTGCCGCAGGGCATGGTCTGCCATAGTCCCCCTCCCTACCAGCGACTCAGAAGGCCCAGCCCCTTCGTGACCCACAGCTAGTGCGATCCGCTGCCTGGCTGATGATGCCACTTGGATGTTTGTGGACATCCTGATTCCTCTTGTCCAAAAAGAATGCCTGATTTCCTCCCCAGACCTGCCCCTGCAGTTAAACCTGACTGAGTCTCTGTCCTTCCGGTTACTCAGGCTCAGACCCACGCTCGCCTGAGTCCTGGCTGGCTCGCGCTAAAGAAGTCTTTAGTCTGTCTGCCTCCACCTCCACCATTGCCGCCACCCTGCCCTCAGCCACTCTTCTGTCTTCTTCCTTGCCTCTTCCTCCTGGGGTCTTTATTAATCCCCAAACTGGAGGGATCCACCTGCCACGCCACTCAGGTCAGGGTCCTCCCTCCTGCTTCACTGAGAGCAGATACGGAAACTCAGCCAGCCCAGGCAGCTGTAACACCCAGAGACTGGGGAGGCCCATAACCCCTGATATTTACCTTTCACATTTTTCCTCTGAAGCCGGAGGTCAGAGGCCGGGTGTGGGCAATTGGGTTCCCTCTGAGGCCATGCAGGGGAATCTGTCCGTCTCCCCAGATGGGGTTTTCTGGCCATCTCTGGCACTCCTTGGCTTGTAGACGCAGCACCTATCTCTCTGCCTCCACCTTCGCATGGGGTTCTCTTCTTTGTATCTGTGTCACACATTATGGTATCGAAATCAACACACTTACTTTGATTTGACAATACGACCTGGTACACAGTGCATATTCAGAAGTTGTCAGTTGTCCCATCATGCCTTCTGTGGATCTTTCTGTTCCTTCTCAGAATCCTCTCCATAGATCTGAAATAGTGCTTTAAACTTTTCTTGTCTGTCTTGATATTTTTGAAGACTACCTCAGTTTGGGTTTGTCTGATGTTTCCTAATGATTAGATTCCAGTTCTGCATTTTGGGCAGCGGGACAACAGAGTGCTGGGTCCTTCTCGGTACATCATTCTCAGGAGGCACAGAACGTCCGTTTGCTCCAGTGTTGGGGATGATGGCTTTGATGGACTGGTTAGGGTGGGAACTGCCAGGTGTCTCCCTGTGAACTTTTGCCCCCCATGGAGCACTAGACCGTGAGGTGACTTAGGTCTGCATTGGACACTGGTGGGAAGAGGTGATGTCAGCACTAATGCCGGGGAGCCCCTCTCTCCTGATGTCCCGTACCTGTGTCACCCTTCATTACTGAAAACTCGGGGCCCGGGGACAAGGGGACATGCAGCTGAAAATGAGGTGGGCAAAGGGCAAAGCCATTCTCGGAGCTCCATCTGCAAAGCACCGTTTTAGGGTTCATCGCTGGCACAAGTCAGCCCGAGTTTTGATCCGGCCTGTGACACGTACGGTCACATAGACATGTTAGGCTGTGTGTGCATGCGCACGTGTGTGTGTGAGTGTGCAGGTGCACGTGTGCATGAATCTGTGTGCGTGTGTGTACGAGTCTGTATATATGTGTGTGAGTGTGTATGTGCACACGCGTGCACGAGTGTGTGTGCACACTTGTCTTTCCCAGATCCTTCATTACGATGGTTTCACAAAGTCCAAGAAGTTAGTGATGTTGGAGGTGGAAGCAGGCTAGCCGGGGAAACTCGGTGGTTTGTTTCCCCACAGCCCTTTGCATACCTGTCTCCACATCTGGGTCTTTGGTACCTTTTCCTTATCGCCCTGGTCCCTCCCCCAGCTGGCCTCGCTGGGCCTCATCCAGGGTACATGCTCCCTCTGACAGTCTCTTGACTTGCTGGTCCCTCCGGTCCCTGGTAAGTCTGCCCTGGGTTTGTGTTTGGAGGCCACGGGAATAAGTTAATAGTGCCTTTTGAATTTTAATTTTTTAATTGTGGTAAAGTACACATAACAGAAAGTTTGCCATTTTAACCATTTTCAGGTTCGGTGGCATTAAGTACATTCCCAGTGTTGTGAAAGCATCACCACCATCCGTCTCCAGAAATTTTTTTCCACCTCCTCCAACATTGCTAATCCCCTTTCCCCCTCCCTGGCTCTTGAGTACGTTCAGTCTCTGTGAACTTCACTAAGACCCTCGCGTAAGCGGAATCACAGTATTTATTCTGTGTCTGGCTTCTCTCACTCAGCATAATGTCTTCCAGGCTCATCTGTGTTGTAACACAGGTCAGGATTTCCTTCCTCGTAAACGCTCAGTAGTACTGCGCTGTATACACGTTGTGTCCATCCGTTCGTCAATCAACACCTTCCGTTTCCAGCTCTGGCTGCTGTGCACAGGGTGCTGTGAACACGGGCACACAGATATCCGTTCAGGCTCCTGCTTTCGGTTCACTTTGGGATATTCTCAGAATTTGAATGGTGGGATCATTGGGTAGATCATTTGGTAGTAGATCATTGGGTGATCCCAATGTCTCCACATCCTTGTCAGCTATTTTCTGTGTGCTTGATAGGAGAGTAGCCTTCCTAATGGGTGTGGAGTGGGGTCTCATGTGGTTTTGATTTGTGTTTACCTAATGATTAGTGATACCTTTTCATGTGCACACCCCGTTTTTAAGAATATAAATTTGCATTTTTTTGGCGGGTGGGGGTATGTAGAACCTTTCTCATATATACAATCACTGTTTAAATTTTTTTTTAATGTTTATTTATTTCTGAGCGAAAGAAAGAGAGCGTGAGCAGGGGAGGGGCAGAGAGAGAGGGAGACCAAGAATCCGAAGCAGGCTCCAGGCTCCGAGCAGTCAGCACAGAACCCGATGCAGGGCTTGAACTCACAAACCATGAGATCATGATCTGAGCCGAAGTCGGACCCTTAACTGACTGAGTCACACAGGCGCCCCAATACAGTCAGTTGTTTTAAAAGTAACTGTGGGGGGCGCCTGGGTGGCTCTACTGATTAGACATCTGACTTTTGCTCAGGTCGTGATCTCACGGTTCATGAGATTGAGCCCCGTGTGAGATTGAGCTCTCAGCGCAGAACCCGCTTTGGATCCTCTGTCTCTGCCCCCCTGCCCCTCTCCTGCCTGTGCTTTCTGTCTCCCTCTGTCTCTCTCAAAATAAGCAGATAAACTTGCAAAAAGTGACTGCAAATGCACAGCTGTGTGTGGAGGTGGCCTGCTGGAGACTTCTCCCTTCCACCTGCTCATCCCTCCCCTTCCTTAAATCTGGAGAAAAAAAAGGTCCCCGAGTACCGCCCGCCAGACTCCTCTGCCCCACGCCTGATCTCTTTGCTTGAGGCCAGGTCACGAGCCCACGAAGGATGTGGCCCCAGGAACCGGCAGCCCTCTGCCAGCATTCCCGTGGTCATGTGCCAGTAGATACGAAGCCTGATCTGCAACCCAATCCCAGTGAGGCTGGAGAACCGATTCTTTAAGGGAGCAAAGGGTAGAACATCTCTATCCTGCTAAAATGGGTATAAAAGTTAAAAATAAGAACCCAGATAAAACAATACAAAATGTGAAAGGAACTAAATAAAAATGAGTGAAAAATAGAATGTCAGCTGGGCGAGGACAAAAATAAAGTGACGGAGGAAACATTCTGAGTAAATAGTGCTGATCATCACCAGAAAGACGTTGAGTTAGAGATAACTGAAGCAGCAGCGTGCATTTTAATCTTTGAAAGTGTAGAGCAGGTGCTGGCAAAGTTTACTCTGGGAGAGAAGACGTCGCTACTTTGTTAGCCGAACTTTGTGGGTCCGTGCGCTCAGATTCACAGGGTCTGAAGTAGGTTGCTGGTATATTTAGCCTTTCTGTGTAGGTGACATCATTCCTGTAAGGCCCCCCATCCCGCAAACCAACTTTCTGCCAGTAATTCCTGATAGAGGGCGAAGGTGAGGGCGCTTGGCTGAAGCCCTGGCTTGTCATCTGGCTGACGTTCATGTGGGCATATGCCCAGCACAGGTGCCTTCCTTGAAGGGAGCAGACTCTGTATCCAGAAAATGTGGGCTGAAATCCAGGTTCTCCATTCACTGTAAATGCAACAGTGTGTAAAACATTTAGCCCTGCTAAACTTTAGGATTGTAATCCACAAACTGAAAGTAGTGCTTTATGGGACATTGCTAAGATTATATGCAATAAATAATATACATCACGTGGCTCAGTCCTGGGAACTGAGTACATGGCACTCAATAAATGGTTGTTCCTACTCTTAGGATCACAGTACTGTGCAGCTGACTAGGAAATTGGAAAGAAGTGACATAAGAGACTATAAGAACACCCAGCAATTAAATATAGGATGCAAAGTAGCCTTAGGATATCTCATAATTTTGGTAGGTTTGAGTTTGGATGCTTCGTTAATTCCTTATTGTTAAGGTAGTTTTGTTGCTGTGGTTGATTCTCTTGGATTTCTAACCCTATAATCATATTAATATCATAAAATAATATTTACCATGGTTATATTTTATTTCAGCACCAAGTATCACTGCACTGGATAAAAGAGTAGATTTCTGGGGTGAATAATCTGGGGAGTTTGCTGAGGAGATAGCCCATTTTAAGGAACATTTGATTACAATGCTGCATAAAATATTCCAGACCGTAGGATAAGGTAGAAAGCTCTCTGATTCCTGTTTTATCAGTTCTTTTATGCAGTCTAACTATTACTTTAAAAAATCTTTTATGTTGTCATCTTGTGTATATATATCTGCGATTATTTTGGTCTTTCAGTTTTTCTAAGCTGCCTCCCATAAATCCACATTTTTCTGATTAGAAGAATAAAACATTATATCTTGGTTCCCTGCCTGTATCAGATGCCCCCTTCCCCACTTACCACATCATATGTCCTTTGGTTATACAACCTGTGGTTTGAGGCTGAGATTATTGCTGATTGATAACCCTATTAAACGTGGGCCAAGTGGTCCAGTTTCATAGAAGCTTGAGGTCAGAGAAAGACATCTCACCAATGAAAATTCATTAAAAAACAACCCAGATTCTTACTGATAACTTTCACATACCATGTTGAGGCTGTAGTTAACTCACCTACAGGGAGAGAGACAGAGAGGAGAGGGGGAAAGGAGAGAGGTTTATTTTAAGGAATTGGCTCATGTGATTGTGGGTCTGGCAAGGCCCAGGTCTTAAGACAGGCCAGCAGGCTGGAGACCCAGGCAGGATTGCTATGTTGCAGTCTTGAGAATTCCAGAAACCAAAGCTCATGTTGACTCCTGGACATTCCAAACTGTGGAGAATCAGAACCAGACTTTGAATTCATCATGGGATGGGGCCAGACCACCTAGTGTGCCTGAGGCATCTCGTGCTTCCGTGGCCGCCCTGAAGCTGGGGTTGAGTGTTTGCACTGAGTTGGTGGGAGTTAGACCCAGGAGCTGCCACCCTTAACGGTTTTATGCAGGAGCCTCTTTGTTAGAGAAGCTGAGACTGTCTTCGCACACCTCTGCTTGGTCTTTTATTCTGTTTTAATCTGGGAATAAGATCTGAAAGAGATGTGATGGCTCTCTACGGCCCAGAAGAACAAGTTTAATTTCTCTGTGTCTACTTAGCAGGCATGGGTAATACCCCAGTCATTTGTCTAGAGATGACAGAAGGCTGCTTTTGTGCATTCTGCCTCCATCCCAGACGTTAACTAACCCGTGTGCAAACAGAAAGAACTCTTCTATTGTTGAATCCGAAACAACAAAGGTTTCTGCCAGCAGCCACCCAGGGATAGATCCAGAAGTCGCTTGGATTCTGTATTTTCTGGCATAAAAACCAGCATCACACACTCAGGCTTTGTTCTCTCTGGGCTTCAGTTCCAGAATGTTTTGTGTCTCAGCAATAATTGTGCATTTGACAGCTGAGGAGCCGTTTGCCAATCTGTTCCTCCCTCTTTGATCTTTAAAACGTGCACTGGCTTCTCCAAGGGCCGGTACTTGACGTTGGTTGCCTTGTGCAGTGGCCGAGAACTGTAAGATTCTGACCGGGAAGGATTTGGGACTGGGTCTTCCCGGGGACGTGTTCTAGCACAGAATCTGAAAGGTCTCCTCTCTCACCTCCAGCCATGGGCCCTCCCCTCCCCCAGACGGTGCCGCCTGGGTTTTCCGGGGCAAATCTTTCTCCAGCTGCCACGAGCAAGGCAGGTGCTGGGTTTGGGAACAGAGGTCTGCAGGAGAACACCAGTGAGGCCCGCGGTTCAAGGCAGCGTGTCCAGCCTCATAGGTGCCCGCTCTCCTCTCCTCTCATTGTGGGCGCTGCTCTGGGTCCTGTGATCTAATCAGGCCTTTGTATGGTAGCCATGGCCTCCTTCTCAGCATGAGGATTGTGCTCCCATTTTGTCTCCCTCCGGTCCATTGCTGAATCCTGGAGCTGTTTGAACAGAGGCTGGGCAGCCAATTGCCAGGTGAGCTGTGGGGAGGACAGAGTCTTCCTCTGATGGGAGGTTGGACAAGCTGGCTTCTTATACAATGCCGGTGCTGTGTGCTTGTTTCATCAAGCTGAAGTCGGGAGAGAGAAATGCAACGTGGGCAGAGCACCTGGCCCGGGACCTAGACCGTGGCAGTGCCAGTACGGTAGGACTGTTCCTACCCTACTTCGTTCATGAGAGATAGCCCGGACATTCATCACGGACATGTAAGCCTCTGTCTTCCCTTCTATTGTTGTGGAGGCCTTTCTCTGATTTCCAGCTTCCGAATGATAAATTCCAAGAGGAAAGGGATTGTCCCTTATCTTGCGTCCCCCATAGTGTGCAGGGCAATGTTGGTTCTCAAGTGTGTATTGAACAAATGCGTCTTGAACACATAACTGGCAAATGGTTTTTAAGGGACGACCTCATACCATGCACTGCATGGGGCCCTGGGAATCCGGAGGTGAATCAGAACATTTCTGCCCCCGAGGAGCACGTAGTCAAGCCTGCCTTCATTTCCCCACTGTGCCGTACTGGGCCTCTTAGAAAGCTTCTTAGCAAAAGCATGGGCTGTGCCCAGGGACAAGGGCACGGGCGATGGTTTCAGACAGATTTGAATCCGGGCACTGCTGCCTGATGGCTGTATGAATCCAGTAGTTTCCACCATGGAGGTCAGATGGGGCCGAAGCCCCACCTGGCTTGAATAGCAGGTGTCGCACTGGCAGCAGGTGGCCGGCACTCCACCTGTGGGAAGTCCAGCCCAAGACGTCATTCTCACAGCATCAACCCACAGCCTGACTTCCTTTAGCAAGCCCGCAGTGACAAAAATAATGTCTTTAACTTTGGGTTTAAAAGGAAAAGAAAACCCCGGATACGGAGGTGTTTTGTGTTTTGTTTCTTCCATCCAGGCATGCCATGGCAACTAACGCGGATGGGCATTTTTTTCCGGGTGTAAATGACACGCTGGCATTGTGTGCAAGTCCTGTGTTGACCACTTGGGGCCTGCATGGTGAGGGTTCCCTGGGAACCGTTCTCCCTTTGGCGAACCGTGTTTGCAGTTCTGGAAAAACGATAGGTTAGGTCAAGCTGTCTGTGCAGCAGAGGCTGTGCGGTTTATGTTGAGATCAGATCCATGACCACAGCCCTGCTGGAAGCACTCCAGACCAAGGCCATCAGAAAAGCAAGATAGTCATGTTTTTCTGTTCCCCTCCGAGCTCCTTCCACCACAGACTTGGAGCTGGGAAGGAGCTCCGTGAGGTGCCTCATCCCATAAGGCAGCTCTCCCCCTGACGCCCGCGAGGAAGGACTTGGGACACTGCTGGGGACAGGACACTCACTGTTCTGTGAGGAGGCCCGTCATGTTTCCAGAGGCTTCTTCCTTCTCCATCTCCACCTGTGGGCTTTTATGTTGGTCTCTGATCATCACAGACCAGTCTGATCTCATTTATATGGACACACACATCTGAAACCACCACCAGGGTATCCTGAACCCCATTCCATGTTCAACACGTGGGGCTCCTTCCACTCCTGTTTGTATAATTCATCCAGATTGTTTCAAGAGTAACCTCCCTGCTGACGTCTCTCTCTTGTTCACGTCCCTCCCAAACTGTGAGGCGTGGCTGGGAGCCCTATTCCCAATGTGGCATAGACCTCAACATAATTATTTTCACATGCTTTACTCTCTGATGTTTGGCTTGTGGTCAGCGAGACTTGTTAGGTCTGTTTGATAAGAAGATAATGGTCATAGGTAAGGTTACTTATGCTGAACTTACGGACTAGATTTTTGAACATGTTAGTATTTTACGTTTATTCCTGGTGAATTTCACCTTCTTTATTTTGGATCATCACCCTCGTGTTACAAAAAGGATTTTGAATCATGGATTTTCGTGACTCCTGATACAGAATTTCATCTGCATCGTAATGGTAGGAAATCAAAACGTGTTGAAGCAGGTCTCCTGTGTCATGGCCAAGTCACTCATGGATGTGGGAAGATCCAGGCCACAGTGTCCTTCCTGACTGATCCCAGCCAGTATATTCTGTGTGTCATCAAGTCTTTCAGACAGTTGTGGACGCACCGAACACTGTCACTCAGCCCATCGTTCTCTCTGGCATAGGTTTCTGGGGTGAACTGTCTTCCTGTTCCCTCCTCCTCGTGCCCTAAAGGAGGCGACAGCCCTGGTGGGCCTCTGCTTCCCTCCTGTTGTCTCTTGCATTTTCATCTATAACTCCATGTATTTGGATCAGGGGAAAATTTAGTTCCTACTTAGCAAAGTTTTTTTTTTTTTATAACTTTTTTTGAGGCTTGAGACAAAATAAACTACATATTTAAAGTGTGTAATTGGGGTGCCTGGGTGACTCAGTTGGTTAAGCATCTGACTTCAGCTCAGGTCATGATCTTGTGGTTCGTGAGTTCGAGCCCTGTGTCGGGCTCTGTGCTGATGGCTCAGAGGCTGGAATCTGGTTCAGATTCTCTCTCTCTCTCTCTCTCTCTCACTCTGCCTTTCCTATGTTCGCACTTTGGCTCTCTCTCTCTCTCTCTCTCTCTCTCTCTCTCACTCTGCCTTTCCTATGTTCGCACTTTGGCTCTCTCTCTCTCTCTCAAAAATAAACATAAAAAACAAAGTGTATAATTAGTAATTAACATATAATTAACATATGTGTAAAAGTGGGAGACCATTACCCAGGAAGAAAAGAATTAACATATTCATCACCCCCAAAAGTTTCCTGTTGCCCTTTGTAACCTCCTCCCACTGCCCAGCCCTGCTAATACTCAGTCACTACAGATTAGCTTATGTTTTCTAGAGGTTTATGTAAGAAGGAAAAATATAGTATATGTTCCTTGTGGCCTGGCTTCTTTCACTTAGATTCCAGTCAATAAAAACAGCTACTAGAACTAATCCATGAGTTCAGCAAGGTTGTGGGATACAGGACCAATATGGAAAAATATATTGAATTTCCATATTCTAGAAAGTAACACACAGAATTTGAAAAAAAAATTTCCAAAAGCATTGAAATAATATGAACTATTTAGGGATAAATCTGACAAAAGATGTGCAAGCCTTGTTTACTGAAAACTATAATTGCTGAGACAAAGATCTGAGTAATATGAAAATATGTTCAGAAGATTAAAATGCCAGTTCTCCCCAAATTGATCTGAAGATTCAATATACCAATCAAAACTTGAGCATACTTTTTTGGATGGAAATTTTATTAGGAATTGACAAGGAGAGCCTGAAAATTATATGGAAATGAGAGGGACCTAGAATATCTAAAACAACTTTGAGAAAGAGGAACAAAGTTGGAGGACTGAGACTATGTGATTTCAAGACTAATTCTAAAGCTGCATTGATGAAGACGGTGATTTTGGTGTCCAGGAGACGACCCGACAGCATCGCATGGAAATAGACCCACACATATGTGGGTAAATGGTTTTCGACAGAGGTGCAAAGGCAATGGAGTAGAGGAAGGATAGATTTGAAGAACTGATGCTGGAAAAATTGGATGTCCATATGCAGAAAGGGAACTCTAATCCCAACCTCATTCCCCAAACATGAACTCAGAGTAGATTATATGTCCAAATATAAAACCCTAAATTATAAAACTACGAAAAGCAGACGTAAGATTAAAAGCCTCATGATCTTCAGTTAGGCCAAGATTTCTTAGGTATGTCATCAAAAGCACAGTTATAAAGGAAAGAATTGATAAGCTGGGCTTTATTGATATTAAGAACTTCTGTTTTTCGGGGCACCTGGGTCGCTCAGTCGGTTGAGCGTCTGACTCTGGCTCAGGTCGTGATCTCGTGGTCTGTGAGTTCGAGCCCCGCATCGGGCTCTGTGCTGACAGCTCAGAGCCTGGAGCCTGTTTCGGATTCTGTGTCTCCCTCTCTCTCTGACCCTCCCCTGTGCATGCTCTGTCTCTCTCTGTCTCAAAAAAATAAATAAACGTTAAAAAAATTAAAAAAAGAAAAAAGAACTTCTGTTTTTCAGAAGATGCCTTTTAGGAAATAAAAAGTTAAACCACAGCCTGGGAGGAAAACAAATATCTGATAAAGAGCTCCCATCTAAAACGTGAAAAGAACTCTTTAAAAAAAAAAATTTAAAAATGTTTATTTATTTTTGAGAGACAGAGGCAGGGAATGAGCAAGGGAAGGAACAGAGAGAGAGGGAGAGACAGAATCCGAAGCAGGCTTCAGGCTCTGAGATGTCAGCACAGAGCCTGACACGGGGCTCGAACCCACCAACCGAGAGATCATGACCCGAGCCAAAGTCAGTTACCCAACCAACTGAGCCATGCAGGCACCCCTGAAAATATGGAAAGAACTCTTAAAGAAGATGTGAATGTGGAAAACGGCTGGTAGTTTCCCAAAAGGTTAAACATGCACGCACCATGTGGACTAGCCATTCCACTTACTGGTATTTATAGAAAGAATCGTATGTCAGAAAACTTAGACATGAATGTTCAGAGCAGTTGTGCTAACCGGGACTGGAAACAACACAAATGTCCCTCAGCAGGTGGCTGGCTGAACAAATTGCTGTCTGTCTACGCGATGGAGCACTGATCGGCAGTGACCGGAGGAGATGCCAGTACACACAACTGGCTGGATCACAAAATCATCACACTGAGTGGAAAAAGCCGGGTGAAAAGGACATCTTTTATGATATCGTTCGTGGGAAATTCTGGAAAATGGAAGCCCCTCCACCATGACAGAGCCGAGCCGTGGTTGCCCTGGGCCAGGGTAGGTGGGGAAGGGTTATGAAGGGGCTTCTGATTGTGGTGATGGCTTTACGGGTGTATATTTATGTCAAAACGCCCCAAATTGCCACTTTAAATACGCACAGTTCATTGTATGTCAGTTATACTTCAATAAGCATATCAGGGGCGCCTGGGTGGCGCAGTCGGTTAAGCATCCGACTTCAGCCAGGTCACGATCTTGCGGTCCGGGAGTTCGAGCCCCGCGTTGGGCTCTGGGCTGATGGCTCAGAGCCTGGAGCCTGTTTCCGATTCTGTGTCTCCCTCTCTCTCTGCCCCTCCCCCGTTCATGCTCTGTCTCTCTCTGTCCCAAAAATAAATAAACGTTGAAAAAAAAATTAAAAAAAAAATAAGCATATCATTCGCCCTCCAAAACCCAACTCTGTGGAGTGAAATACCTTTAGGCAGAACCTAAGTGAGGCTGCACATTTTGCACATTTAGCAGTGCCCGATTCAGTCATGTGCCCTCAGTGAATGTTCCCTCCGCTTTCCTGCCCTGCATGCCACGGAAATGCGAATTACTGTACCACCAGCTACAGCACCCACTGGAGGCTGCCTCTGTCTGGATCATAGAAGGCAGATCTTTGCAGAAAAACACTAATGGTTTGCAGACAGGGAGGTAATATTGACGTGTAGGGTATTTACCAGGGCCTACTCCACAGCAAAGGGGCAGGAATGGCCACCTGCCTGTTGACCGGCCTCTCTGCTTCTGCTGTCAGGGGAGCTTGCCCTCTGCCTTCCCAGTGGCCCTGGGCTCACCTGCATGTAGTGCTCTGGTCGCTGTCTCCTTGTTGGTTGTCCCTAGGCAGTGCGACTTTGAAGGACGCACCCATTTCCCCTCTGATTTCCACAGTACCTTCCATTGGCAGCGCCTGCTGAGTGAGCTGTGCTGAGGAGGCTCCGGGAAGAGAGGCATCAGTAGTCCTCTTAACTTCCTCTTCACGGGGTGACGTGGGATGTGAGACACAGCGTGCGTGGGCCTGTTATGTGGTACCTGTACTGGGAGACCTGCCAGTTGTGACTGTGCCCTGGGCCAAGGCCCCCCCCCCCCATGCATTTCGGTCCCCAGCATTTGTCCACAGGTGCTCCTGCTGAGCGACGTCTGCAGTTCGGCCTCATGGGGGCAGCCCTCCCCCCTCCCCCTTGGGGGGCCAGTTTCACCTGAGACAGTGACCAAAGCCGGGGCACAGGGCACCTCTTGTGGTGGGTTCCCCACCTCCCTGTTGGAGTCGCACAAATGTAATTACGTCACTAAAAACCTGGGTACGTTTGCAAAAACCCCAGCAATCTCAGTATTTATACCTCCATCTGCTAACCATGCCTTGCTCCCAATAAGGTGCATGCATTTGGAAGTTGTAGTATTGCGTGATCTTTACAGATCAAAACGTTAGTGTCTTTCTGCAGATACCCGCCCTACCATAATCTGTGCAGGAGACAGTTCGAGTAGGTGATCTAGCTGGTTGTATGCTAACCTGAATTTTTATGCTCGTGTGTGCCATCGTTTCATCCCATCAGCGTAGGGCTGAGGTGTGGTTGTCGGATGGTGGGGCTGGGTATCTGAGAAGCTCATGAATGAAACATCAGCAGTTTAAAGCTTGGTTGATGTCCCAAGATTGTCTACCCTCAATGGACCCGGTTTCATAGGGGCAGAAAGGACTCTCATTTGTCTTCCCAGAAAACACAGTGAATAACTTCCAGGAAGCTCGTGACTGCTAACTGTGCCCCTGGATGCACTTCCCTTACCAGCCAGGGGCATGGTGCATGAGAGTCGATTCAGGGCTGATGTATGGGGTTACTTCTGTCGTGAGAGTTCGTGACCCTTCAGTGACTGTTGACAACACAGAGTTCCAGAAAAATACTTGTTAGATCTGCTGTCCTTATTTTCTTTGAAGAAACACCTACAAAGAAACTACAGAGACCCTGGCCTGGTATCCTTGGGGCTATTTATATGCAGTAAACACAGCAGTTTAACAGAGTCCAGTCAAGAACCCTTCCAATATTAATGGAATCTCATGCTAATTACATTGTCATCTGTTGGGTTAATGGCTCCTAAATAGTGCTTTAGGTCGCCACTCTTTCTGACCATCTGATGCAGAAAACGTCCATGCAGTGAGTGCCGGTTAGGTGGGGTGCTGTTCTTTTGTAGGGAATTTCTTGGATCTACATATGCACAGTAAGATCTTGGATTTTCTTCCATTTCATACTGTGGGTGGATCTCAAAGGTCTGCGGTCCGCTGGTAATTGCTGGGGTTCCTCGATGCTCTGTGGTTCAGGAGAGGCTCTGTCCAGCGCGGGGAATGCATCCTGGGCCGCTGATGTTGAGGCATGTGGCAGTCCCAGCAGTGTCATTCACCAGCATGTGACCTGGGATATGTTATCCATGCCTTCTTATTCTGTGCTGTATTTCAAAGGCTTGGGCATCCGAGGCTCCACTGAGTGGGGAGGGATGGCCCCTTCTGGGGTTAGCGAACTCCTAGAGACAGCAAACAACTCCCCTCTGAGCATGCCTTTCAAATACAGACGGACAAATCCAAAGCCCACACCCCAGCCCCTCCTCCGTGTGGCTCTTATGCTCCCGTTTTCCCTGCCCTAATCCCCCAGAACACCTAGGAGCCCCTTTCCCCCAGAGCTCACTAGGGTTATTCACACTGTCTGGTCCTCAGCCTGCTCATCCTGCCTCACACATTCCTTCTGCGGAAACCTCGGTAAAGGCTCTTGGCCGTGTTTCCCCCTTTCCCTCTGCCTCCTGACCAGCCCTGTGCCTCCTGGGGTGGCCCTGCAGGCGTGAGCGTGATAAACTTCTTCCTTCGTGACCATCACTGCCACGTCTGCTTGTCTTACCACACCCGATGGAGACAAATCCCGGGTCCCCGAACGGCCTGGGGTAAGTGTGCTGACTGTCCCCATGTCAGGTTCCTGGTGTGTGAGGTGGGGTGGTGCTGGTGAGGCCTCGCGAGTTCTGAGAGTGTTAGGTGAGCGGTGCACCAGGAACCCCCGCCTGAGTGTGTATTCTCCTGGGGGAGCAGCATGGAGACACTGAGGGCTGCGTCTGGACATAGCGTGCTCCTGCCCCTTTGTCTACAAATCTGGGTACAAAGAGGGTTTTAAATATACCTAGCGCACCGCTGTAGCACTCTGCCAGGACGCTGGAGTCTTGCTTACCAGGATCAGGGCAGTGCAAAGAGTGAAATCCCCTGGGTCACACTTCACAGTGGCCTCTCCCACCACCCTCCCTGCAAATCCCGCCTGCCACTCGGAGGAGTGGACGGCCCGGCTCCCTGCTGCAGGCTGGGCACAGTGATAGTCACCGTGATGGATGCTACTTACGTAATAGCTTAAGTTACCCACTGTAAATACTACTCCCAGTACTGACAGATGCTGCGTGTATAGGTGATGTCATACTATTCCACAGACCTGGCATGGGCAACTAGGATTTTCAAATGTTGTGATTTCTTTGGGAAAAAAATGCTTACATTTATGTATGAGGTGATAGACAAAGAGTTACAGGGAACAATGAAAAAAAATACCTGGTGTTCACTGTTTTTCTCTGTGTATTCCTTGGTAAGATAACTCAGGAATGCTTTAGGGGGAAAAGAGGAAACAGGGAGTGTGTGTGATGGGGAGGGAAAGAGGAAGACATATTAATGATTGATAGAGGTTAACTTAAGAAATGCAGCTCTGTAGTACAGATGAAAATGAGCCGCCTACCACATTGGCCATGCCGATCGCTTTAAATTTAGCCCCCAGACCTTCCCGCCTCTTGGGGCCCTTCTGCTGAGTGAGCTGGGGTGGGACAGAGGGAGGGAGGCTTCTGCCACAGTACGTTTGGTTTTCTTAGCTGTGCTTAGCTAGAAAATCATTTGAAATAATACGTTTCCCTTTGTCAGGCAGACAGAACAACTGTCTGCACCACAGTACTGAGGGAGACTCTGACACCCAGGTCTGCGAGCAGGGTCTGGCAGGGTCTGACTTCCAGGTCTGGCATTCAGGGTCTGTGTGCAGGTGGCCGCGTAGGCAGCTGGCGAGGAGGGTCGGAGCACTCAGGACAAAATGCACCCCTGGATGTGTTTTCTCCTGAAAGCTGTTTGGAGGTGGCTGGCTGGCTGATTGGGAATCTGTGAGGGTCACTGCCACCTAGTGACGAGATGCTGGAAGGCGTCACCGGTGGCCGACTATGAGTGTGCCCTTGTGCTCATTCTCAGACTTTTGTGTCCTCCCCAGACAAGACTGAAGTGCAAAGCCCTCTGCCATATTCCATTTTGTGCCCTTTGCTTCACAGCACAAGTGAGGAGTTAGGACACTTGTCACCCTGTTAGGAATATGTGTTTCTGTGGGACACTGGCGAGTTTCCTCCACACATAACTTTTCTTGCCTTTTTAGACAGGAATATACGCACACCTTTGAACACAAATAAAGTTGGGAGTACATCGGAAGATGCGTGGGCATGTGAGTGTCAAGGTCACGGGGAAAGGTGACACTCTGGCAGACTCCTGGGAGAGGCTGGTGCCGGCCTGTCCACCCTGCCTGTGGGCCTGGAGGGTGGCACTGAGGCGGGAAGAGGGATGCAGGCACAGCCCATGTCATCCTTGGGGGGTTTAGGGCGCCCGGGGGAAGAAGGTCAGGGGAACAGAACGAACGTGTGTGGCACAGAGCCCACACGTCCCTGAGCGTAGGGCATGAGTTCTCAGGGACGGGGGTGGCGGGTGTCTCTGGGCCCGATTCCTCTCGCCCCTGTCACCTCCATGGGCCCCGCAAGGCCCTCCAGTGGTGGGGAGACGGGCAGGTGAGCGGGCAGCGCTTCTGGGCCAGGAGGCTCAGGCTGAGCAAGGTTGGTGGGAGGCCGGGACTGTGCGTGTGGCCGTGCGTGTGGCCGTGCGGCACAGGCTGGCTCTCTCCCGGCTGCTGTTGGGAAAGCACAGTGATACCTGAACACGCTCTGCCTCAGTTCAGCGGTCGACTGTGCCATCCTTGTTTTCTCTCCGTTCTGTGTGTCTCTATCTCTCTGTTCAATCACTTGTCATCTTTTGTCTGTCCATCTGTTACCTGTTGTCTATCTGCCTAACATCTGTCTGTCTGTTTACCCACCTGATACTAATTTCAGGCCTTCTGACCATTCGTCTGTACCTGCTTTAGCATCTCCTAATGAGGTCATTCTCCACATAACCCCAGTCCCATGATCACTCTTAAGAAAATGACTAATAATTTCTAATACCGTCTAAGAACGTGGGTTGCAGTTTTCAGTACCTTCACTTGAGACTGTTTTTCTATCTCCACGTGTATCTGCCCCAGAGACCCCCTCACGCCCAGTAGGGGGCCACCATAAAAATCCCGAGGATCCCAAGCACTGGCAGGGGTGTGGAGAACTTGGAACCCTGTGCACTGTTAGTGGAAATACAAAGTGGTGCAGCCACTGTCCCAAACAATATGGTTTCCTCGAAAAAGTAAAACTACCACATAATCCAGCAATTCCACGTCTGGGTGTAGATCCCGAAGAATAGGAATCTATCTCCATGTGAGCCCCGTGTTCCCATGTCACGGCCCGCTTCACAATCGCCAAGGTGTGAAAACAGCGCAGTGCCCATTGATGGGATTAAGAAAATGTGGTCATGCATGTAAGGGGACGCTACTCCTCCTTTCAGAGGAAGGCGGTTCCGACGTAGGCTCCAGCAGGGACGGACCTTGAGGGCGTTCTGCTGGGTGAAATAAGCCAGTCACAGGAGGACAGATCCTGAATGATTCCACTTGCATGAGGTCCTGAGAGTAGTCTGTGGTCACAGAGATGGAAAGCAGAACGGTGGGTGCTGTGGGGCAGGGGCTGGGGGGTTGTTTGACTCGGCATAGAATGTGGTTTTGCAAGATGGAAAAGTTTTACGATGGGAATGTAATTAGCACTGCGGCACTGGGTACTTAGAAATGGTTAAGATGGTAAATTTTATGTTACGTGTATTTTTTATTTTTAGTTTTTTCTCCCACAATTAAAAAGAAAACCCACGTTGGGATCTGGAGGCCTACTTGTCTTGTACACTAAAGCTGCCTCTTATATCTGTGGAAGTTCACATGCCTGGCCTCAGTTTTCTTATCTATAAAATGAGCATAAAAGGCTCTGTGCTGTGCACACAGGGCCACTGGCGTGGACTGAATAATAATGTGAGAGAATGTTCTCTCTGCTTGGAGCCACGTACAGATTTCAGGTGTGTGACTTTGTGACTACATGTACTCTCTCTGACCTTCTGTGTGAAGAAGTGTGTGTATTTCTGGGCTTTTAACAAGGTTACCTCCTCTCTTACCTAGGGATGGCAGTTTAACATTGCACGGTATCTTTTCAGATGCTGGAGGCTAGCAAAACCCGATTTAAAAAATTCCAGTTGAGCCTATGTGTGCATCAGACTCCAGAGAAAGGGGATGCCAGTTCAAGTCCAAATCAAGGAGAGCTTCAGCACTCTGGAAAAAACTAAGCAGCAGTTTGAATGAATGGTTTTACCTCGAACATCATGATGCATCACTCACCGGTGCTAGGAAATCCCTGGGGTTACTAATTGCAAAGAAACACTTCTGGAAGCTGTCTGTGGCCGAGCTCCCCTCCCGACTCCGTTGCAGCCTCAGAGCCTGGAAGGAGTTCAGGCCACCCAGACTCCACATGCCCGACTCTGAGAGACAGTCTGTTTACTCGCTGTGATGGTGAAGGATGCAGGATAGAATTATTGCAATTCTGCGTTTGTCTTTGTTTTTAGAATGTGCTAACGAGGCTAACCATCATAGAGTGCTGATTTCTTTTCCTTTTCACAGCATCTCGATGTATCGGTGGATAGCCTGATGTACAGCGCTTTCTGCCTTTGGTTTCCCAAAGCTAGATGGAACTGGATAGGTATTCTAGTTCAGCGTGGATGGATATCGGCAATATAGTCTTCTGGAATGACTGCATTTTGCACATCTATCCTCCAAGCAGAAGAGCTTCATGGAGGCTTTGCAAATGGGGTCTCTTTCTTAGCTGGCTGCTCTTTTGTTTTCCCTGAAGGTCACCAGCCTCTGACTGTCATATTGGAGAGGCTTTTTTTCCTTGAAGCACTCAAGATTTCTGAAATACTCTCCCCTGGAGTTTTATTTCTGTTTGCCTATCTTTGACTTCCTCTCTCTGCTTCCATTATGTGTCCAGATGTGCCCCCAAATCATTTATTTGTTTCCTAACTTAAAGTACCATATACTTCAAGTAATTTATAATGATTATTTATAATGAGAAATTTATGTATGTATTTATAACTATACTTACTGAAGTTTATAAATTATTCTACAGATATTTCTAGAGTCAGAATAAGGCTGACCAGGTTATTCAGCTCATTTCAAAATTGCCCATTTCTAAGGGTGGCTGGACCTCCAGGAACTCAGTGTGGGCTTGTGAGGATGCTGCGGTGTTTCCTCCATCCTGATTGGGAACGGGTTCTCTTTAGATGCAAAGGTGGAAACAGACTCTAGGAAAGTTCATGTTCAGCCATAGTGTTTAATAAAGCTCTCTTGCTTATGCCACCTTTGAAATCAGGGCCATGGGCATTTCAGGTGTTATAATCTCTATTTTTTATTCTTATGGTTTTTGGCTTATTACAACTTAAAACTTGGTGGAGATTTTACCAGTAAGAGCATTATAGAAGATTAGATTTTTAATTTATTTTTTTAACATTTATTTTTTGAGACAGAGACAGAGTCTGAGCAGGGGAGGGGCAGAGAGAGAGGGGGAGACACAGAATCCGAAGCAGGCTCCAGGCTCTGAGCTGTCAGCACAGAGACTGACATGGGGCTCAAACCCATGAACTGTGAGATCATGACCTGAGCCAAAGTCTGACGCTTAACCGACTGAGCCACCCAGGTGCCCCTAGATTAGATTTTTAAATAGAATTGTTTGGGAGGAAGGAAACTGGAAAATAGTTCTCCACAGAGTTCTCATGGCTTGGAATGTAGCTGTATCTTTTTCTGAGTGGTTGGGATAGTGGAGGAATTTAAAATTAGCTGCTTGTGTAGAGGCAAAATATTAACTGCTCAGTGGACTTGGAAAAACTGTGGTTTGCTTTATGTTTAGTGAACTTTCTAATTAGTTTGTCTCTGCCATCTCCAGACTTTCCCTATTATTTAAGGCCTGGTAATGATGTATGTGTATTTTATGAATACATAGGCTTTATTAGAGAATTTTTATCTGATCTCTTTTGTTCCTCTGCAATCATGTTTTAAAAACACCGAAGAGTGGGGGCGCCTGGGTGGCTCAGTCGGTTAAACGTCTGACTACAGCTCGGGTCATGATCTCATGGTTCGTGAGTTTGAGCTCCACATTGGGCTCCAGGCCGTGGAGCCTGCTTCGGATTCTGCTTCGGATTCTGTGTCTCCCTCTCTCTCTCTGCCCCTTCCCTGCTCTCTTTCTCTCTCTCTCTCTCTCTCAGAAAATGAATAAAACACTAAAATTTTTTTTAAAAACACAGAAGAGTGGCTTGTGATCAAACTAAGTTTTCCCATGATTTGAGCCCTGACACATTGTCCTCTCCCCGGAGCCGGTGAAGCCTGATGCCTTCTTTAAATCCTTCCAGAACTTCCCATTGAAGACATGAGCACAGAGACAGGTGTAGACGCAGGTACATGACACGTGTGCGCAGGTACATGACACGTGTGCGCACACGCCTTTTCCCCTGCGTGGCCGGGGCCACACTGCCCCGCATGGTTTGCGCTGGGCAGTGGGCAGGCGTGATCGGCTGGAAGGGCGTCTGTCCGCAGCCCTATCCCTCCTCCTTCCCTCATCCAGCAAGCACGGGCCGGGCATGGCTGGGCATGCTGTGGGCCGTGCGAGCTGCTGGCCTGCAGGCCCAGGAGCTGTCTGCTGCGGGGGAGGCGTGGATCGTAGCATCTCGGACATGTGGGTCCGGGGAGGCCTCCAGGGTGCTCAGCAGTCTGTGCAGGGAGGGGAGATATTGTGAGGTATGGGCCCCGGGCCCCGGCCCGGGTAGAATGTTTGACCACAGCTCAGTGGAGGCTTTAGGTCAGGAAGAAGGGTCACATCATGGGAGGAGCCCCAGGGGGACGGGGTGAAAGGGTGGAGAAGGCGCAGCACTGTGTGCCGTGTGGTGCGTGGCTGGAGCCACACCGCAGCCACGTGAGGGGTCAGGATCTGGTCCCAGAGTAGCTGATGAGCACAGGTGTGTGCGTGTGTGTGTGGGGGGTGGGGGACATGCGTATGTGTGGTGTGTGAATGTGTACACGCATGTGGACATGCGTGTGTGTGTCTGCACACATGCACGCGGACACAAAAGAAAGCTTTCCCGCACACCTCTTAACAAGGTATGGGAGTGTTTAATCAGGCGGCCTGGTTGGGGGAGGGGAGGCGTGGGCTCTGGTGGTGCCCGGTGGGCACTGACCCTGACCTGAGAGGGGGATGAGGAGGGGAGAGTGGGCCGGAGAGCTGGGGTTCTGGCCCTCTGGCTCTTTTCTGCCTTGCTGATCCCCATCTGGTCCCTGGCTGAGCCGCGGGGTCTCCTCCTGGGCCCCAGCTGGTTTCTGGCCCAGGAGCAGCCTCTGGCGCCACCTTTTGGCCGGGTGTGCCAGGACCCCAGAGCTCAGCAATGCGGTTCTGAGAAGCCCTTCCAAACCCAGACGCACTGGATCACTTTCTGGGCTTGCTGCTGCAGAAGAACTTCTGCATTTTCAAGTTCCATTTCAGATAAAACCAATTGTACTCAATTATGCTGTCCTGGGTCCTTTATCTTCTCCACGCTTAATGTGTTTTCTGTGTAGGAGCGGTGGTGTCTCTGCTCGATGGATGTATTCATGTGTAAAGCACTTAATCACTTAATTAAACAATAGGACTCTGGCCGTCAGTGTCTGCCCTGTGCAGGCTGCCAAGATGTGAGGCTAAAGGCTGAGCAACCTCAATCATCCAAGAAATGCATTAATGCTTCCTAATGGGCTCTCTGAACGCCTTCTATTGTCCTGTGTGTGTGTGTGTGTGTGTGTGTGTGTGTGTGTGTTTTCCACTTTGAGACGCTTTACATTTTCTCCCTCTTTTGGAAATTAAACAGTGCATTTGCATGCAATTGCCGATCATGTCTCTGAGGAGGAGCTTCTAGAGGGGAAAGGAGAAGAGTGAAGGCCTCTGTTCTCCCCCGATAATTTAGTCTGTTGTTCAGCCTCTTCCCCCTGGCTGAGACCCCAGGAAACAGGCAGCCAGCTTGCAGATCACCGTTTCTGGTGTTTATAGGGGTGGGCGTCCCTTTTGTCTGCCCAGAATGCCTGGCGGGATGGTCCACCAGGGACTCCCAACTTTTTGAGCTGCTATCATGTTGTTATAAACCTCATCCTCCACGAAGACCTCCCACACAGATGCCTGGGTTCACATCCCATCCCTCCCACTTCTGACCCTCCTGCTTGAACATCCTAAGGAAACACAGCATTTCCCCATCTCCGTAGAGACAGGAGACAGGGAGAGAACCCCAGAGTTGTGGTCTGCAAAGGGCCCCGACATCACATGGTGCAATGCTACTATTTCCCAGATGAGGAAATGAGCTCAGAGAGGTAAAGCAACTTTCCTGGAGTCCTACAGCTCATCAGAGGCTGAAGTGGGTTTGCTGAAGAGTCTGGGAAGGGAAGTAGGGCACCTTCTGAGACAGGACTCAAGTGCCTGGTCAGGACTCAAGTGCCTGGTGGGGACTGGCGGCTAGCTCTGGTCCTAGTTTTGCCAGTGAGCCTCAGCTTCCCACTCCATCAGGTGGGGAAGGTCATAGCAGAGACCTTGGCAGTGGCTTTGGGCTGGAAGTGCGTGGGGACAGCCACAGGAGGGAAGCTGCGTTGGGCCTGTGGCACACGCCGGTGTGGTTCAGGGCCAGCGCCACCTGGGGAGAGGTGGGGGCCTGGGGTGTGGTCTCCGACCTGAGCACTGTGGTCCATCAGCAGAAACACTGGGGGTGAGAGCTTTGCCCATCCACTCGGCTCCTGTGCTGCGTGTGCTACAGGGCCCATGCCTCTCTGGCTCCGGGCAGTGCTCCCAGGAGCCAGGTCAGGGAGTAGGATTCATTTTGTCTGCACGGTCACGGAAATAAGCTCAGAAAGAGCAGGTGATTTGCCTGACGTCAAAGATGGAATCCACCCCAGTGCACTGAGTTCAGAATCCACAGTGTTACCCTGACCTTGTGTTCACTTGCCCAGGACTTTGGTCACCTGGTTGACCCCAGCTGTGTGATCAGGTTTGACTCTCTGGCATTTTTTCCCCAAGCCCCTTCTTAAATTTTAGGAGAAGTTTAACTTCAGTTCTTTGCAGAAAAAACACACTCTTCATGCACGCATCCCTCACTTTACTCTCTTGAAAGTACATTTTCCCGTCGAGGCCATGTGTAAAATAGTAAATACACTGCTTTTGGGAATGTATGAATTTGAAGTGTGTCATCTGAAATATTAAAAAAAATAAGGTTTTTAAAAAAGTTTTTTTAATGTTTATTAATTTTTGAGAGAGAGAGAGAGACAGAACGTGAGGGGGGAGGGGCAGAGAGAGAGGGAGACACAAGATCTGAAGCAGGCTCCAGGAGCCTGTCAGCACGGAGCCTGACGTGGGGCTCGAACCCACGAACCATGGGATCATAACCTGAGCCAATGTTGGATGCTTAACCGGCTGAGCCACCCAGGTGCCCCCCCCCACCTCAAAATAAGTTTTTAATTGTTACGGTTTGAATGGAAAAATGAAGCTGCTACCAAAGGAAATCCACTGAATTTTATAGAAAGGCTTGGATCTGCAAATGAGATCTGTTTATCCCTGTGGGGTCTGTGAAAATCCCGGCTGGCATAGGATGAAGCAGTGATATTCCTTGCTTGCTCCTAGACCCCCAGGGAACACCCACACCACCGTTCCCAGCAGAGACCTGTGAACAGTCAGGCCCTAACACCCAGGTCACCCATGTGAGCCCCGAGTTAGCCTCTTTGTCCTTCTGGGTGGCACTAGCGACTACCACCCCCGGGGAAGTGAGAATTGAGTCACTTCGATCATTTTCTGGGGTTCTGCGGTTCAGATGAGGCACCTCATGAAGAAGGTGACCAGAAGCCTGCCATCGCCTGCCCCACAGTTCCCACACTGTGCACACTTCACACTCCCTGGAGAAAGCCTGGCGCCGTGTGGGTTGATAACGAACCCCACAGCTTGCTGAGAAGGGGGCGTGAGGATCCCCGTTCTGGCTGACTGCGGTGGGGAGGTTATGCGTCTGGTCGATGGCACTAGGTAAATCCCCCCCTTCTCCTATCCTGAACACCAACTGGGCATTCAGATGGGTGTGTGTGTGTGTGTGTGTGTGTGTGTGTGTGTGTGTGTACATGTACCAATGTGTGTATAAATGTCCTTGATCCTCACCCATGTTTGTACCTCTATATCTGTGCACAGACCCTGACTCTGTGTACGTACCACTGCATGTGTCCTTGGATCAGGACCCTGTCCATATACGTACTTGCACGTCTATACTTGGACCAAGACCCTGCGTACCTACCACTGTGTCTATACATGGTTCAAGACCCTATGTACATACCTGTCCATGTGTATGTGGACCCTGTCCGCGTACGTACCTGTACATCTAGATGTGGACCAGGACCCTGTCCATGTATGTACCACTCACTACATGTATATGTGGACCAGGTCCCCATTCGTATATTACCACAACATGTCAATGTGGACCAGGATCCCATCTGTGTATCCCACAGGATCCCACATATTGCCATGTGTATACATGGATCAGGACCCCACTCGTGTACAGACCACTAGATGTATATGTGGACCAAATCCTTGTCCACGTGTGCACCTGTACTGGAACGTGAACCAGGTTCTTGTCTGTATGTGTACAACTTCCGAGCGGTGCTGAGGACATTGAGAGCAAGGAATATTTCTCGAGCACTTCCTGGTATTCCCAGTCATTCCCATTGTCCAGTGGTATCACAGCTCTGGTGCAGGGTTGGGCCTGTAGCTGGATGAGAGAGGTGCCCCGGAGTCCAGAGTCAAAAGAGTACTCTCAGGGTCCTGCAGGCACAGTGTGCGAGCCCAAGAGCGGCCCCTCCCTGAACTTGGCTCCCTGGTGACCAGCCTCTCACTGTTGTCTAGGTGAATCTATGGTGAATCCAGCTCAGAACAAAGAGGATTGTGTACAGCTGAATTTTTAGCTGTAATTGTTAAATTCCACTGCAGAGGCGGTCTGTAAAGTAAGCAATCTGAGCCATTTGGTTTTCAAGAGCCAGAGCATTGAGAGAGAAAGATGTGGGGAAATTCTGCTGACTCGGCTTTGCCCACTAGAGAGGAGAGGCTGGAGAGGCTGAAGGATGCCAAGAACCATAGAGCTCTGGAATAAACGGGTGGCGCAGGGAGAGGTGACTGGAGGGGTCTGGCCAGAGCTTAGGTGAGGGGGTCCAGAAGGTGAGGGCTCATGTGATCAGAGCAGCGTGGGCTGCTGTCCTGGGGAGAAGGTGGTAGAATGCAGCCTCCTGGAGAGGTCGCTCTGGCTCAGCCCTGGGGATGCAGAGAAGGGATGGCAGAGGGAGGGACAGAGGACAGCCTGCCAACCTTGATTCTGGAACCAAGGGTAAGGGGTTGTGCATGTGCCATGTAGGCCACAGACCCAAAGGATTTAGAGTCAGGCTGAGAAGGACCTGTGAGACTTCCACTGACCTCAGGCACAGAAGGCGAGAGCTGTCAGCATGGGGCGTCTGTGGCTAGGGGGGCAGCAGAGGCCAGTGGAAGACCCAGGCCAGCACAGGACTGGCTTTGGACGGCATGGAAGGACGTGAAGATCTCAGAGCCCAGGTCACCTCCTGGAGGAGATAAGCTCCAGTGACCACAGAAGTCTGGGAAGGATCAGGTGGTCTTTAATTGGCAAAATGAAGATTTTTCTGTCTACGGTAACGCAGGTCAGTGTGATCTGTCATTTTCAGTTGTGGAGAAATAGAGTCTGTGCACTTCCACACATCGGGGAAGCCACGCCTGTGATACTTGTTCTGCCTGCTGCCCTTTGCCAGGAGTTTGGGCACATGATTTTATCACCCACTCCATGCCTAACTCCTGTTGGAAATGGAAGGGGCTATCCATGGGGCAATTGGGTGTGTGGATTCCTACTGTTAAACTCACATGTGGTTTCCAGTGGGCCTCAGGTGCAGACCCTTGGTCTGAAGGAATACCAGGAAGTCCCCAGCCTTGGATTTGTTCTCCAGGGAACTTTGCCGGGCAGAGAGTGAGCTCCTGGTGGAGAGAGCAGTGGCTGGGGGAAGGCCCAGGGCGAGGATCAGGATGCCTGGCAGCTGGGGACTGGCATGGGGAAGGCCCCAGGGGCTGCTTAGGGTGATGGAGGGGAGGAGACACATTCCCCAAGGGACTGTGTGGCCCGGGGACCCCTTTCACAGCCCCGAGAACACCAGTACCCATTGAGGCTTGGCATCCATCATGTGTCCATCTGTCCGTTATGCCGCTATGCACAGAATGCTTGCCCAGAATCCCTTCTGGTGCTGAGACTGTGGTACTGCCCCTGGCGTGGACAAGGCACTGGCAGTCATGGCTGTACAAGCCAACCAGCTGGCTTGTGCTGTCCCAGGGTCTACAGGACCCGATGAGGGTCTGTGTGCCTTGCCCAGGAGCTGGGGGCAGGCAGGGGCAACGGTGACTAGGGGCTTTCAGGCCGCTTTTTTTTTTTTTAAACGTTTGTTTATTTTGATAGCGAGTGAGAGCCTGAGCAGGGAAGGGGCAGAGAGAGCGAGAGAGAGAGAGAGCAAGAGAATCCCAAGCAGGCTTTGTGATGTCACTGCAGAGCCTGACATGGGGCTAGAACTCATGAACCATGAGATCATGACCTGAGCTGTAATCAAGAGTTGGACACTTAACTGACTGAGCCACTGAGGTGCCCCAAAAGTAAACTGTTTTTTTTTTTTTTTGAGAGAGAGAGAGAGAGAGAGAGGTAGAGAGAATCACAAGCAGGCTCAGCATGGAGCCCGACAGGGAGCTCAAACCTCAAAAATTGTGAGATCATGACCTGAGCCGAAATCAAGAGTCAGACACTAAACTAACTGAGCCACCAAGGTGCCCCCAGGCCACTTTATAAGTTTGGGGAACCAAAGCACAGTTCTAAGTGTTGGCCCCACTGTGGTCAGGCAGGGAAGGGAGGTGATAAATGTGCATTTCCCTCTGCGAGTTCCAAGGAGAATGGGGCCCTGGTTGGAAGAGCGGGGCCGGGGAGGGCTGTCCCCACGGCACAGGAGCATGCCGGAGCCTGTCACGTACAGAGCAGTTGTTTGCTGGTTTCGTTCTGATCGAAATCCCAGCTTGTCGCCGCGGGTAATTTGGAGACGGTGTGCGTGCAGACGGAGGACAGTGGGCCCGAGACGAGCATGTCTGCTGACGCCTGTGTGTGTAGTGGGTCTCACAGTGTTCGTGTCTGTGTGTGGACATGTCTGTGAACGGCTGTGTCTGTGCTCTCCACTGTATTGTCTTGCTTGTCAGTTAGAAAGTAGATCTTTCACCTGGGGGCTGAAAATCCAAACTTTTACCCTTTGTCCGACAAAGAACTAGGCTGAATTTATTAGGGGAGATTTCGGTTGGTGAGTGGAGGTTAACTACACCAGGTCCCGAGGCCTGATCATCTTTTTTTTTTTTTTTTAATGTTTATTTTTGAGAGACAGAGCATGAGTGGGGGAGGGGCAGAGAGAGAGGGAGACACAGAATCCGAAGCAGCTCCAGGCTCTGAACCGTCAGCACAGAGCCCGACGCGGGGCTCGAACTCACAAACCGCGAGATCACGGCCTGAGCCGAAGCCGGACGCTTAACTGACTGAGCCACCCAGGCGCCCCATGCCTGATCATCTTTTTAAAGTGAGGGATTGAGAAGCAGCTGGCCCTTGAGCATTCCTTCCGGTTCCTCCGATATGTACATCTCACAGTCCCTTGCTGTGGAACGCGTGAGAATGGCATCTGTGGCGTTTCCCAGTGCCTGTCGCTCAGGCTTGCTCTGTGTGGTCACCTGTTCATTCCCCGTGACTTCGTGGTGAGGCAGTGAAGACGTGACCCTACGTGGGCACGCCAGCCACCCCAGAGCAGCCGGGAGACCTCACCAGAGGTGGATGGGGAAAGCAGGGAGAGTCTGGGGAGCCAGGCCCAGGCAGCGAGTCTCCCAGGGGCTCTCGTTGTTAGCGGTGGAGACGACCTCTCTCCCGGATTGTGCATATGCTGTGTGTGTGTGTGTGTTCAGAACTGTACTCCAGACTCCTCAGTTCTGGTCTGGCCCCCAGGACGTGGTGTCTGGAGAACAGGGAGGAAGTTCGGCTTCATTTCACATCCTCAGCTGGCTGTCGGAAGACAGAGCCTTGAACTCAGTGTCCGGGTGAGAGCAGCAGGTGTGACAGCCTTACATCTTCTTACCCCTGGCTTCCCGCTGGAGTCACAGTCATGACCTGTGATGCGGGTGGATCCCATCTGCTTTCCCATTTTTCTCCAACATGAGTTTTCTCAGATTGCCACCAGATGTCAGTAACGTCCCTCTGAAAATAAATGTGCAGCCAACAGGCTGACTCGGGAGAAGGAAGTGGTGACGTCCATCGTCATCCACCTTGGATGAGGCACAGAGAAGGCCCGGCCTGTGTGTCTGCGCCCGGCCCTAGGGGGCCTGATGGGTGAGGGCCCGCCCCTTGGCTGGCCCACCTGCTTGTTCAGGAAGCCACAGTGTTGGGCAAAGGAGAGTTCTGTGAGGTGTGGCCCCACCCTGGTGACACCTGCCACCAGCATCTCGATCTGTTTCTGGAAGCCTGGAGCCCCGTAGGTCTAGAGCTTGTGCTGGCGCATTGAGAGGCGGTGTGGGTCTGCCTGAGGGCCATGGCACTTGTTATTACAACTGAGGAAACCACATGGAGGGACCCCATCACTGTGGCCCTGCGTCGGATGGAGATGCACCGGGAAGGGGGAGGGGATTGATGTTGGCGGAGGAGGCAGATGGGACCCACAGACACAGTGCGGTGTTCTGTTGCTTGGCCTTGGAGTAAGGCACTGACCAACGCTGGACGGTTCTTTACTGCTTACCAGGCACCTCCACACACCTAGCTCCCTCTGCTCCACCAGAAGCATGTTAGTGGTGTTGATTCATCGCCATTTTGATACGACCATATTCAAGGCTTGTGTCCAAATTGGCTACAGGTCAGCTGGCCTGTGTCGGTCCTGGAGTGGGAGCAGCACGCTGGTCAGAGCCATGGTCTAGTGCTCCTAATTGGCCACCTGGGAGGTTTCCTCAATCACCCTTCCGCATCTCTGCCACGGCGGCAGTCATACCCCTGTCATACGGTTTGAGCACTAAGTGGGGTAATGTAATCATTCCAGAAAAGAGTGGCAGTGAGGGAGGAGGAGGATGGGCCGAGCTGCAGTGAGAGCCCGAGAAAGGAGGCGGCTGGCCAGGGGCCCAGAGCCTGCCCGGGGCCACCAGCCCTGCAGACGGCCAGGCGTCTCCGTGGCCCCAGGTCTTGGTGAGCAGATGAGTCTCTCTGGGTGAAGACCCGTTGACAGAGGGGGCCGTATATTGTAGAGAACAGATTCATCGGGCCTGGGTAATCCCGGAGCAGAGGCTCTGGGGAGGGCCAGCAGGAGCCAGGGGTGTGTGTGTGCATGTTTTAGGGGCCTCTGCCCATGTCCTTACATGAGGTCCGCTCCCAGGCCTGGATTCCCCTGGGGAGAATAACTCACGTTTCTTTCCTTTGGTGATGATGGCACATTCCTAGAGACCAGAATAGATCTTCTCTTGCAGTTTTCTGTGACCCTTCCGAGTCTTGCTGGTGGGTCTTTGGTTTCCCAGCCCCAGCTGTGCCCTGAGGTCACCATCCAGACATTCTGTCCGGAGGCAAAGCCCAGGCATTGGTGTTCGAAGGTGCTCCTGGGTGACTGGTGTGCAGCTGGCCCAGACCACATGTGGCAGAGGGGGGACTGTGGCCCTAGAAAGGACAGCAGAAAGCAGCTGGCTGTCAGTCTGTCAAGGCGGTCCTGGGTGCAGGAAAACATTAGCATTTGAGACCAAAGGTGAGCACATTCCGCTGGTGTGCTAGCTCTGGGTCCATCTGTGCCACCTCTTCGTCCTTGGAAAAGTAAAGAAGTACTCAATGACCTGTAGCTTCTAGAATTTTCTCTGACAGCTCCTACTTTCTAATGCAGGGATGATCCATTTGGGATCCCGCAGGGACTAGTGTGTCTCTTCAGCCTCAAATGTGGCTCCTGTAACAAGCCAAGTCTGTTTGCCACTTACTTTCCAGAAAGGGATGCCCATGTGCCAGCAATCAGTTGTTTTAAAGAGAGTTTTTTTCTAGATTCTGATTTAAAAAACAAAACCAAAAAAAACACTCCTTGTCATTTTCTGAAAAACTTCTTTCCTATTCTTTTTTTAATATAAATTAAAAAAATTCTTTTTTAACGTTTATTTATTATTGAGAGAGAGCATGAGCATGGGAAGGAGAGACAGAGAGGGGGAGACGCAGAATCCGAAGCAGGCTTCAGGCTCCGAGCTGTCAGCACAGAGCCCGACCCAGGGCTCGAACTCACAAACCACAAGATCATGACCTGAGCTGAAGTCGGACGCTCAACTGACTGAGCCCCCCAGGTGTCCCTCTTCCCCGTTCTTAACTTAGTTTACGACAAACGCTATTTATCTTCATTATTGAAAACTCAGATTTATTATATAAGGAAAAGTGCAGAAATTAAAATTTGTCTCCAGCAGATCCTGGGCCATCTCTTAAGACTTTTTTCTTTGTTCATAGTATGCTTTTTCCTAATGGTATACTTACCAGTCTTTTAACATTGCAATGATAAAGATTTACAGTAAGAAAAATGAAGCAAGTGGGGCACCTGGGTGGCTCAGTCGGTTAAGCGTCCGACTTTGGCTCAGGTCACAATCTCACAGTTTGTGGGTTCTCGAGCCCCGTGTCGGGCTCTGTGCTGACAGCTCAGAGCCTGGAGCCTGCTTCGGATTCCGTGTCTCCCTCTCTCTGCCCCTCCCCCACTCTCACTGTCTCCCTCTGTCTCAAAAATAAACAAACATTAAAAAAAAATAAAAGAACAATGAAGCAAGTTCTACATGTAGTTTTTCATTTTCCATAAGAAGTAAATGGGAGATTAAAAACACATGGAACCAAACAGTCTGGCAGCTTCTCAAATGATTAAACGTAGAGGGGTGCCTGGGTGGCTCTGTTGGTTAAGCGTCCTACTTCAGCTCAGGTCACGATCTCGCAGTCCGTGAGTTCGAGCCCCGCGTCGGGCTCTGGGCTGATGGCTCAGAGCCTGGAGCCTGCTTCCGATTCTGTGTCTCCCTCTCTCTCTGCCCCTCCCCCGTTCATGCTCTGTCTCTCTCTGTCCCAAAAATAAATAAATGTTAAAAAAAAATGATTAAACGTAGAGTTACCATATGACTCAGCAATTCCACTCTTAGGGATACCCCCAAAAGAGATGAAATACGTGTTCACACTAATACCTGCCTGTGAGTGTTCACAGCAGCATGATTCATGTTGTCAAAAGGCAAGAACAATCCCAGGGTCCACCAGTCTGATGAATGGATAGACATCTCCACACGATGGAATATTACTCAGCCGTGAGAATGAATGAGGCCCTGACAAGGCTCCAATGTGGATGAGCCCAGAGAACATTACACTAAGTGGAAGAATCAAGTCACAAAAGACCACATATACAATTCTATTTCTATAAAATTTCCAGAAGAGGGAGATGTATAGCGATAAAATGTAAATTGGTGATTGCTTAGGGTGTGGCGGGGGGGCAGATGGGGATAGAAGGTGGTAAGCTAAATAAAGTGTAAGAAGTTTTCCTTGTGATGATAAAATAGTCTAAAATAGGCCCTGGTGATGTTTGCACATATCTGTGAACGTGTTAGAAACCTTCGAATTGTACAATTTGAGCGCATTACGCAGTAGGCGAATTATATCTTAATAAAGCTGCTACAAAAATATGGAACAACAGACTGGAGAGCCTGGGGGGTCTTTGACACCCTCTCGTTGAGAACCCCTGTTTCTGACCAGACAGCAGATCCGGTGGCCTGCACACTCCCCTTGACGAAACACAAGAAATGATGTGTGAGATATGGTAACGTGCATAAATTCAAAAAAGAAAGTGGGAGAAATCCCAGAGGGCACAGACACAAGGAAGGAACTGGAGATCAGAATGGTCTGAACTAGTGGCAGCCCTGGATGTAGTGGGGTCGGGCGGGCTGTCACCACTGGTCTCGTTGAGTTCTGTATCTTAACGCATCCACGAGACAGGAGGCTGGCCTGTGTGACGTGGAATGTTGGATGTAATGTGACTTTTCCCATACATGTGAAGCCAGGACCCTTGCCAAGAGCTCCATTCTTGGTAAAATGGTATTCTAGAAAGCACCCCCTGCCCCAGCCCTGTACTAGATGGGAAGGAAACTGGGCCAGTGGCGGGAAGCGATGTGAGTGTGCAACAGGCGCTTGTCCCAGGCTGGACACGGCCTCCAGTGCTGCTCCGTGTTCCTGGGGCTCGAGATACGGGTCCCAAGCCTGTAGCGGCACCTTCAAACATCTGTGCTGTGGCCCCTCAGGGACTCCTTGAGTGATGCACCGAGAAGCTGCAGAGAAACC
This sequence comes from Felis catus, assembly GCF_018350175.1. Taxonomy (NCBI): domain Eukaryota; kingdom Metazoa; phylum Chordata; class Mammalia; order Carnivora; family Felidae; genus Felis; species Felis catus. The sequence continues at coordinate 80,825,116 of NC_058368.1, forward strand.
TCCAAGGGGCGCCCCAGGTTACTTCTCATCACGGCTTCCTGAAATGAGGCGGATATGCCCTCCACCCACCGGAGAGGGAGCTCCTCTGTTAGCAAGTGAAGGGCTCTCTGTAGGGTTTGGAAAAGTGACCCATCACGTTTATGGAGTTTGAGCAAAACAGTGCAGTGATGTGAGAGGACACTGCTTAATCTCAAACGTGGAGAAAATGCTGGGGACACGTTTCATTCCATATCCACCGGCCACCTCCGCTCCTTGCTGTGGCACCTTTCTCCCGTCTCGAGTCTCAGTGCTGCTCCCCGGTCACTTCCTGCTATTTTACACCAGCGTCCCCGGCTCCCGCTCCCTGCCCCGCCTTTTACAGCATCGCTGTGGGGACTCCACCGTGAGGGTGCGGTCTTCTCTGCACGCTTTGGGGTCAGATGGCATCAACGGAGATCGCTGCAGAAGCAGGGCCGCTCCGGGGACAGGGCACTTGGGCTCTGATGTGCACCTGGTGATGGGGTCTGCACACGCCACTGTCAGAGGTCAGGGCCAGGAGGGGCCCCTGTGGCACAGCTGAGCAAACACACACCAGTAACGTTGCTGGCACTGAACGTCCCGGGAGGAAGTGGGGTAAATATGATGGCCACACAATCATGTAGGATTACTCTTCTGCCTGCCTGCTGGGACCTGGAAACACCGTCAGGTCACTTTCAGCTGGTGTGGGTAGACTTGTGGGCAGACGTGTACCTGGGTCAGCGTGGCCGTGGTGGGAATGGGAAGCCATGAATTCCGCTTTGTTGGTGGTGTTGGCGTGGCTGTTAGAGCCTCAAGTAGTGAGGATGAGGGAGACTTTCCAAGTGAGCCCCCCACCCTCACTTACACCAGAGGCCCTTCCTGGTGTCGAGTAGGGGCGTGTGTGTCTGCCTCCGCTTGCCACGGGCGTATCAGCGTGGCTTCAGTGCCACGTGCAGGGCCGTTGTATGTTTTTGCTTTTTTTTTTTTTTAGATGTGGGGGAACTTAGGTGCCATAAAAGATTATAAACCCAGGCTTCCTTTCTAAACATTTGGAATATCTTTCCGAAACGTCCTGCAGTGCACCTCCATCATTTTGTTGGGGTCAAGCAAATGTTATCATAGGACACTCTAAATATCTTAATTGTCAGAAATCTTTAACATCGCTTGCGTCGCCTGGGAGAGCTTGGCGGGAGCCCGCTGGTCACAATGGGAGCCTAACTCATGGCAGTGGCTGTGCGGGCGCTGTTCCCACAGGAGGGACGGGAGCCACCCCACTGCTCAGGGAGACCTTGGGCAAGTCTCCTAACACGCACAGACCCGGTTTCCTGAGAGGAACAGACGGTGGTTTAGATCAGCTGTGGTTAAGAGGTCACACTTTTCCAGGTTTCAGGGAACGTGTGCACATCTTGCTGGGCCCCTGCCTGTGTGTTCTCACCATGAAACATGTCTCCGTGGTGGTCTTCCCACGCTTACCTTCCAGACCACAGACCAGTTGTGTGGGGTGTTCTCTGGCCCTGTCACTACAAGTCCCTGTACTCCGCTAAGGATCTCCACCAGGAGGCTCCCGTTTGAGGAGTCAAGTAAGCAGCAGTCGTGGGCTTTGATGGTGCAGGCGTGGGGCAGGGATGAAGCCTTCTTGGTCCCAGCGATTGCTGGTCTTGGGTTCTAGAACACAAGACAGATTGGGGTCCAGTATGTCTGATTTGCCAAGGGGTCTCCCAAGAACCAGCCTCTCTCTCCCTCTGCCGGGGTGAACATTGTTGCTGAGCCAAGGAGATTAACAGAGGTGCCAAAGAAGGTGCATGTACAGGGCGTCAGGGGCTGATGATGGTGAGTCGTCACTGTCACCGTCCTTGCGCTCCCCGGGCGATCCCTGCATGATCTCTGCTCCTTGGCCGCGTTGAAAGCCTCCGTTTGTCCTGCTCGCCATGAGGAACTCAAGCAAATCTTATTTTTTCCTTTCGTTTTCTTGCCTTCCAGTTGTGCTTGGAGAAGAAAACCATACAGTCAGCTGTTTCTCTTGTTCCTGGCCGGCATCCAGCCTGTGAGAGCTCCACCTGCTGTCCCTGGGGATGCCAGGTTCCCCTCTGGCTCTTTGTTTCGTTCACCCTCCTGCTGACAAAGACCTGAGGTGCTTTAGGGACACCATTTGCGTTTTCATGTTCTCTTTCAGCCGATTGTGGTGTAAGTGGTCGCGTGTCTTCCCTGGTCTCGGCAGCAGGTGGGATGGGTCTCGGTGGCCCCGGTGTCAGCCAGGCTGTGGGACGGGAGCCGAGGCTCCCGTGGTCGGCCTTTCTCTCAACGGCGTTAAGAGCTCTGGCATGATGATTTAGGGGACACCCACCAGCTTTGCCGTGATCCAACCTGCGGACTTATCCGCGCCCACGTGGTGCCGGTGCAGTGGTGGGGTGACCCGTGCCCATCTACCCTCTGGAGTCCAAGAAGGGGGAGGACGTGTGGGCCTCGCGGAGACGAGTGTGAGCATGCAGCTCCTTGCACACCGGGCTGCGGTGCTCGGCCCAGAGGGTGGCAGGTGTGTGCTCGGTGGCCAGGAGCGTGGCCTCCATGCTCGGTGTGCTGCAGAAGGGATTCAAAGCGTGACGCCGTGGACACGGCTGAGCGAGGTGGAAGAGAGCCAGCTTGCTGCTCAGGTGGTGTTTCCCGTCGAATGGTGTCCCCCAGAAGACGGTGACCTGACTTGGAAATAGGCTCTCTGTAGCTGATCGAGGCAGGATGAGGGCATCAGGATAGGCCTAGTCCAGTGAGACTGGTGTCCTTATAAAATGAGGAAGTTTGGGCATAGGGACAGACATGACAGAGGAGAGAGTGGGAGTGCCCGAGGCCACCAGTTGCTGGGGGAGAGGCAGACCCAGAAAGAACCAGCCCCCCCGCCGATATTGGACTTCTGGCCTCCAGAACTGTGGGAGAATAAATTCTACTGGGTAAGCTGCCCCATCCGTGGGCCACTAGCCAGGGGACACTGATACCTTTTGTGTGAGTGCTACTGTAGCTGCTCTCAGGCCTCCAGACAGGTGCCTCGTCTGATACTCAGACAGGTGCGGCCCAAGGACGTGATGGGAACTTGCTCTGCAGCTTGCGCTCCGTGCAGTGTGACAGCAGAGGCCTCCGAGGACAACTTCCCATGTCTAGATGCAAAGTGTGGCAAAGTGTGGCACATAGTAGGAGCTCAGCTGGGAAAGCGCCAACGATTCACACAGAAGTTGGCCACTTGAGGGCAACGTGTCACTGGCGAGAACATTGTTAGTGAGACGTTTTGTGTTCTTTTCCCCAGAAGTCTTCAAAGTCTGGTGTGTTTTACCTCTTTTACTCGCCCGTTCATGAGCCCTGGTGCTGGTGGCTACCAGACTCTAGAGTTCAGATCCTCACCTAACTGCTAAATGTCTTCGGTGATTCGATGAGCCTGAAGCCCCGTGGTGATGAGATAACCGTCCGCTCCCTTCTGTGTTACAGAAGGGGGAGACAGCCGCCCTCTCCACCCCATGAGAGGTCAACGGGCGTGACTTTTGTATGGACCCTGTGACACACATCTAGTGGATGTTCTGTGGCAGGCACTGTGGTGGCCACAAGAAGTAAACCTGGTCCCTACTCCAGGATTTTAGGGTTTAGTTGAGAAGGTGATAAAAGCTACGGGGCTTAAAGAAGGAAGGGATTACTTTTGCCCCCAAATCTGGAGGGGTGTGTGGGAAAGTACAAGACAACGAAGACTGAAGTGCAGTGTCTTGTGGGGCCCACCTGGAGGAGCTGGCCACCACCCGATGTCACGGTCCCCTTTTTGGCTTTTAAGAACAGAGGCCCGGGCCATACTGCCGTACGGGTCTGGGGGAGCCAGCTGTTGGGGAGACACCCTGTTCTGTCTAAACTCAAGGCCAGGAAGAGCGGTGATCAAAGCCAGGCCTATGGCCGCCTCCCGCCTCTGTGCCCAGGAGTGACTGCCCGGAATGTGGAAGGCACTCAGACATCTGCCGGGTGGACCGCTCACGTACGATACCTGCTGTGTACAAACGGAAGCGCAGCCTCCCGCCTTGCCGGGACTGCCTCCCTGCGCTACAGCAGCTGAGGCGGAAGGCCTGTCTCTCTCAGCTGCTCGCTAGCTCGGTCCAGCTTCACGCGTGTACAGATCCGGGACTTGCTCACCGTGGCTTCGGCTGATGGGCACTACCTCCCTTCTCGTTCCCTGGAGATGCCGGGAATTCTCAGTCCCCAGGCACGCCTGTTGTTGTGTTGAGATTCTGCTCTGCCCTGACCTGGCCAGTGCCGCCCACTGGCGCATGAGGCATCTTTGTTGCCCTGGAGGGTGTCCCCCCACCTTCCGGGCCACACTGCTGAGTGGGTGGCATCCTGGTGGAGCTGAAGGTCTGGTCACAGCTCCAGAGTGGAGCCACAAGTCGTCCGGCAGGACCAATGAGCTATCATTCTGTGGGGTCACCACCTGCCTTTGTACATGCTATAGCTTTTTACGTGGCCTAGTGACAAGTGACAGTGAGCTTACTGATTGAATTCTGAATTCCGTTTTCTAAATCCAAATTTTCAGGATCCCATGTTGAGAGGCACAGAGCACGTATATTGCCGTTCAGCACTTCCTGTTTTCGAAGCCAGTGGGGAAGCGTGGAGGAGTGTTCCCAGGGCTCTGCCTCCAGAACCCAAATCCAGCAGACACAGGGAGACACTCCTCCCTGGGGAGTGTCTGTCACCTGTGGGGGTGACCGTGGCCTGAAGGACACGCTGAGGTGACGTGATCTGTGCACACAGTCGCTTTCCTGTCTTAGTGTTTCTGAGGACCTGCTGTGCACTTGGGTGTACCTGCCATGTGACTGTGTTACCACTTACCTCCTTTTGTAAATCAGATCATAAATTCACTTTGAGAATTTATCATTTATAAAAGGAACCAGTAGTAATTCTTTTTGTGTAATGAATACTCTTCTCCTAATGATCTGATTTCAAAGTTTACATTTTTTAACAGGTTGGGTATTCGTTTCAGTGTCGACTCTTCCCCAAGACCTATGGACATTCTAACAAAAGGCGTTATTTTCAGAATCTAAACATAAATACATAATAACGCTATGACTTGAAGCAGCATGAACAATGGAGGTAGGAAGTGAAGCAGGCTTTCACAGAAACATGAACTCATTTTCATGGCTCCCAGTATTTCTCATTACAAGTTAAACTATTTAAAATGATGGCTTAATAGGCACCACCTGAGATGTGGGCGGGATAATGAGTGTGAGATGCTGAACTACTGCGTTTCCTGACTTCTTTGTGCGGAAATTAGTAAATGCACCGTCCTAGGAAAAATGGCTTTGCGAGTCTCATTTTCATTTTTCCTGTGCCCTCCGCCCAAGTGCTAGATGGGGGAGAGATGCATTCTTAGGAGTCATGTTTTGGAGTAGCTATGGTGGGCTTCAGGGTGAAGTCTGCACTGACCGAGGGTGTGGCCTAGGTGTGTGTGTGTATGTGTGTGTGTGTATGTGTGTAGGTATGTATACATATAAGTGTGTGTATATATATATATGTATATGTACATGTGTATACGTATATATGTGTATGTGTATATATAGAAATATGGATGGATGACCCCGAGGGTGTGGCCTGGGGGGTGTGGGTGACCCCGAGGGCATGGTCTGGGGGGTTGTGGATGACCCCCAAGGCATGGTGGCCTGAGGGTGTGGGCGATCCCAAGGTGAATACAAGCCTGAGGGAAGATGTCTGGGCCTAGCATCCACCTGCGGGGACTGGATGGCACAGAGGAGGAGCTTGTAATCCACCATGAGGTGTAGACGTGGCGGAAGGCTGACTTGGGATGATCACGGGCGTGGGGACGGCCTGGGCACCGTGGGAAGCAGAATCGGCAAGAGAAGGGGCGCCTGCTCCCAGACTGCCCGCTGGGAAGGCTACTCCGAGGTTGGGGGTGCGTCTTAGGGTGACTCGGGTTTACAGAACAGCAGAGCCCTGTTTGCATAGGAGAGTGTAGCCACAGGATTACAAAGTGCCCACTACTTTTATTTGATTGGCCACCGAGTTTTCTTAAAGAAAAATTGTCCCGGCTCTGACCTCCCTCATCCATGTCCTAAGGGCCTTTTTCTGGAACCGCTGAAGTGGCTTTCCGGGTCTGCTTGCTTCTGTGTGGTCACTGGGGGCCTTCCCCACTCAGGCTGCAGTGGTGGTTCACACCCTGGAGACTCTGGGCAGCGTCAGCTTCCAGAAACTGCCCCTCTGCTCTCCCGTCATGTGAACGCCCAGCGTCGTGCTCTGGCTTCCTCACTGGCCGCAGGCCTGCCGTGCCCACTAGGGCCTTTTGGCCTGTCTCGGTCCGTCAGAATCTCTACCCATCCTACTGGCGACCCAGCTGAAGGCCCAGCTTGGCTCAGACGGCTTCCTGTTTCTACGGTGGCGTCACCCGTGGCTGTGGGGCCAGAGCCCATGTCTGCAGCCTGTCTCTGCCACTTATTTGTGGTGGATGCCTGGCCCGTGGAAGACTGGCTCTTCGTCAGGGAGAGAGGGCACTCACAGCTGTCAGGGGACTCTGGCAATCATTTAGTGGCTCAAACCTGTGGAGCACCGACCCGTGTGCCAGGCACCCGCCCAGATGCTGGGGATGCCACAATGAACAAATGGAATATAATCGTGACACGGTAATGAAACTTCTCTGACGTGTTCGTTCCTATTTCATTATAGCTCCTCTTCCCACACCCATGGGGCCTGACTGGGGGACAGCACCCCTAAGGCTGTCAGCCGGGGAGTGCAGGCTGTGCTCTGCATTCATGCAAGACGATTTTACGGGTAAAGGCAGCGTCTCAAGGAGCTATCCCATATCACTAGCCCTGCTCTGGATCGCACTGATTTCGTTAGAGGTGGGTCATGCGAGAGCGGGAAGACAGTGGGGTCATGATGTACATGGGCAGCCCCATGTTTTCCCGCATCAGGATTTCTTTAGCGACAGCAAAACCCAGGTGCCAGCTGACCTGTTTTTTTTTTAATGCTTATTTTTGAGAGAGAAAGCGAGACAGTGTGCGTAGTAGAAGGGCAGAGAGAGAGGGAGACACAGAATCCAAAGCAGGCTCCAGACTCTGAGCTGTCAGCGCAGGGCCCGATGCAGGGCTCAAAACCATGAACCGCGAGATGCTGACCTGAGCCAAAGTCAGATGCTCAACCGACTGAACCACCCAGGTGCTCCAACTGACCTGGTTTTTAAACACAGTATGGTACTTAGTAAAAGGATTGTTACTGGAGTATAATATTGGGTGGGACCTGGGATATGGTGGCAGGCATAGCACTCTTACATGCATGGGATAAAAATCAAGTGTATTAAAGTAAGAAATTAGGGAAACAAATTCTCATTGCATGTTTGTCTACTTATATTTAGTAGTACTTGTTTTTAAGCCTTCTGTAAAACAAAAAATTTGAAAGAAATGTCAATATATACGTTACTCCCTTCCTTCTCTCCTCCCTCCCTCCCTCCCTCCCTCCCTCCCTTCCTCCCTTCCTTCCTTCCTTCCTTCCTTCTTGCTATAGGAGGAAATGCAACTTTTTTTTAACTTCTTGGATTCTGTGTGCCTGACTCTTCAAACTTTGCATTAATATACATTTTTCTTTATATTTAATTTCTCTGACAGCCAAATTACATGCCCTTAATTGAATTAACACAAATTAGATCTGAAAGGAATTGAGGAACAAAAATTTGGGATGTTTCTTGAAAGCTTTCTTATTGCTTGAAGCTCTCTGAAAAAAAATCTCTCTTCCTTAGGAACGACACCAATTAAAGACATATTAGAGTTAATACTGGTAACGTCTTTCCATAGCGGGGGTGATTCATAACTGCTTCTGATCCTGTTATTTCAAAACTCAAATGTCAAGCATCTAAAAGCAAGGTGGGCTTCAGGGAGGAGCCTATGCCCTCCCACGTGAGCCTCTGGTGATCTGGGAGTCGGCCAGTCCTTCAGATCTACCAAGGAGCTTTACATGACAACACACATCAGGAGAGGGTGCGGGAACCATAAAATCAGGGATTCTCAGGGGTGGAAAGATCTTCGAGGATGCTGGGTTCAAATCCACCCCCCCTCCCAGCCCCTGGCCTGCATTGTTCATCCTGTGTGCTCATGGCTGGTTGAACATCTCCGCTGGGTGTTCCCTTGACCTGCTGAGAGCCCAGGCCGCCTCTGACAGCTGGACCCGGGGGAAAACAATTCCTTGGATTGAAGCAGGTCTCTACCTCCCTGTGGCCTGGCCTGTTGGTCCCCGCCCCACCCCAGAAAGTCCAGGTCCCATCCCCACATTTGTAGGCTTCAAGGTTTGAAGGCAGCCACTCCTTTGTTGCCCTTGTCCCTGAGTTGGGGCTCCTGCCCCTTTACCAGTCTGTCTCATTGTCTAATCAGGAGATGCTGTGAGTTTTGGAAGGTGCTGGTCCCCGTGTGGAGTCATCAAACCAGCAGTGTTGGCACCCTGGAACTTATTAGAGCTGCAAACTGTCTAGCTCTCAGCAGACCTACTGAATCTGAAACCAGGGGCTGGGGTGGCCTCAGCGGTCTGTGTTTTAACAGGCTTTCTAGATAATTCTGATGCCTCCTGAAGCTTGAGCACCACTGGTCTTGTTTCCTAACTGGTCTGATGCAAACGCATCACATGTGGCTCCAAGTTCTGTCCTTCTCTGTATGTGGGGTGGGGACTCAGAGGCCCTGTCTCTGGCCTGCAGGGGTGCCTTCTTACTCTGGATGCTGGAGGGTTGTTCCCTTGCACTCAGTGTTGAGATGCGTGGCAGGCGGGGGCCCTCCTTAGGGCCCGTGGGCTTCTGTTGACAGTGCCTCCTAGGCCAGACACTCCTGAGTGTGTCTTCCTCCAGGCACGGGGGTGGTGACCGTCCTGTGCTCTGCCGGCTGGTTGCACCCTCTTTCGTTCTCCACCTCCTCCTGCCAGCAGTGACCCACAGGGGCCCCGCGTGGGCTTCCAGAATCAGGGAGCACCCCGGGCATCTCTTGCCATAGGGCCCACGTGGCAAGAGAGGAAGCCCATCTGTCCTCCGTTAAATGTTGAGGGAAGAGGCGGTACGGTCTCCCACCTTCTCACGGGCGTTTCTGAGCTGTCGTGGCAGCTGAACGGCTCCTGTGGACGTGTGTGTGGCCGAGTCGGCCGGCAGCCGGGGATGGTTGTGTGAGACCCAGGTGGCAGTGGGGCCCGCCCTAGCGGAAGGACGAGTGCTAAGGCGGCACCAGTCCCTGGACAGCGTATCGAGGAAATCAGGAACAAAGTGCAGCAACAGGACGGCTCCCTGGGGAGAGCCTGTGCATGGTGTGCACAGGTCATCCACTGCTCATCTCAGAGGGGACGTCCCACCAGGCTTCCTGCTACAGAGGGCCACCTGCAGGCACGTCACCGTGACGCCTTCCTTTGTGAAGTTGGAATTCCCGTTTGGCTCCAATCAAAAGTCAGTTCTCCATTTTTATGTTTTTGGAGGAGGCAAGGATTGAGTGGAGTCAGCGTCTTGCAGGGTCTAAGCCAGCGTGCTGCATTGCAAGGATGAAGGGGAGAAAGCTTGAAGATGCGGGGTTTCGGGGTGGGGGTGGGGAGAAGACTGGGCTACATGCTGGTGCGCACTGTACCTGATGCCCCTGGTGCTGGGCCGGAGGAGGGGCAGAGATTTGCATCCTCATGTGGGTGTGACGGGCGGGGCCCTGCAGTTCCCCAAATGGAGGTTTGACAGGTAATTCCTACAAAACGATTTATAAATAAGGGAGTCCAAGTCTCTGACAAAGGAGAAAATACAATTTCTCTTTTCTTCCTGTTGTTCTCTAGAGGGCACGTTGGGTAAGTGGTCTTTTTATGCATCAAAAGGTAGTGAAGCAAGCAGTTGGATGTTCACCGTCAGCCAACTTCTAGGCGGGCCATTGGCCTGCGGAATCATCTTACCTGATGCACAGTAAGACGACAAAACTGGAACCATGGAACCACTGGCTGTCTTCATATGGTGGCCAATCTCTGTAACAGGTGCCTGGGAACATACCTGCCAGACTACCTGAGAGGTTCCGTTGGATTCTCATCTGCAAAAACATGTTGCCTGAAATGTGGGGATGGCTCCGCCCTCACAGCTTGCCGGATGGTCTGGGTCTGATGTGGCCGTCCTGCCTGCTCCCCTCCCAGGGCGGTGCCACAAGGCCACGGAGCCTCCTCTCACCTTGCTGCTGGGGGGAGCAGACCGCCTCTTCAGGTGTATCTTCGGGGAAGCTTCTCCCACCGCCCTCTCGCTTCCCTCATGCCACACACCATTCATCTGTCCCTTGTCACCGCCCCCTGGGAGTTTGGTGGACGGTGCAGTCACGTTGGACTGTGTGACCTGACCTGTCTCCCAGAGCATCATCAGCGCCTCCGAGGATGAGGGCTAAACATGTGGCCTGCACGCAGAGCCTGGCACATGGCCAGTACCCACAGAAAGAGTGAGAACCGGGGCCGATGGGCATCATTTCCCTGCTGCCGGGAGAGCCAGACCTGGGGACGTCACATTGAGTTACTCCCCTGCTTTCACTGGGCAGCCGAAGGATGGCTTTTTCCAAAGTCTCTGCTGTATAAATACAGAGGGGTCTGGCCGTGCCCTCCACCCCGCGTTCTCCGAGAGCGGGCCGTGGGAAGGGAGCAGCCCTCCTCCTATGGGAGAGCCTGGCTCCAGGCGCTGGAGCAGGCAGCAGAGAAGCGGCAGGAGCCTCGGCAGGACCGCCATGTGGGGTGATTTTTCATGGGTCCAAGGGACTGTCAGAATCCCTGGTCCTGAGAGAGTGTCTTTCTCACTGTCACGGGTGAGATAAACTCTCCCAAATGTGGCCACGGCCAAGCTGCCAATTCCACATTTGCATTTAGTAGTTTAGTTACAAATGAAACACGTTGCCAGAATGCTTTATTTTGGTTTGGGAAGGTAAATTGTAGTAATTATTTTGGGACACAGAAATGCATACTTAAACTTGAAGACAAATCACGGTGCCAGAGCTCGAATCTGTCACTCAGGGATGACTTTGCTTGCGGGCACTGCACCGAAGGATGGGTATTTGCAAACTGTACTGACTCTCTTAATGATGAACCTGCCCATGCACGCCTGGGGGGCTCGGTCGGTTGGGCGTCTGACTTCGGCTCAGGTTATGATCTCGCGGTTTGTGGGTTCAAGCCCCACGTCGGACTCTGTGCTGTCAGCACAGAGCCCGCCTCGGATCCTATCTCCCTCTCTCTCTGCCCCCCCCCCAGCTTGTGCACTTGCCCTCTCTCTCAAAGATAAATGAACGTTAAAAAAAATTAAAATGAAAAAAAGTGAACATGCTGACATATAGCAGCTTATCGTTGACAGGACGTTTTTCAGGAGTGTCCAAGGGATGGTGGGGGGACTTTCACACATAGTAATTAAATGTGAGAAAACCCCAGAAGGTCCTGCGGGTCTTTTCTAGGGATGTGACCGAGTGTTACCAAGTGTGCACCAGATGAAATGCAGGCTGTGTGATGGCTCCACGTTCACCCCGACAGTCGATACTGGGACAAAGGGCCCCGAGCTGGGCTTTGTCTGGTTACTGTTCAATAAAAGTGCTTTGCTCAGAGAAGAAAGTGCAGCTCCCAGTTTTGAGGGCTTGATATATGTAGATACTAAAGTCCTCATCAAAACTCCGTGCACACCGTCTCTGTTGAAGAGGCGGGTGAGGTAATTGGAAAGCCTTGGCCGGGGTCCGTTGTGCCGTGGTGCCATAAATCTCAAGGGGGTGACGGGCGTACAATGGTCACACTCTTTCACTATCAGGGTGGCCCGTGTCTGAACTATTTATTAACTGAAACGTGAATGGGCGAATGAAGGGCCAATTTATATGTTACACAGGGAGATGTATTACGACTGCCTTAAACATTGATTTCCTTCCTCGGTGTATTCTTGGTTGGGATATAGACGCAGAGGAGGGCAATAATGGGGGGTGTCCTTATCAGATGTTGGATATTTCCCCAGACTGTCTGCAACCATTAACCTTCATATTATCTGACTTTAGTGATTAGTACAAGGCACGTAAAACCGTATTGATGGCCGGTCTTGGATGAGAAGGACGAGCTGAGTTATGGGGGCTGGGTTCTGCTGACTCTGTGATACCACGATAGCATGAACGCTGCTGCCGTGGAATTGCTAATTTGTCATTTCTTTCATGGTGTCGTCCAAGATGCGGACTAATGAATGAAACAATGACCGTGTGGTGCGGCTTTCCTGGGAGTGTGCTCCGGGGAGAAAGTGTCAAGCTGCTCTGTTACCAGTGCCTCCTTCCAGAGCTGTGCCAGTGGCCACGCGGCCTGTAGCTCCAGAATACCAACTGCGCTTTCGTTCCTCTGGCTCTCTTTGCTGTCTCCGCCGGGCACACCAGTGGGCTTGCATTTTAATCAGGAAGACCCAGATTCGTGTACTCTTCATGTGTGGTCCTCCTGAGCCTCCAGCCACTCAGAGCTCTGGACCCCCTTCAGAGCGGGCTCTCCAAGCTTGTTCATAAAAGGGAGCCTGAAACTGTGGTGCGTCACCTAAAAGAGAAATGAGCCCACGTCGGCAGCCTCTACCCAAACCTGTGTCCTTACGATCAGGACCAAACTGCCAGCCTGAGTATGGCATCGGTGAGGCCGGAGGCAAACTTAGAATTATGGCCCTTCCTTCCTTCCTTCCTTCCTTCCTTCCTTCCTTCCTTCCTTCCAGGGGACAGAGAAAGAGGGAGACACAGAATCCAAAGCAGGCTCCAGGCTCCGAGCTGTCAGCACAGAGCTCAACGCGGGGCTTGAACTCAGGAACCGCGAGATGGTGACCCGAGTGGAAGCCGTACGCGCAACTGACCGAGCTCGCCAGGTGCCCCAGAATTATAGCACTTTCAAAGGTGGAGAGGGCCAGGATGATTGTCTTGCCCAGAAAAGCCCGAAGCAAGTGGTCCAACCAGAAGTGCATTAGGCCTTCAGACCCAGAGCTACAGTGTCCCCATCCCTGGTCTGTCTGCAGATGCTACACGCAGCAAGGTGACTGCTTCGGGCTTTGTTCACAGAGTGCGTTTGCTCAGACATCGCTGGAGTTGGCTGGTTTCTCCCTGTCAGGTGCCTGTAGATGTTGGCAGGTGCCACCAGAGGATGGCAGCGCGTGGAATTCTGGCAGGCGGGTGGGTAGGGTAGTAAGGGAGAGAAAGTCTCCATTAAAGGATGTTTTCTTCTAAGAAATTTTCAATTAAAATGTGCATTTGTCTGTTTCTTATAAGGTCTTAAACTCTGAAGTAGAAGTGGTAGCAATTAATACAATAGTGATGTAAATCAATACAGTTTTCTTGGCCAGCGTATTGCTTCTGAAGACGTAAGCAGTAAGAGTTTAATATCTTACTTGGCTTGGTCACCTATGTCGGGTCTTTTCTTGAAGTCCGAAGTGTTCTGTGGACATACGTGACACCTCTGGGCTCTCTCCACCTCGCTTGCTTTGTTTCTGGCCTCATCTGAGGGCAGCTCCGGAGCATGGTCCCATTCACTCATTCACTCACTGGGCACCTGCCCTGTGTCAAGCCCCAGGGGTGAGGTGGTGACCAGAACCAGCAATGGCACCCCCTCCCCCGCCCTCACAGAGCTTCTTGGTCCCATAGGGAAGAGAGATGTCGAACAGTAACTGGCTGTCCTATACTTGATCTTAGCCAAAAGGCCGAGAAGCAATAGAAACTGGGTGTCCTGAGGCAGGACAGAGCTGCAGGCATGCAGCACGGGCACGTACCTGGAGGGCAAGCAGGTGGGTCCTGAGAGACAGGGAGGAAAGAGCCCTCAGGGCTTGTTTCCTCTCAAGATGGCTTGCCTGAGGGTCTGCCGGCTTCCCCTTCCAAGACTTCTCCAGGATTTGCAAAGCAAAGCAACGGAGCACTGACCTTCGTTTCAGTTTCATCTGTTAGCATCCTCCTGTGCACACATCCAGTCGGCTCTTGTACATCACGTTCTTTGCTCTTGGGAAGTCCGTCCCTGGAGCAGGCTGCGGAAATCATTCTTGAGTGTCTGACAGAGGTCCACACGTTAATAAACCAAGCCTTGTCGTCTGTCGAACACCTCCATCGGCAGTGTATACACAGTGCTGGGCACCAAGGCTGTGGACCCTTCATAGCAGACTTTGCAGGGCAGTTCTTCTTGTTAGAAGCCCTCCAGACTTTTGGAAGTATCCTCTTATAGAAAATTGCAAACACATAAGAAGGAAGATCACAGTATAAGGAACCCATGTTCCTCAACCACCCAGTTGCAGTCATTAGGCACATATAGCCAATCTATGTCATGCATACCTCTTCCCACTTACCCCGTCTCATATTTTTGAAACAAACCCAAGACATCATATTATTTCATCTGTAAGAATTTCAGGATGTATTTCTAAAATGGAGGGACAAGTTTTAATGATAATGACATTGTCACACCTAAAAAGCTACTGATAATTCCTTCAACATCATCAAATACAGTGTTCTAATTTCTGATAGTCTCAGACCATGAGTTTTAACAATTTTTGTTTGGTTCGAGATCCAAATAAGATCTATAGATTGCCATGAAGCCTTTTTTAATCTGTAAATTTTCTCCACCATCCTGTTTTTTCCCCCTGTGTTGCCTGTTGGGGAAATTGAGTTGTTTGCTCTGCAGGGTTTTCTGCTCTTTGAGTTTTGTTGATTGCATCCCTATGGTATATTTCACTCCTTCTTCTATCCCCTGTATTTCCTCCAAATTGGTGGTTGGATGCAGAGATGCTCAGCAGGGGATGTATAGCTCAAGGGGCTGCTACTGGCCTCTAGTGGGTGGGGGCAAGAGTGCCACTCAACAGGATAGCCCCACAGAGAACCATCGGCCCCAGGTTCAGTAGCATCCAGATTGAGAAAGCCCAAAAGCTGGATTAGAGTGAGGTTGAAGCTTTCGGCAAGGCCGTTTCACAGGTGGGGACGCATTCTTCCAACAGCGGGCACACACACACTGTCTGACTCTCTCTAGGCTTGTGATGTTGCCAATAGTCTTCCCAATGGCTACATCCATTAGGGGTTGTGAAATGGCGATGTTGTGAGTCCATCAGTCCTGACTCATTTACTGGCTGGCATACTTCCATGAGAGGGACCTCCCAGACCTTTGAAGTGTTCTCTTAGTTGTGTCTCTTACCACTCAAGCTACATCTCCAGGGTTGGCCCTTGTACCCAGAAGCACTGTAAGTTCCCGGTATTGGTCCAGAGCTAGGGTCCCCATAACTGGAAGCATGGGGCACCCTCTTTCCTAGCCCTCAAGGGGATTTTAGATAAAAACAGAGAGACGAGGTCTGCACATTCAGCTGTGTCCACTGTGTAGCCATAAAGGGTTTAACACCGAAGGTAACAGAATAAGTACCCCTGACGGCACAGGGTAATTGCAGTGTGGTTGTGCAGTTGTGGATGTGCGAGTTTAAAAGAGAAGCATCACCTGGGCTGGGGGTTGGAGCTGAGGAGGGGCGGGGAGTGGAGGTGTCTGGTTGGCAACAGGGTGAGAGTGCAGATTCTGGAACAGACCGTTGGGGTTGGACTTTTGTTTCTTCTGTGTCCTGGACAGTGGATGGTGGCTACCTCACCTTACTGAAGCTCTCTGTGCTTCCTTCCTCACTGGAGGTTGGGGATAACACTACTCTAGGTCTCCCAGGAATCTGGGGGTCCACAGCTGTCCTCTGTAAGGCACTCTGCATGGCTCCTGCACATAGCAAGCAGGGTCCTCTCTTATGGTCATGAAATGGGAGAAGTGATGGAGTGCCTTCTGATTTCCCTTCTCATCCTAGTCTTCTGTGATTCTGACCAGAGCAAGCTCAGTGGCAGGTGTGGGATTTGAACCGGGCCCTCTGAGCTGGGAGGGGTAAGGGAGGCCCTCGAGTGGCTGGAAGGCCAGGCAGGGCACGATCTCTGGGTTCCACCCAGCACCTCTCCCGTGGGAGAGAATGTGCCCAGGTGTCATTGGAAGAACACACCAGAGAGGCTCTCCCTGCAGTACCTGCATCTTGTACAGGTTGGACCAGACAGGAGTTAGGGTCTGGGATATTTTGTTTGGGCCCTAAGGAGAGATTTTCTTCTTTCTGCCCACTCCTGCCTCTCTAGTCCCGGGAAAAGGCGTGGGCTGTGGTGTCCGGGCATGAGCGGTGAAGGAGGGGATCGTAATGCTTGCTGGCTCTCCCTGGACACATGCGTGTGCTGACCATCCCCTGGGGATGCGAGGACCCAGCTGGCATAGCACTTGGGTCGACAAGAGCTGGCTTTTACCGCCAGGCACTTTTCAGAGATGAGGTCATTGAGGGGCGAACAGTCACGGGGATTTTGTTAGGTCAGAAGACTTTGGCTTTGGGGACAGGACTTTCTGATTTTCTGCGTGCTGTGAGCCAGCCTCCTTCCACTGGGAGGACACGGGCCAAGGGCTGAGATGCTCTGGAGAAGCTCCTGCATGTCAGGGCCTTTTTCCGGGTCTGGGGCGACTCGATCAGCACTCCTGAAAACTTGATTTTTCCAACTTGTTTCCTTTCTGGCCATTTCATTGCCGAGGACAAATCTGTGTATCCCTTTGCTTAAGGGGGCCCGTCTCTTTGATAAGCACGCAGTTTTGTGTCTACTTCTTTCCCTGGCCCGCCCCGGTGGGTGTGGGGCTGTGTGGCACCTGTTTCAGTGAGAGTGGGTCATTGTCAAGCTTGCTCCGCTCGTCTCCATTTGTCACTTACTTCCTGCACCTGCTCAGCCCCACCCCCCTCCCCGACTTGCCCAAACTCCTGTACAGTAAGATGTACCTTCTTCTACTCTTACTTCAAGTAATCCCTGAGAGTTCAAGATCTCTGTAAGCAGGAGGCATATAGTTTTTTTCCTAGAAAATGTTCATCATTCATTAATTTGCTTTTTCTAAAATTAAAGTTTTAAAGAAGTATTGTATATATGTAGCACATCTGCTTTATCCATTCATCAATCGATGGATATTTGGGTTTTCACTGATGAAAAAAGAATGAAATCTTGCCATTTGCAACAACGTGGATGGAACTAGAGTGTATTATACTAAGCAAAATAAGTCAGGCAGAGAAAGATATATGATTTCACTCATTTGTGGAAGTTGAGAAACTCAGCAGATAAACATAGGGGGAGGGAAGGAAAAATAAGATAAAAACAGAGAGGGAGGCAAACCATAAGAATCAAATACAGAGAACAAACTGAGGGTTGCTGGAAGGGAGGTGGATGGGGGGATGGGCTAAATGGGTTATGGGTACTAAGGAGGTCACTTGTTGGGATGAGCGCTGGGTGTTATATGTAAGTGATGAATCACTGGGTCCTACTCCGGAAACCAATACTACACTGTACGTTAACTAACGTGAATTTAAATTAAAAAAAGATTTTTTTAGAGAGAACGTGTGAGTGGGGGAGAGGGGCAGAGAGAGAGAGAGAGGGAGAGAGAGAGAATCTTAAGCAGGCTCCACACTCTACATGGAGCCCAATGTAGGACTAGATCCCACGACCCTGGGATCATGACCTGAGCTGAAACCAAGTCAGATGCTGAACCTACTGAGCCACCCAGGAGCCCATATTAATTTGTTTGTTAATAGTATGTGCGCTTGCAAGCACATGCTCAGTGCAGCATAACGCATGAACACACGTTTCTACCCAGATGCTTGCTCCGTGGATGTCCCTGAGCCACGGTGTCTCCTACTCCCTCTGCTAAATGACAGGCTCAGTGAAGGCCTGGTTTGCCCCAGGGACCTTGCAGACAGCCTTGTTTCACACCGCCACGAAAGCTGTTTGCCTGAGTTAGGCTGTGCGAGGTACAGTTTGTGTTGAAGTTCTTCTGGAATTGTCTTCAGTTGGCTTACAAACTCCAGAGAACTTAACTTCCGTATTCTGTAGGACCCCAAATCACAGGGATTGGCCTCATTATCTCCCTCATCCTGTCTTGATTCTGAATGGACATGTTTCAGGTGTTTGTCTTATGTTCGAATTTAAGAGGATAAAATCCTATTTGATGGGGAAAAACTGAATTTGAACCGTAAGGTTGATTACACATAATTTATTAATACACATTAGGTACAGCTGTTAGGTTGTAGATTGGTGACATTTGACCACTCTTGACCTACGTACATGATGACTTGGTCTGCCTAAACACCTGTGAGTCTGCAGTCGGTGTAGCTATCCTTCCCCAGGTAGTGAAGGTCTGTTTTCTATGACACTGCCCTTACCGATCCAGGGAAGGCTTGAGCCAGGGCTAGTTGGGTAATGATGCTCATGGACTAACCCCGTTTCTTCCTTGGTTCCCCTGGCTGGACGCTGGTTCCCTCATTGGTCCACACGTCTGGCTGCCTGCGCTCGGGCTGTCCTGCTCTTATTTCAGGGCTGGTATGCTAACCTAGGGGGGTTAGCTCCCCAGGGGGGAGCCCCCATCTCCTGGGGTCCTGGCTGTGCCTTCCTGGGCAGCTCACCCAGCCACAGCTGGGCTCCACCTCCTACTGGCTGAGGGACAGCAGGTCAGGATCAGTCCTTCTATCTGTAAGACCCCGTTTCCTCCCAGATAAAAGGGGATTGGTAGTGCTTTCCACTTCAGAGGGCTGCTGTGAACAGAGAACAAGGTTAACATGAGGAACACGTTTTCCCTAGCACCTGCGCCTCGTAAGGACTCTGTCTTTATTAGCTGCTGTTATTTTTATTATGTGAGGTGAGCAGTTAAAAGTGAGGACGGGAGGGCTTTATGACCTGCTCAGGGAAGGTGAAGAGAGCTCCCAGCATGACCACCTACTACGTGTTTTCAGACCTGTTACCTCATTTGGATTCTGTGCCAAAGAAATTGTTGCTCAGAGAGATCGATGATAAAAGTCACCAGTGATGATAATAGCAGCTGTACTGTGGGTCACTCACCAAGAGTCAGACTCCCTTTTAAATTTATTCCTCCAACAATCCTGTGAGACAGCCACTGCTGTCACCCCATTTCTCAGACACGGAAGCCAAAGCATGGGAGAGCAGGTGTTTGTCTGAGGTTATACAGATGATAAATGACAAAGCTGGGCTCTGGATGCAGAGTGATGCGACCCCGGAGCGGCAAAGCCATCTCGCGGACACTCACAGGCACCACACCCCTCTTAGGCATGCTTGCTTGGCGTGATGGCCCCAGCCCTGGGACATGTTAACAGTGGGGCCCTTTTCCCTCTGCTGATGCACCTTATGGCATCCACGTGGGAATGTTTGCACACCTCTGTGCTTCCGGCAGTGACTGAAGGGGTTGCCCCATCTCTCCTTTGCCTTTGCTGAGGAACAGGTAATTGGAGATGGTGCTGTCTCTGACAGCTGTGCCCTCCCACCCCACGATGCAGAAAGCTTTTACTTAGAGTCTTTTCTTGTATGTTCCCTCCCCACCGCAGACCGTCAGGATTCAAATGCAGCATTGCTTCTCCTAGGTTCTGACTGTTAACAGATGGCTGCAGGATTATGGAAGACCGCGGCCAAGTACAGGATGCATTGCCAACCTAGAGGCAGTCACATTCAAAGGTTTAAAAAAGTCTTACAGAGGTCAGTGGAAACCGAACATACAAACAGCGAACCACGCACCTGAGGTCTCCAATTTCAGGGCGTGGGGAGGTGGTGCTGGAATGTGGTTCCCTCCTGTCTCTGTATGTTGACTGCCGGAAATCCGCACAGCATCTATTTCCTGGAGGCTCCCATAGCTGCTGGCCCTGCCCCGTTGCAGCACGTGCACCTGTTAACCGCAATAGCTTCCTTCCTCGTCTCTGTGTCCGTGGGGCACGGCTGTCTGTCTCTCTTGCTGTGCCGTCCGCTTGGGGGGACCAGAGCCTGGCACATAGGAAGCCCTTGGCATGTAGGTCACGTATGTGTTGGGACCTCTGCTGACAGCCTCTGACCCTGCCTCCTCAAGGACTCTGTGCTGTTGCTCGAGCACAGGGTGTCGTCCTCTTTGAGAGCCCAGAGGTGGCCGAGCTCTCTGCTCGCCAGCTGGCCTCCCCCATCCATCCTCCGTCAGAAGTCAGCCATTCTTTAACCACGCAGAGTCGCCATGACCTGCCTCCTCCCACCTACGTCTTGTAGAAGATGCTCAATCCAAACATAATGAAAGAGCCCTTCTCCCTTTCCTGCTTGGTCTCTTGCCACCCCAGATTGCCTGCAGGTTCTTTTGTTTTAATTGTGCTAAAACATGCAGCACATAAAACTAACCATCCTCACCATTGTAGGTGTGCGGTCAGCGGCATCGAGCACGTTCCCAGTGTGCTGTGCAGCCCTCTCCACCGTCCATCTCCAGAACGTTCTCATCTTCCCAAACGGAAGCTCTATTCCCATTAATCACCAGCTCCCTACCCCCTCCCCAATCCTGATGGCCTCCGTTCTACTTCTCATTTCTGTGGATTTGATGACTCTGGGTCCCTCCTTTGTGTGGAATCACATAGTTGTGTTTTTTGGGGTCTGGCTTATTTCATTCAATATGATGTCTTCAGGGTTCATCCACGTTGAAATGTGTGTCAGAATCTTATTCCTTTTTTTTTATTTCCTAATGTTTATTTACTTGTGTGAGAGAGACAGTGTGTGAGCGGGGGAGGGGCAGAGAGCGAGACACAGAATCCGAAGCAGGCTCCAGGCTCTGAGCTGTCAGCACAGAGCCCGACACGGGGCTCGAACCCACAGACCACGAAATCATGACCTGAGCCAAAGTTGGATGCTTACCGACTGAGCCACCCAAGCGCCCCTAAGAATCTTCTTCCTTTTTAAGGCTGAGTAACATTCCATGGTGTGGATGGACCACATATTTGTTTATCCGTCCTCTGTCGATGGACACTTGGGTCGCCTCCACTTTTGGCCGTTGTGAATACTGCTGGGAACGAAGGAGTGCAGATATCTGTGTGAGCCTGTGGGCCCTTGGAGACAGCACCCAGCCTCCTCCACGCATTCCTGGGCACTGCTCCCACCGTCCCCTGTCCGCTGTGCACCAACTCCGGCACCTGCCACTTGCCCCATCAAGGCTTGGCACAAGTGACCCCCTCCGGAGGGGCCTCCTGGACGCCCGAGCCGAGCCTGTGCCCTCACACTCTGCTCCTCTACCCTCCTCCGTGTTCTCATCGGTTAGCTTCACCACTCAGCTACAGGATTAGGCGTGAACCTTTTGGGACTCCGACAAATACATGTGTTGACTGGGTTAACAAAGGGAGAATCAGGCAGTCTGGGCAACTTAAATTCGTTTGAGTCCCACTCCACACCATCCTTCTAGCCTCAGTACACATCCTGGCTTCCTTTCAGAGCCCTGACTTCTATTCTGCCTTTGTTCTCGAGGGACCGTCCGGGCCATTCTCACCGACCACAGCTCCTCTCTGCACAGAACACTGATTACCACATGCCCAGCGGTTGGGTGGGTGAGCCAAGGACACAGGGCTCCACAGAGCCAGTAACCTGCCCCCGAGTGAGGGCGATGCCTTTGTGTGAAGAAATTCCATGCTTTTTATACAATAAAACGTGAAACCACACTGGGAAAAAATATGTCAAACTAAATAACGGAAACCACTTTCCATTGACTTCTCAGGTCATTTGACCTGACCCCAAGCCTTAGTGGTCAGCCCTTTGGTTAACTACAGATGGCACAAAGAGATTAGTCCCGTAGTTACCGCTGATTCCCTTATTAGTCAATTTCCTGGTTTTATGTTCTGGACTTTGCCCTGGACCCACAACAAAAGCTTGGTGCATCTGGAGAATGGCACCCATTTGTCACTTGCCGAACCAGACACCCAGGAGAGAAGGAGTCGCACAGATCAGCATCTTTCGTGACAAGAGCCTCCCGGAGATGTTTATTTGGCCTGCACTGCACCCAATGGGCCTCACCCGCCTGTGCCTCCTGAAAGCCCACACAGAAACAGTATCTACTGCTCCAGGGCCAGAAGGGTGTTGCCAGAGGTTGTAAGAAATCCACTCTGCCGGTTGACATCCGTCACTGGGGTTACCACCCCCACTTCCCACCCCGTCTCTCTCTCCCTGTTTTGAAACCACTAAAAGCAGATGGAGTGACTGCACTTCTGTCAGTGCGTCTGTGAGTGGTAGCGAAGGTTACATATTAAATGACCTCCTTGGGTGCCAGTTTCGTAATAAAGCATTTAGTAGCTAGCAAGTCTGTATGTTTGTGCTGGGTAGTTATTTGTTTCACTGAGATTAAAGAACTCTGAACTTTCAGTGTGTGCTATTTATTGTATTGAGCTGTGTTTAAAGGAAATCTGCTGCTTTTTCATTGACTGGAGTCTCTAGCTAACAGCACTTTAAAGAAGTGGAAAATGCTCAGTTATCACCCGATGTGAGCGGGATCAATAATCGTTTAGTAGCGTCTGATGATTGGAGGGGCTGTTACACACGAGAGCGGTATCTCCTTGAGTGGCTCTTATCAGTCCTTTGTCCATCTCCCTCTGATAATCAGACCAAAAATATGGGGGGACTTCTCTCTTCTTAAGTCAAGCTTGTGAAAAACACTGGAGATATGATGAAACCCCCCACCTCATTGTTGAGCTCAGCCGGCAGGAAGGTCCAGGAGCTGGGTGGCTTTCTGTGACAGATGGGACTGGAAGGTGCACGCTCCACTGAGACACGCATCGAATGATGTCAGAGAGTGGGTCTCGCAACACTGAGACGACATTTAAGAAATTGGGGTTTAGAGCCCGAAGTCGTTGCCGTTTCCGCCCTCTTCTGACCTTCAAGCCTGAGTGGGGTCGCGGCACACGAGGCGCGGCAGCCGTCGTCGGGGCACGCTGGCTGCGCCGGGAGCTTTGGTGAGCGCTCTGCGAAAGGAGGCAAAGGAAGAGTTTCAAGTTATAGTTGGAACCGACTCCTATACTCCAGGATACTGGGCGCTTCAGAGTTCCTGACGGGATCTCTCGAGCCCTGCTCTGGGCAGGACACTGTTTTAGGCGTGGGGTCCCAGCTGTGATGGGCCACATGTCTTGACAGTGTCCCTCCGTCCTGGAGGAGTGAGGAGGAGCGGTGGATGGTGTGGACACTGTCGAGGCCTGTGAAGCAGAGTCGTGTCTGGGCTCCAGGGACAGGAAGCCTGTGGCAGGCTTGGGGGCTTGTACACTGTGGTAGATCAGACCCTTGTCCGTCCCGCCCTTTGCTGTGACACACGACGCCCCCTGGGGGACCAGGCAGAGTCTTCGTCACCACTGGAGTGTCTGCAAACGTGTGGTGACTGATGCCTTGAACGTGACGGTTCCAGCCTCGAGTGCCTGCACTCTCCCACTCGCTGTGCGGAGAGCAGACTCGCACAGCCGCCAGGCCTGGGCCCCTCGCGGACCCCCAAAACTGCACACCAGACTGGGGGGGGGGGAGTCTGCACTGTTCTTGGGGAGAGTCCCAGCATCTGTCGCATCACTACCATCGTCCCTGCCTGGCACCCAAGATCAAGAAGGTCAAGCACTGTGTATGTGTCATGGGCACCGCTCCTCCTGCCTGGAGCAGGACCTGGCCAGAATAAAGCAAGACGTGCGTGCGCTTCTGCAGACGTCATCTCTGCACTGTTGCGTGGCTCTGCTGAGCCCGCCCGGGAAGGAGGTTCTCCCCTCAGAGCCGCCCCTCAGCTGCGCCCTCTCCTTGCCTTGAGCCTAAGCGGAAGGACAGGCCTGGCCTCCCCCCAGCCTGCCCTCCCCCGGGCTCATGTGTGTATCCGCTCACACGCACGTGCACACACCCACCTGTGCACCCCTGCAGGCACACTGACGCTCACGTGCACACACCCGCCCTCACACACCCACGTGCACGTGCTCATGCCCAGGCATGCGTGTGCCCATGTGTGTGCCACCACCACGCTCACCTGAGACCCCAGAGAGCAGGCACGAGGCCCGTTGGAACACCCTAGGGAACAAAGCCTAACTCTGCTCTGACACAGTGACGCCCATGGCCGACTTCAGCCCCACCCGGACACCCTTGTTTGCTGCCTCTCTGCCCCTCTCTGGCTGGCCTGGACTGCCTGATGTATCTGACCGTTGTCACCAGGCCCCACAATTCATTGGCACCACTGTATCCCACTGTGTCACCCCCGCCCTCGACACTGTCAGGCTCCGATCGCCTCTGTCCCCAGCCTGAGCGGTGCCTCGGCTGCTAGAGAACGTCACCGCTGTGCACACAGCCCGTGGCCTCCACGAGGCCATCCTGCCCAGCCTTGCCGTTTCCTACCCTCCGCGTAGCGGCTCTCATTTCCCCCGGTGGCAAGCCCAAGCCTTTGCCGTCGGTCCCAGGCACCCACCCCATCTGCCTCCCTCCACGCCAGCACGGCCTGGCTTCTCGGCTCTCCCAGAAGGAGGCCTCGGGCTGCCCCCCAGCTCTCGGCTTGTGGTCTCCACAGGTTCCTGACACTTGTGGCCGCAGTTTGCGGTTGGCCACGTGAGCTGTGCTCCGCGCCAGCAGGCTGTGCTTGTGTCCCCAGCCCAGTCTCCAGAGCTTGGGAAAGTGCCACCCTCCCTGGCAAAGGGGACAGGGTGGAGGCCATCCTGGATGACTCAGATCATCCCTGAGACCCAGTCTAACCACAGGGCCCCTTCCTGGCTTCAGTCAGAGAGAAAGATGTGGTGGTGGAGGACGGGTCACAGGCACAACGTGGCTGTCTATGGAGACAGAAGAGGTGGACCACGAGCCGAGGCGCGTGGAACCTGGAAAAGGCAACCAACCTTGACGCGAGTCCCGGAGACCCGTGTTGGACGTCTGACTTCCAGACTGTGAGAGAATCAATTGGTGTTGCTTTAAGCCGCTGAACTTGAGGCAGTTTGCTATGGTAGCAGTAGGACACAAGCACCGCGGCACTTTGACCGGGTCCCGCGTGGGGCAGTGTTCTCAGTAGATCCTTGTCGCATTCGCGGATGGGTGAAGGGGCGCACCGTGCCTTCCTTTCTCCTCCGGAATGATTCAGAGCTGTCTCCACTTCCCACCCTCCGTTTCCTCAACTCCCTGCAACGTGGCCACTGCTCATTACAACATCTTACTCAACTTCTTTCCTCACCTGAAACTTTAGAACACTCCCTGTTCTGGAAACTTTTCCCACAACCAACTGCACTCGCATCTCCTCAAGCCCTTCTGTCTCCCGTTTGCTTTCTGCCTTTCCTGTTTGTCTTGGGCCTATGTAGCCACTCCCAGGCACATCACTCCTTCCCGGATCCCACAGTGACCTCTAAATTGATGAGTCCTTGTTTCTGTGGAGGCTCAACTATGCAGATTTTGGCCCTCTGGTCACACGCTGTGAGAGACAAAACATGCCGTATCAAACATGTTCCTGTTATGTGTCCTCCAGACTCTATGAGGTCTGTGAGCATTTCACAGTTCCTCTTCCTCAGGGAAAAATGTTGAGTGCCCCCATGATTTTAGAGTGTGGCCCAAAAAGCCAATCTGCATTGACCCCCCACTGGACCTTGAGACTGCGGGCTGAGCTCTTGTGTCCAGGACCTCGTGCACTGCCTGGTGCACGGGTGGTAAGCGCTGTGGTGATAAAACTTTTTTCTAGAATCAGCATTTTCTAGAGTATGCCTCTTTATATCACCAAATAAGCTCATGACTGCGTATCTTTCGGTTTGTGCTGGGATTTCTAGAAGGATCTCTCAGGTGGCAACTGCCTAAAGTGTATGTCAGCACTTCACTTGATAAACCCAGGTATCCCTCTAAGGACAATCTCCATAAATTTCACGTTCAAAAGATGCCAATCTGTTGCCTCGCCCCAGATATATCTGTTATGTCATTATTTGCTGAGAATTTCATCCGAGGGAGGGCTGTGTTAGCCTAGAGCTCTCTAAGAGAATTAAGTTGCTGAGGTTCAAGTAAGACTTTGTAATAAGCTAGACCTTGATAAAGACACCCAGGAACCTGCACTGTGCAGCCTGTTTTTCAGAGAATGGACCTTCTTCTTTTTTCTTGGCAGCCAACTTAAAGAGGGGGACGTTTATTTTCCCTTTGACATGTTATTCTGTATTTTTGAAGGTGAGAAGGCATCCTGTTCAATAATAGGCATCCACACTTTTTCCACACCATTACCTTTTCTGGAACTCTTTTCTCCCCGACTCTATACTGTCATTTCCTCTCTGAGGCTGAATTAATTGCTCTTTCCTTATGCCCATTTTGATCATCTCTTGGTAATCACTAACACAAAATGGCTTGCATTTACCCTCTGTGTAAATCACGGGGTGGCTACTCTGTGACGAGCCGCTCTGTGTGCTTCGTGTAGTTGTGCGGGCCTGGGCTCTCCGTAAGTGGGGTTGAGTTGAGGTGATCAATGAAGCTTCCTCACCCCGTGCATTTCAAGTTGAAAGCCCCCACCCACTTTGGGTTTTTGCATTGAGTGTTGTACTTTTGACTGCTCTTGGCTTCCTGTCCCCTCCCATGGCAACCAGGAGCATGTGAGGGTGTGAGGGACACTAGTGTGAGGGGTGCCTGTGTGGGAGATACAGGTCTGAGGGATGAGTGTGTGAGGGGTACTAGTGTGTGGAATACTCGGTGAAGGATAATTTAGCTTCCGAGGGATTTATGTTCCAATGAAGGAAACTGGAAAGGGGACCAAAACTCACGGCAGCTGGCGAGCTCACCCTGCTTGTGTCCTCAGGGGCATGAGGACGGGGTTCTCAAGAGGAAGCTGTGCCAGGTTCGATGCCCTCAGAGAAAACAGACCTGGGGCTCCGTCCTCCTCCTCGAAAGCCTTCCCGATTGGCCATGGTCTGGTGGGTGGTGGAGGGGCCTGAGGCCTGGCCGAGCCCCAGAGCCCTTACTCTTTTCACGCTAACGTCTACTTTTAAGTGACTTTTGAGAGGCGGTTGTTCCTCCACCGGGAAGAACGCAAAAATGCCTCTAAACTCACGCTGGATAATGGCTTGCTTCCACCGAGGGATGGTCCGGAGAGTCTAATGGTCTCAAGGATTACGGTTCAATTTCCAGTGTTAACAGCAGAGCCGAAACTGGCAAAGGTGGCGAATGGCCATTTTCAGACACTTCTGACTAAAAGAAAGGATATTTTCCAATCTCTGCCTTTTGTCCCCTGGCTTAGCAGAAAGTATTCTTTTCATGCACACACGAGCAGGTATAATGCTGTTCTTTTTGTGCATAACTTTTCATCTCAGGTCAATGCTGGTTTTTTGTTTTTGTTTTTTTTTTTGTTCTGCATTTCTTGAAGGAAACACATGTATTTGTATATTTTGGAATACCAATAAAGTAGTGCACTTCTGATGAACTTTGTTATTCAGTAGCTGCTTCGACATGGTAGAGTCATTCTTTTGGGGCACCGTTTTAAGATTTGAACTACTTTTACACGATGTGTAGTTTTTCCAGTTAATCCTTTCAGCGGCAGTCTTCCAGGCCTATCCCTTAGTAATATTTAAAGACATCCCGTGGCTCCTGGTCCCTCTCTGTTGCCAGAAGCCTGGCCTCGGCCTCGTCCAGTTGGACACTTGACTCTTCCCTCCAGTGCCTTTGCTCCTTTGCCCTCCCAGTGCAGCCTGCCTCGCTGGCCTGGAAGGTGTCCAGCTGCTCGCACACCGGAGCGGAGAGGAGGATGGGGCGGAGAGGCCGAAGCTTTTCTGTATCCGGGGGTCTGACTTCGGCCCGCTGACCAGGGTGCCACCAGGTGGGCCGGGTGCCTGGCCGCGCTGGAGCTGTGGGGGGCAGCCATCCCAGCGCTCGCTCTCCCTTCCTCCGGGGGTTCCTCTCCGGTGGGCTGTGCTTGGCAAGGGTAGGGGGGCATGTGGGACAGTGTGAGCCTGCTTCCCTCCATCCGTGCTCCCCCCCCCCCCCCGCAGCGTACCCTCTCCTCTACCCCTTGTCTTTCTATGTAGGGTAGTCTCTTTGGCTGAAGGTGGACCTGTGGGCATGGAGGGTGGTGAGCGGTGGGGGTTCTCCGCCCCTCCTGCCAGAAGGAACGGTCTCGGCACTCAGGCCAAACACTCCCACCGGCAGTTCCCATTTGGCATCGTGTGACAGACAGGGAGAGCGGCTTTCTCAGGTGCAGCAGAGAAAGTAGACCGCGGCTAAGGGACAGGGCACTAAGCCCGGGCTACCTGGGCGCTGTCTCAGGGCTGCGGGGTCAGGCGGAGAGGGTCTAAGTCAGCCCATTGCCGTAACCTCTCCAGTGCGACGTTACTCACCTGTCAGGTGAGGATTCTAGCGATGCTGGCATTACAGTTTGTCCTGATGACAGACGCAGGGCCTGGCATGCGATTATTATTTATAAGTATGAGGTCTCATAGTCTTGTGGATAAGTTTCCACAGAGGACGGCAAATGAAAGCTGTCATTTTATAACCTGCTCTCCATGGAACATAGAAATGCTAAGTGACGTGTGATCAGTTAGAACCTCACACGGTCCTGCCTTCCCTTTTCCCCACATCACCGCGAGTGGACGGTGAGAAGCATGTTGTCACCTCTGTGCCGGGGCAGCTGTGGGCCGGGTATAGGGGGTTGGAGCTTGGTGGTGACCTAGGGAGTGCTGTGCACGCGTGCACACTTGCACAGGCCACCGCCTGGTTCTCGGCATCACCAGGAAGATGCTTGGGGAGGGCCCGCACCCGTTGGCTGTGTGCTGGAGCGGGACTCGCGCCGCCGCCGTCCCTGTGCTCCCCTGCAGAGCTGGCGGCGGCTCCCTGGCCGACTCTCCGGGGCTGCCGTCCGTGGAAGCTGCCCAGGTCCTGGCAAGGCCTTCGGTTCACAGGAGGATTCCCGGTCTGTGCTCGGTGTGGTCACCTGGTTGGGGGCGGCTCACCTGGGGCCTGTCCCCCCTCCCCCAACCCCGACATGTCTCAGCTCTGCCTCAGGTTTGCCGAGGGTTGAGGCTGATGCCCGTCTGGCCCCCCCGAGAAAGGATGCTGAGGAAGGAGAGCGGGAGCGCCCCAGGGGCACAGAGGCCTTCAGCGTGTGGCCTGCAACTCTGGACTCGCTCCTGAAGGCGTCTGGTGACTCAGCCGCGCCGGCAGGGTGGCCGCCCTGGAAAGTTCCAGAGGAAAAGCTCCTGTATTTCACCGGCTGGCTCTTTGAGAAACTCAAGTCAGCCGTGGGAAGCGGCAGCTCGGTCTGGTCTCTTCTGGGCAAAGCCGTTTCTTAAAATGCGTCTCACAACCTTGCACCTCCGTCAGGGCCATTCAGGGAGTGAGTGTAGCCGGGTCATTGCGTGGCTTCAAGACGGCTGGGCACGGTGGCTCGGGAGATAGCACGGGGCAGTGCCTGAGCAAACACACCGTGTGGGGTTGGCAGATGAGGAGAGACATCACGTTATGCCCTGGGATGCGGCAGAGGCAGGTGAATAATTTTGAAACAGCTGTTTAGTGAAGGTTGCCGTGCACGTCGCAGCCTGCACGCGGTAGTCCACCGTGTCGCCTCTTAGCCCATAGACATCATCCGCAAGACTCGCCGTGCCTTCCCGTTCCCGCTGGCCCATCCCTAGTGGCGGTATTTCCGCCCCCCGCACGGCTCGTGTGATTTCTTGTAGGTGTGTGAACACCTACATTTTGTGTTTGCACCTGAAACCAGTGTTTGGCATCCCCGGATGGAAGGTCTATGGGCAAGGCCTCGGTTTCATCCTAAGGGAGGACATGTCGCTCCGGGATGACGTCTCCTTTGTTCTTCTTCAGGGGCCAAGGCGTTTCTGCTGTTCGTTATGTGGACTCAATTAGAACACCTGGCAGATCCAGAGAGGCTAGATCCAGAAGGCCCAGAGTCTGCCTTTCTAGTCACTGACCCCAGTGGCTGAATGCCTCCCACGTTTGGAGGAGCCACATCTAAATTCTGACACTAAAATTCCGGCCCGACTCAAACCATCTTATACCCTAGAGTGGTCAAGATGTGGTCGCAAGGTTTGTCACCTTTCACCTCCCATCACCAGAAGCGTGGGTTTGGGGAAAGCAGGAAGAGCAGGGGTCCACCACAGATTTGGGACCTACCCCCAAGGCACCTTGCGGTAGACGCGCTGCCCCAGACCAAGAATATGGACACACCCTCCCAACCGCAGCAGCGGCCACACGGAGGCTGCCTTGGTCTGTGTACCAGCTTCTTTACCCTTCGAGGAACGACACTCAACTCCCAATTTCCAAAGAGGAAACTGAGGCCCAGGGAGGAGCCGATGGCCACTGGCTGTCCCAGGTTCACACAAAGGCCTTTCCAAGGGCTTTAGACCCACATGACGTGGCCTCTCTCAGACTCTCTGTGCTTCTGGGTCACTTTGAAGCTTCTTACACTGGGCCGGGGAGCCCTGAGAAGGTTTTCCTGTCATTCTATGAGTA
The DNA here is from genome assembly GCF_018350175.1 of Felis catus. Lineage (NCBI taxonomy): Eukaryota > Metazoa > Chordata > Mammalia > Carnivora > Felidae > Felis > Felis catus. Next base: position 80,855,337 of record NC_058368.1, read on the forward strand.
TGGTGAAATAGTTTGCAAAGACAAGATGCAGCCCTTGCTTTGAAGGGCTTGCTCTCTTACAGGGCGACAGACACACACACTAGTGAGAAGGTCACATTCACTGGTTTGTTTTATTTATGGGGCAAATAAGTGGTTCTAGCCACAGATTGTGACATGTCAGCAGTTGGGGGGGGGCGGGGGCATGAGTGTAGGGGTCTCAGCAGAGGTGGGCCCTAACTGTCGAATTTGGAGGGAGCATGGCGGATGCGGGGACGGAGCGCATGGGGGAACGCAGTGCAGCTTCCTTTCCAACACGGTTGAGGGTCTTCAGTGCCTCAGATCCCACATGAGCATGAGTGCGAATGGGGCTGGGCCGCCACTCGCCCAGGGACCACCTGTGGTGGGGATTAGAACGGACACCCTTTCTCTGTGTGGACCCAGCCCCATCGTTCCAGGGTGGGTGGCTTGGCAGCCAGAGTCCCACCATCTCCCTCAGCTGTCCTCAGTCCATCTGAGTGGTAGACAGCACGGTCAGAGGGATGTGTCCCGCTTCTGCTGAGCTTATGCCCTGGGTCGTGTTTGTGGGAAGGCAGCCCCGAAACAGGATGCTGAAAGAAAAAGTAGCCGTTCCCAACCAACAGAATGGGAAAAGATATTTGCAAGTGACATATCAGGTAAAGGGTTAGTATCCAAAATCTGTAAACAACTTACCAAACTCAACGCCCGAAAAACAAATAATCCAGTGAAGAAATGGCAGAAGACATGAAGAGACACTTTTCCAAAGAAGACATCCAGATGGCCAACAGATACACGAAAAGGCGTTCAACGTCACTGCTCATCAGGGAAATACAAATCAAAACCACACCGGTTTTGATTTGTCTGACCTGACACCGGTCAGAGTGGCTAAAATGAACAACTGAGGAAACAACAGATGCTGGAAATGATGAGGAGAAAAGGGAACCCTCATATACTGTTGGTGGGAATGCAAACTGGTGCAGCTGCTCTGGAAAACAGTGTGAAGGTTTTGCAAAAAATTAAAAATAGAACTACCCTACAATCCAGCAAAAGCACTACTAGGAATTTAACCAGGGGATACGGGAGTGCTGATGCATAGGGGCACATGTACCCCAATGTTTATAGCAGTGCTTTCAACAATAGCCAAATTATGGAAAAAGCCTAAATGTCCATCAACCAAGGAATGGAAAAAGAAGATGTGGTTTATATATACAATGGAATACTACTTGGCAATGCGAAAGAATGAAATTATGCCATTGCAGCAACGTGGATAGAACTGGGAGGTATTGTGCTGACTGAAATAAGTCAGAGAAGGACAGATATCGTATGTTTTCACTCATATATGGATCTCAAGAAACTTAACAGAAGACCATGGGGCAAGGGGAGGGGAAAAAAATAGATACAAACAGAGAGGGAGGGAGGCAAACCACAAGAGACTCTTAAATACAGAGAACAAACACAGGGTGGATGGGGGGTGGGGTGAGGGGAAAATGGGTGATGGGGAGGGAGGAGGGCATTTGTTGGGATGAGCACTGGGTGTTGTATGCAAGCGATGAACCATGGGAATCTACCCCCGAAAGAGGAGGGCATTTGTTGGGATGAGCACTGGGTGTTGTATGCAAGCGATGAACCATGGGAATCTACCCCCGAAACCAAGAGCACACTGTATGCACTGTATGTTAGCCAATTTGACAATAAATTATATTTAAAAAAAGAAAAGAGAAGAGAAGAAAAAGTAGTCATTCCAAATTGAGTGGAGGGCTGTGGGGACCAGGCGCCAGGACTGGGAAGGCTTCCTCGGGTTGAGTGGTTGGTGTTCCCGAGAGGAGAAGGAGCCAGGTCAGTGTAGAGAGAATATTCCAGGCAGACAGAATAACAACCTCATGGGCCTGAAGAGGGAAACACCTCAGGGAGTTTGAGAACTTTTAGAAAGCTGGTGTGAACAGCTTACACTGGGATTTCCTAAAGTGGAAAATGCTTTCAGTTCTATCTGATTTGGTACTAGGTAGTAAATGTCGTTATAAGGACTTGGGAACCAAGCAGAGCCCTTCTAGAATGTTCGTGAATTTAGTTGCCTTCCATCTGGGGCAAAGTAAGCAACAAGCCCACGGAGTTGGTGCTGAGATTCAAGAGGGAAGAATTGGAATCTTTTCTGAACAGATGTTGTTAAGCACCTACCATGTGCTAGAATCTAGAGTCAGGCAAGGAAAAAACATACTTGAGCTGATTAGGACACTTTGAATCAGAAAGAGCTTTTCTCTGACTAAGTAGTATTGATGTAAAGGGGCTGTAAGTATGTCAAATAAAACAATCTCTGGAAGTAGGGCCTACACTGTGGGCCATTGGGATGGGATAGATCATAGCCTGTTGGATTATACTCTGTAAGACATACATTCTAGGGGTAATTAAGTTAACAAATGTGTGATCTAATAACACAATATCATTTCTTGGATCGGTTAGCAGTTACCTTGATAATGCTATATAGCAAACCACACCAAATTCAGTGGTAGCAACAGCAATGCCTTGTTTTCACAGATGTGTTGGTTGGCTGGGGCTGGGCTGATCCACGCTGGGCCGCGTCCATGCTCCCCAAGCGATGGATGAGCTGTGTATGTTCTTGTGTCTGTAGCAGGGGTGTAAATGAACACGGGGAAACATGGAGGCTTCTTAAAGTCTGGGCTTGGAACTGGCCATTCAGTTAGTCAAGGCAGGCAGTGTGCCCGGCATAAGGTCAAGGGAGGGACCCCAATGCCCTTGCCCACCGTGAGGCAGGTGTGGATTCAGAGAGCGTGCAGAGTTAGGGCCAGTGCAGTCTACCATTCCTCCCTTACCTGGGGGTCACTTACCCAACAACCTCTACCATCCAGAACATTGTTTCAGAACAAAATAAGCAGAAATGGTTTCAAATAAAACAAAGTGACAAAATCTGTAGCCTACAATTCATGCACTCTGTACCTGGGGGACCTTCAAGTTTTGCTCAGGCTGTTTACTTCTCCCTTATGTGTAATTCTGCTGAGAGTACGTCTTAGTCTGTTTGTGTTGCTGTAACAAATATCACAAACTAGGCATTGTATTTCTCACAGAAATTTCTCATAGAAATTTACTTCTCACAGTTCTGGAGGCCGGAAGCTCAAGATCGGGATGCCTGCAGATCCATTGTCTGGTGGGAGCCTGCTTCCTGGCTCATAGACCACTGTGTTTGCACTGTGTCCTCACGTGGCAGAGGGGGTCAAGGAGCTCTCTGGGGTCGCTTTTATAAGGGCACTAATTCCATTTATGAGGACGTGACCCTCATGACCTAATCACCTCCCCAAAGCGCCACCTGTAATCACCATCACCTTGGGGGTTAGGTTTTAACATATGAATTCTTGCGGGGGCACAAACATTCAGTCCATGGCATATAGCAATTCACAACAGGGCTCCCTGTCACTAGTGCTATATCTCCTGGTTCTAGTGTGCCACATGGAATTCTAGAATATTACAAAGGCAACATTTAGCATCAAAATCATATTCTCAGATCAAGAGCAAAATATCTTCTAGATATGAAATTATTTTCCCCTTGGGTTTCTAGTTATTTATTTACTTATGCAAATCTGTGATGGATGTTTAAGTATATTTGTGAGAAAAATATTGAATATATAACACTTGCCTAAACATGATATTAGGCATAGAAAACTAGAAAGGAAGGGTGCGCAGGTGAATGTGCTGTGTCCATGTTTATGGGATTGAGCTGGGGAAACGTCCTGCACAGGAGGAAGAGTGGTATTATCTTACACACGGTCCACGTGGTACAAAGATGTGAACCGTTGCTGTCCTACAAGAAACTGCTCGAGCGCCAGCCCACCAGAGAATGTCTTAAGTGGGGCTGGTCCCAGGAGGGCGGGATGTGGGTGAACAGCTCCACTGTCCGTCCACGTGCATAGCCATATCACTGAGGCAGCCTGACACAGAGTCTCTCGTCTTGCATTCCGGCCGGTCCCGCCAACCTTGCTGCCAAGCCTGCCATTCCCCTCCCAGGCCTCCACTGGGTCCTCTACCCCTGAGCCTGTGTCTACCCCGGACTCCTGAATTGCTGCAGGGACTGTTATGTGCCCTGCTGATCAGTGTACTCCCAGTGTTTGGCACGGTGCCCATACACAGGGGTGCTGAGGAAGCACACCGGCAAGTTCTCAGAAGGCCGCCCTTGGCATCCCGGACTGCCTGCCCCAACTTCTCTTCCCAAGGCCCTGTCCAGGCCTGCCAGGCCTAGAGGCTCTTCATCCTGCCCTCACGCCAGCTTCGTCTCTGGCTGTTCTCACCTTCAATATCCAGCTCTGGGGGGTTGAATTGTGTTCCCTAAAGAGACTCATGGAAGTCCCAACTCTTGGAACTTGTGACTGTGACCTTACCTGGAAGTAGGGCATTTGTGCATTTAATCGAGTTAGGATGAGTCATACTGTGTTGTGGGCCCATACACAATGACTGGTGTCCTCATAAGAAGAGAAAAATGCGGACATGGAGATACACGGGTAGACCTCCTTGAGGCGATGGGGGTAGAGATTGCAGTGACACAGCCAAGTGGTCCAAGCCAAAGAACACTGAGGATTGCTGGTGGTCACCAGAAGCTGGGAGAGAGGCCAGGAAGGTCCTCCCAAGAGCCGCCAGAGTGGGCCAACCCTTCAACACCTTGATCTGAGACATTGCCTCTAAAACTGTGAGAGGGTAAATGTCTGTTTTCTAAGCCACCAGTTTGTGATACTTTGTTATGGCGACCACAGGAAAATGATATGGCTGCCCACACAGATGTGCTCTCCACTTCTCAAATCCCCCTGCCTCTCTTTCACTCCTCCCAGTGAACCCTGTCCTTCCATCCCATCTCAGCCTGGCCTCTGTCTCTGAAGAGTCTCCTCAGACTCCTTGGACTGGCCTGATGAGGCCATCACTTTGTGACTTCACTTTGCCTGGTTCCCTCCCTTAGGCATGAGCATCACTACTGTAATTCTGCACTTGTCATATGAATTTGGTTATTTTCTGGACATCCCACTGGATGGTAAACTCCACGAAGGCAAAGACTCTGGCTGGTTTGCTTGCTGTTATACTCTGGTATCGAGTACAAGGCATGGCACTTGGGAGCTACTCGGCAAATTTTTGATGGATGGATGGGTGGAAGATGGGTAGATGGATGGATGGATGAGTGGGTGAGTGGGTAGGTGAGTGGATGGTGGGTGGGTGGGTGGATGGATGGGTGAGTGGGTGGGTGGTTGGGTGGATGGATGGATGGATGGATGGATGGAAGATGGATGGATGGATGAGTGGGTGGGTAGGTGAGTGGGTGGTGGGTGGGTGGGTGGATGGATGGATGGGTGGATAATGGATGGATGGGTGGGTGGGTGGGTAGGTGGGTGGGTGGGTGGATGGTTGGATGGGGAGGGGTGGGTGGGTAGATGAATGGATGGGTGGATGGGCAGGTGAGTGGTTGGTGGATGAATGAGTGGACAGAAGGGTGAGTGGGTGGGTGGGTGGATGGATGGATGGATTGACGAGTGGAGGGTAGAAAAGTGAGTGGATGGATGATTGAAAACAAATGACAGATCGTATTCTGTGGATATTTTCTTGGGATAGCACTAACTTATTCTTTTCTGTGCAGTTCAAGCATAACAGGTTCTCATAGGCTTTCTTCGAGACTTGAATAAGATTCTGTCCAACTCTCGCATACAGTTCCCAGAAGCCTATACCTTTTGTACTCCCTCCATTTTACAGATAAGGACGCTGAGGCTGAGCATGACTTACCCAGGGTGGATTGCGAATTCTGCCTATGCCTCTCACACCTGCAGCCACCCTTGCTGCCACAGTGCCTGACCGCGGAAGGTGCTGAGGTTGAAGCAGCAGCCGCGGGGTGGGCTGGGCAGTGTCACGAGGCAGCTGCATCCCTCTGTGTTCCTGTTGGAGGGCCCGGCTGTCCCCCTGCGACGTTCTCCCCGTGTCTTGTGCGCTTTGAATGTGTCCTCCCTGCTTCCTCTCTGCAGCAAATCCAGGGAGAATGGATATAGAAAGGCAGCCTCTCTCTGTTCTGGAATCATCTCTGGGGATTTAGTGTGTGCTGAGCAGCTCTGTGCCTGGCTGCGGTTTTCTCTGTGGCCTCACAGTGAACAGTGAGCGTTTCCAGAGTCTCTCGTGACCCATTTATACTTTGCAAACCATTTCAAGAACCCGTCTTTACACAGCCCCCCACTTACATACTTCTGCATGCTTTCATGACGTTTTTCCAGAAGTGAGCAGGAATTTATGAGAGTGTCTTCAGAAAATGTAGCTCCCAGATGACGTGAGCCAAATTAAGCCGCCAGCGTATGTGCGCAGTGTTGGCGGTGGGCACAGACAGAAACCACCTTGAGCCGATGTGATTGTGGCTTTGAGGTCGGGCTGTCACCTTCCTCCCAGAGACAGTCCTGGCAGTGCGGCCCAAGGAAAGCATGCGTTTCCCGAGCCCTGGGATAATAATACACCTCCTATTTATTTGAAATAAACTAGGCATAAGAAGTGAGATTAATGATATGTCCAGTCCCAGGGTAATCACTAAAATTAGCAGAAGCAAGTTGCATAATGCAAGTGGCGAACGTCCTTTTCTCGGGTGCTCCTGGGCTGCTCTGAATGGTCGGGTAATGAGTAATGCTAGGCCTGTTAATGAGAACAAGAATGCTTAAATAGGGAGGCTGCAAGGTTCTCTGCTGATTATTATCCACTACTTATGGGTGAATGGTGTTTGGGGTTAAATGTAAGAAATGCTCTCTGCCTCTCCCTCTCTCCTCCTCCTTCCCCTCTCTCTGCTTCGTCATCAGGCATTTTATAAATAGTGCTTGGGGTCAGAGAGACTTAAAAAAAACAAACCCAACATAACTCTCAACAGAAAATAAGGCTAGTGGTACCTCCTGGAAGAATACCCCATGTGCCAGAGGCCATGCGTGTGAGGGAAGGGAGGCTTTGTCTCTCTCCTGTCGTTAGGGCTGCAGACACCTGACCCAGGTACAGGATCGATGTGCACGCGGGCCCTGGGCCTGGCGTTTTGTTTGTCTGCAGCTTGTGTGCTCTTCAGTTGCATGTCAGACCCTCAAAATCAATTCCTGTTTGATTTTTGCAACAGCCAAATGGGCCAGCTAACAAACGACAAAGGGCCCTATTCACAGCAAAGGGATTGTTGCATTTCATGTACAATTTTGCAGGAATTTAACCAAAAAAAAAAAAAAAAGAGACAGAGAAAGGCAACCCCTAACCAAGCACATAATTTTCCTGCACCATTCACTATCTTGTCTGATTCACTGGCCCTCCTGCGAGCTGCCCAGCAGTCCTCAGGAGGTGCTCACGCAGACGGGGCCCCAGGGTGGCATGGGCCCAGGGCCCACTGGGAGGAGTATTTTTTTATTTTTTTTTAATGTTTATTTATTTTTGAGAGAGAGAGATAGCATGCACACACAAGAAGAGGAGGGGCAGAGAGAGAGAGACAGACAGACAGACAGAATGGGAAGCAGGCTCCAGGATCTGAGCTGTCAGCACAGAGCCTGATGCACGGCTCTATCCCATGAACCATGAGATCATGACCTGGGCCAAAGTTGGACCTTTAACTGACTGAGCCACCCAGGCACCCCTAGAGTGGGAGATTTTTTAAAATTAAAATTTTAATTACCTTCTAGATGTGTAGAAAAGCAAATTGGTAGGATGTCACGTTTACATTTTTCTTCAAATTCTCTCCAATCTTAATAGCATATCATATTGGTACAATACTGTCTTCTATTGGATTTCTAAATATTTGCTATCATACTGAATTTATTGTAAGGTAGATATTTTTTACATTGAAGAATTTAAAAATCAGATGCATCTCCCTCCATGGCACCTCACAGTCACAGGTGGCCACATTTTTCTCTTAGTAGTACACAAGATAATGGTGTGTCTTATGACCAGCGGGGTCCGGCATTTAAATTCAAGTATTAGTATGGATGTTCTGACCTGTGTCCCTAAGACAAGGTTGGTACCTGCTGCTCCTCTCCTGGGGAAGCATGAGAGCCAGCTGTGAGATTTTGGTGCCACCGTCCCCAGACAGGGACAGATAAATAGCACAGAGCAGCCAGATGTATAATCACATCGAGAACAGTTAAAACACCACCAGTCCTGATTTTCTGGAATTCAGTATTACTCTACTGGGGTGTGTGTGTGTGTGTGTGTGTGTGTGTGTGTGTGTGTGTGATTTTGGGGTTGTTGGTGAGTGGTAGGGTGATTTACTTTATAGGTTTCAAATCCTTTTTAAAAAGATAAACAGGTTTATCTTATTATTTTTTACTTTGATACTTTGACCAGATTCTAGTAGTTTCTGGCTTTAATGTATTAGATGCCTCCCTTCTCCCTTCTTTCCTCCCCTTCCTTCCTTCCTTCTTTCCTTCCCTCTAGCCTTCTTTCCTTCCTTCCTCTATCCTTCCTTCCCTCTATCCTTCCTTCCCTCTATCCATCCATCCTTCCTTCCTTCCTTCCCTCCCTCCCTCCCTCTTTCCTTGTTTCCCTTTATCCTTCTTTCCTTCCTTCTTTCCTTCCTTCCTTCCCTCCCTCTATCCTTCCTTCCCTCTATCCTTCCTTCCTTCCGTCTCTCCTTCCTTCCTTCCTTCCTTCCTTCCTTCCTTCCTTCCTTCCTTCCCTCTAGCCTTCTTTCCTTCCTCTATCCTTCCTTCCCTCTGTCCATCCATCCTTCCTTCCTTCCTTCCCTCCCTCCCTCCCTCTTTCCTTCTTTCCCTTTATCCTTCTTTCCTTCCTTCTTTCCTTCCTTCCTTCCCTCCCTCTATCCTTCCTTCCCTCTATCCTTCCTTCCTTCCGTCTCTCCTTCCTTCCTTCCTTCCTTCCTTCCTTCCTTCCTTCCTTCCTTCCTTCCTTCCTTCCTTCCTTTTTTCCTTTTCCTTCCTTCTCCTTCCCTCTGCACTCCCTTCCCCCTTCTCCCCTCCTCCTCCCTCTCCTGTTTAAAGCCTCACCTCTGCCAGGCCCTGGGCCCTGCTGCCACCAGGCTAGATGTTTCTGTGTGCTTGCTCCCCTTTGCCCAAGTCAGCCGCATTTTGGTTCTCTTCAGCTCACTGCACGCGATAGCCCTCTTCTGCCCCTGTTTGGTCAGGAGAAAACATGTGTTTTCCCGAGTTTTTCTTTGGAAATTGCCTGAAGCTCCTCGCTTCTCGGGAAGTCGGGGCATCCTCGCTGCTAAGTGATCATCCGGGAGGGTCTTGCCAGGTGTCCTGACTTCTAGGTCCCTCCTGGTCACGGTTGTGGCCACACAATTTCTTTGCTGTCTTGGGTACCAGACTCATCCTTACAAAAGGAACTGAGGTCCAGTTGTCTGGGGGATGGCTCAGGAGTCCTCTTGGGCTGGTGTTTTTCTCGGGGCAGAGTGAACGCTGCCCTGACCACTGGACCCCCTCCTGCTGCCATCCTGTCCTGAAGCCCCTTCCTCAGCTGGGTGGGAAGCACAGACAGAGAAGAGCCCTGTCCTCCTCCCCTGGGCCGCAGGACAGTAGGGGTGAGGCAGGGAAAACAGGGAGTTCTCTGGTGTTTCCCCTGTGCTTCGGATCCGCAGCCTAGATGGCTCTCCCTTAGTGGAGTCAGGGGCGACCAGGGGACCTCTGGAGACCCCTTCTTGGCCTGTGGGCGTTGGGATGCGAAGGAGCCGTTGGTGTCGGTCTGCTCTGGGCTCTCCTGCCTCCTCCCACCAGAGAAGGACCTCATGACGTCCTTTGTGAAAGGCAGTGCCACCACAGGTGGATTCCTAAGTGTGTGTGGGAGGGCGGGGTGGTGGCAGGTCCTGCCTTGGGCCTCACGGGAGCCCCCAGAGCCCTCATCTTGCGTCCCAAGTTCCCAGGTGAGTGACTCTGGAGTTGGTTTCTGCCCGATGGGCCCTTTGGCAAGCTTTCCTGCATGCCCTCTAGTGCTCCAACGTGCCTGGACAGGAGGATGGGCATCTGAGGAACTGCCACCCTTCCAGATTCACGTTCAGAACCCCCGCCAGCGACCCACCGGCTGATGCAGACTCCTGAGCTTTCTTGTGCACGACTGGCAGAAGGCAGAGACACCTACCTGTCTGCACCCCAAGGCTTTGCTAGGCAGCTTTACTGGAGAGGGTGGGCACCGAATCCTTGCACAGTTAGTAACTGGATTCGGTGGCCTTGCCTGGCGACAGACCTCCCACACATGTGGAAATTGCTACTGTGCTTAATCCTATGTGTAGAGAAAGCTGTTTTTTAGGGAATTTGGTGCCATCGTACTTTTGGGGCTTAATTTTATGTGGGTGGAATATTAGAATTTGGTATCCGTTGGGGGACATGTTATATTTTGCAACAGGAGGAAAAATGCTATGGTAAATAACAATAAGGAGATTTGGAAGAATTTCAGCTTTTTAAAAGGGCCTTCTGTCTTCCATTCCCAAGAGAAAGAGGTTTCCTTTCTCTTTAGAATATTCAAAATCAGCATTAAGCATTAAGAGTCCTGATTTTGAACACCACTTTTCTTATTGGTATTTTCTCTCCAGAAATGGTTTAAGAGTTTCTCCTGTTAGTATTTCATTATAGACTTAATTTCTACCGTGTCCTTAAAAATTATTAAATGAATCTATTTTTAACCTAAAGGTAAAACGCATTCATTCTCAGGTAACGTTTTACAGTATTTGGATTATTTGAAATTAGATACTGCCTTTGTTTTTATTTAAAAAAATGTACCGAAACCCTTTTAAATACAGCTGTGGCGCTAGCGTCAGTAAATATTTTACAGTGTGAATGTTTCAGAAACTCATTTTCACTTAATGTGTCTTAGCACTGTTGTTTTCCTTCCCCCGAGAGCCAGCCCCCAGCCGCGTTTCTGGGTCTGTCATTAGCGATGCCAGAGTCTCTGCAGCCTGGGACGGGCTGAAGGATTTTCCAGTCTGAGTTTGGTTGCATTTCTGGCTTTTGCAAATAGATGGCACTTTTGACTTACCCAAGAACAGCGCCGATCAGACCTCTGCACATGGAAAACACTCACAATGGTCTCTGTATAAGTCAGAAATGTATTTGTTACTATTCACGTGGAGGCTGGAGATTGTAAAATTAAGCCTCTTGGAAGACAGCAGTATTGCATCTCTCTTAAATGCTAAAACCTTAAACACGACTACCCCAGGTATGAAAATTGGCGCATTTCATTCTGTGTTTTTATGATTTTAATTATGCGTTGGTGCGTGGCGGTCTTTGATCCGGAAGAGCAAAAGAAAACGGTATTATGAAAGTTTGATTTGAAATAGCATTGTGTGGGGCTGTGAATGTTTTTAGTGACTCATTTGTTGCAAAAGGCCCTGGTGAGTATCTTGGTTTCCTCCCCTTTTCTTCCATCCGCGCACACACGTGTGTGCAGGCGCACGCACGCACGCGCTCTCTCTCTCTCTCTCTCTCTCTCTCTCACACACACACACACACACACACACACACACACACACACACACACACACACACAGAGGAGGCTTATAGCCCCTCACGCGCACAGAGGGGAAAAAAATCCGGCTGTTGTCTTGCAAGTGTTACTTATCATATTAATTAAAATCTGGTGACATGATAACACCGCCAGCTGTGTGGGAAAGCGAGGGAAATTAACAAACGTTTGATTTGTTGTCTTGCTAATGTGACACTTATTATACAGGTCAGAGTAAAACAATACCTCAGCCAAAATATGCTAATGCAGCGGGGAACTGTTGCAGGGGTAAAAACAGTGGTGTTTATTATAATGAGGCAAAATAGCACGTTACCTTTAAGGGAAGAGGTGATCTTTGAATCAAGCGGCATAACCCAGTTTTTAAACATCAAGTCGTCACAAGTAAAAGGAAAATGTGTTAGAAACTTTTCCTGTATAAGCTTTGAAAAAACAATATGAGACCTTGTTTAAAATAATTTGGGTTCAAAGCAAATATGTTTGCTGTCTCATTTTTTGAACTACTTTTGTTAGGGTAAGAAATGAATTCCGTAGAACATCACCATATTGCAAATGTGTTGTGTATGCTTTTGTGCTTTGTCATCATCAATTAGGTTTATAAGGATGGGAGTGGTTTAAAATCGGGCTGTATTTGCAGAGAAATAGTGGTATTTATATTCATCTTGGGGGTTATAAATGCTGCTAAGAGTGAAAGTCAAAATTGTTTTAAAAAATAGTATAAACAAGAGAGTGTAATCTTAAGGGAATTGGTTACCGCCACTGGGTGCCTTCCTCCGGGCTCTGCCCCACCTCCTTTGGTCTTCAGTCCTGCACACTTTCTCAGAACACTTGGCAAACTTCTGCGTGCGGTGCGGCCGCAGACAGAGCCGGGGTCTGCATGTGTGTGCGGGGAACGCATCCTGCGTTTCTTGGGTGTCACAGCATTTGCATCTGTATGCTCCAAGATCCGAGATTTTCCCTTTTCTGAAAGGTTCTCTGCGTCCTGCTTCATCTTGGCAAGGCCTCTGCAGCCTGGACGGGATCCCTTCCCCCTGCTTCCTCCCCGTCCTCAGTTTTGCTCCTGCTCCTGAGATGGGGCGTAAAGTCGAGCATTTGTCTGGCAATCTTTGACAGCAGATTGTGTAGATTTTGCCTGAGCGTGCACTCGTCACTGGGAACTGAATTTTGAGTGAGCCACCAAGATCAAATGTCAGACGGCAGGTCAGAAGGGTGGAGGTCCCCTTCCCAGGTGTGAGCGTGGTAGAGGGGGGCCAGGACAGGTTGGGGCCCTGGGGGGGGTCAACCACAACCTGTGCAGGCTGAGCTGTGTGGAGGCTCAGAACCTCCAGCCCCCCTCGGGGCCCTGTCCTAGGGCAGCGTGACTGTGCTCTCCACCAGGTCCAGAAGCCACTGTTTGGGGGTGTGCTTTTACCTGGGAACCTCACCTGTGCACCTCAGCACTCGCCTTTGGGTCCTAACCGTGATGAAGGTGCTTTCGAACCCGCGTCACCGTTGGTTCTGTGGGCAGAGGACAGATTGTTTCGTACTGTTCTCTCGTAACATGCCGAATGATTCCATTCAGAAAGCCAAGGTTTGAACATTAAGTCAAAACGGCAGTCCCCGAAGGCCGAGGGCTCTGGTAGGCTCTGGGCTCCACATTGTAACTTCAGAAACGCCGCGGTAACAGTTTGCTCGTGGTCCACGTATTTGAGCTGTGCTGAGAGGGACCGTTGTCGTTGATTACGTCCATACAAATCATCACGTCTCCTACCGTGTGGGGGCAAGACGCGAGTAGGTCCAAAATATGATACTGTGTGCACACATTCTCAGTCATTAGGAGGCGGTTTGCAGTCTGCTCGGACGGACAGAGCGCCGAGAGGCTACAGCGCGTCTCCTGTTAGCCCAGCAGTCTTAATCAGGCCTGCGTGACAGAAGTGGCATTTCGACATACAAAGACATTTAACTCCGACAAAAAAAAATACCACTGTATTTAGCTTTGAATGGATTTTTTTCTTCTTTGAAGAGCTTGTGTTTTTCTGAACATTAAATTATTAATGAAAGAGTGAAAGCAATAAATAGGGGACGATCGTAAATGTTACGGTCGTGGCTGCCAGATCCACACTACAGAGAGAAGCAAATGTCCAGCGTTGCCGAGGTTTTGTTTCCCTCCCGTCCGGGGACGTAAGCGGAGATGCAGAGAGCAAGCTTTGTGCGAACGTCCCAGCTGGAGGGGGTCCAGAGCATACCCAGAACGTGTTTGGTGATGCTGAGAACAAAATCAATAGCACATGCCCAGAGCAGGGTTTGAATCTATTAGATAAATGCTATCCAAATGCCATTATATATATTAAAAAAACACTTAACGTGGATGACCCATCAAGGTGTATTACTCTGTCGGGGCGTGATGATGGAACTGGAACTAGGAAACAGGACTCTCAAGCAGCATTATTAAATAGCCTCCAAGTCTGACCCCTCCTGCCCCGCCATGAAGCCAGAGACACAAACAGCTACTTGCAGTGGCCATTAGCGTAGGGCAAGCCCGCACCCAGCATCAAAACAGTATGCTTCGTTCCAGACCGTGCTAGAATTTGTTCATGTGCCTGAAAGTCAGTGGCCGATTGATATGATCGACTTCGAACAAATAATGACAAATCACCCGAAGGATGTTGAGATGTCCTTCTGTTCACCTCATGTGTGCACTTTTCTCAACGTGCCCAGCCACAGACGCCGGGAATGTTCCAGGGCCGGAAGTACAGATTCACCTTAGACAGGAAGACCCTGCATCCTGGGGCAGGTGAACACCCTGCGGCCACCAATCACAGTAGTGACCGCTGTGTTTGTGCCACTGGCCTCACCACAGGCCGGTCTGTGCTCTGAACTGAGAGAGTGTTGTCAAATGGAGTGAGTGCTCGCTGTGTGTGTGTGTGTGTGTGTGTGTGTGTGTGTGTGTGTGTCTGAACATTCTCCCTGTTGGGTTATGCACCCTCCCTCAACCTCGCCAGCTGTCCCTCTCCAGCTCAACTCAATTAACTGCCGAGAAGGCCACCCCGTCCTTTCAGAGTGTTGTTCCAGGCCGCACCTTGCTTTTCCGGAGCTGGTCGGAGGAGTGAGGCTCTGAGAGCTGCTACTGGACCTCCTTCTCGTTACATTGATCTCCGTAATTGTGCTCACGTTCACTTTAATTCCTCTTTGCATAAGACCTAAAACGGCGCGTTCTCACGACACAGCAGATTCTGTGGCGGCTTTCAGTCCGCCTAGGGACTTTGGAAACTGTGATGTGCAGGATACACTATTCCCAGGCTCCTCTTGGCCCTGGGGTGGCCCTTCCCGAAGCGCGTGTCCTGGGCAGCACCGCACAGGTCCGCACTTTGCAGTGGGCAGTGCTGCCTTGATCCTGTTTAAAAATAGACATAACGTAAGAAGGAGCCATGCAGACCTCCTTTTGTGTATGAGAAACAGTAATCTCATAGAATTAATTGAGAGAGCTGTCAGTCAGCCACTCCCTTCCCCGTAAGGCACTGAGGTAAGGACACATTTCTGACCTTCTCAGTGTTGACTTTTGTCGCCGCACCTGCCGGGTGTAACCCCCTAGCCCTTTTAGTTACAGTGAGTGTGACCCTGGTCGCCCTGCTCCTGTGCCCTGGCAACACGGCATTAGTATACTATTTATTTCCTCTAATTCTCCATAAATACTGGGGAGGGTGTGATGTAGAGAAAAGAAATTCAAAACATACCATTTGGATTTTAAGGACAGTTTTTGAAAAAGAGCAATTTCCATATATCAACACTTTTTGGTGTGATCCGTGAAACATTTTGATATGATTTAGCAAAACCAGTTTTTGCATCAGGAACGTTATAGCTACCTCATCTGCATATGTAAAGAACACAAAATGGAATCACATTAGGTATAAATTCAATGCGAAAGAGACGCCCTTCGTTAATGCAGCGTTACGGTGGAAAATTCACATGCACAGAAGTCATGAAATTCAGTGTTCCGGCTCCGGCAGCAATTACAGCTGGGCCACATTTGCATACTTCGGCATTATATATATGCCGGGAGGTCTTCTACCTTGAGAGGCAAGCACAGGCTCTTTGCTCAGCCCCACAGTGTCTAGGAAGGGAGAACTGGTGACCGTGAATAAATTGTGAAATGTGCTTTTTCTTGAATCACGGGCTGTGTTTCCAAACTGAAACCGAGCGTAGAGAGATCTCGTTAGAAGAAATGCCGGTGGTGGTGGTTCTGGACAGAACAGGAACACGGGAGGACGGGAGCAGCCCTGCCGCCCTGGAGAACCTGCTCAGTGCCCTTGGTTCCCAGGCCTGACCCTGGTCCCTAGAGCACCTGCCTGGCTAATGCATTGTTGGAAACAGGTTCCGGAGGCCCCCAAGGTTGCGCTATCACCCCTAGACCAGCCCTGGAGCTGACCTGGGTGGGCATGCTCCAGATGGGGGGGGGGGAGCGCGGGGGGGGGAGCCTTCCACCCATGGCTCTCATCCCTGCTAGTGCATTTCCATTTCAGACTCTCCCCATCCTCCAGGCCCCTCCTCCCCCTCCTCCTCCCCCCTCCCCCCACCCCTCCTCCTCCTCCCCCTTCCTCCCCCTCCTTCCACTCCTCCTCACCCCTCCTCTCCTCCCCTTCCTCCTCCCCCTCCCCCTCCTTTCCTCCTTCTCCCCCTCCTCACCCCTCCCCCTCCTTTCCTCCTTCCCCTCCTCCTCACCCCTCCTCCCCTCCCCTCCTCTCCCTCCTCCTCACCCCTCCTCCCCTCCCCTCCTCTCCCTCCTCCTCACCCCTCTCCCTCCCCCTCCTTCCCTTCTCCCCCTCTTCTTCCTACCCCCTCCCCCCTCCTCCTCCTCACCTTTCCTGCCCCTTCTCCTCCCCATTCCTCCCCCTTTTCCCCCTCCTCCTCACCCCTCTCCCTACCCCCTCCCCCCTCCTCCTCCTCACCTTTCCTGCCCCTTCTCCTCCCCATTCCTCCCCCTTTTCCCCCTCCTCCTCACCCCTCCCCCACTCCTCCTCCTCTTCACCCTTCCTGCCCCTTCTCCTCCACCTTCCTCCCCCTCTTTCCCCTCCTCCTCACCCCTCCTCTCCTTCCCTCCTCCCCTTCCTACTCACCCCTCCCCCTCCTTCCCTTCTCTTCCTCCTCCTCACCCCTCCCCTCCTTCTCCCACCCCTCCTCCTGATCTTTCTAGTCCCTCTTCCTCCTCTTCCTCACCCTCTTCCCCTCCTTACCCTCTTTCTCATTCCTCCTCAACCTTCCTGACCCCCTTCCTGCCCCTCCTGCCCCACCTCCTCACCCTTCCTCCCTTTCTTCCTTATTCCTCCTCCCCCTCACCTCTCCCCTTCTCACTCCCCTCCTCACCCCTCCTCCTGCCCCACCTGCCCCTTCTCTTCCCCCCTCCCCCTCCTCCTTTCCTCTTCCTGCCCCTCCTGCCCCTCCTTCCCCCTCCCCCCTCTCCTCCCCCCTCCTCTGTCTTCCTGCTCCTCCCCCATCTTCTTCATCATCATCATCATCATCATCATCATCATCCACTGGGATGGTGCTTTCTGAGAACATTGCTAAAGTCGTCCTTTCACTGGATCTCTGCTCCAACTCCGTGGGGACCAGAAGGAGTTCCCACTCTCACTGAAGGACTGCCTTACCCAAGGTCAGGGCTGAAGCAGCCTTGACTCCTGGAGTTCTGGCTCCAAGCGTCTCTGCATCCCTGGCAGCCTTTGGCCTCCTGCTTGCAGGCGGCAGCAAACAGAAACTGTTTTGTGGAGGTGGAAGCTGGATGGCTCCCAGCAGCTTTTGGTGGAGGCGTGGTGAGGGAGCTGCAGGGTTTGAATACCTGTCACGTGCGGGCTTGAGCCCAGACATCCAAGGAGCCGCGTGACCTCCCTGGAGACTCCCATCCTCTTGTCCAATTTCCCTGGGGGGCCAAGAGCTGGGTTCCTGGGGCCAGAGAGCCCTGCGACCTCAGGGTGGGTGCTCTGAGCAGTTCTTTCCCTCTGAGGAAACAAGCTCCCCGTTAGTAGGCTGAGGGCACAGGTAGGCATCAGAGGGTGATGCAGGGTTGACCTCATTTCCTGCGTACCTGCCTTCTGCTCACACCTAGTGGAGCCGGCAGCTACGGGATCCGTCGCCCCCTCCCCGCATCCCCTGTGTTCCGGCCGGTCCTCGAGGCCACTCGGTCCTTGCTGGTTCCAGGCCCCAAATCCGGAAGCGCGTGGGGACTTCTTATTGCCCAGCGTATACGCAGCTGCTCTTTCAGATGCGTCTGAGCCCACCTCACAGGCACACCTGCCCGTGCTGACTGTGGTGTTCTGCCACAGTGACTCTGATGCACTGCTGTGCCACCAGAGTTCTCCCTCCAGGCCAGGGAGGTCACGGTCCGAAGGGTCAGAAAGCCCCGACATACCCCCAAGTCAGTAGCTGACGGGTAAGAAGATGTGATGCCTGGTACTGCAGTTCCAAGACATTGGACCCAGTTGTCCCCTAGCCCGTGGTGATCTCCGCGACCTTTGCAGCCACCAAAAACATTATTTTAAAAAGTATGTGCCAGGGCACCTGGGTGGTTCAGTTGGCCGAGCATTGGACTCCTGTTTCCAGCTCAGGTGGTAATGTCACAGTTTGTGAGTTCAAGCCCCGTGTCAGGCACAGAGCTTACTTTAGGGGCACCTGGGGGCTCAGTCAGTTAGGCATCTGACTCTTGATTTCGGCTCAGGTCATGATCTCACAGTTCATGGGATTGAGCCCTGTGTCAGGCTTTGTGCTGACAGCAGGGAGCCTGCTTGGGATTCTCTCTCTCCTTCTCTCTGCCCTTCCCCCACTTGTTCTCACTCTAAATAAATAAATAGATAAACAGTAAAA
Source organism: Felis catus (assembly GCF_018350175.1). Lineage (NCBI taxonomy): Eukaryota > Metazoa > Chordata > Mammalia > Carnivora > Felidae > Felis > Felis catus. Next base: position 80,873,613 of record NC_058368.1, read on the forward strand.
AAAAAAAAAAAAGTATGTGCAGCTCCAGTGACAGTGTGCTGAGGAAGGACTGAGCATGGGTTTGTGTGACCTTGAAGGAGTCACATAACCTCTCGCTGGTTCTGTTCTCCAGTTAAAGAAATCACAGTGAAGATTCATGCCCTCTGCGTCCGAGATCTTTGTGACTGGCCAAAACCTACCACGCCCAGAGGGGTGCTGTTTGTGGAGGGATTCAGGCACTGATGGTGGATGCTGTCGGGCTCTGGGCTGTGCCCGCTGGCTGTGCGGATACAGCAGGTGCTGGTCCAACTGTGCGGGTGACTCCTGAGAAGGACAGCCAGGACTTAGAGGTTGGTGGCATTTACAAAGTGGGCTTTTTGTTCCCTCTCCCTTAAAGATCTGGGGCCAGCACCCCACCCTGCCCTTAGAAAGATTCTGTATGTGTATTTAAAAAACCTTGTATGACATGGGGCGCCTGGGTGGCGCAGTCGGTTAAGCGTCCGACTTCAGCCAGGTCACGATCTCGCAGTCTGTGAGTTCGAGCCCCGCGTCGGGCTCTGGGCCGATGGCTCAGAGCCTGGAGCCTGTTTCCGATTCTGTGTCTCCCTCTCTCTCTGCCCCTCCCCCATTCATGCTCTGTCTCTCTCTGTCCCAAAAATAAATAAACGTTGAAAAAAAAAAAAAAACCTTGTATGACAAAATTTGGTTTTTTTCCCCTTTTGGTGTAGGGTTCTACGAGCATAACAGAGGCATAGATTCGTCAGGATAAAGAGCAGCTCCACCACCAGCAGACCCCCTCATGCTGGCCCTGCACAGTCACACCAGGGGTGGCTAACCGTCCTGGTTTTCCATGGAGGGAGGGGTGTCCTGGGACACGGGACTGTTGGTGCTGAACCTGGGAAAGTCCTAGAGTCACCGGGACAGCTTGGCCGCCCTACCCCTGGGAACCCTGGGGCTCTCTTCCCTTATTTCGTTGGAGCATCTAGGAGCCTCTGAGGCGACGTCTCCTGCTCCACACGACGCCTCGAGGGTTCACGCGTGCTCATCCATGGGTGGCTCCGCTGATGGCTGGGTGGCATTCTGTGGTTTGGACGCATCGCATCTGCTTGTCTGTTTACCTGTGGAAGGACATTTGGGTCGTTTCCAGCTTTGGTGTTCACAGATGAAGCTACCGTGAACTGTCGTGTACAGGTTTTTGAATGTACGTGTTTTCATTTCTCTGTGAGTGGGATGGCCGGTCATATGGCAAATCTGGGTTCAACTTGATAAGCGCTTGATTACCGGTTTCCCACAGTGGTGTGTCGTTTCACTTTCCCACCGGGAATGTAGGAGTGTTCCCATCGCCCTGCTCACGTACCTGAAACGAGGGTGCTCCTTCCTGCAGTGCTCAGCTTCAGGCCCCAGGGAACTCTTGGTGGCATCTGGGGACAGTTTTGGTTGTCACAGCTTGGAGGGCCCTATTGGTATCTCGTGGGTGGAGGCCAGTAGTGCTGCTAGACACCCTACGGTGCACAGGTCGAGCCCACGACAGGGACCTGTGCACCCACAGGGCTAGTGATGCCTGCCTAAGACGGCCCTCAGCTCAACCATTAATTTAATTCAATTAAAATGGACAGAAATGCTGCCAGACAAGCATTCTGGAGACCAGGGAATAGTTTGACTGCTCGAGGCCTGCAGAGGCCCAGGATGGGGGTGTCAGGAGACCATGGGAGGCTCGTGTGGAAATGTGGGTCCTCCTGAGACCCTCAGAGCATCCTCACTCACCAGCCGGCCATCCCGTGAATGTGGAGTATGGCCCAGCGGCTTCTTAATTGTGTGAACAACTTAACTCCTTCCCTTGCCCAAAATGAATGAAAGTAGCCTAAAGAGAATGGGGTGTCTCAGGGCACTTCCTTAAAATAGAATTGTTTCCCTGCATTTTTAGTAAGCATCAAGTGGCCAGCAGAAGTAGCAACAAGTCTGTGTATCTTTTAGAGTCAGATGAGAGGTAAAATAGTTCACTTAAAGATGATTAAACCCAAGGAATGCATGGGAACCACAGTTATTTAATAAACAAGCAGGAAAGAGTTGAGTAAATCAGAAAGGAAGAGAACAGTATTTGGAGGAGATAGACACAGGCCAGAAGCTTTTCAAAGCCCCTGTGGTTTAGCTAAAACTTACGCACGTGAACGTCCGATAGGATTAGTTCCAGCTTGTGGGTTTCTGGGACGCGGGAGACGCGGGCACAGACACACGCCCACTGGGCCCCTCCAGCTCAGTGCCTTTTTTTTCAGATGTGGGTAACTGAGAAAAAAATCAGTCATCTTTGGCATCTAAGACTTTAGGTCTTAGCTCACTTGTTGATTTCTCTTTCCCTGAGACACGTAACTTCTAAAGAACGGCATATTCATCCGATTCTAATTTCTAATGACAATCAAAGCAACATCCAGCTTAAAAGACCATATCAAAGTGATTCAAATACCTAAATGCCTTGTGATTAAATGTACTTTTTGGTCAAGGGCTGCTTCATTGACGGTTGCCTTTCTTGGAGTCACCTCAGGACATCGTGGCTTCCATCTGGAGCCTCCTCGAAGGCGGGAGGCAGGGTCCCTATTCCACCTGCTGCCCTCAGTCCACTCGAGTCCCCCAGCGGCACGTGGAACCAGGTGGGGCATTTTTGGTGCTGCTACATGCATTTGGGGTGCTTCTGGTCTTTGGTGCCCAGGAAGTCCTGTCCCGAGAAGGCTGACCACCGAAGCCTCATCAGCCTGCCGGGGGCCCTGACTTTGGCCAGTTTGTGGAAACTGAGTTGGAGGAGCCAAAAGTGGAGGCTTACTTCTGGCTCCTGAGCAACTGCTTTGTACCTCTGGAGGCAAGTGCCGCCCTCGCTGGCTAAGCACTACTTCCCCTGGCCGTGACCTTTGACTTACAAGATCCTGGTCTGAGCCGAGTGAGCCCCCAGAACCCTGTGACTGTTCCCCCAACTTTCATGCCTGTCCCGTTCCCTGGGTGCGGATGGGCCCGGGACCCTGCATTTCCAACCATGGGGGGATGTCTACACTGCGGGTCCACAGCCCTCACCACGGAGGCCGGGTGAGGGGATTGGTTTCGGATTCTTGCCAAATGCCCTGACACCTCACTGCTTTCTAGCAAGGGGTTCTTGGCTGCACTTTAGACTCTCCAGGGGAACTTAGAAAGCTAGACGGACAGAAGCAAGATCCCTGGAACCTGCTTGCTGGCAGCCACAGACCCACACCGTGTCCTATCTTGGTAGAGAGTAGGGACCTTGCAATGGCGGGACACATTCAAACGTACAACACCACGTGGTCCTCTTGCATTTGAAACACTTCACAGTCAGCACAGGCTGTGCTACGGTAAGACACTTGGCAGGGGTCGGTTGTCTTCCCAGGGCTCCGTCGGCTAAGTGCCTTTAAAGCCACCAACATCATTACCTCTAAAAAAGGCACAGGATGAAATGGAGAGTCTGACAGAATCCAGAGAGCAAGTATTCAGCGTTCCAAACAAATTAGTCATATTTGTCTGTGCAGCTTTTGTAATGGCTCACGAGGGAAGGCGTGGTGGAGAGGGGAATGCACGTGTGTGTACGTGCATGTGTATAAATGTACTGCCCGTGCCCACGTGCACACACCTGTACACTGGTGCACACAGTGTGCTGCGTACACGCATACGTACACCAGGTGCACATTCGTGCGTGCACGTGTATGTGCACATGTGTGCACGTGAGTGTGATCACACATGAGGAAATGGTGGGAGGGCCACTTGCCAGGTCGTGTTGGTGAGCATGATCGTTACTTAGCATTCTCCTCTCAAGGAGCCCCGGGGGGCTTTGCTGATGTCATTTCAGGCCAGCGTGAAGCCGTGGAGGGTCCTCATTGTCACTCTGACAGGTGGAGGAGTTGGGGCAGGGCAAGGGTAAGTGACCCGAGTGGGGTGAGGCCAGGGGCTCTGTGACATTGCTCGTGCGCCGCCCACCCGGCAGGTCCCTTCGGTGGAGCTCGCAGGGGAGAGGGCAGCGCGGCCTGGTTCCCGCTCTTGGGTGAGACGGGCAGGCCCAGAGGAGGCAGGCGGGCGATGGCAGCAGGCCCACAGCCTCTGGGCCAAGCCCTGGAAGTCGGGGAGGGTTTCCCAAAATAACGTTAGCCTGGGAGTGGGCTTCAATCAGAGGAGAGATGTGAGTTTGGGAAACAAAGTGGTAGATCTGTGAGGAACAGTTGCTCTTCATTCTCTGGAGCTCATGGTTAGGATTTGGTCCTCTGGTCACTGACACACACGCACCGTTATGGTGTGATTCGGGCACACAGGGGACACACTGTTCCGCACAGCCGTGTGCTCACCGCCAGCCTTGACAGGCGACCGCGGCAGAGTCCCCTCTGAGCCTCCTCTCCAGTCCCAGAGGTAACCACCTGCGGCCCCGAATTGTTGCCTTTAAGACCAACGAGCAAGATTAATTCGCAGCTTGGAAAGGTTATAGAAACCCAGGCTGCTGTTTAACTGTTTTCATGTTTCTTGCTGGGGGCTGAACGTTCTGTTTTTTTTTTTTTTTTTATGTTTATTTATTTTTGAAGGAGAGAAAGACAGAGTGTGAGTGGGGGAGGGGCAGAGAGACAGGGAGACACAGAATCCGAAGCAGCTCCAGGCTCCGAGCGCTCAGCACAGAGCCCGACGCGGGGCTCGGACTCACGGAGTATGAGATCGATCATGACCTGAACTGAAGTCTAATGCTTAACCAACTGAGCCACCCAGGCGCCCCTTCATTGTAAATATTCTTAAATACAGTCACATTCTCTATGGGAACGTTACAGTTAATCAGGCTAAAAGGGTTCTGTAGAAGTGTCATTCCCTTGGTGGTAACGTTTTCCTGTGAAGAAAAAGATACCAAGGGTCGAACGTAAGAGCAACATCCTGGTCATGTAAAAGTGCCTCTCTGACAATGTAACTTCAGGAGATAATCTTGAAAACACATTTTACCGTCAACGTTGACCGAAGGACTCATAGGCAGAGAGTTTATGAGAGCCCATAAAACGCGGCCTGTGTACAGGGTCGGATTTTTCTCTTGTTCTTTCAGTGGCATGGCCTCCCTCCTGTTCTCACATCCTATCCCCACATTAACAAAGACGTTTGCAACTCTCCTGTGTAGAATCCAAACAACAGGTGCCTACTGGGCAAGTGACCACACCTTGAGAACCGCTGCACTAACCAGTGGTTCTCTGTGTTGGTGGAAGATTGGACTCACCTGAGGAGTTTTGCGTCCCCTGATGTCCAGGCTGCAGCCCACCCCGCCTTGCTCTGCGTGTCACATGGAAGGATCCGGGCCCCCCGTGTGGTCCCACAAGGATTCATTTTCTGCCGCCCCATTGCACGTAGCCACGGCAAGAGCAACATAAAGCACGTGTGTTCTTCCCCGGTTCCTGTGGTCCCAAGTCTCTGGGCTTGGGGGCTCTCTCACCGGGCTGGAGTTCTGCGTCGGCCACTGTGACCTCACCCGGGCCCATTCTGGTTGTGGGGGGCGCCGGGCTGCTGGAGGCTGCAGACCGGGGCCTGTCTTCTTGTGAGCCAGCTTCAATCTCTTTTCCTGTGCACCCCGTCCCTCATTAAGGCCTGGAACCTCTAAGGGGCTCATCAGATTGGGTCTGGCCCACCCAGGATAAACTTCTCCTTGGTTAACTCAGAGCTAACCGACCGAGGGGCCCTCATCTCATCTGCAAAACACCTTCACTTTTCTCTGGCCAAGTCACAGGAACCCCGTTGTTTTCTCCGGCCCTGCCCTCCCTCCTTGAGAGGATTATAGAGGTTGTCTTCATGGACGAGCAGGGGCAGGCGTGAACAGGGGTCCTGGGGGCCATTCTGCAGACCGAGCCAGACCAGGAGCCTCAACATCGCTTCAGGAACCTGCTGGAAATGCAGACTCTCGTTCCCACCCCCCACCTACTGCATCACAGCCTCTGGGGCGGGTCCAGCAGTCTGTCTCATGAGCCCTCCAGGCGGTTCTGGGCTGGGTCCCCAGCCCTGGGTCCCGATGGAGTCTGCGCACAGATTGAAAGGTGTCAGTGACAGCGGGGGGCATGGAACCAACTGTCTGAGCTAACGTGCTTCACAAGGCTACTATTGAGGCTCCGCTCGCCTGGCCCAGCTATTCCCCTGGGCCCTCTCCTCTGCATGGGGAAGTCTAACAGAAGGGTCTGGCATGAAGCCCTGAGCCACCACCGTGAGTCCTCGAAGAGGGGAAGCTGAGACAGCCTGGAGCCAAGGCCTTTTTGCTGCGTTGTTTGCTTAATGGGCTTTGTGCTGTCCTGGTGCTAAGGGCCACCACTGTCCTGCTGGACCCTGGGTGGGACCCTGGCTCGGCCATTCACTGTGTGAACAAGCAAGTCACTTGTTTCCTCATCTGTGGAAGGGGACCAATAATAGCATCTTTGTGGGATGTTTTTGTAAAGAGCCATTGAGATAATCCATCTAAGTACTTAGCGGAGTGCCACCAAGTGTGCCGTCAATACCTTTTAGCTGTTACTGTGATAATACTCGAATTGGAGAAGCCTCTAGAAACCGTCATATCCCTCCCTCCATTTTATGGAGGAGGAAAAGGAGAAGGCTCAGAAGGCTTAGAGACTAGCTGGTGATTACAGAAGCAGTGGCAGAGCCTCAATCAGGCTTTAATTCCATGCCTCCACCTGTCATCCTACCACCCGCTCTGTCCCTCCCTCCCTCCCTCCCTCCCTCCACCTGCCATCCCTCCCTCCATCACTCCCTCTGTCTCTCCATCTATCCATCCCTCCATCCAGCAAACATTTATGGGACATCTGAGTGCCAGGTGATGTCGCTGGTGATTCCTAGATGAAAACGTATGGTTCCTGTGCTCACAATTCTCCTGGCTTAGTGGGAATGGGGGCTTCGGCATCGTTGATTGTGATGTGGGGATCACGCTGGCACGGGTGCTTCCTGGATCCCAAGGAAAGAGGAGGGCACTTCTCCAGCTCGTGTGGGGCAGGAGGTGGGTTAGGAAAGGTTTTCTGGATCTGAGAGGGTACGTGGTGTAACTTTGGGCAAGGAGAGAGTTCTTACACAAGCCGAGTGTGCTCCTCTGCCGAGCAGAGCCATCATCCTCTGGGAGGCTATACAAATGCAGAGTCCCAGTCCCCACCCCATGTTGGGATCTGCATTTTCAAAGGTTCCTGGGGGTTGATGAGCACGTGGCAGTTTAAGGCAGTGTAATGCCACGTGACATGATGCGCCCCCTCTCACTCCAGCTGTACTTGTGACATAAGTGCAAGTGCTTTGCAGAATTCTGATACCAAATCTTGTTTTTCTCCATAGTTCCCGAGATGCGGTCCCCACCCTTGTCTAAGTCTTGCCTGGAGCGCCGTGGACCCCCCCCCCCCCCCCCCCCCCCCCACCGAGGGCACGAGGCGCTGCCTCGTGGTGCTGCACCTGCGATCTGGGCTCACACGTTAAATAAAAGCGGCGACGTGTTAGAAGCAGACAGGGCTCAGTTCTGGAAAATGGTATGAATACCATATAAACCAAATGGCCCCTACTTCCCTAGTCTCAACAGGAGAAAGCTCCCTAAGGAAAGGAGTGTGCTCTTGGGCGGCCACAGCTCGGCACGTCTGGTGGGTGTGGTCTGTGCTCTGGGTCGAGTTCGTCCCCTTCTGAGGACACTGGGCATGCCGGCTCCCTGCTGTGACCCGGGTCCCCACAGCCCGGCCTCGGAATGTGGTGCCCTTGGCTCCTCTGCTCTGGTCGCCTCCGGGCCTCCTGCGGAAGCCGCTTTAATTGGCGGGTGGCCGGGCCCTGTCGCAGGGGCCGGGGGCACATGTCCGTCTGCTGGCGGCACTTGTGCGGCGTGGTGCTGCTCTGGGCCTGGCGGGGGTGCCAGTGCCCCAGAGCGGGGCGAGTGGGGCAGGACCTCGAGCCCTTCCTGTCCCCCCTTCCCCCAGGCCCCCTGCTCCCCTTCTTCAGAGGGCCGTCTTGGCCTCTCCAGCTCTCGGTGGGGAGGAAGGAGACGCAGGACGATATGGGCAACTTACACTGTGAACGTGTGACACAGTGACGTTTTATTTTTGCCAAAAAATCAGTCCCGTAACGAAAGCACGAAGTCAAGCTAAATCATTAAAGAATTCCCACTAAACCCAACAGCTCTTCCCACTGGAGACACTTGGGTTGAATCTTTGTTCCAGATCGCACTCTTGAGTCCCCCATCCACATTTCTGTCACCTAACATGGCACATTTTGAGTTAGCGGCTGGCTGTCTCACCCTAAAGTCAGTTCAAGGAAAACGCCTAACTTTCTACTGCGATGCTGTTTCCTCTCTTCTCGATTTCGCTCGTTGGCATTTCCAGTTCAGTTAGAGCCTGTGAGGCACCTTAAACACCTTTCCTTCCTTGTGCCAACCGCCAAATACCCACTGCCAACCCTTGTCAATTATATGATCTCCACGTATAGGAAAATCCCAAATTTATTTTGTCATGGACTGTTTTCTCCTCCTTATAAATGTAACCCAGTCTTACTGCAGAGCGCTTAGCAAATATAAAATTATAAAGAAGTAGATGAGACCACACCCCCCCCCCACACACACATAGCCACCATTTGCTTCTGTGCTTTTTTCTGGTCTAACTTGTGCCTCGAGAAAGTTCCCCGCAGTCTGCTTCTCAGTGGGAAATGCCTCTGTGCTCCCTGTCGTGGTGGAGGCCTTTCTGAGCCAACCCCTTCCTGTCTCTCCAGGTGCGTGTGTCAGGGCCGTGTCACATGGCCCATCACCTGGAATGTCACCCTGGTTCCCCTGAAGCCCCCCCCCCCCCCCCCATGTCCCATACGCCTGTGTCTGCAGGAGAAAGCCCGCTGATCTGCAGGCAGCTGGCTCTGTGTCCTTTGCTAGCCTGGTGCCATGGCGGACCCCTTCCTCACACCCAGCGTGTGCTCTGTGCCCCACGTGGTGGAGCCTCAGTAAATGTTTGCTGAGCGAGTGAGTGTGCTCTGAGCCTTGTGTGAGTGGATGTGATACGTCTTTTGTGCTCACCTGCGCTCCGTCTGCCTCTTCCTTGTCAGAGCCACACTAATGACCCCGAATTGTGCCCCACAGAGTGACTTGGCAGGCTGGCCGGGGCCACCACTGTCCGCAGGGACCTGCTGGGGCTCTCTGGTCTGTTGTCGGCGAAGGCACCAGGTTGCGGCTTTGCCGCTGCAAACCTCTCCCAGCGATAGAATGAGACCCCGCATAATAAGACAGTATTGACTTGCGTTGAGAACACCCATCAGATGTATTGATCTGAAAACAAAACGTTGGCCAGCATAAGGGCTACGGTCGGCACTTCACCTTGAAGGACAAGACGCTTGGGTAGCTCACAGAAATATGTATCCTCGCACACGTCTTGAATGTCTTTGCTGGCAACCTCTGAGAAACAGTTTGTGTGCTTAGGACTCCACAGCAGGAGTTAGCACCTGGTGCTGAAGTCCTCCAGGAGGGGAAGCTGGGATACGGGTCCCACCCCTCCTTCCCAGCCCCCATGGTGAGGGCCGGCTGTGCTTGCCAGGCTGTCTGACTTCACTGTACTGGTCACCTTGGGGGAAGCCTGGTACTTCCGGTTTTAAAAGCACAGGGCCAGGTTCCAGGGGAGCCAGGGTGGAGCCAAGTCACCCGGAGCCCCTAGGATGAATGTGCAAGTGGGTCGCTTCAAGTTCAAGTTGATGCGACACCCAAACTATGTACCTTTAGATAGCGTGCGTGTTGGCAGCCTGTAGCACCACATCCTTGGCATGAGTGAGGCTGGGAGGGACTGGGTCCGAGCTCCGTGAGGATAGACGTCGGGGCTGAGGAGGCCGAGGGGTCCAGGGGGCTCGGCGGAGTCTCCCGGGGCTGTGCCACCCCACCGGTTTCACGGCTGCGCGGCGTGGCCGGGCGGCTCTGGATGGCATGCTGCAGACTCAGCTGGAACTCTGCATTGTGGACGTGAGGAAGCTTCCTGGCGTGGGGCCGGCCTCCTGGTTTTCCAGAGGGCCTAGCGGCCACGGAGCTTTACCCTCCCCTGTCTTTGCTGACTTTCCCTGCTCTGAATTCATTCCTCGGTTTTGCCTTTTCTGACCCCAACCGCCCCACTAGCACCGAGGGAGGCTGCTTAATCGGCACGCTGTTTTCAATGCAAGCAGCACCCCAGCGGGTGGGGGTGGGTGGTGGTCTTTAACCTCTGGTGCTTCCCCAGTCGCTATGCCAACGGGAAGGGCACCGCCGACAGAGTCACCAGACGTTGTGTGGTGTGCGGGATGGTCCACGTGAGGAAGCAGCATCCCCTGTCACACACATTCCATCAGGAGGTTGGAAACCCTGTCTCTAAGTGCCTGCTCCTTGCGCCAGCTTCTTTTCCGTGGTGTTTTCCGAGGCATTTCACACAGTTTTAATAATGCTACCGTTTTCAGAAATGCTTAAAAGAAGGGAAGGTTATTCTTGATGGTATTTGGAGCTTGACCAAAAGTTGGTCCCCTTTCAGATAGCCCCCCCACTGATGAGAACACCACTCGCATCTGAGTCACCATGTACACGCACATCTGTCTCGTTTGACCCTTGTGACAGTCACGTTCACAGCAATGCAAGCGTCGACACAAACGTGGGGTGGCTTCAGGATGTCTCTGGGGTAATTCTGTCTAGGGACTTACTGGTGAGATCCATGGTGTTTCTCTTATGATCACTTCCCTTGAGTTGTGTTAGGACATTATGTCAAAACTTGAAACTATGTGTGCAGGTGGATTTTATTCCTCCTTTTTCAGATAGCACGGGAGATTATACAACAGGTTGTAAAGAAGGACCCTGGCTCTGCCTGCTGGTAGGGCACTTCGCACCCGCTTCTGACCTCGAGCCCTCTGACCACCCCTTTCTGGAACCTAGAACCTGACCTGGGCATGAGTCGGGCCAGACCCTCCTTCTGGGACTTGATTCATTTTTAGATTCCTTGTAACTTCGCTCAACACTTGCCTATGTCTCTTTTCTTCAATTCCCATAGTCACTCTCATTCAAATGTGTGAAGTGACATTTGCTATGACGTCCTATGTCATGATGTCACACAACCAATACACTACCTCCTATTAGGTCTGCACGTGGTCACATACATTGCTGTGTAATGTATGTGCATAGTTTCCCTCTTGGCTTTATCTGTAATTTCAAGCATTTATTCTCTTTTCTTATTGACCTTATTCAAATTGTGCCCATTCTAAGAAATATGTAAGTTTATATTTATGTTTATTACCTAACTCAGAATTTTATTTTATTTTATTATTTATTTTTACATTTTGTAATGTTTGTTTAAAAAAATTTTTTTTAATGTTTATTTATTTTTGAGACAGAGAGAGACAGAGCATGAACGGGGGAGGGGCAGAGAGAGAGGGAGACACAGAATCTGAAACAGGCTCCAGGCTCTGAGCTGTCAGCACAGAGCCCGACGCGGGGCTCGAACCCACAAACCATGAGATCATGACCCGAGCCAAAGTCGGAAGCCCAACCGACCCACCCAGGCGCCCCCTGAGGTGGTTTTTATACGTAAGCAAGACTTTGCAGACAGAGAGGAGGGGGGCAGCGGGAACGGCACGTGCACGTGTGGTGTCCTGAGTGGCCAGTGCTGTCTGAGGGACGGTGGGGGATGCCTTTGGAAGGGAGGCTGGACCAGGTTGGAAAGACTCTGGGGTGTCAGGTCAGGAGTTGGGACAGCTGGTAGAGACCCGGAGGGGGAGTGTGTTCAGACTAACTTGTCTTTGGAAAAGGTTTCTGGCCGCTGAGCTGCCGGCAGAGCGTTTTGGAGGCTGTGGAGGGAAGTAATGGGACAGACCAAGGCTGTGGCCGGAGGGCTGGGTTTGGAGACACTTGTCTCGTGGGCTCCACGGGTGAACAGTAGATGCTGGGGGCGGGGAGACAGGAAGGAGGAGATGAGCACCCTTCAGATCTCTAGCCTGGCTGACTGACGTGGGAGCCTGGAAACCGACGGGCTTAACGTGGTCTTTGAACTGTTTTCTGGTTCCGATTGATCTGTGGTTCCTAAAGACTCAGTGGAGAAGGGATGGTCTGGGCTCACAGGAGGAATGGGCTCCGTGGGGGACCCGCTGTGTTGAGACCAAGCATTGGGGGGTTCAGGGACACATATGTAGACACGTTAATTCTCTGCAAAGAACAGTCCCACAGACTTTAAAACATACCAAATTGTAAAAGTGCCCCATGACTGACGTGCCAGAGAATGACAGATATGTTCAGAGTGGCCAGAGACTTTGGACTACGTAGCCTGGTTTGCTCATTTTCTAAGTGAGGTGGGATATGGGGGCCCCGGGAGGTTCAGTGAAGGTCACATATCTAGTGAGGGTCAGAAATGAGTTGGATCCTATGTTGTCCGGCCCTAAGTTTACACTGCGTTCACTCTCCCATGCTGTTTCTTTTTGTCTGTTCGTGTGTGTTATTAAAACACACATGGGTTCCTTGATATGAGAACTTCATTGTGAATGTGGTGGTTGTGTCGGAGAATATCCCTGTTCTTAGGAAATATACACCCAGGCATGACCAGGTAGAAATGCATGTTGTTTGCAGCCTATACTCAAAAGAATCAGGGAAAACAGCCATCTTTCTCTCTCTTTTTGGAATATATATGTGTGTATGTGTGTGTGTGTGTGCCTGTGTGTGTGTGTGTGTGTGTATCTGGATTATATATTATATATGTCTAGATTATACAGATGGATATCTGTATGTGTATATATGACAGGCACAGAGATGTGTATGTACATACAGAGGTAGAGTTGGAGAATTGTCTCTGTGTGTATATACAGACAGATCAGACAGACAGCTAGATAGATCTAGATGGATACCTGTATATCCACCTGATGACTGTGGGAGATTAACCTGGTTGGCTTACTCACTTCCTGTAACGTTTGGCACTTCTCAGGTTGTTCTGACATACAGGACCTCCTCTGTTCTAGTAGAACCCTCTCGGGAGGTAGGACAGGTGCATTGTCCGTTTTTCCTCCTGGCTGAATGGCTTCGCTAAGACGCACCCAGCTGGCTGGAGACAGAGCCGGCCTGTGAAGAGGTCCCTGGTGTTCCGTCCATCGCTGTCCACATTCTCCCAGCGGAGGCCGTGCCGCGTTCACGTCAGAGGGAGTCTGAAATGGGATCTATTTGGCCATCCCTGTTCGGAAGTTTTCTGTAACGGGAGCCTCGGCAACAGTGTCCACGGGGAACATTTTCAGCCACGGGGGAGCGTCGTGTCAAAAAGAAAATGCCACGTCTTCTGTCAAGGAAAGGAGCCCCCGAGTCCGGCCCAAATAGGCACTGCTTATTCTGGTTCAGCTTCGCTCAGCACTGTATTCTGGGGTCACTACTGTTGATAAGAAGCAAAACTTCTTTTTCTTTTTTCTCTTCAAAGAGAGGCATCTTGGATGCCATTGCCAACTTTGCCGTGGTTCTGTGGCCAGAGAGAAACTGGCATTGCCTGAAACTCAATTGTTACTTAATTTGTTCAAAAGCGCTAGAAAATCTGGAAGAAAGGGCAGTGCGGGATGTTTTCCTGGTCAGGTTTTATTTGTTTCTGCACTTTGAGAAACTCTTTTTTTTTTTTTTAATTTTTTTTTTAAGTGTTTATTTATTTTTGAGACCGAGAGAGACAGAGCATGAATGGGGGAGGGTCAGAGAGAGAGGGAGACACAGAATCTGAATCAGGCTCCAGGCTCTGAGCCGTCAGCACAGAGCCCGACGCGGGGCTCAAACCCACAAACCGCGAGATCATGACCTGAGCTGAAGTCGGACGCTTAACCGACTGAGCCACCCAGGCACCCCGAGAAACTCTTGACAAGTAGACTGGGACACTTCCTGGTCATTCTTGTTCCTGGAGGATCTGACTCCAGAGCATTTTTGGCATGTTCAAAACTGTGTTCTGAGGAACATTTTTTTTTTTTTTACAGCTAATTAGTGTTGTATAAAAAGACTCTGCAGGACAAACAGATGCATCAAATGATTCACAGTCAACCTTGTTCTCAGTGAGCCACGTGGTCTCCAGCGTCCTACGGTTCTGGGAAATGTGGTGAAGATATGCCTGGTTTTTGTTGAGCCTAGCGATTCCCAAATCTGTGAACTGCAGAGCCCCCGTTTTCTTTTCTTCTTTTTTAAAGTTTATTTTTTGAATTTATTTTGAGTGAGAGATAGAGAGCAAGTGGGGGAGGGGCGGGGGGGAGAGGGAGAGAGAGATTGAGAATCCCAAGCAGGCTCCACACTCCGTGTAGAGCCCGACGTGGGGCTCGGACTCACGAACTGTGAGATCGTGACCTGAGCCGAAGTCGAGTCAGACGCTCAACCAGCTGAGCCCCGCAGGTGCCCCGAACCCCGCTTTTCATTGGTAATTATTAACATCTACGTTGGCAACTTCTCCCGTCTATTCTTTTGGGCTGAAGTTTGCAGTAACACCTCGTTTGATCGTTAGGAAAAACAAGGTATCAGCTCCATTTTCTACTTAGGAATCTGTTCCTTCTGGGCTTTTCTCTACAGAAAGGTGCAGAGAGCATGAATATAGCTTGCAAATGTGTGTATTTAGGAGTGCAGGATGCTCTTAAAGTGTTGCATTTTAGGAGAGCCTAACCTGTAAACCGGGCGGTGAGGGGCAGATAGGCCTTGCTGAGTTAGGCCTGCTTCCCAGCGCTGGCGGCTGGCGGTGGTACGTGGGGCAGCTCACAAGATCCCTGAGCACAGCCCCGCCTTGCTCTCCTGGGTTCACCTCCACTCACTCTGCTGTCTGCACAGTTTGGCACCTCCTGTTTTCCTCCGTCCCCTTCCGTTGCCTTCTTCAAACCCAGATCCTGGGTTTTCCTGACCTTACTGTCTTCCGTATGTGTGTTCGTGTGTTCTGGGTCACGTGTTGACGGGTTGCCTGCCGCGTGCACGATGCTGTGGGTGCAAGACCCAGAACGGTACCAGGACAGTCGCCCTGTGCGCGAGAGCCTCTCAGTCCAGCTAAGGAGAGGCCTCTGGGAGGGAATTGCTCGGATCTGCCTCAGCTTCGCGGCCTGCTCCAACCCACCTTCTCCAGGAGGTGACATTCCCTGGGCCACGTAAGCCAGCGCTGACCTCCCGCCCTTGGAATTTTCATGTCAGTGTAGTCTGCTCTTGTCCCCTTACTATTTATTTACTTACTTATTTTTCCGCACTGAGTTGTTTTTTTTTTAATTTAAATCCAAGTTAGGTAACATCTAGTGTAATAATAATTTCAGGAATAGAATTTAGTGATTCATCACTTACATATGACCCCCAGTGCTCACCCCAGCAAGTGTCCCCTTAAGGCCCCTCGCCCATTTAGCCCGTCCCCCCACTCAGTACCCCACCAGCAACCCTCAGTTTGTTCTCTGTATTTTATTATTTAAATGGAGCCGACTGTGTGTTCCCTTGGCTACTTGGTGGGGTTGAAAACCAGGATCATGTGTCAGGGCCCCCATGGTGCTAGGAGTGTGCACAGTGGGTGGTTGCCGGATTCCCCCTAACTCGACACTCACTGAGCGCCACGTCGCAGCCCAGGACTAGGGGCTGGGGTACGAGAAGGGGGGACACTTAAACCTTTCTTCGGGTGTTCGACGCCCAGAAGGCGAGTTCCTCATCAGGGGCTAAGCTAAAAGTCCCCGAATTCCCCTCCCACGAGAGCTGTGCCTTTACAGCACTGTGACCCAAACCCAGTAAGCAGTGGGTTTTAAGTCGGCACTCTGCATACACGTTTGCCCGCACACCACACTGACATTAAGGTGTCGCACAACTTTGCAGGTGTGGTCAGGTGAAGAGGGTCCCACTGGAGTAGCTCAGGTCTTCAACTCCATATGACTTCCTAGGAGGAGGAAGTTTGGACACAGACTCACAGGGGAGAAGCCACGTGGCAAGGGGGCCGCGGGACGGAGCATGCACCCACAGGCCGAGGAGCACCGCGGGCCGGGGGCCACACCAGAAGCTGGGGACGTAGGAAGAAGTAAGGGAGGCTTCTCCCCTGGGGCCGCCAGAGGGGGCACGGCTCTGCTGACGCCCGAGTGTTGGGCCTCCGGCCTCCAGAAGACACATTCTGGTTGTGTTAAGCCGCCTGGTTTCTGGCAATGAGTTACGACAACCTAGGAAACGAGTGATACCATCACAGAGTTGTAAACAGGATGATAAACGTGACCCCATTTGCTTTTTTGAGAAAACCCAAGTACTGTGGGAAAGGAAGGTGGGGACCAGGAAGGTGAGGCCTTTATATCAGCCACGGGGGCATCGGAAACCGGTGTGGCCCTCAACCGCATCGCCTGCCACCCTCTTCTCCTGTTCAACTCCACGCCTGGCTGGGTGTCCAGTCTCTACTTGGTGGCCGGACGGCCTTCAGACCAGCTCATGGGTTCCTCTCTTTCTTAAATCCCCGCCTAATGTGGTCTGCTCGTCCCTCCGTCGTTTCACTAGAGCTGTTTCCTGGGAGCGCTTAATATTAGGAACCTGTCCTGAGAAAGGCTGGAGTTTTTCTTGGCGCTTGGTGTTACATCTGGCTTCACCAGTGAACCCATTTGGTGGCTCTGGCGGGCGACTCTGCGGTGTTTGCACTGTCTGGAGACATTCTAGCTGTCACAGCAGGCGGGGCGGGCCTGCCGACGGTGTCTCGCTGGTAGAGCCCAGGGACGCCGGCCATCTCACAGGCGCAGGCCAGACTGGAACAGCCGAGAACGTCAGTGGTGCTGGGGTCACTTCCTCTCCACGCTCGCGCTCTCTCGTCTGCAAGAGCGCTTCCGTCGGGCCAGTGTGAGCACGGGGTGAACAATACACACGGTTCGACAGTGCCGGGCTTAGGTCCTCACTTAAAGGCCTGTCCCGTGCCCCTGGGTGCCCACGGCACCAACACCGACACTCCACCCGTGAGTGACCTGCTGCTCACAGTGTGTCTGTCCTGCCACCTTCCTGTGTCTGCCCGCCACGGAGCGCACTCAAAGTGCCACCCTGGTCGTGCTCAAAGTCTTAGTTATCAGAGGGGACTGGTGTCTTTCTGTCCTCCAGGCCCTCCCTCTGTCGGGACCTGCTTTTCCCTCCCTCTCCCTCTGGCCCGTTGCTACGAATGCCTCAGGCTTGAGCTGGGCGGTGCTGCTCACATCTGGACGGGATTCCCTCACCCACCGTACTCCTGTCCCTCCATCATAGCCCCCGTCTGCCATAGGCCGCTGATTCCTCAGCCGTCCACCTCTCCAGCTTGGCGGCCACCGCAATGGGGACTGGTTCTGCGGCTGTTCGCACGTCACTGGTTCTCGGCCCTCGGTGCCCTGCTTGGCACGTGGTTGGTACGGAGCAGACACCGGCCCAGCGAGTGAAGGGGTGGCCGACCTCCACAGGTAGGCTGAGCGGTCCGGGAGTGGCCGGCCTGGAGGTGCAGACAGAGCAGGAAAGTGTCGGATCTGGAACGGGCCGGGTGGGGGTTGTCCACCAGCCCCGTCTCCCCCTCCCCTGCACTGTGTAGGTGTCATGGCACCAGAGAGGAGAGTTTGTCACGTCTGAGGTGTGAGATCGCTCCCTCTTCGTGTCTTCCAACCACCTAGAAGTTGTTTTATTTTGCTCCTTCCGCTGGTACTTTTGTTACGTCGCCCAGTTACTGAGTGCAAAGTGTGAAGGATTCCTGTCCTCAAACCCTCGCCGCTGAAGGAGAGAGAACGAGATGAGCGTTCATAATACCGGGAAGAGGTGAGCATGTGCTCAAAGGCACGGAAGGTTCCCGAGGGGGAGGTTGGCTTTGGAGGATGCCGGGAGGGTGAGGGGAGTCTCAAGCGCCGACCGGGACGGGGGTCAGGGAGGCAGGGGGTGCAGTGGCGTGCGGACGTCCCGAGGCGGGAGCCGCTCCGTGTCTGCGGGTTGGCAGGGGTGCCGTGCGGCTGCAAGAAATGGGAAAGCCACCGGGGGCTGACTTTCCTCCCGAGACTAGACAGGCAGCTCCCGGTGCCCGCATAGCTGTTGGAAGGCCCAGCAGCGATTCGGCCTGCTGACCTTCGTCCCCGTGCCTGGCCAGTACGTGGCGGTAAGAAGCCCCGCTCTTCAGCTGTCACATCCGCTGTCAGGCTGGAAGAGGGGCGGCGGGGGCAGGACAGGCCGCGGGGGGCCTCTTGCGGGAGGAAGGCAGCAGCTTCCTCTGACACCTGGGCCAACCCCCACTTCGGTGCCGTGGGCCACGCTGGGGGGCAGGGAGTGGAAAGGACCCCGGAAGGTCAGAGTTCTGTCCGCCAGAGGGGCAATGCCCATCATCATGCTCGGGCTGCGGAAGGTGGAGAGAAAGCGCAGACTGAGGCTGGACGAGGGGGAGCCTCGGCTGTCCCGCCAAGCGGTGGGACCCCACGGAAGGCACGGGAACCGTCGAGGAATTCACCTGTGGAGGGCTGTACTTTACAAAATTATTTATCTATTTTCAAAAGGTGTTACTTTTGGGGCACCTGGGTGGCTCAGCCATTTAGCTTCCGACTTTGGCTCAGGGCATGATTTCATGTTTCATGGGTTTGAGTCCTTCATCGGATTCGATGTCAGCACAGAGCCTGCTTGCGTTTCTGTCTCCCTCTCTCTCTGCGCCTCTACTTGCACGCGCACGCGCTATCTTTGTCTGAAAATAAATTAAAAAAAAATACTTTAAAATAAAAGATTTTACTTTTAAATAATCTCTACACCAAATGTAGGGCTCAAACTTACAACCCGAGATCAAGAGTCTCACACTCTAACAACTGAGCTGCCAGGCGCCCCTGGCGAGAGCTGTACTTTAGAAGAAGGATCTAGCAGCAAGTTGGGGAGTAGAATGAGCAGGGCAGGAGCGGAGGTGGAGAGAGAGTCGGGGAGCCCCCGCAGTAGCCCAGCGGAGGCCCGGCCAGGGTGTGGCTTCAAGGAGCAGGGTGGAAACCGAGAGGACAGAGGACCGGGTGCCCAGGCCCAGGAGGTGGGGTTGGGGATGATGGTGCTGCATCGGAGGGGACAGTATTGGAGTTAGCACCAGAATCTTGTGGGGGTGCCAGAGAATCCCTAGGTGTCCCCAAGTTCGAGTTCCACCTCAGTCTGCAGCCCCCCCACACACACAGGGTCTGTCTTTTCCAGTTTCAGCGTATGGTTTGGGCACCTTGTGGAGTTCGAGACACTCTTCTCTTTTTCCACCTGCAGTTTGGGGTGCTTAAAAAGAGCAGCTGTCCTCAAGTCTTCTTCATGAGTCTCAGAAGTGGCATCTAACTCACTCGAAGAAGTACATCCTCCATAAATAGATTTGGCAGGGAAGCTGGGTGAGGTCCCATGATTATATAAAAACTAGTGTTCATTTTACATAAAATGTCAAGTTGGTCTTTAAATAGCAGTCTCTGAAGCACAAGCCATTTTATTATCCATTAAGTCATTTAGCATCCACTATACAGTTTTTCAAAGTTATTTTTCCCAGAGGGGTTGCTGATACACAGTATGCTTGCAGAAGGGCGCCAAGAGGAGAGGGGAGAGACTGTTGAGAAGAGACGAGCCTACAAGCAACCTCTTTAAACTGTTTGCTTTATGATTTAGAGAAAATGCAGATATCAAATTTGAGACAAGGAGTCAAAAAGAAAATCTCTAGATGCTGTCGTGGGCTCAGGGCTGTGTTTGGTGCAGCTCAGTGAGGCTTGCCCTGCTTTGCAGCTCTAATAGTTTCCATCTCGGACACCCATAGTCCTAAATCTGTCACCCACTTTGAATTCCTGACCAGGACCCCGTATCAGGCACAAATGCATCAGAGAGAAGCTGTGACCTCAGGCTGGTGAGAGCCCCATCTGGCTGGGGAGACTGAGTCCGCACACGTAAAGTGACCCAGATGCTCTCTGAACCGTAGATAACCATAGCCTTACTCTTCATGCTTACTTACTCCTTGCTGCTTCTCATTTTAAAATGCCAGGATAGCCCTGGACCCCTCCTCCAGTCCCTGCTCCCACCGCGCTGGACTCATCCCCAGGAGGGTAACTCCCTCCAGCTCTTCGTCTGAAGTTGAGCCTCAGGGAAAGTTAAAATGTGCGTGTGTCCCAGACCTCTGAACTGTGTATGGCTCACCCTGGAGGGCCCAGGGTCCCTTGATATAAACACAAGGGGCCCGTGTGTTCTACGGTGTTGGGCGTCATGTGACATTAGGGTTGAAGGTGGCTCGTGAGGACGGCTCCTGTCACTTGTATGTGTGTCAGTGGTCCCTTACTTTTCTGGGTGTGGCTCACCAGGGGGTGAGTGTGGTTTGGAAAGAGGACTTCCCATGAGGTGGAGTGCTTTTTTTTTTTTTTTTTTAAGTTTACTAAAAAATAAATGAACCTGCAAGATCATAACTTGAGCTGAGTTCAAGAGTCAGAGGCTTAACCCACTGAGCCACCCAGGCGCCCGGGAGTGGAGAGCTTTGAATTCCTTTTGTGGAGGACCAGATGGCAAGGTCAAGCAGGGCGCTGTGTCCATTGGGTAAGGCCTGCTCCGTTTCACCCAGCGGCGGCCTCGTGGTCCTGAGCTTGAGTCTGTCCTGGGTGCTCTAACTAATGCAGGCAGCCGGGATCTTGCTGTCCTAACGTCGTTCCTGGGATTGTTTGTCCATTCCGACCCTACCTGGCTCTCTCAAAGTTGAAGCTGTTTCATTGGGGTGCTGCCTTGGACCAGTCAAGCATGGGATTTTTTTCTAGGGTGTGCTAGCTTGGGGTGCTGTAACAAAATACCACAGATTGGCCGGCTTGTCAACAGCATAAATTTAAGACCCAGTGCTGGCCGACTTGGTGTCCGGGGAGGGCTCTCTTCCTTGCCGCAGATGGCCATCCTCTCCTTGTGTCCTCCTTTGGTGGAGAGGAAGACATCATCTCTCTCCATGTGTCATCTCTTAAGGCCACTAATCTCACTTGTGAGGGCTTCATCCATGTGACCTAATAAATACCATCACATCACAAATTTGAACATGTGAATTTTGGGGGAAACAGTCTGTAACACAGGAGTAAAATTCAAGATATTTAATAACTCGTATGCCATGGATATAACCAGACAGAATAAGCCTCAGCTGTTGTACAAGGGCGTGTCCAAGAAGCCCCTGTCAGCCAGGGATCAACCTGGGGGTTTTTGGGGTGGTCAGTGCAGCAAGGCATACGCAGGGAACGAAAGGCTGTAGCTATCTACCAAGTCCCGGGCAGTATTTCAGTAGCTTAACATCTGGCACAGCTCTATCCACTGCTTACTGGATGAATATCAGTTTAATTAGCTTGAAGCTCATGAGTCTGTCCTGCTTGGTTTCCCCCTCCCTGCTGCTTGGAAATTTTGGAATTCCAGGGTCATCTTTTGTTGCACTGTAGGACTTGAGGGCAGATATGTACCCAGGATATCTGCTTCCAGTTCCCAGAAAGATAGTGTCTAAACTATTGTCTGTTCCCTTTGACCTGCAAACTTCCCACTTCATATCATTTTTCCAGTAAAATAACACTATTTATTACTCTAATCCTGAAACTCAGCACCTCTTCCTAAGGACTTGAACCTATGGATTTTCCCGTGGACTCGGACACCTGCTGTGTGCCCATTCTGTGTCTTTGCTGGGGCCACATCCCCATGTGAAATGCCCCTCTGTCCACCTTCAAATGTCCCAGGCTGCTTATTACTTACGGCTAAGTTAAATGTTCTCCCCCACCTTTCTTACCTCGTCCATTTCCTTCACTCTTCTAATTCTTCATTGGCACCTCTCACAGACCCGTCACTTTCCACTTTGGATGGCAGTTATGTCTCTGCGCACCTGTCTCCCTGGCTGTGCTGTGACATCTCTGAGCCTAAGACTCTGGCATAGATCTTAATGTTTCCTGAGTGCCTCTGGCAACATAAAGATGTTTTATATGGTGATAAACTGAGGGAAGGACAAGTTAATAATTGTTCCTGGCATTTGTAGGAGGTAGAGGATTTACTGATATTTTGCATTCCGGAGTTCACCTGAATTTTACAACAATCTGTAAGCCAAGTTGGTTATGAGGTTTATATAGTGGGTAAAATTTATAATCTAAGTAGGTTATAGCAATAAATTACAGAATTGAATGGAGATAGCCATTATCAATTATTCAATGAATCTTTGATAAATCTAAAGATTCATGTCAACTGTGATCCTGGTTTTAACTCAACAGATTGTGACATGAACTCCTGTTTTAGCATTTCTCCTAAATAAATGGCTCTGGGTCGATTGGGCTGAGCTTTATGTCAGCCCCAGTCCCATATGCCTGTGAACCCAGGACACAGACATACATGGTTGGCTAAGGTTTCCAAGCGGCTTTCAGCTTATTTGGGGAGACAGGGGAGCAAATCTATGAGATAACAAGTGTTTGGTTACCTCTTGCCGTGTAATCAACCCAAACAGCAGCTACGTCTCATGATTCTTTCTGCAGGTGGACTGGGCTCAGCGGGGGTGGGGGGAACCCTTCCATAGGGCTCACTTGGAGCTATCCGTGTGGGTGCGGTCAGAAGGTGCTGGAGTCATCTGCATCCTAAACATTGATGCTGAGGTTCGGGGGCCTCCCCTCTCCAGGTGATGCCCATATGGTCTCTCTGGTCTTTCCAGTAGGAGGGTCGACTGTGTACACAGTGGTTGGGACCTTCCACACACTGTGTCCCAAGAAGAGGGCACAGAACATGCCGGTCCTCTTAGCAGCAAGGCCTGAGCCTGGCACAGTGTCATTCTAGCACATTCTCCTGGTTCATGGAACTCAGGTCCAACCCAGATGCAGTGTGAGAGGTCCAGCCCAGGAGGCATGGCCACAGCCACCACTGGAGATGAGCCAGCACACAGAGCAATGGGTGGGTTTTAGGAATGTGCACAGGCTGCCCTGGGAGCACAGAGAACCTCAGATTCAGGGCAGAGATGGTTTCTGCAAGGTAATGAATCTAGAGCACATGTGGGGTTTTTTTTCTGTTTTTTTTTTTTTTTGCAGTAAGATTTAGCCAAATGAGAAAGGAATACTCAGTGAGTGAATGAATTAACAAGTGAATGAGTAGAGTCAGAAATAGAATATTGGGGTTTTCTATAAAAAAAAACTTAAGGTGGGAGGCGTGGAGATAATATGGAAGGCATTTTGGAGATGTGTAGACATGGAATGGAAGGATCATTCATCAACATGAAAAATGTCTGTCTTTTCACCACCCAGCTGGCATCACATCACTGCTGCAATCATGGGGACACATGTGCAGCGCACCAGCTCTGTACATGTTTAACTTTGACCTAGAGGCTTCAGCCAGTAAAATAGGACAGAAAAAGGAAAGAGGCAGTTTCAAGATAGAGAAGGTAATGTTGTCGTTTCAGATTAAGATTACCTAGAAGACCCAAAAGAATCAATGGAAAAACTATTGGAATAATGATTGAGTAGCGTAAGGTAACTAGTCACAAACTAAATGTTCAAAAATGGAGAGCTTTCTTCTACACCAATGGTAGTCAGATAACATCACTGGGAAGACGTTCAGCAGGAGCTACAAAAGTTTACCTAAGAGTTAACATGACAAGAACCAGACCAGGACCGAACCCAAGAAAATTATAACTCTACTGTATGACAAGAGAACACAAAAAGAGGTTTCGGTGATTGCAGGGACATGCTCTGCCCCAGTTGGAAAAACCCAACACTGTAAAGGCATCATGGCTCTCCAAAGTGATTTGTAGGAGGCCTAAGGCAATTCCTATAAGACTGCAATGGGCATTTTCTTAGAACACGAGATCTTGATCTTTCTTGGTCTTGGGGTTGTAAGTTTGAGCCCCACACTGGGCACAGAGATCACTTGAAATGAAATCTTAAAACCCAAGAAACTTAGAGAAACCCATGAAATATCAGCAACATCAGATATTCACACAGATCATAAAGCTGTAATACTTAAGAGGGTGTTTTGCTGCCGTAAGAGCAGATGGGCAGATCAAAAAGCCAAAAATGGAAACTGCGAAATGGACTCAAATATATAGTTAGTTCACGATAAATGTGATATTTCAGTCAGTGAGAAAGAAAAGGAATATTCTCTATGGAATGCTGAAATAATTGGTTAACCATTTGGAGGCAAAAAGTTAATTACATAACTTCATATATCATTTACAAAAAACAATACATTGAATGATTAAATGTAAAATAATTAAATCGTTCAGTAAGAAAAAGGAAATACAATCTTGGGATGTGGATGGAGGCTTTTTTTTTTTTTTAACAGTAAAGGGAGCAAAGTAACTTGGAGAGATTTGACAATAATAACAAAAAAGAAATAGTTCTGTGTCTCTCAAAATACATGCAAATTAACCCCAAATGACAGACGAGGTGAAAATATTTGCAACAAAGATAAAGCCACGGTGTATTTTATCCACTACATAGAGGGATCACAGGGCAAGAAAGTAACACGTAATCTGGTAGAAAACTCAAAGGCAATGTGGAAAAGCAGAAATACAAATGGCTGGTAACTCCCTTAGAAGGTTCAATTTCTCTAGCAGTTAATGAAGCAGTAGTTAAAATGGGGTGTCATTTCATCTGTTAAACTGGCAAAGAAAGAGATGAGCGTTCCTAGTGCTGAGAAGGAGAGGCGATGGACACAGCAGAGAGGACTGAAGACAGTGAGTATTTTGGAGTGTAGTCTGACCTCAAGAGTTTTATAAAGTATATATATGTGTTGCCTTTCGACCTAGCAGTTTCTTATCACAGAACTTATCATAAGAGGAGAATCAAGAATTTGCACACTGTTCATATAGGAATACAGTCAGGGTGTTATGTCTGATTGTTAAAAACTAAAAACAGCCTAAATGCTTACTTTAAAACATGTAAGCTGTGACATCCATAAAGTGCTACACTGTCCAGCCTTTAGAAATTACTGTTTAGAGGGCGGGGCACCTGGGTGGCTCAGTCGTTTAAGTGTCCAACTTTGGCTCAGGTCATGATCTCCCGGTTCATGGGTTCGAGCACCACGTCAGGCTCTGTGCTGACAGCTCAGAGCCAGGAGCTTGCTTCGGATTCTGTGTCTCCCTCTCTCTCTGCCCCTCCCCCGCTCACGCTCTTTCTCTGTCTCTCAAAAAATAAACTTAAACAAAAAGAAATTACTGTTTAAAGCATGAAAAGGCAACGCAAAATGTGCACAACAGACGTCAAAGTGAAGCAAAGAGCAACGAACAAACAACAGTAACCACAGCACAAAGCCAGGAGGCTGAACCATCAGCGCCGTATCCCGAATAGTCCTTTTTCTCTCCATCTACTCTCCTAGAGAAAGAGCTTAAGTTCTATGCGGCCGATGACATTTTGAATAGTTACGTTTCCTCTTTGTGCTTTTTGGAACTTTCCACGTTTTCTCCAATGGACCTGTGTCCCTTTTCTTCTTAATCCAAGAGGAAAATGTGGCTTGAAAAACAAAGCAAACAAATGTTAACTGCGCGTTGCTCAACTCCCGTATTGCTTAGATGTGGCTTTCGGTCCTGCTTTGGGAAGTCCCAACTCTTGCCTCCTGCTATATCCTTTCCAGGGACCTCAGGGCTGACAAATGTACCAGGACAAAATTAGTTGTACTTGATTGTCTTCATCGGTCGAGCCACTATAACGACACAGCACCGACTGGGCGGCTTGAACTACAAAATCTGTGTCTCATGGTCTGGAGTCTAGAAGTCTGAGATCAGGGAGGCGGCGTGGCTGGGTTCGGGGGTGGGGCTCTTCCCGGCTCCTCGCTGTGTCCTTGCTGTGACTGTGGAAGGGGCGAGGGGGCTCTCTGGGGTCTCCTTTATAAGAGCACCCACTCATTGCAGGGACTCAGCCTCATGACCCAAGCACCTTGCATAGACCCTCCTACACCATCACACTATGGGGGTGGGGGTTTCAACACACAGATTTGGGGCACACACATGTGGGCCACAGCGCCAGACTTAAATGTGATGGACTGTTTGGGGGAGGGGATGGAGGAAATTGGAAACTCAGGACGTGCGGGTAAATGGGAGATTCAGTACATCAGGTTTCTCCAGGATTTCTGCCTCTGGGAGGCCCAAAGCTCTGTGATTTTCACTGCCTGTCAGCATCTCTGGCATGTTCTGGAAGCAGGTCTGCTGAGAAAGCCTGTATGAGCTCAGAGGAGTTCTTTTCTGGGGCGCCTTATTTGTAGAAGGTGGCTTCTGCCCAAGGCCGGCTCTTAAATTGTCTCCATGGTTAATGAGAAATAATTATGGTGAGGAGCCCCCAGCTCTGGACCTAAGTAACAGTCTCTGTTTAAAATAGTTTGTGGTTGATATCAAGTGAGGCCAACATGGTCTCCCCCCCACCCCCACCCCAGGTCTCCTTCTTTATATCATTCAGAGGGAGTGACTTCCAGCTCCATACCCCACGTGCAAGGGCAGAGGGCGCATCTGCTTCCCTGCTGTGTACACAACAGCAGCTGATTGTACATTATTCACCAGCACACTAAATACAAAGGAGGAGAGGCGCGGGGCTCCATAGGTAAATTTGGAATTTTTTTTTTTTTAACAAATGTTTAAAAGTACCAGGAAGGAAGAAAGGGAGGGAATGAGGGAGGGAGGAAGGGAGGCAGAGGGAGGCGAGGGAAGGAAGAAGGAGGGGGAAGAAGGAAGGGAGGGAGAGAGAGGCAGAGGAAGGGAAGGAAGGAAGGAGGAAGGGGAGGGAGAGAAGGAGTGGGGGAAGGAAGGAGAGAAGGGGAGGGAGCAAGAGGGAAAGAAGAAGGAGGGAAGGGAGGGAGGGAGGGATGGGCAAGGAAGGAGGGAGGCGGAGGGAGAGAAGGAGTAGAGGAAGGAAGGAGGGAGGGGGAGGGAGAGGAGTGGAGAAGGGAGGGGGAGGGAGGGGCGCAGGGGGAGGGAGGGGGAAGGAGGGGGAAAGAAGGAAGGAGGGACGGAGGGATCAAGGGAGGGAGGCGGGAAGGAACCCCTAACAAATCAAGATGTCTTGGCCATGACTTTGCATTAGAGTTGCCTGTCTGCTTCTCAAGAATTCAAATGAATTTTGAGAATCCCCTTAGAAGTGACAACCCAAAGTGTAAGAAATGATAAACGGCTTTGGCCTCGGTAATTTTTATTAAGCACTAAATGTCACATTTAACCTGCATTACTGAGAGCAATTACCCACATATCAACAGTCAAGCGGCGCAGAGCCATGCCTGGAGCGGCGCGTTTGGCTCCATCTGGGAATAAGGATTTTCAATTAGGAGCCAAATAGCTGCAGAGGGGCCGGGGTCCTCCGGGGCTCCCAGAGGAGGCCTGCGGGGTAGTCTTCCGAGTGAGTCATCGCTGGCAGTGTCAACAGATCATCCCCAGCCATCTGCTGCCAGAGCGGCGCTTACTTTATCAAATCTCAATATTTACAGACGCTGATCAGCTCGTGGGACCAGGATGGCTCCCTGCCAGGGAGTTCTGGGAGATTCATTTAAGGTGTGTTTCAGCAGGCTAATTAATTTACAAGCACCTGTGTCATCGCCGGGAGCTGTTAGCACAGCAGATGAGCCTCAGCCCGGGAGGGAGACTTTCTCTCGGCTAAATTGATTTCAATTGATTTTAATTTGCTGATGGCACAGTCGCAGGTTTAACGTGAGCCTAGCCCGAAGCCCCTGTTTCCGCCCCCCTTTTGGGAGTGAGCCTTGCGGATGGCGCATTTCTTGGCCCTGTCGTGGAGGCGAGGAAAGCCCGCGGCGGGAAGCTTGCGTGACACCTACAGGCTCCACGGACTCTCGGAAGCAATATTCACTGTGTCTAATCAGACGTGAGGCGCGGGCTGCCAGTTAACATCCAGGGTTCCCAGATAGATCCGGGCTTCGGATAAACAACAGATAATTTTTCAGTAGCCGAGCGTCCTGTGGGGACATTGTTATTTGTTTATCTGAAATCCAAACTTAACCAGGTGTCCTGGGTTTTATCCGCTGAGTCTGGCAGCCCTGGTTGGGAGCTGCTGAGTCAGCACAGGAGCAAGCGTCCCCTCTACCTGGGTGGTCTCCTCTGCGGCTGAGAAGTTCTTGTCATGGAAACCTGATTTTTCTTAATATATATCTTTTAAATACGTATGTTTCTTAGAGAGCACAATCAGGGGAGAGGGGCAGAGGGGGAGGGAGGGAAGGAGAGGGAGAGGTGGAGGGAGAGAGAGAGAGGGAGAGGCGGAGGGAGAGAGAGAGAGAGAGGGAGGGAGAGAGAGAGAGGGAGGGAGGGAGGGAGGGAGGGAGGGAGGGAGAGAGAGAGAGAGAGAGAGAGAGAGAGAGAGAGAGAGAGAGAGAGAGAGAGAGTCAAGCAGGCTCCATGCTCAGCACGGAGCCTGATGCGGGGCTCGATCCCATGACCCTGGTTTCATGACATGAGCCAAAATCAAGAGTCGGACGCTCAACAGACTGAGCCCCCCAGGTGCCCCTTAATTTTTATGTGAAGGTTTGAATCAGAATTTCTGAGCCAGATCTTCCACTTCCCCCTCTAAACACAATTCCTACAACTACGTCCTCTTCCTAGCCAGCTGCTTGAATGGTGGAGTGAGTCTGCTGTAGGCTGACCCCCATCCCCACCAAGGTGATGGTGTTAGGGGGTGGGGCCTTTAGGAGGTGATTAGGTCCTGAGGGTGGGGCCGCTGTGATGGATTAGCACCCTTATGAGAGACAGCCCTCCGCCTCCTTCTGCCTGCGCCGCCTGACAGCCAGCGGGGAGGCAGCCGTCTGGGGACCTCACCAGAACCCCGCCACATGGGTGCTCTCATCTCAGACTTCCAGCTTCCGGAGCTGAGAGAAGTGAATGTGTGTTACTGAAGCTGCCCAGTCTGTTGTTCTTTGTCATAGCAGCCCCACTTGAGACAGACGGAGTGAGACTTGTTCAGTGTCACACAACTACGGTGGGGACCAGGACCTTGACGGGCATTATCTTTTGGTGACAAGCAGAGATTCAAAGTTAGGACAGTACTTATGTACATGTAATTAACATGTCCCAGGTGGAACTCATGTGTGGGGGACTCAGTTCCCCATTCCAGTTCCTGTGGGTGTCACCCGCACTGCCCTCTGCCTGGGCCTCCTCCCTCACGGAAATGGCCACCGGACTGATTGATCCTCCTGCCTCTCCCGGTTCTGGATCTTCATTAGATCACAGGGCTATTGTTAACCTGGGCCTGGTTGTATTAGTAGTCAATTTGTAAGTAATTAAGTTCTCTGTTTATTTTTTAAAAGTGTTTTTGTCATTTATTTAATAAGTTTTGATTGCAGACCTACGTGTACAAAATGCCGTGATATACTCTGAGGGGGTTTGATCCAAGCATCAAGTCTAGACACAGGCCGTCTAGAAGCATACAACAAATACGTGTACATCTTGTGCTCAGTAGGATTTCATCCCTGGTGCTAAGACTTAAGAGAAAATTCTTCTGTGGTTCCTCATGGAAAGGTGGAACTCAGCTGTCCAGAGTGCTGAGTGTCATCCTAACAGCAGCCACGAGGACAGCTTGTGAGAGCTGTTTCTTATGGTGCCCTTAAAACAGGCTACTGGGGGGCGCCTGGGGGGCGCAGTCGGTTAAGCGTCCGACTTCAGCCAGGTCACGATCTCGCGGTCCGTGAGTTCGAGCCCCGCATCAGGCTCTGGGCTGATGGCTCGGAGCCTGGAGCCTGTTTCCGATTCTGTGTCTCCCTCTCTCTCTCTGCCCCTCCCCCGTTCATGCTCTGTCTCTCTCTGTCCCAAAAATAAATAAACGTTGAAAAAAAAACAGGCTACTGGTAAACCTAGATCTCGTGCTTTGAATAAAAGTCACCAAGGTGATCCCAGAGTAATTGTAGACCTGGTTTTGGTCTGGCAGACCCCGAGCAAAGCACTGGATGAACACGTCCTTCGGCACCCTTCCTTCTCTCGGTGATGTGTTGCTAAGTACCTGGTAGCACTGATTTCCAGGCAGTGGGTTGGGCGAGTTTTCACCGCCTGAACGGGGCCCGCCTTGAAGCTGCTTAACGTTGTTCCAAACGGAGAGTGAAAACCAGTTGTTTCCTCAGACCTCTTCGCTTCTGTGCCGCCTTCCCGGGGCTTTTGTATCTGAGTGTTGCTAGTGTAGAATTGGCATTTTCCCCAACTTAATTTCTTTTTAAAAATATAAATTACTATTTTTTAGATGGCTGTTTCAGCTTTTGACTAAGCAGTACCGTGAATGAAGTCATGGGTTTGATGCTCTCTGTTTTCTTGTCTTGTTACTTGTTCATGTGTTGCTGAGATCACCTGTGTGTGTCCTGCAGCCTGCATAATCCCAGGGTGGATGGGGTACCCGAGTCCTTCAGGAGAGATGAGGTTTAAGCAGAGATAGCATCTGTTCAGTAGAGGATTAAATAGAGCACCTGAAGGTGAAGGTTCCCCACAAAAGCTGCCAGGACACGTGTCCTACCTTTCCACGAGAACTTTAAAAGTCTCAAGGTTCTGGCTGTGTACAGTACAGAGAGATTTAGGAGGTCCTCCCTGGAGCATTTTCTCAGCTGGCTGCAGCTGGGAAGTGCTGCGGATTCGGGATTTATGTGTGTGGAACAGTTGGTTAGAAATACCCACTGAGCAGGTGTTCTTGGAATCAGAGTATGGACTGATTTGATTGCTGGAGGCTGGTTCCCTGGCAGCATGCAGGACATTTGTTTGGGAGAGTGCTGGAGGCCCACAGCTGAGGAGGAGAGGGGAGGAGTGGGGGGATGCGGGGGAGCCAATGGGAATCGGGCTGGCCATGGTCTCAGTGGAGCACCTGGCTGGCCCCGTGGGGCGCCGTGAACCTGTGTGGTCTTTCAGGCTTTCCTGAGTTTGGGCAAGAGGACCAACCCTTTCTAGCCTGGGTGGGCCACCTTCCACGTGGGCTGTGTCCAGAGGGGTGACCTTGGGTGAGGCGGCTCTCTCTGGACAGGGCTGTCCCTGAGAAGGGCTGGTGGCCGAGGGCCGGCCTCCAGCAGCTTCCTGTGTCCAGGAGTGGGACCTTGCCTTCTGAGGTGGGACAGGTGGGGTCATAGCATCTTCCCCATTCACAAGGCAGGCATGTTTGACACTTGCCTCTTACGTATGCCATTGAGCCCTTTACACATCTTGTTGTGAATCCTCTCAATACACTTAAGAGGAAGGCATTTTTATCACTTCCATTTATCGTGTGATAAAACTTTCATCCCAGGGTGGTAAAGGCACCAACATCAGTGAGTGGTTGAGTAAGGAGATGGAACCAGTGGGCTCACTCCAGGGCTCATTCCACTGTTGGGAGTTAAGTTCTGTAGATGTGTGCACACGCATATTTTACGTGTGTGTATAATGGACACACACGTGTGTATACATGTGTGTATAAATATATATCTTATGGGCGTACGTGTGTGGATATATATGTAAACCTGTGTACAGCCTCGCCTCGTATGCTGGTTCAGATGCTGCCAGAAATAGTATTACCTGAAAACGTGTGTCAGGTGGTGGATGAGATAGAACTATCACTTTCTACCATGAGGGGAGAGCCGTCTGTGGAGGAAGGAGGCCCAGGATCTAGAGAATGCGGGTGGTTTGGCCCTTGAGGCCCAGAAGGCAGGGCTCGCACACCAGGTCTGGGGTCCGAGATTCTGGCCACCACATCCCCGTGGCAACCACAAGGTTTGAGAGGAGAAGCGTTTTGGACCCCTCCATGTGGGGGTGTGTCGGACAGTCTTTGCCCCAGCCCGTGGAGGGGTGTCTCAGGCCACCTGGGGAAAGAGCCCAGATGTGTCGGGAAGCTGTATTTTCCTCTCCCAAGTCAGTCTCTGTTCATCCACCCCTTTGTCTCCTTGTCCGTCCCCCACGCAGTCTCTGGATCAAAGGGCGGATTCGGGGCGGCAGTGAAGGAAGAGATCCCTACGGAGGCGTGTTCGGTTGCCCACTAGCCATTGATTAAGGCTTTGAAATTTGAATGCATTTCATCATGGTTGCAATTATTTTAGCCTGGGGGGGAAAAAAACTTTCATAGCAGGTGCTCACCAGCACCATTAGGAAGAAAAGTAAATTACCTGAATAGTAACTTTAAAAAATGTCATATGCTTGGGAACCTCCCGAGATACTGGTTGTAAAATGCTCTCAGTGATAACACAGTGATTTAATTTGCTGCATGAGGTCCTTAATGATAAACCAGCTGAATAATGGTGATGAGTATTGGTGACATCGAGCTTAATTTTGGAATATATCAGGTCCTTGTTAGTGACGGTAGAACGGTGCCATCTGTGATGGGAAATACTTGCTTTCCAATTTTCCAGGGGGTGGAGTGGGGAGAAAGCATATGGGTGGCTCTTCCAAAAACGGCTTTAAAAGCATTCTTGTGTTTACCTTTCTAGAAATTATTACGGGATTCAACAAAGGAAGTTTGCTACCCTACTGACACGTGAGGTGGTGTTAAGGAGAAAGTTTTTGTTTTTTTTAACTAAAATTTTTTTTTTTTATTTGAGAGAGAGAGAGTGTGAGCAGGGGAGAGGGGAAGAGAGAATCCCAAGCAGGCTCCCACGACCATGGATCATGACCTGAGCCGAAACCAAGAATCCAAAAAATTAAAAGTCCATTTCTCAGGACAACTCTGTGCATAAAGAACACGCAAGATTCTATCAGAGAGATGACTGGCGTGTTCTTAATCATCTTGTAGGATTCCGATTGGAGTAAAACAAAGTTACAGCTTTTATCGGTTTATCCTTAACCTTTGCATATGTGAGAGCAATCCAACCTAGGCTCAAACCGATGAGCCACCAGGCGCCCTGGGGCAGGTTTTGAATAAGTGTAATCAATGGCATTTTAAAAAAAATTTAGCACCTATAACTTAGCCTAGGTTGGCTTACTCTCACATGTGCAAAGGTTAAGGATAAACCAATAAAAGCTGTAACTTCGTTTTACTCCAGTCGGAGTCCTACAAGATGATTAAGAACACGCCAGTCATCTCTCTGATAGAATCTTGCGTGTTCTTTATGCACAGAGTTGTCCTGAGAAACGGACTTTTAATTCTTAGGAAAGAAAGTGGATCAGTGCGGCAAACAGTAGGACTAGTGTCGTGAAAGGCCTACAGCTGAGGAGGGGTGTACGATTTCCATGTAAAGAAAGGCCTGCGATCCCACCAGACAGGGCTCATTAATTTAAGACAGTTGAACTCATAAGCATCAGAGTTCACAATTCAATTATGCAGGGAGATAATCTTCCTGTGGTGGTTTATTTAGCTCGTGAGTTCTAATTAATTCTGTTCCA
The DNA here is from genome assembly GCF_018350175.1 of Felis catus. NCBI lineage: Eukaryota > Metazoa > Chordata > Mammalia > Carnivora > Felidae > Felis > Felis catus. The sequence goes on from NC_058368.1 coordinate 80,906,702, forward strand.
CGAGGGAGGGCTGCAGAGAGCAGCCTGGGCCCATAATCTCAGGGCTGTTCGTGTTCATTTTAGTAAGCTGTGCCCACGCACACGCGCGGCATAAAATACCTTCATCCAGTCTCTGCTGCATTTAGCTGACGACCTCAAGAGTCAGTGTTGGGATATTCTTTTTACTGAGCAGGCAGCAATTTCTAGAAACCATTGGGTTGGGTTCTGACTCTGCAGAAGCTGCCTATGGCAACTGTCCTGCTCCCTGTCACCAGTTTGGATGCTAAAAATAAGTAACAGATTCAACTCCAAGGATGACTCTGGTTGATAAGAGTCTATTTACAGTCTACCTGATCTGCTTCTGTCCTTTGGGGCCCCAGGATGCTCTCATTTCACTCCCGCATCAAAGCTCACTCCTCTCACCGTCTTCTGTGAGCCAGACCACAACCTACCTGAGTGCCCTGGTTTCTGATCTTCCTTTCTGGGCTTTCGACGAAGGTGAGGATGTCAGATGGCCCTCACAGTGGTAGGTTGAACACAGGGACAGGGAGTGGGACAGAACAGCTGGACTCTGAGGACAAATGCTTCGAAGAGTTGTTACTAGGTGCCACATGTCCAGGATGGTGATACTTTGCTCTCAGTATGTTTGGATGAGCTTGTTGTAGGATTTATTTTATTATAATGTGTGCATGTGTATATATCCTATTTATTCATTTGGCCCACCTTGGGTGAGGGCTACGTACCAGATACTGGGCGTAAAGTGGTAGGCTCGTCGGGACAAGCTAAGTTTTGTGAGGGAAACCACAGCCCCCAGAGCTCAGTAACCTGAAACAGCAAAGGCTGCTCAAGGTCCAGTTGGGGTCCTCCCTGTGTCTCTTCCCCTGCAGGCAGCACCCTCGGGAATGGTCAGCTGTGGTAGAAGAGAGAGTGGGAGCTGTGGAAGGCCTTTCCCCAGCAGTCCGGTCCTTTGGGCCAGAAACAACACACGTGATTTCCACTCACAGTCCATTGGCTGAAACTGGCCACGGACCCTCCCAAACACACGGGGTCAGGAGGGGCACGTCCCTCAAATGCCCACAGAGCCCGGGGCCAGGGGTGTTTGGTGGTCAGCAAAGTGACTGCCCGCGTGGCGTGGACACATCTGTGCGGTACAGTTCGGTTGGGCAGCTGGACATCAGCAGATGATTGCAGAAGTCACCACTGCGACCCTGATACGTGCCCTGGGGCAGTCTGAGGCATCACATGTGGTCCTTGGGCATTGTCGTCTATTCATGAGAGTAGTTTCTTGTTAGAGGTTTGACATCTCTCGGGTGGAATAAATCACAGCCCGTAAACACTTAGAAGCCGAGGAGATTGACTAATAACTCTTGGTGGTTTTTAAATCCTATTCGCTAGGTCTCTTGGGTTGAGGGGTCTGGTTGGACCAGAGGAGTTCTGACTTGGCCCATTTGGATTTGTTTGATCCACAGAAACTATTCTCGGTCAGCCATTCTCGGTACGGGTCAAAGGCAACAGCAACCTGATATTTTGGGTTTGCGTATCAGATTTTCCAGGAAAATAGGTTTTGCTGCTTTGAGATATAATACAGACCAACCTCAAATAATTCTTTCACGTGAGAGCAATCTGAGGCCCGAGGAAGTTAGTGGCTTCTTAAGGCTATGTTAGAAACTAATGTCAGAGCTCAGTTGCTGCTTTCATTTTTCTAATCACTTAAAAAAACTGTGGTGGAATGCATATAAATAAAATGTACAGTTTTCACCATTTTACATATTTTTAAGTGTAAGTTCAGTGGCATTAACTGCGTTCACATAGTTGTGCATCCCTCACCGTCGTCCGTCTCCAGAACTTCCTCCCCACCTGAAACTGTCCCCATTAAACACCGAGTCCCCATCCCTACCCTGTGGCCAAGAGCCCGGTGTCCCCCCAGACTTTGGGTGCTCTGTGCTGGGGTGAGTCCTCCAGGCTGGGGGTATGTCCGGTCTTTCAGCAGGACACCCCCAGATGTTAGGTTCCCCCAGTTACCACGGTTAGTCCTGCTCTGCTGTGGCAATAGTCACTCCTTGGGGGTTGCGGGGACTTTCCCCTGCCTGCCCCCGGGCTGGGGGCACATTCACCTGGGGAAGGCCGGGGCCTGCGGGGGTCTGTGGGTCCCAGTCTTCCCCACCTGTGGTCTTGGCCCCTGCAGAGCGGGGCACAGAGGGGAGATCCCCCCACATCTTTCCACGGCCTGCTGCACACACCGCTCTCCTGTAGAGGCCGCTTGGCAGCCCCGTTTCCAATGGTTCGTGCAGTCGGACAAGGTGTATTGTCCGGCCAGCATCTCTCAAAACTTGGGGTATGTCATTAGGGCCATCGATGCTGATGACATTTCTTCACTACTGTTGCTTCTGTTTGAAGTGTTCAGTCAGTTGTACGGGGACCGACAGGAGACTCCACAGCCTGTGCACATGGCCCCGTCCCTCCTGAAGGTGCATCCAGACACTGGAGAGCAGCCCCTCGCGGAGGAGGCCCACGTCTCAGGAGAGGTGGGACTGGGTGCACCGGGGGACTTTGGTGGCTGCAGCGCTTGTATGAGAAGTGAGTGATGAATCAGGGAACGGTTGTGATGAATATTCTGGGAAGTTGTATGCAGCTGGGGTGTTCTGGTCATTGGAGGGACGGAGCTCAGAATCTTAGAATCGCAGAAATTCTCAGGAGTTACATGGTCTGCCGGCATCGAATCGCACCAGAACTTTTCAGTTTTCCTTTCAATTTCTGCCCCAGAGGAGTGGGAAAAACAGAAAATTCATAAGAAAAGGCACCTGGCATACTTGAGAAATTAGTAGTAGAATGTAAAAGACAGTAAAGGAAACAATCTTTTGATACAAAGTGTCATAGCCAACATAGATAAATAGGTTTTGCATCTGTGATGTTACAAAGTTAACATAGAAACACAAGAAGAGTCTTTTAATTTTTAACATATTTATTTACGTGTGTGTGTGTGTGTGTGTGTGTGTGTGAGAGAGAGAGAGAGAGAGAGAGAGAGAGAGAGAGAGAGAGAATGAGCAGGTGAAGGGCAGAGATAAGGAGACACAGAAACTGAAGCAGGCTCCAGGCTCTGAGCTGTCAGCAGAGCCCGATGTGGGGCTTGAACTCACAAACTGTGAGGTCGGGACCTGAGCTGAAGTCAGACGCTTAACTGACTGAGCCACCCAGGTGCCTCAAGAAGGGGTCTTGATGCCAGATTTGTTTGGACGAATCCAGATCCAATTCCAGGAGAAGAACTCGTAGTGATTTTGTTGTCATGAACTGAAAGGACCAGTTCAAGGCAAGCGAAGAGATTTGTTATTAGTAATTTAATTAACAAATGAAAATCAACTTTTCAAGTTGTACTGAAGGTATGCAATTTTAAAAACGTACTCTATATATGTGTTCATTTTAAGATAGAGCCACTTAGTAAAGTGGAAGGCATACATTTAACAGAGAAGTTTGCTTTTTTTTTTTTTTTTTTTTGTAAGAAAAAGAACGAAAGTAATGGGTGGGAGACAAATACACAAAGATTTGCCAGGCGGCCCAGGTGAAGCGTCTTTTCAAGACCCTGCTGTTCCTGAATCTCCCAATTCAGGGAAAGTTCTCAAAATAAAGGCCTTTGAGAACTAAGCTTTGCCAACCGAAGCTTATGGAGGGACGGTACAGTCCCAGGTCTTAGTGGGACGCACAGCCCTCACATCTCTAGTCCTGTTCAGAATGCTTCATCGTCCCCGCAGAGGGATGTGAACCGTTGACCACACCCTGCAGGCTGCCTCGACAAGGCGTCCTCATCTGAGTGGCTTACAGGAGACCCCGGCCCCTGCCGCCCCTCCCGACCCCTGCGCCACCACAGGGGCGCGGCTGAGCAGGGGGAAAACCGCGCCTGCCTCTCCTGGAGCCCGTGGCTGTGCTGGCCTGCACGGCTTGTTGCGGCGAGCGTGGTGGCCGCAGCCCTGACCTGCTGCAGGATGACGTTGTTATGACAGTGCCAGTCTCTCAACAGCTGGGGAGCCTTGAGGGTTGTATTCTGGACGTCACGCAAATACGTTTTTGGAGGTGATAATGTGGTGCTGGACGTAACGCTGATACGATGAAAGAGGCAGCGTTTGCAGGAATAAACCATCAGAATGCTCTTTGGGGACAATGAAGGTTACTCTGAATAGTTTAAACTGGATAAACAGCTTTTAAAGCAAACGGCACGCGTCCAGGGATCCGTATGAGGCTTTTTACAGGTTAGACTAGATCTCTGGGTAACATTGTTGGGGAAACATCCTCTGTTTCATCTGGAACCATGCAACGTTCTGATTAATAATATTAATGGGAGAACTGATATCCCTGTTTGTACAGGGAACAAAAATGTAATTCTAATAGAGGCCAGGGCAGGGACGGGGAGCTTGTCAGGACGGCTTCACGCTGATGCTCTCGAGGAGTTCTGTCTTTGTTTAGCTTCTGGCTCCTTCCAAGCTGTTGGGTCTGTAGCCTTTATGTATCACCGACATCTGTCATCTCCGTCCGCCATGTATGGGACACGGACCCTCCTGAGCTGTATGTTTAAGCCTCTTGAAAATTGCAGAGCACAGAGTCTTGGTGATGGTCCAGCCCACACGTTGCCCACGAGAAGCAGCTTCCGCAGCCTGCTGTCCTCGGTGTCGGTCCCCACCCTCGAACAGCAGCACAATCGGAACGTGCCGCAGGCTTCCCTGGCCGACGCGCCTTTAACGTATCAGTGGTGTTGCCCGTCGGTGCCGCTTCCCTGGAGCATTTGTTCCACTCCACAGGGTTCCCTTCCCAGCCCCAAGTCAGCTCTGTGGTCAGGTGGCGGGGGGTGGGGGCGAGGAGGGGGACCAGCAGCCCTAATGTGACATGAGACAAAATTGCATGCTGTTTCCAACAACTTTGCGTCCTGTGAAATCCTGGGCTGGGTCGTGTCCACATTGCGTGTATGTGTGTGTGTATCTGGGCACGTGTACGAGGCGATGAGTACAACTCTACTTGGGACTTGATGAAAACAGCAATGTGAAGATCACTTGTGGGAAGGTGGGTGTGGATTGCTGGGAAATGACTTTGTGAGGTGTGGGGACCATCACAGACTGTGCCCTCTGCAGGGCGTAACCCCCCCCCCCACCCTCCTTGGGACCGCTGAGCCTCACACACACCCCTGCCCTCTTTGGGACCCCCAAGTTCACACCCCCCCCGCCCTCTGCATGGCTGCCGAGTGTCACATACCCAGCGCATCCTCTGGGGGGCTGCCGAGCGTCACACACACCCCCTGCCCTCCGCGGGGCCGCTGAGTTGCAGCAGGTCTGGTTTCCTTGCTTGTGGAGGGCGGGTAGGTTCAGCACCCTCTAGGCCTAGCCACGTGCACATAGATGCTCCCGGAACGCGCGCTGCACTGACTTGATGTGTAAGTTGTAACTGAGGCTGTATCCTCTCTCCCCTCCCGTGTGACCCTAGACCGCACTGCCTATCACTGGTGCGTGGGACCGAGTCTGGACCCCATCCGGCCCTACCCGACGCCCCGGCTCGGCCTCCGTTCCCCACCAGCCCCTCAGGTGTGGCGTTCTGATCTCAAGCAAATTCCCTTCAATATTTCACAGAAAGAAAACTCGATTTCCAACACGAAACCTGTTCCTAGGCTTCCTGCACGACTGAGCCGGGCCCTCCTTCCGACACCGGGCCCGTCTTTGTTCAGAGGAAGGAAGAATGAGGTAGACTGCAGAGTGCTCGGGCAGGCGTCTGCTGCTCTAGGAACACGTGTATTGTGGCGTATCATGTAACGGTGCGCTGTGGGGAATAGTAATGAATAGTTGGGACCACAATAATGCGCATTGTTGATGTTTGTTAAAATAAAGATATTCAATTTATAATAAAAGGGATTAAAAGCTTAATTCATGGCTATGTTAATATTTGCCTGCGAGTACTCAGATAAAGGGTGACGCACCTTATCACGTCGAACACCTGCGCGCACAAGTTCCTCCACGGAGATCTCCATGGGATTGCATGTTTTACAGAGCTTAAACTTTCATTTCCCAAAATAATGATATCATTCATTTACAGATATAGATAGGCTCTCCTCACTCCAACTCTATCCTGCAATGAGTATTGTGACTTCAGCTACAAAAATGCGGATTAATGGCGGCAGTGATCCGCCGCGATTTTCCCACCGCAACAGCAGACGAGCAGGCAGGCGCCAGCCAGCCGTGTGTGCACGCTGTCGCTTCTGGACGCCCGCAGGCTGCCCCCACCTGGAGGTTCTCCCGCCAGTAGAGGGGCACGGGGGAACCGGCGTGGTGGAAAGTGCCTGGCCACAGACACTTGTGAATCGAATCATGTTTTAAAGTATCCTGGCTGGGGTGGGGGGCTTTGCTCTTTGTGGGAGGTTTGTGACAAATTGTTTGGGTGAAGTGTCCTGATGGAAAGTTAACACGTGCTTGTGAGCACCTCTGACTTCATCATCCTGGGCTAATTCCCTAGGAGATGCGGAGGTATGGTCAACTGTTGCCTGTAGCCTCAGAACCCCCACCAAAGTACTAAGCTACATGTTATGTAGATGGTAGACTGTTGACATATTTAAAGATCTTGGTTGTATCAGTGTCCTGGGGCGGCAACAGAGCCCCACCCCGGGGGGGGCTGCACCACAGACCTTGCTTCCTCCCAGTCCTGGAGGTGCTGGCCTGGGATCGGCGTGCGAGCCCAGGATTGGGGTGTGGGCAGGGCTGTGCTCTCTCTGACGGCACTGTGGAAGGGGGTCCCGCACACGCCCAGAGTCCCCGCGATGGTTCCTGTGGTCTCTGCTGTGTCCAGACCTCGTCTTTTATAAGGACACTGTCCCTGGATTAGGGCCACCCGACCCCTGTATGGCCTCAACCAACCACATCTCCAGCAACCTTGTTCCCAGATAAGGCCACATCCTGCGGTTCTGGGGGTCAGGGCTTGAAGATATGCCTTGTCGAGGACACGATTCAGCCTGTTACAGTGGTGGTAGCAGCTGGAGTCCTGGATGGCATAGATGGCAGGGACCGGCATGAGGCCGGTGGTCTGAGCAGACGCTGCCTCACCCAGGGAGGTGGCCCAGAGAAGCTGGGCCCTGGGCAGGGCTGTTCTGTGGCCCCTGGCTAGCTTCTTGTTCCCAGACTTGCAGGAGTGCATGAGACAAGCATATGGGCTGGCCCCACAGTCACCGTGGAGGAAGCCACCCCCGTGGCCGGGATCAGATGTAGGGAGATGGGGTAGACCCAGAACTCCCAGTGTCTCGAAATACAAGGGCGGTAAACTGTGATGCTCCTGGAAGTCAGGGAAGTGCTTCCTGGATGCAGATGGATGGACCCCGGTGATGGCGTTGGCGGTATCTGAGCCCAAACGCAGTAGCTCGTGGCCCACACGCGTTTCCAGGCCTCCCCTCGTTCTGGGCCTGTGGAAATGAGTGAGGGCTCAGGAGCTGACGGGGTTGACCATACGCTCATCCGAAGAGCTCCTGTGGTCCTCCTGTTGTATTCGTCACAGATGCATGACGTGACCCTCCACCAGGAGGAGGCCCTGATCCTGCTGTCTAGATAAAAGTGGGTGTTGAGTAATTTTCTCCAAGGGTCTCAGCTTCTGCTGGGTTTTGGCCCCATCAGCTTGGGTCCAGAGAGCTTGCTCTCGACCCTGTGCTGTCAGCCCCCTCCACAAAAACCACAAAAGGTTTCAGGAGGATGCGTTAGGGAAGAGCTTGCCGGTAAGCAGAAAGATAACTGGCTGGCTGTAAGGGCTGGCTAAGCTCTGGTGTCTGGTGGGAGGAAATCTGGCTTTCATGGGCTGGAAGCTGTGTGTGCAGGGCATGGGAAATAAGTTGGGTAGGAAAGGTTGGAGTGACTATATAAGGGTTTAGAAGCAAGCAGAAGTCTCTAAAGTTGAGTCTTGCAGTGAGCAGGTGCCATAAACTGTTCAGAAAGAGGCGGACATGTTGGGGAAGGTGGGCCAACTGGTCAGAGGGGGACCAGAAGCAGACACCTAGTGGCCTGCTCCCCACGGAGGGGGAGTGGGGGCGGGGGCCATGGTCTAGGTGTGGTGACGAGCTGCGGAGGTTGGATAAAGAGGAAAGAAAGGTTTTCAGTAGAAGACACTAAATTAGAACAGATTTACTGCAAGAATAGGCATTATACATCGTGATTATTCTTGGCCCTTATAATTTCATATGATTTAATATTTTTCTCAAAGAACCCATTGCGTATGCACTTGAAGTTGATTTCAAAAACAAACGTTCTGGGACTTTGCATGCAAATAGACCCACACATCTGATAAAGTTGCCAGATCCTGTGTCCCTTTATGTATTTCAGTTTGTGGCTCAGGAAACATGGGTCCAGGAGAAGACAGGGGGCTGTGAGCCACCACGCCAAGACCGAAGGGGCAGCGTGGGGACAGGCGGGCTCAGGAAGGCTGGCGGGTCTGGGAGCACAGCCTCGGGCTGACACCTCGGCCGGGCTGACGTCTCAGCAGACACAGCGCAGCCCGGAGCAGGCCTTGAGAGGTGGGGAAGGCTGGGCTTGTGGAGACAAGAGCCCAAGGGCCAGAATCAGCAAGTGCGTGGGCACCGGGCCCCAAGCCGGGCTCACAAGTTGTGCTTGTCTTGTTTGATTCGGTGACCTCTGGCGAGGGCTTGTCGGAGGCCAGGTCCACCGGGTGCCGCATGGGCAGGGCAGGGCAGGCCTACGCCCTGCCTCACGTGCTGGAGACACGCCTGGTTCTGGGGCAAGCATCAGTGCAGCTGCCTCTGAGTGTGGACAGAGGAGGCAGCCTGACAGCCTCATCTTCTACCTCTATGTCTGAAAAGTGGACACAGGACACGCCATCCATTGGTGCTGTTCACACACGTGAATTCATCCATATGCACAGTTGCACAGTGTTGTCTAAAAAGTCACCTTTATGGGGCATCTGGGTGGCTCAGCGGCTTAAGTGTCCGACTTTGGCTCAGGTCATGATCTCACTGCTTGTGGAGTCCGAGCCCCTCATCGGGCTCTGTGCTGACAGCTCGCAGCTTGGAGCCTAGAGCCTGCTTCAGATTCTGTTTCCATCCCTCTGCCCCTTCCCTGCTCGCTCTCTCTTCCTTTCTCAAATTAAATAAATGTAAATAAAACAAATATAAAAAATTTAAAAAGTCACCTTTAAACACGTACATCATGGATTCTTTACAGAAGATACTGAACGATGCGCGGTTAGGATAGCTGCACGACCAGGATGCGCAGTGGCTTCCGGTCACAGGGACCGTGTCTGAAGGAACATGGAGGAGGAATGGTGGAGGGGGTTTGCATAAAGAGCCTCTGATGGGGACCAGTTTGTGTTCCCGTGGGCTGCACTGTCCACTATGTCAGTACCCAGCTGCCGGCGGCCGTCAGATTCGAGTTAATTCATATTGAATATATTACAGCCTTAGTTCCTCAGTTACACGGGCCACATTTCAGGTGCTCAAAGAGCCACACTGGCTGCTGGCCACCGCACTGGACAGAGCAGGTGTGGGACATTTCCATCACTGCAGAGACTGCCGGGATGGCGTTGCCCTAGGGGACCACGTCTGCAGATCTAGAAACACCGTGGGGTGATCTGGTGTAGCTGGTTGTTTGTGTTACAAAATGAAATCAACGTCCCTGTAACTATCGTCCCCCCCCCCCCCTTATTTCCCTGTTGTCACTGTTTATGTAGGACAGGTCTATTTTCTATCTATTTTAGGTAGTAAAATACCAAAGTGGGTTTTAAAAGAGTCTATTTTAACTCTTTAGCTAGAAAAAGGCCAAAGTGGGACTTTGGAACAGTGGTAGGAAGGAGCAGCTAACAAAGTCGGCAAGACTAAAATTGTAACTGGCAGATTATACAGTGTAACAAGCGAAACTAGCAACCTTTGAAGTTGGTCGTTTGTTTTTAGGCGGCCACTGCAGCAATATTTCATTGTAGCTAAGTTTCAAATGCAGGGCAAAATGAAGCCAGTCTGCTCACTTGTAGGTTAAGAGGCACTTCTAAAGGTAGCTGGGGGCCCCTTCATTCTTTGCGCCACCAGCCGCCTGTTAGGAGCTCCCAACGCCGCGGTGGCTTCGGGCTTGGCAGCTCCAGGAATTTGATTTCCTTTCAGCTCTGCAGTTGATGAGCTGGGTGACGTTGAGGATCTACCTGAGTAGATCCACCGAGCCTCAGTTTTCTCAGTGAAGAGGGATCCTGTGGCATCTCCCGTATGGGCTCCCGTCAGAGCGGGATGTGAACTTAGCGCCGGACCCAACACACGCAAACCACCAGCTGTGCTTTGCGCCTGGTGCGGTTATGGCTGGTGGGCGCTGGAGACCAGGTAGGCTGGTGTCAGATGCGAGGATGGATTTAAAACTGCTGTCTTCACAGCCAGATCACGGCTTCCTGGGCAGGCTAAGAACTGGGCGCCCTTCCGAGCAATTTTCTATTCGTACACGGGTGGCATTCAACAGCAAGATTTTGCTAGCTTTTGAAACAGAGAACTGAACGAATAGAGCATAAAAAATTGGAACTTTTCTGATGAGACTGGTTTCATTTGACTCCGTGAGTGACCCGTGGATCATTTAAGTCTGACGGCGACACCCGGGCTGTTCCCAGATGCTCCCCGCGGACCAGCAGGCTTGCACGCAGCATTTGTGAGCAGGGCAGTCCCACGCGGCTGTGTGAGCCCTTTCTGCACAGGGAGTGGGCAGATGTCACTTGCATAGCACTGGGGTTGTGCCAGCACGTGTCACAGCTGCCAGATGAGCAAGAGAGGGAATCCGAGGTCAGGGCCAGGTCGGGACATGCTGGCGTCCGAAGGTTGGCTCTGTGGAGGATGGGGGCCCGGCTGTGGAGCGGCCGTGGTGGTCTCTGTGTGTGGACAGGGGTGGCCCGAGACCAGCGAGGCTCCTATAAGGTTGAGGAGTGAGACCCCCGACCCGAGGAGGGCGGCTGGGTGGGCGTCCACAGCAGGGGAGGGGCCGGAGAGTCCCTGTGGGACGGATGCTGGTTGTCCTGGGACAACAGTAACCTCAGAAAGGGACTCTGGAAAGGCACCTGGGAGGCTGGTGGATGGGGAGGTAAGTGCCCTTCCACGTTCACTGTGAACTTGATGCGTTCCCTGACTGTGACAGCACAGGACCGCTCCCTGTCACCCTTAGTCGCAGAGCCCCGATTCTGGCTGAGCCGTCCCTAAATGAAGATGATGCTCCCGCCCTTCTCTGCGGCCACCTTGGCCTCACCCCGCGTGCTAGCTACTGAGGGCAAACAGACGTGTGCATGTGACTTCCCGAATAGCTCTTTGGAGGCACACGGTGTGATGTTCTCAATCCGTCACCTCTGCCCGCCCCTGGAAGGACACCGGGAGGGACAGAGTGACAAGAGGCATACTGCATGAAAGGAGCTGTGTTTCTGACGCTCAGAGGCCTTCTGCTCCAGGCGCCTTCATGTGAGGGACAAATATGCCCTTACTGGATAAAGTCACTCTTCTCCCAGGGGTTGCTGTTCAGTCTGCCCAGGGCCAAGCTTCCCTCCAACCCCCACACCCCAGAAGGGGTGCTTCCGTGAACGGAGAGGGGCCTGGAGAGGGCCCTGGAAATAGGAGGACTAGACTACCCTGAATATATAATTCTTACTGAATTTATTTCTTCTTTTCTTAAAGAGAGCTTTTTTAAAAATATTTACTTCTGAGAGAGAGAGAGAGAGAGAGCGAGCACAAACGGGGAAGGGGCAGACAGAGAGGGAGACACAGAATGGGAAGCAGGCTCCAGGCTCTGAGCTGTCAGCACAGAGCCCGACGTGGGTACTGAAACCACGAACTGCGAGATCGTGACCTGAGCTGAAGTCAGACACTCAACCAACTGAGCCACCCAGGCTCCCCTTATTGAATTTATTTCTACGTAAGACAAGTTTGGTTCAGTTGACCTGTTAAATTACTTAATTTTTGTGGACTCTGTTTCCTTATCTGTGGAGTGGGCACAATAATACCACTTGGAAGCTGGTTGTGAGAATTGCCTAGCGGAATGCCCAGCACACAGAATAGACTCGCAGACTCGATGCATGTGGGTCACAGAGCATCAGTGTTATAGGTACTCAGGTACATTCTGTAAGAACACTGAGTGAAGAACAAGGTACTTTGCTTTTTTTGCGAAGATCTGATTCTCATCCCTCTTTGGTTTGGTTTTCTCGAGGCTGCTCCTTCCGATCATGGACCGTGCATTCAAATGAGAATAAAAAGAATCCACGTTTTTTGATACGTGGGGCTAATCTCTGAATCCCTGGTATAAAGTGAATTCCCGAATATGTCCAATATGTCTTTATCTGAATTACTGTCATTTTCAGTGTTGGTTAGTAAATGATGGCAAGTCTGCCTTTAGTCTTCTGTAGAGTGGAGGGAAATATTTATATAGGTGTGGGTGTGTGCACGCACATACACGTGCGTGGCTATTACGGAGTGTGGAATAGCTGGTCAGTTCCCTCCAAGTAAAGGAGGAGTGAGTACAGGTTTCGAGGGGGTTGCTTCAGAGTCCACTCCTCCTGGGCGTTGTCGTGACACAGTTCAGCTCTGCCTTAGCCTGGACATTTTTAAAGATAACTATGTTTATAGGAAGATGGGCTTCTGTCCCCACTCCTTCATTTACACAGAATGACTTTTTCTTTAAACACTGGGACTTTTGTTATGCTAATCAGGCAGGGACCATTTCCAATTCAATTTCACCTGGGCCTGGTCAGCGGTTCCCTTTTGTGGCGTCTCTGGGGACCTTCCTTGTCTTTTAAGCTGTAATTTAGTTGGAGCTGCCGTCAATTTCCTGTGCTCATTACGTCTGCCGCGGTATCTCGGCCCTGTCATTGTGCTGATGTTCCAGACCGGAGGGGAGCGTGCCTCTCAGGCTGGCCTTCTGCCCGCCTCATGGCCCAGACCCGGGTCCCCTGGCCGCCCGCAGATGCCCTGTTCTCAGGTTGGTTCACATCAGATCTGGAGATGGGAGCTTGGCTCTGCAGAGACCTGTCAGGAGACGCCACTGCTCAGTGATTACTTAGTGGTTTCAACCAGGCGCACAGGCTGGGCCACGGCTCTCGCTCTGGCCCATCCTGGGAGAAATGAGCTTTTAAACCCACACTGTCAAAGTTGACACAGGAACACCAACCATTAAGAGTGTCTGATGATTGGGGTGCGTGGGGGGCTCAGTCGGTTAAGCGTCCGGCTTCGGCTCAGGTCACGATCTCACGGTTCGTGGGTTCCAGCCCCACGTCGGGCTCTGTGCTGACGGCTTGGAGCTTGGAGCCTGCTTTGGATCTTTCCCAGTTGTCATGGAAGTCAACGTCAGCCAGTTCCTGAATCGGGGCGCCCGGTGTGGGGAGGCTGGGCCTTGAGCAGTTTTCTGGTGGGAAAAATGAAAACACACACCTGCTGGCATGAAGCGGGGGCTTCGTAGCTGCCAAGCTCCCACACACAATCGAGGTGAGCCGAGAAGAGACCTGCCAGAACAGCCGGGCATCCCGCTTGTGGGAAAAACGGAACCTTTGGATCAGGCCTCAGAGGTTCATGTTGGCCTTATAACCGAGGGTGATTAGTTGCGGTGGACTTAAAAAAAAATCTAATTTCCTATAACAGGTGAAGGTGACATTAACAAAACCGAGGAGACAGACACATGTGCCTTGTGAGTCTCTAGAATATTCCCTTCATCTGCAGTGCTCAGTGTGCTTGGATCTTGGTGTTTTCTTGTGCTGTTCCTCCTGGACCCCTGCAGCAGGTTAAGCTGATCCTAATGTTGGCACCTGCCTCTCAGAAAAACAAATACAGCAAAGATTCCCTCTTCCTTTATCTGAATAATGGCTCAATTTATTAGTTGTGGATTAATCAATCTCCTTATTCCAAAAGAATTCTGAAGTAGTTGCATTATTAACCCAGGGGATAATTTCCTTCATTTACCATAAAGGTTTTGCAGAAAGTTTGAGGCCAGCCACGTTCACTTATCTCAGGAAGTTGCCTCGTTTTCTCGCCCAAGTGTCGGAGGGAACAGTGAGTGTTAGAGAAACACGTGTGGGCTCACACAGGGCCCTGCCCCCACAGGCTCGGCTTTCCTCCCTCCGCCTGAACCTTCTCACTGGCAGTGTTGCAGCCTAAGAAAGAAGGTTCTAGCACCCAGACTCCCTCAGCACTCCCTTTCAGTCTCGGTTTTACTTCATGAGATATCTCTGGCTGAAAAATTGCAATTAAACTTAGTCTTGTACTGACATACTCGAGCATATTGCTTTTTACTCCTTCCCTCCAAATACAGCTACTGTCTAGTACAAATGGAAAGTGAGGCAGGGAGGTAAATGGCCTTGGCCAAGGTCGCCCAGCAAGACCCCTGAATATCCTGACCCCTGCAGAACTCTGGGCCAGCTCTCCACAAGCCCCACCACGCCCGCAGGTGTGCTAGCAGGGGGAGGCAGTGGAGGCCCCAAAGAGCCAGAGGCCGGACATAATACTCTAATACCACTTTGTGATGTCTGCGTTAAGATGACACACTGCAGTGACAGGGCCTCACAGTGGGAATATCACAATGGAGTGGGAGATTGTCACTGAGGCCAGGGCTCCCTGGGAGTCCATTCAGAGAAGGGGGTTTTCATTTTGCAGGCTTCTTAAAAGTTTGTTTCTGAAAGACACCTTTACTGGGATTTTTTTCCCCCAGCTCAAACATGCGCTGCCCTGGAGTAAACAGTCCGTATGTAGGGTTGCTCATTTTATTACCTGCTTTGGAATATCACCTGCTGGCCCCCAACACTGGGTCTTTTCTGGAAGTCAGAGGGGAGCATTCATTTGTTTTCAAAATAAGAACGCGCAAGAATGGTCTTTGCTCTGACTATGGATGCCACCGCCTCTCGTGTCAGTATATGCAGGTGCAGGCTCTTAGATGGGCGATGGCCTCACGGATGGGCGATCCAGAGGACGGACACTTGGGCAGTGCGTGAGGGCCGCCAGGAAGGACCTGAAGGACCATTCTGGTGCCTTGCATGTCACCCAAAGAAATGCATTCCTTTGGATAAAGGTTCTTTGGCCCTTTGTAAAGATGCCCCCCAAAGTACCACCACTCAACATTCAAGGCCTCATTAGGGCAACCGGTCTGAGCGATAGGTGTCATTTGAAGCGTGTTGGAGGACTTCTAGAGGAAGCCATGACCTCGGACCACACCATGTAATTGTTGGCCCCTTGTAAGTTGGTCGGCAGGACTAGTTTGTGCCTGTCTGCACAGCCTTGCGGGGGTGACGGTGGCCCTGGTTTGCTCACCTGTGGTCCGGGTTCTCAGCAGTCAAAGGTCAGGGGGGGTGAAGCATCCCTCCTGTGACTCCTCCTCACCTCTGGTGCCCAGAACCCAGAGGCTTTCTTCAGAAAGGTTCTCTCCAGGCTTCCAGCTCTTACTCTGGTCCTTGCTCCATGTTGCTAAATACCCTGCTTACACTGCTCTTCCTTGAGTTTTCAGTTTGGGGTTTTACATATTGCCCTACTAAGGGTAAGGAAATTTAACCTCCTTCGCTTTCTCAGAAGCCTACTCTCTCTCCCCCCATTGTGCCCATATGGGAATACTCTAATAGTTGGTCACACGGATACCCAGCATTTCTTTTTTTTTTTTTTTTTTTTTTTTATTTATTTTTGGGACAGAGAGAGACAGAGCATGAGCGGGGGAGGGGCAGAGAGAGAGGGAGACACAGAATCGGAAGCAGGCTCCAGGCTCTGAGCCATCAGCCCAGAGCCTGACGTGGGGCTTGAACTCACGGACTGCGAGATCGTGACCCGGCTGAAGTCGGACGCTCAACCGACTGCGCCACCCAGGCGCCCCTGATACCCAGCATTTCTATGAACTTGCTGACCCACGTGCCATTCATGCTGTCACGGGATGCATGAAGATTGAGCTTTGTTCCTTGCACTTTTTGTTTATCCTGGAGTGGTTTTGTTCTCTTTCCATAATTTCCTACATACTTCCTGCAGATCTATCTGTAAATGCTTATAATTTAAATACAAAGCGTTAGACTGACGTTGCCCCATCTGGACGGACTGCCCTCTAGACCAGCCACCTGGCCGGTTTTCTGGACTCTTCTACCCTGACCCTCCTGCGATAGTTTAACCACTCTGCTGGCCAGATCCTGTTTCCTGGATGCCACGTTGAGCACGGACAGTTTTGTCTTCCTTTTGGTAGATCGCATCTTCCACTACCTTTCTGAAGAAAGTGTGTGTGGAAGGTGATGTCTTGTTTTCTGCATGCGGCCTTAGCTGGTGGTTGGCTGGGGATAGACATCTAGGTCACGTGTGATTGTCCCTCAGGTTTTAAAGATGTTACTCTCCCATCTTCGAGCTGCTGGTGCCGGGAGCCCCGAGGCCATTCTGGTTCTGGATTTTTGTCCTGAACTCCTTTCTGTCCCATCCCTAGAAGCTTTAAAAAGGATCTTCTTGGGTCGCCTGGGTGGTGCAGTCGGTTAAGTGTCTGACTTCAGCCAGGTCACGATCTCGCGGTCCGTGAGTTCGAGCCCCGCGTCGGGCTCTGGGCTGATGGCTCAGAGCCTGGAGCCTGTTTCCGATTCTGTGTCTCCCTCTCTCTCTGCCCCTCCCCCGTTCATGCTCTGTCTCTCTCTGTCCCAAAAATAAATAAAAAACGTTGAAAAAAAAATTAAAAAAAAATAAATAAAAAGGATCTTCTTTTGGGGCTCCTGGGTGGCTCAGTCCGTTAAGCATCTGACTCTCGGTTTCAGTTCAAGTCATGATTTCACAGTTCTTGAGTTCAAGCCCCACGTTGGGCTCTGCATTGACAGTGTGGAGCCTGCTTGGGATTCTCTTTCCCTCTCTCTCTGTCCCTCCCCTGCTCATTCTGTCTGCCTCTCTCTCTCTCTCTCTCTGAAAATAAATAAATAAACTTAAAAACAGTATGTAAAAAGGATCTTCTTTTGATCCCAATATACTGAAGCTTCAAGAGCATGGTCTTTGATATTTATTGTAGGAATCTGTGGATGGTTGTCTGTCATTCAACGGATGGGTCACTGAAGTCTGGATACTCACATTCTTCCATCTGGGAAGTTTTCTCCTAATTCTTTCATAATTTCTTCCTCTACGTTTTCCTTCTTTGCTTTACCTGGAGTTATACTACTCAAATATTCTGTCTTTTGTGTGGACCACTTAATTTTTCTTATTTTGGCTCTCTTTTTCATTTTGTTGATTTTTCATATTGTTTATTTCTGAACAATTTCATCATCTTTCTCTCCTAAATTTTTCATTTTAATCCTACTTTTAATTCTTAAGGTCTCTTATTTTTTCCTTGAGTATGACTTGGATGTCTTGGTTACTAAGATGCAACATCTTCTCCTCAACATTATTAGTGGTTAGCTTTTTAAGAATTTTCTACGATGTTTATTTATTCTTGGGGGGGGAGAGGGGCAGAGAGAGAGAGAGGGAGACACAGAATCTGAAGCAGGCTCCAGGCTCTGAGCCCAACATGGGGCTTGAACTCACAGACCGCGAGATCATGACCTGAGCCGAAGTTGGTTGCTTAACCGACTAAGCCACCCAGGCGCTCTGCTTAGCTTTTTAAAAGAAAAAGCTCTTCTGACCCCTGCCCGAGTTCCTCCTGTCGATCTGTTCACTTGTTCATTTTCGTCTCCGCCTTTCTCGTTCATTCCTCTTGCACATCTGGTGGCCGTGGCTGCAGGCACATTGGAAGGCGCGATGGTAAACAGCAGTGCAGAATCAGCTGCGCGTGCCTCCTGAGAGCCAACTGTTGAATGTTCGGAAACTTTGTGAGCTCATTGTTCTGTGCGACCATGATTAAAACTTAAATTGCACAAACTTGCAATTAAGTAAATTATGTGGAAAAATGGGAAATAAATCCTTAACACATCACCCTAATTACATTGGCTGTATTTTACTGTTGTCCATATGGTGAAGTTCTTCATGGCCACAAGACAGTAGGCATCCCGTGCGATGGCACGCCGCCACACTTGTCTTCCCAGCTCCCAGAGGCGGGTGCGTCATGATGGCAGCTTGAAGTCAGCCGTGGTGGGAGCATTTACGCCACGGAAGTTGTCCAGCACTAGAGCAGGGCTCTCTGACCATGCAGCCCCACCAGGGAGTCTGTTGTGGTGCGTCCCCCCAGCGCACCAGGTGGTCACCTGTTCATGCCCCCTGGTGCTTGCCTGTCCAGAAGATAGCCCCTTGGGGTTCCTTTCCAAACGTGAGCAAGGACTTGCACTGATCAGTGCAGTGACCTCCCCTGTGGCCCAAGTCTCCAGGGCTCGCGGAAATGGCCCCGTGAACAAACGTCCCTCTCCAGCCGGGAGAAATTCTCTCTCACCTTCATCAAAACTCAATTTCCTTCCAATGTTAGGTCTAAACAAAGGCCAGAACTTCAGCTAATAGTCCTTCTGAAGTTCACAGAACCATTGTCTGAAAATGTTCACATTGTGGTTCGGAAATGACTACTTTCCAAAGAACAAGACCATTCTGATGTCGCTTTTACTTCTCAGTAGGAATGTTGGGTTTCAGTTCTTTTGTACGTTCAAGAAACTATAGTTTTTGTAGGGCATGCGTTTTTTATTCTGTTTGAAAATATTTATAACAGTAATTAGCACCATACTCTGCAAAAAAAGTGTTTAATATTTGTTGTAAAGGGAACTATAGCTGTGTGTGCCCACTGCAGTGTGGTATTTTAAAACATTCAAAATGGAGAGTCCTATAGTTAAGACACAAGACATCTTTGAATTACAGTTCAATTTTCTTAAAAAGTTAAAATAAAAATCAAATCATATACATATATCATTTGTGACAAAACTAATATTTTCTGAGCTCAATGTTTTTGTCTAAAGATTATGACGTTTTGAATAGGAAAAAATATAAACAGCTAGAATAAGACAATCATGAAGAAATGAGATAATAGTCTTCAGATGAAACAATTAAATATGAATTATGACATAATTACAGACCCCCCGATGGGTAAAGAAGAAAGCTCCTGATGATATAATCGTGTTTTTCTGTAATGTCTATTGCTGTTTAGGCTAAAAAGATATTTGTTCCATCGCATTCTCTTCTATTTTGTTGTTTGAACCTTTCTCAAATGTTCCTTTAGGCTAGGGGATTTGTTGCTTCAATTGGGTTAAAAGTAGTGATCCTAAAAAAAAGTTTAATCAGAGTCCCGATGGATCTGCATAGCAGAGCGCTCCCCCGCTTGGCAGACAGGGACACACAGAATTCCTCCTGTCGGGCTGCATTTCGGCATCATTTCAAAGCATGAACGGCACAGACTTCAAAGTCACCAGTGCCTTTTCCTGAGCAGACTGGTGTACAATTTATTTAAAAGTTGAAAAATCAAACAGGCTGTATCTACTTGTACAGGACCGATAGAATCATTCTGATCTGAGGCTTTCAATTTTGTTTTCATCTTATATAGTTTCATTCAGTAGTAAATGTCCTCATCCAGCCAGAATCGCTGCCTGAAGAGAAAGCTTGGTTTCTGGAGTTAGGTGGCTGGACGCTGAGGGAAGAAATTGTTATGTGTGCATATGGGCATAAACGCGGACGTATTCCTGTGCACTTTCGCCTTCATACGCACACACGTGCGTATCTGTGTCCTCACGGCAGTGGTTCATATGCACATATTTTCATAGACAAATGCAAACAACATGTTGATGTACATATGCATATACGCACATATTCATATACGTACGTACCATATTTATCCATAAAAGCAGCAATATCCAGATCCAGATCCACATTCATAAACACACTGACATTTCCGTGCACAGTGATGGATTAGCCGGTGTGTCTGATGGCTTGTACCATGACACTCAGGTTACAGTGTGTCTGGAGAAATCAAATGCCACTGTAGCAGCTATCCAGATTTGTATTTTACTCACTGTTTTTTAAAAAAAATTTTTTTTTCAACGTTTATTTATTTTTGGCACAGAGAGAGACAGAGCATGAACGGGGGAGGGGCAGAGAGAGAGGGAGACACAGAATCGGAAACAGGCTCCAGGCTCTGAGCCATCAGCCCAGAGCCTGACGCGGGGCTCGAACTCATGGACCGCGAGATCGTGACCTGGCTGAAGTCGGACGCTTAACCGACTGCGCCACCCAGGCACCCCTACTCACTGTTAAATTTGGGTTAGATGATAAGCATGGATTTTTGGCCCACGCTGGCACCTGTACCCAATCTGACTTGCCAACAGCTCTGTTAGTACATCTGTCTACAACTGTGTTCTTCTCTCCATTGACTTCAAAAGGTTAAGGGTAAAAATGTCTGGGGTGGTTCATTCTGGATTTCTCACTTGTAAATTTGCATCATCCTTTTTAAAATAAAACTAATTTTTTTATATGTAATGTAATTCATGGTGGTTATAAAAAAGGTGGAAAATACAGCCAAGTAAGGGTTGGCAGGAGCTGTTCAGCTACAGTGATGGGTAACGGGGCTGCAGTCCTCAACTACAATAACAGCGTTATTTCTCCTTCCGACTGTTATTTTAGGGTGCTGAAATCCTGATGTAATTCAGTTTTGTATGCTGGTTTTATTCTAGTCGCGCTACAATATAAGCATCTCCCCATGTCATTACAGTTCTTTGTCAGTGGTTTTCAGAGGCTGTAAAACGTACCAGCATACATAGCCACGTCTGGGTCACTCCTCCCGGGCTCTGTCATTGAGCACACACTTGCTCTCCATGGTTTGCGGTGTTAGAACTGTCTCGCAGTGAACGTCTCTGAGTTAAGGATTCTTTTCTTTCTTTTTTTTTTTTTTTGTTAAACTTATTTATTTATTTTTAGAGAGAGAGAGACAGAGAGAGAGAGAGAGAGAGAGAACATGCTAGCAGGGAGGGGCAGAGAGAAAGGGAGACACAGAATCTGAAGCAGGCTCTAGGCTCCGAGCTGTCAGCACAGAGCCCGACGCGGGTGCTCGATCTCACAAACCACAAGATCATGACCTGAACTGAAGTCGGATGTTTAACCACCTGAGCCACCCAGGGTCCCCAAGGATTATTTTCTAAGAATAGATATTCAGAAGTGAAATTTCTGTGGCAAGATATGAACACATTTAAGCCTCCTGATGTGTTGCCCAGTCGCTTTCTCCTGGTCAGCATTTGCCCCTCCATGGGCAGGGTGAGAGCCTACATCCTACATCCCTTTAAGCTTGCTAGTGTTTCTGACCGCCTCAACCCTAGTGTTGACATTCACAGAACAGCCATTCCTCAACACCATTTTGTTCACGGGTGGTGTGGGAGGCTCTTTCCTGGTTTTCGTATAATGATACCACTTGGAACCCTCCAGAGGTCTAGCTAAGACTCTTCCCAGCCCCCACCCAGCCACGTTCTCTGCCCTGGGCAAACCGAGCTCCCTCTGGGTTCTCTGTCATTGTCCTCTCTGGTTCTTAGCTCATGCTCTACTAAATTTGTTCCATTTTGGATCTTTTCATCATTCACCCTTTTTTCTATTCCATGATGACCGAGATGTGAAACTCAAGGCCCTCTTTGGCTTCCTAAAAGCAAGCAAACAAGAGCCCGGTCCGTTCTTAGGAAGAGAAGAGCAGCCAGAAGGTCTGGCGTGGCTGAGGGTGGTCAGGGGCTGCCCTGAGGCGAGGCAGAGCCCCCACGAGCATTAGGCAGGGCTCAGGTTAGACACCTGGGCCCCAGCAGGCCTCCTCGCCTGGTCCTACCCTCTGTCCTGCCCCTCTCCCGTAGCCTCAGGGGCCCTCATGGACCCCCAATCCTTCTCATTCCTCTGCACGGTCATGCACCCCTCCTTCCGCCTCCCCCGAATGGTCACAAGGTCAGGCCTTTATGTCAGAGGGTCAAGGTGCTTTGTGGGACAAGGGTTCTTCTCCTGGGCCAGCTCGTCCACTCGAGAAGGGAGTGGCAAGGGTGGTGGTAGTACACGCCTCGTTACGGTGAAATCTGAGGAGTCCGTGCTCCCCAACCTTACGGTAATGGTTTTCGGACAGTTATACAGAGGGGGCAGTATCTGGTACGGCCACTAACTGCTTCTCTTCTGTTCCCTCTTCCATTCCTCTGTTCAAAGTATGTATGTATGTATGTATGTATGTATGTATGTATTTATTTATTTATTTATTTATTTTTCAGGTATAATTAACATACAGCGTTCTGTTAGTTTCCGGCGTGCAATATAATGATTCGACATCTCCGTTCTCATCATGCTCTCAATCCCCTTTTTCTGTCTCCTGCTCTGTTCCCCACCCACCTCCCCTCTGGCGACCACCAGTTTGAGTCTGGTGTTTTTGATCTCTCTTTTTTGCTTTGTTAAATTTTAAATTCCACGTTCGAGTGAAATCGGATGGTATCTGATGTTCTCTGACTTCCTTCATTTAGTACCGTACTGTCTGGCTCCATCCATGTTGCTGTAGATGGCAAGGTCTTATCCTTTCTATGGCTGAGTCATACTCCATGGTGTACGCACACCACGTCATCTTGATCCTTCTATCCACGGACACGTGGGCTGCCTCCACATCTCAGCTATTGTGAACCACACGGCAGTAGACACAGGGCTGCGTGTGTCTTCTCAAATTAGTGTTTTTGTTTTCTTTGGGTAAATACCCAGCAGTGGAATTGCTGGGTCACATGGTATCTCCATTTTTAATTTTTAAACATTTTTTAAAATATTTATTTTTGAGAGAGAGAGAGAGAGAGAGAGAGAGAGACAGAGTGTGAGCGGGGGAGGGGCAGAGAGAGAGGGAGACACGGAATCCTAAGCAGCTCCAAGATGGCGGCACAGAGCCCAACACGGGGCTCAAGCACATGAACCGTGAGATCGTGACCTGAGCCGAAGCCGGACGCTTAAACGACGGAGCCACCCAGACGTCCCTCCCATTTTAATTTTCTAAGGAATCTCCATACTGTTTTCCATGGTGGTTGCACCACTTTGTGTCCTTGAAGAATTTAAATCTGCCCTCAGGCAAACACCCACTTCCTGGGCAGTGAAATGTCTGCTTTTGACTTCCTTGTTTCAGAAGGACGCGTGCACAGGCCGGTGAGTCCAGAGGGCCAGTGGAGCCCATGGGACGTGCCCCAGCCCCCCTGCCCCCAGTGTGGGAGTGGCGGTGACACGTGCAGACCCAAGACCTGGGAAAGAGGGAGGCGTCGCCAACAGTAAGCAGCGAGCAGACCGTGTCCTGTGAGCTGGGAGTCAGCTTGTCCTCGCTCGGTGCCCTGAGCCGGTGCCTCCCACCCCGGGTCCCCGGGCCAGCGAGCAGCACGTGCCTCTTGGCGGACCTGCTGGCGGCGCGGTGTCCCCTGGGAGCAGGCCAGGAGTCTGACTGGCAACCGGGGCTCTGGGCGCTGCTGCGGCCCCTGCAGTCTGAGCACACGGGGCTCAGGGTGAGCGGCCCCACCTTGCCAGAAAGATGGGGCTTCGGGCCCTGCGGGGAGGCCGTGTCCCATCCCGGCTTCGACGTGGGGGCAGGTGGGCTGCCGTGCTCCTGTGGTTTCTGTGACGCGAGACAAGATGTTCGGCGGGGTTAGCATGAGGACAGTGCACCGCACGAGGCTGTCATCGCAGTGGTTCTGATGACAGAGCGGGCACCTTTTCGTGTAATTACAGAACGTGCCTATTCATTATTTTCACTTAGCTAGGTCCATGCTGCACGTGGATGTAGGACATAATATGTGAACGTGGTGTGTGTGCGACGCATACGCGTGTGTCCACCCATATTCAATACCCAGGCGGATAATGCCGTATAATAGTGTGGTACACCGGAGTTTTAATCAAGGCGTCCCTTTGTGAGGGAGCAAAACTAATTGTGTTGTTGTGTGTTGGAGGTCAGAGTTGTTACAATAAAACATCCATCTTGGAGATTTTTAGAGGAACCTGTTTAAAAGGTTAAAGTGGGTAATTATCATACCCTAATTTACAGCTACTTGGCAATAAGAGTTGCTTTTCAATGAACCATTTATTCATGATCCACTGCTCCACACTGCGGGATTCTTCTTGACTAGGTTAGGAGATGTAATTAATAAATGATAGGATTATTTATGGTTCACGGTGCCAGATTGGGAAATACAATGATATACAGAGTGAGCTGAATGATTCTCACAAGCAGCCTAGCAGACTTTAATCCATGGATTGAATTGTCATATCACTTGATATAGTGAAGTGAATTCTGGATGGAATTCGTAGGACGTCTCTGCGTGACGGCCTGGAGCTTCTCGTGGGCTGGTGGAAGGCGGCCGTGCCCTGAGGCGCTTCCTGTCCATCGTGGTCTGGATGCAATTCGAGGGGAGGGGTACAGGTATGTTCGTAGGATTGCCCGTAGTAGGAATCCTCTCTAAATCATGGTTGCAAACATAAATTAGGACTCAGATTTAGAGTCATAAGAAGACAAGAAATCTGAGGTACTCAACAAGCGTGCCTTCATATTATCAAGTCAAAACACGGTCAGCCTGAGCTCCTAGATTTTTCCAAAGGTGAGTTTTTTGGCATAAAGACAATGTTTGTAATGTGGTTTGTTTTCCAAGCCCCTCAGGACTCTGGCACTTAGTAAGCACCACGTGTCATTGAAAATTGCGACTTGCTTTGACTGGTGTGAGACCTCAGAGCTCAGGCCTGTCCCCTCCACGGATGGTCTGCAGGGATAGCATGCAAAGCCGTGGGGTCCACACGTGCCCACTTGGCCAAGATCGGCTTTGGCACCTGCCCCCCCAGATGACAGTCACCGCCACAGTGAGTGCAGCTGCAGAACTACCATACCGCTGCCTCCTGGGGTCCGTGAAAGGTGCCAGGAGCTGTGCTGTGTGCGTTACGATTTCAGAGTCCACCTTGCCACGTCCTGGGGGTGACTGATGCCATTCCAGCCACGGGTGAGAGACCAGGGCTCAAAAATTGAGTGATACGTCTGGGGTGGCTCAGCTTGTGTGGGCAGGATAAGTCAGTGCTCAGGATCCCAGAGCGACAGCCCCATCCAAGAATCCCATAAAGTGTGTCTTTTGTGAGCTGTGAAGCACTTCTTCATGAGGTTTTTCTTTCCTTAAAAATTTTTTTTTAAGTTTATTTATTTATTTTGAGAGAGAGAGAGAAGAGAGCGCGCGTGAGTGGGGTAGGAGCAGAGAGAGTGGGGAGAGAGGGAATCCCAAGCAGGCTCTGCAGTGTCATCACAGAGCCTGATGCAGGGCTAGAACTCACGAACTGTGAGATCATGGCCTGAGCTGAAATCAAGAGTTGCAGGCTCAACCCACTGAACCACTCCAGGCGCCCCCTCGTGCACTTTTTCAAAGTAACCTGCCTGCTGCCTGGGGAACTTGGCCATAGATACATTTGTATTTACATTTATAATCAGTAGTAATAGGGAGAAGCGTCCCTGAGAGGTGGGAGGGACACAGGACCGGTGGCTCCCCTCATCTGTGGTCCATGGAAGGTGCCCAGAGCCTCAGTCTAGAAAGAGCTTCACCCAGGTCACTGGTTCACCCGTCTGATTATAAATATTTTGGAAGTTCCCTTTTCTACCTGCGTTGGGTTGAATAGTGCCTCTCACCATGACCACTCCGACCCTCAGAATGTGACCTTGCTTGGAACAGGGACTTTGCACATGTGATTAGTAGGGTGCAGGAGTAGGGCTCTGGAGTAGGGCAGGCCCCGATCCAATGACAGGTGTCCTGTAAATAGAGGGAGATTTGTGTGAACGTTCCACTGAGCACTTGAAAGTCGTGCAAGGGTAAGGGCAGATCATCCTTGAGTGTGGCTCTGAGGACATTCGGGGACAGGTAGCACCCTCCGTCTAGTGCCAGAGCTGAGTGCCAGAGCATGCCCAGCTATCATGGCAGTCAAAACCAGGGTGTGCACCAGCTTCAGT
The DNA here is from genome assembly GCF_018350175.1 of Felis catus. Lineage (NCBI taxonomy): Eukaryota > Metazoa > Chordata > Mammalia > Carnivora > Felidae > Felis > Felis catus. Next base: position 80,932,474 of record NC_058368.1, read on the forward strand.
GGGAACCACAGACCCCAGGGAGCTGCTGTGAGGTCCTGTGGGATCCGAAATCTCGAAGTCTCCGTGGGCAGAATATGTAAGGCTGGACACAGGATTTTCTTTCATCGTGCCTTCAATTTCAGAGTCTTCCGGGTTGGGCCGCGTGTCAGATGGGGCTCCGGGTGCTCTTAGCACCTCAGAGGCAGGGCCAGGCCAGGCCAGGCCAGGGTAGGGGCCGTCTGAGTCCTTCCATGGGGCTCTAAGATGCAGTCCCAGAACCTGGTGGGCATTGGCACATGTAGGGTCAGCTGTTGCCTGCGTTTTAAAGTGCTACTTCAAAGTCCTGTTTTGAGAGGAGTTGTAGACATACACACATTGGTTCTCCGGCTGGGGTTTGATAGGTGGCTGAGGAGTGGCCTCGTTTAACTGGGGAGGCAGCTTCTCAGTGGTAACAACTGCCAGATGCAGGGTCCCCCTTACGTAATAGGCATTTGTGGGGTTTCCTGATCTTTACCATAAGCTGGCAAGGAAGGTATGACTCTCACCTTCTGTTCTAGTTGAGGCTGAGACACAGAAGTTAACTATTCACCCATTCCAGGTTAAAAATGCCCGTGCGAGACAGTACCTGTGCCCGACTACAGTGCTGTGTGGATGTGGAACTTCCTGGCTCCTTTCGAGACTTAACAGACATACATAGAGCTCGGACAGAGTTAATGCTTTCATGTCAGAAAAGGTTGTGCTTCATTTCCAGTTGCTCGCGTATCAGTTACGCATTTTGCGTATGGACACCTGTTTCCATTCTTCCCGGCTTGTCCGTTTTTCCTGTGTATCTGTCACCAGCTTTAGTCAAATAGGAGTGGCAGCTGTAGCAGTAAACTTAGAGTAGTTAATGGCATTATTTTTTAAGTCCTGGTAAAAATGGGGGCCAGCGAGGAAGAAATTCCATTTGGTAGAAATGGAGCATGGGGACTTGACTTAGCCGCCCCCCGCCACCGCCCCGTTCTTAGAGATGTGGTCGTTTAGGTGCCGTAAGTACTCTTCATGGAATGAAATAACCCGGAGCTTTTTGACAGGCAGAGCAGCATTTGTTCGGCCCAAAGTCCAGCTCTGTGGCTTTTGAGCTTTGCTTAGTGTTTTGAATAACGAAACAGAAGGGCCTTTGTTTGGCAGCTTGAGGGTAGAGCGAGGCTGTAGGAGGCGGGACGGGAGGCGGGCTGTACAGCCTGAATCCGAAGGCAGCAGTGAAGCAGGGCGGGGCAGACGTTCCTGAAGTTGAACGGAGTCTTCTGAGTTTAAGGGAGAAAGAAACGGACGCGCACAATGAAGTTTTCCTGGAAGTATCTCCCTCCGTGGAATGGAATTTCTGCATGTGATTCCAAATTTAGTTCCCTTCTGCACCACTCTCCGCTGGGAGTTGTTGCCGTGTGTGAGTGAGCTCGGAAAACAGTTTGGAAGGGTGATTCGTATTTCGTTTCTGGTTTGTCCAAGTCTGATCACCCCCAAATGAACTTCAGTGCAGGGGCTGGGGCCTCAGTTTCCTCTGACGGTGGCCATGACTTTGGAGCCTGTGTTTTGATTTGGAAGCTTGTTTTTGGGTAGGAGATTCAATTCTGTCAATTAAGGTAGAACACCTGCTTTTTCTCTGATTTTTCAGTAGATTTACATTTTGAAAAGCAAAGCAGGTGCTTGAATTTTGTAGCGTTATAATGAAATGGAAAATTGTCAATGTCACCCAAGTGATTGAAAAATTTCCAAAATGAAGTTGAATTCATGAAATGTTACAAGGCCATGAGACCCAATTTCAACATGGCTTCCAAGGGCAGAATCAGCCAGAGACCTTGTTAGAAGAATCTGGAGAGACTGATTCTTTATGTACTAACACCCTAGGGCTTTATGGATTCCCGGAGTTGTTTTTTTTTTTTTTTTTTTTTTTTAAAGGAGGGTCGGGATGCAATTTCATGTAGCATGTTTAATACAGCATTTGTGAATAGCAAATTGTCAGGAACTCTTAGGAGCGCTATTATATCTGTGATTCTGGAGCCAGGAATAGAGAAATTACAGCAATTACAGTCCCATCTCATTGATTAACGCGATTGCAAAATAGTCACGAAAATATTGGCATTGCTGCTCTAGTCTGTTTTACCTAATAACGTTCATGCCAATCAAACCAGATTTGTCAAAGGAAAGCATTAAAACAACAGTGGCAACACCCTCACCATCTCATCCCATGTAACTTAACGTATATGAGGGGAAGGCTGGGAAGTCTCTCCCGAACCGGTCTCTTCCCAATGCTGGCGTTTAGTTTGCAATCGCTGTTTCTTGACACAATCACAAAGACAGTTATAACTTTATTATTATCTTTTAAATATTTATTTATTCTGGGGAGAGCTCACACAGGGGAGGGGCAGAGAGAAGGGGACAGAGGATCTGAAGCAGGCTGTGTGCTGACAGGCTGACTGTAGCCAGCCTGATATGGGGCTCTAACCCACGAACTGCAGTATCCTGACCGGAACTCATGAAACGCGATATCATGACCTGAACCGAAGTCAGACGTTCAACCGACTGAGCCACCCAGGTGTCTCTAAGATAGTTAACTTTAAAATGTTACATGTTTTGGGACGCCTGGGTAGCTCAGTCGGTTGAGCTTCCGACTTCGGCTCAGGTCATGATCTCGCAGTTGGTGAGTTCGAGCCCTGCATCGGTCTCTGTGCCGACAGCTCAGAGCCTGGAGCCTGCTTTGGATTCTGTGTCTCCCTCTCTCTCTGCCCCTCCCCCACGTGTGCTCTGTCTCTCAAAAAATAATAAATAAGAACGTTAAAGTGCTACGTGTTTTGATATGTAAAGAAGTTACTGAACTGGATAGTCCTGTTACTACACATGTCATACAAAGAATTTTTGAAAAGATAGAACCTGAAAGCCGGGTAATGGCTTCCCTGGAAAAAGTTGTTGTTCAGGAATTCTGTTTCTGTTTATGCATCTTTCCACCAAAAGTGAGAGGCTGTACTTGGATGAAGTCCCTGAGCATGTGCAGGTTGTTGGCATTTCCGGGCTTTCTCTTTCGTTCTCCCCAGTGTCTCGTCTCGCAAGAGAATTTGCTCCTCGTCATCTCACGCAGAAACGCTGCCCCCATATCACGTGTTACACCTTGTCCTACATCTTGTCCCTTATGTGGTTCTGTAACTTGTCCATGTTTTTATGCATGGACACCTTCGGTCTAAGCAAAAACTGTACAAATAAAATTCAGGGGCACCTGGGGGCTCAGTCGGTTGAGTGTCCGCCTCTTGATCTCGGCTCAGGTCATGGTTCTGGGGTCCTGGGATCGAGTGTTAGGTTCTGTGCTGATGGCGTGGCGCCTGCTTGGGATCCTCTCCCTCCCTCTCTCCCTGCCCCTCCCTCTCTCTCAAAAAATAATAAATAAGCTTCAAAAAAGATCTCTCTAAATAAATAAGTAAACTAAAAAAATTCAGAGCATTTTGCAAAGCTTCCTCATTTACCTTGCTTTTCTGCTCTTGGCCTCTGCTCCTATGTTAACGTAAGTACGACTTTATATTGAGCCAAGAGTGATGGGGTTTGGGGAAGATACTGAGGCCCTTTTCTTCCTGACCTCCAGATGACAGTTGTAGGGCACCGTTAGCTCTCTGAAAAGATTCCTCCTTAAGTTGCACGTGCCTCGATATGCTCGGTTGGGAAGCAGGAAGAATGAGAGAGAGTTGTTGAAAACACTGTGCGATGCAGACCCACACCAAGCTCATTAAAACCCCCATACTTAGTTTGTTGTTGATTGAAAGCTAAGACAAGGACATTTGTGAATGAGAATTAAGCCAGCCTCAAGCAGTACATTTATAAACTGCCAGCACCCCCAAACAGGATTGGATGTAAATAAAATCAGCAGCCTTTATTTCTTGCCCAGAGAAGTGACAGCACAAGGTACCCATCTACAAAGCCACGATAAGGTATATTCGAGCTCTGGCACTTGGGAGGCTAGCAGACATGTGGAATGTAAATGACAGGCTCCTTCTGTCCTTCAGCCCACCCATCGCTCCTTTCCAGCCTTGTCAGGTGCTCCCTGCCAGCCAGCAGAGAGCCCACCTCGAGCACAGTGGCTTCCTCCCTAAACCGCTGAACTCCTATCACCCATCGCTTGTTGGATGAAGCCTTCCTGGATTTCTGCAAGGGCAAGTGACTTGTCGTCTCCTCTTTGCTCCTAAGGTACTATAGTCATATTTCTGTTACAGTGTTTACCCTCCTGAATTCACCCACTTACACGCTGCCCACCCGGCAAGCAGCTTGAACGGGGTGTCTGCCCTGCTCCCCCTTTGTGCCAGCACCCAGTGTCCTATAAATATTTGTTCAGTACATGGATGTGGGAATGAACGGATCAACTCAGCAAATTCAAGCTGTGGTTCCCTCTCCCAGCCCTTGGGCCTCAGAGGTCATGCAGGGTGCCTACACAGAGCTCAAAATCCAGCTCTTCCTTACTGCAAGGATTAAATGAGGCAATGCCCACTATCACACTGCCCGGGATACTAAGTGCTCAGTAAACGCTAGCTGTTGTTCGCGGTGGACTCAATATTATTACGGGGTTTGAGAAAATGCAGTAAAGAGGCCTAGGCTCTGCTATGTAACAGTAACATCAGCTAACGCTTACCTAGTGTTTACTGTATGCAAGACACTCGTGGAAGCCCTTCACACCGACCAGCTCACCGATGTCCTGGTGGCCCTGTGAGGGAGGTACTCTGAGGCTTCTGGTACAGAACAGCGCACTGAGACGCAGAGAGACTGAGTAACTTGTTAAGATCGTGCAGCTAAAAAGAGGCAGATCTGGGATTCAAACCAAGGCAGCATGGATCTAGCATCCATAATACAGAAATTATTTATTACGTGCCTACTGTGTACGAGGTGTTCTAGGTTGTACATGTCACTGCTGGAAGTGCTGGAAATACACGGTTTCATCAGAATTTAAGGGAGAGAGATTCAGTCAAGCAAGCTGAGCTGTTCTGAAGATTTTGTTGGATTATAATCATTTATTTTCAGATTGAGTCTGGTCAGAGACTGAAATAATACAGGTTAGTCGTCCTCCAATGTTTTAGTCTAAGGATCCCTTTACACTCCTAAAATTTATTTAGGACCCCAAGGAGCTTTTGTTTCTGTGGGTTATATCATTAATATCCCTGGATATTAACCACATTAGACATGAAAACAAAAACATTTGAAATACTGATTTATTTAAAAATTATAATGATAAACTCATTTTATGGTAATATAATGAACTTTTTTTTTTCCTGAAAAATAACTGTTTCCTCAAACAAAAATCATTAGTGACAAGAGTGGCATTTTTTACATTTTTGCAAATTTCTTTGATGTCTGTCTTAAGAAAGACGCCTGGATTTTCATCCTCTTCTGCATCGGCCTGTTGCTGTGTGTTGTTGTGGCTGAAGAAGGTGAAGGCCACCAGGCCTCGTGCAGATGTGCAGCTGAGACGGGAGGAGGGTTTGGACAGCCTTGCAGATGGCGTGGGCACGCCTTTCTGGCACAGCACAGCCCTCGGCACGGGGCCGTGCCTTCTGGGTTGGTGGCCACACGGGATAGGAAGCTGGATGAGCAAACCTCTCCTGCTCTGTTAGGCTGAAATCATCACTCTTTGAATCAGATGCGATTGTGTAATATCACGTGCTGGTCATCTGGAGAACACGATTCCCTCAGTTACGTAGATCTTCCAAATGTGCCACATCAGAAGGTCACCTTCATTAATATCCTTGCTCTGTCCTCAGAGACTTAAGTACCAAGATGTCAAGTCACCGAGGCTGAAACGAAGCTCACGAACTTTGAAGTTGACTTTGAAATCTCACTTTATCCTTGGTGACAAAGACTAGCAATTGTTTTCCTTGAAGTAACAGAGTCTCCTCTTTGTGCGGTTTTCAGACAATGCTCGCCAAGCACCCAGCCTGAAGAGTGCTGGTCTGGGAGGTAGAGGACACTGGTGTCCCACAGAGGAGTGGCTGGTGCGCTCCTAGCTCCGCAGCCACACCTGTCCCATCTCACCCTGTGGGGCATGGGCAGAAAGGCCTGGGGCCCAGGGCCATGCTTTCAGAAAAGGACTACTTTTTTCCACATCATCAGGGACCTTCCTGTGTGACACTAGCTTTCTCTCTGTCTCTTTATCTCTGAGCCCAGGGTGGTGAACAGTCCGGGGATGCCCAGTGGAGTCTGGTGGCAGGCCAAGGCACCAGAAGTTTGTCCACATCCGGTTAAGGGATGCTCCCCTCTTTCAGGTGTGGGCTGAATTCTGTCTCCCAGGATGATGTATCCAAGCCCTGACCTCCAGAACTGCAGGATGTGACCTTATTTGGGAACAAGGTCACTGCAGATGTCATCGGTTAAGTTGAGGTCATACAGGGGTCGGGTGGCCCTAATCCAGGGATGGTGTCCTTATAAAAGGGGAGGTGTGGACACAGCAGAGACCATGGGGAACGCCGAGGGGACTCTGGGTGTGTGCGGGACCCCCATCCCCAGCACTGTGAGAGGGAGCATGGCCCTGCCCACACCCCGATCCCAGGCCGCTCCCCAACCCCAGACCCGCACCCCGATCTCAGGCCCCGCCCTGATCCCGGGCCCCACCCACACCCCAATCCCAGACTGGGAGAGAACAGGGTCTGCAGTGCAGCCGGCCTGGGGTGGAGCTCTGTTATGGCCCCAGGACACAGGCACCCCCAGTCCGCAGAGAAACATTCTCCGCCACCAACATATTTAGTCATGTGGTAGGAAATGCCGCACGGTCCTGCAAACACAGCCAGCAAATCTAGACTTTCTTTTGCTTATGCATTTCATTTCTTTCACTTGCTGACATAAATGGTGCTGAACTCAGAATGCCTCTTGGCATAAAAGTGCTCACTGTCTTCACCAGTGACTCACGGCTTTTTCATCTTTGCTTCCTGTTTATTATTATTTCAGAGATTTTGCTTAAGCCTTTTTAAAAATATAGAGTTTATCTAGCTCTGTATGTTGCCCTAGAGAATAAACCTCCCTGATTCCGGAGGTGATTGTGGGCGGAAAACAAATTCTTTTACACTTTCAGGCTGTTTATGGTCCCTGTTACCGCCTTCGGTGCCTTCTGGTTCCTGACCACATGAGACTGTGTCTCTGTGTTCGTCCAGAAACAGAGAGGGCTGGGCTGCAGAGGAGGGCCAGGGGCCTGTGCTCCCGACGCCCTCCACGAGGGGAGGGCGCTGGGCCCCTGGCAGGGGCTCTGAAAGCGGCACGCGTCCTGAACCCAGAGACAGAATCACGCCATACTGAGTCCGCAGCTTTCCTGCGAAGCTTTCTAATGAAGTCCAAGTGCAAACCAAGGGAGCCAGAAGACCGAGCGTGGCCTTGCGTTGTCCAGGCTTTTCGAATTTTTCTTCCTGATTTCTGGCTGCGTGATATCTTGGAGGGTGTCTTAAGAGGACACGTCCTGAAGGCTCCTGGCGTGCCTGCTGGTGTCCACGTGAAGTTTGTGGTTTCAGTGCTTTTTTCCTCGTGGGCTGGTGTGGCAGTGTTGGTGGGCATTTCGTGTGAAGCATTTTGGAAGGATTATTAAGTGATTTGACATTATCCCTTCCGGAGCTGCCAGGGGAGACCCTTTGCAGAGGCGCCGGGGTGGGTCATCTAAAGGCCAGTGGCACATATGGGACGATGAAAAGGGAGTGTGTGCAGAATTCGGCCGAAGGGACGGTGAGGCAGGCAGGGAGGGGTGAACGGCCAGTTAGCAGAAGGTTCAGCTCCAGGTAACGGGCTCGTCTGCTCCCCCTCCCACCCCTCCCCACGCCAACACAGGCCTGTGGCTCAGGCGGGCTCAGTGACCGTCACGGGGAAAATGCCACGCACACGTTCGTCCTTCGCCTGTGCTCGTGCTGTGGTCCAGCGGCTAAACTTCCCACACGTTTCGCCTCCCTTTCCACCACAGTGTAGAATTTAGAACGCGTGACCTCCGCCCTCCTCCGTTTGTGTGTGGCGCAGTGTGGCTTCACAGAAAGAAGTGCGCTTGCCGGGGACCCACGGGCGCAGACCTGTGCACGGTGCCTTGGGAGGTCCTGGGTTTCTTTTCTTGCTGGGAAACATTTGGTGATGATAAAATTAAAAAAAAAAAAGAATAAAGTATATGCTAACTAATTTGGATGTAAATTAAAAACAAAGAAAAAGAAAACAGTCCCCAAGTGGCCGTGGCGCTCACCCTGCGGGCGGGGCCGGCGCTGAGGGTGGCGGGGAGACCCTGCACCTCAGGACCACCGCGTCACCTGCCTCTGATCGCAGAAGAGCTGCGGTCGGAGGAGCTGGGACCTGTCTGGCTCTGACGTTTTGTAGCCACCATCCAGGACGCTCTTGGTCATCTCCGCGTCCCCATTCTTAACGCAGGGTGATGCCGTGCCTCACTTCCTGCGCAGGGTGTCACAGGGACCACAGAGGAGTGAATACGAGGAGTTATGTGTTGTCCTGGGTGCGGCCGGGGAGGGGCATCCTGGCTGTGTACCTGAAGCAAGTGCGCATTGACCCAGTCCACACGCACCTCCTGTTCCGTGGGTAACCACGTCTCTCTGCTTGCGTCCCTCTTGATGGTGCCTGGAGGCCACCGCTCTACTCACGTTCCCTATGGCTATGGCATTTCAATAAATGGTTCCAGAGCCACCAGTCATTTCTGCCCAGACTCGCGTGTGTCCCCGAGCGGTGTGGAAAGCCTTTTCTGGTTGGAGAGTCAGGAGAGCTTTATTGTGCTGAGAACTCTTCGTCTGTGCATTGCTTAAAAAGTTCACCAGCTCAGTGGGTGTTGACCTCCCTGGGCTCCTCACCAGCACGTGTTCTCCCCCGCCTGCTCTCCTGCCCCGCGCCCCCCTGCCCGGCCCTCCCTTACTGCTCTGAAGTCTTCGGACTGGCCTTGATCTGGAGCCTCGGCTCCGCGATGGCGCCCTGCCCCAGGGAAGCTCACCGCACGCACGCATCCATGAAAGAAATGCCATTGACCCAGAAGTTCACTCGGAGAGCTGTAAAATTTGACTCCAAAGAGCCTTGAGAAGGCTTGCAGAAGTCTGTTTTTTATAGCAGAGTGCTGCAAAACCAGGCACAATTCCCATTCACGTGCCAAGACGGAGCGAACGTGGGGCACAAACAGTGGTGTTACAAGTGTCTTTCTTAAAAAGTTCAGTGTTCAAACATGTTTGTTAATGTTACAGAAAAACAGCTTTCACTAAAAAACATTTTTTTAAGTTTACTTCTTCGTTTTGAGAGAGAACACAAGTGGGGAAGGGGCAGAGAGAGAGGGAGAGAACCCCAAGCAGGCTCTGAGCCGTCAGCGCAGAGCCTGACGTGGGGCCCGATTCCACGAACTGTGAGATCACGACCTGAGCCAAGATCAGGAGTTGGATGCTTAACCACCTGAGCCTCCCAGGCGCCCCTGAAACAGCGTTCATTTTCAATACTCCCATTTTCATGGCGGTGTGCTGCCACGCTGAGACCCACTGTGTGCTGCCTGCCACACCCACACGTGGGAACCCACGCCATCAGGGGCTCATGAGTGTGGGACAGCACCTGCCACACAGGACAGGGCCGGCTCGTCAGCCCTTTGCCTGGAACTGGAAGCAGAAAGGGGCTTTCGCAGCATGGCACTTCGTTCTAATGACCTGGGCCAGTGGCCTCTTTCTACTGACCTCATTGGCATACCCACCCGGCAGGGCACAGCCAGATGGGTGGGGATAGCAGGTGCCACTGTGAGCCCCGCCTTCCCCCTTGGCCTCTCAGGCTGCACCTACTCACCCTTTCCCTGCCAGTCCAGCCCCGGAGGCAGCTCCAGCGTGCGTAGATGTAAAGTCCTTAAATTCAGTGTCCGGACATCCTTAGGTAGTTGATGCTTTAGGAAAGGCCTTGGAATTCCAGAAATTCTATGCAATGTTGGTGTGTCACATATATTTTCTGGGGAGCATATCCAAAATTATCATCAGATTCTAAATATTCAGAATATGCTCTTGTGGCACAAGTTCTGCCTGGAACGATCATAAAGCAGATTCATGTGGGAGGTGTGCTGTTAATCCCTGTGGCTCTGCACCTGGCACCCCAAGGGGTGGGGGTCAGAGTTTTCTGGGTCTAGGAGGGGAAGGAGGTGGTGTTAGACAGGGCCTGTGATGGGTAATTTTAGGTGTCAACTTGGCCAGGCCATGATTCCTAGATATTTAGTCAAACATGAGGGTCAATGTTGGTGAGGAAATGTTAGATGGATGTGATTAACATTTAAATCAGTAGACTTTGAACAAAGCACATTGCCTTCCCTGATGGGAGTGGGCCTTCTCCAATCAGAGGAAAAGGACCAAGGTCCCCCAAAGAAAAGGCACTTCTGTCCTGTAGACAGCCTTCGGAGTGGCACTCTCTGGGTCCCCAGCCTCCTGGCTTGCCCTGCAGACGTTACGCGTGCCATCCCCTGTGATGTCCTGAGACAGTTCCTTAACCTAAATCCACTTTTCAATCTCTCTCTGTTTCCTTCTCTTTCTCTTTCTCTCTCCACACACACACACACACACACACACACACACACACACACACACACACTCTTTATTGGCTCTGTTTCTCTGTTTCTCTGGAGAACCCTAATGCACAGCCCTACTTTTTCTATAAATGTTTATCAGTACTTACTATTTGCTGAGTATTTCAGATGTGCTGTTTAATTCTCAGGATAACTCTATGAGATGCTGATGGCCCTCTTCTGGGGGTCAGGAGGACATTGGGGTCAGTCTGACACTCTGCCTTCATTCCTTGTGATTCCTAGCGGAGTAGGAAGTCCCTCACGGGCTGTATTTCCTGGGCAGCACTGGTTACCCTCATTAGGGTAGAATGCGTTTTGTCTAAAGCCTTACGACTGTCAGAGTGTGCTCAGCGGCTCTTTGGCATCAGGACGAATTTCCCTCTTAGGCTTTTCCTGGCTTCGTCCTGAGCCTTCTTGTCTACGTTGACACTTCCCAAACTGAAGGTCAGTGAGCTTGGAGGGACTGGTGGGGAGCCTTTGAGAGGCTGGTTTCCTCTGCAGCTCGGCCTCTGCTCCACGACCACCAGGCGGCCTGCTTTCCAGGGCGCCGACCCAGGGGCTCCTCTGGACCCCGTTCCCGGCTAGCTCGGCCTCAGGAGAGGCACGGATTGACTTGGCGTAAGTTCAGCTGTGCAATCACTCCCGTGTGCAATCATGCTGCGTTCTCTCTCCCGGCCAAAGTGCTTGGCAGAGCCCGGACCCCGTGGGGAGGTGAGGGTGCCTCTCACCCACTCTCAACACCACTCACCCACGTTGACCGTACACTCGAGTGCGACACTCCTCTCATCCTCCAATCATACCCTGGACGAGGACGAAAGATTGCAACTGCCACAGAGGCAGCGCTGGAACGGGGGCTCCTCCAGGCTGCCCCCGCCCCACTGCTGCGTCCTGGCCGCTGCCCAGAGCAGGCCTCTCTTCTCGAGTCTTCTTGGGTCATCACCATCAGGAACACCGGGGTGGCATGAGTGGGGTTATTCTGAACCCTGGATTTGGCATTCTCCGGTGGCACCGGGGGACCGCACATCTGAGCCTGCCGGAGGAAGGGCAAATGTGGGAGTGCCAGCCCAAGGTGTGGGCTTCCGGGAGTGAGCGGGGTCACGCCCGAGTTGTTAGTAGATGCCAAAATCCACAGAAAATGGAGCGAGGCTGTGCGGACAGGAGGGGGTGCGGGCTGTAGCAGGCGCTGTCACTGAGAGACTAAGCGCGGCCCACGGCGGGACCGTGCTCCCTGGGGGCCACGGGTCCCCGGATCCGCCGTCTTACTTGACGTCAGTGGCCACCGTGTGACACTCCTTAGGCTGCCCTGTTTCTTTGGCCGCCATGGAAAGTTTGGCCTGGGAGGGAGACACTTGCCGTCTGCAGTCCTTGTGTGAAGCCCTCTCTCTGACTGCTGAACGAAACTTCCCTGGACGAGCGCGTCTGTCCACAAAACGGACTCGGGTGCTCCTGTCCTCATGCTTTGTTAGCAGTCTGAGCTGCCAACTGCCCGCCCTGCTCCCGCTGCCTCTCCCAGGGCCGAGGTCCCCTTCCTCCTTTCAAACTGTTCCTCCAGACCCAAGCCGTGTCTGTTCCCTCCCGCATCTGCTCTTGCCATGTCAGCCAGGAGCACCCCGTCACCTGACACCTCTCCATGGTTTCCCGATGTTGTGCACCATCCCCTGCATGGCTTACCCCAGGCCACCTCCTGGTCTGCCCACCCTGGGAGGTGTTTCTTCAAAGTGCCCGGCACAGGTGGGGGGCGGGCCTCAGGAGGGAAAACGCCGTAGCGTGGTGACAGAGGGATACGGACAGGAGTCACCAGCCACTGGGAATGCATGGGGGCCGTGGGGGCCGCTGGGGTCCAGACCTCTTCCCCTTGGGTCAGCAGTGCTCCTGTCATGTTCTGTGTGTGGCTCCCGGCACTCAGCTGACAAATAAAAAGTGGTTGTATATCTCATGAGAAAGGAATCGACCGGAAACCATAAACTGGCCACTAATTGCATATGAGTCATTGCCCTTAGAAGTAAAACTCTCATTTTAGGAAACAGGGAGTGTGGTGTGCTCTCAGGATTCGAAGCAAAGAGAAGTGGTGTCTCAGCAGTGGCGTGGCAGGCCTGGGGGCAGCCCACATCATTTATTGAGCGCCCTCCCCCCCCCCCCCCCCCCCCCCCCCCGCCCAGTGGTCAGGATACCAAGCTGAGTAAATCTCAAGCTCAGGGCGGGGATTGCACACAGATGGCGTCTAGAGGCCAACCGAGCCCTTCGGCGATGGGCTCCAGAGTAGAATGTTTCCAGACTGTCTCCTGCAGCTCTGCTTGTCCTTTCTTCCGTCCACCAGATTTCTCCTGGACTATTTCCTCTATCAACGTCTGGATTAGTCAGGGTTCTTCTGTTGCAAGCCACAAAAACCAAATCTGCCTAATTTAAGCAGAAAAGGATTGTTATCTTGGACTGAAAGGGAAGAGTCAAGAGCCAGGTTCTGGTGGAGACAAAGCGCGAGCAGGTGTGGGAGTGTGGCTGGGAGGAAACGCGGACGCTTCCACAACGTGCGGCTGGAGAGTAGGCTCCCGCCTTCCTGTTGCTGCTTATTGGTGTCATGCCACATCTGCTCAGAGCCCAGAGTCGTGGCAGTGAGAATCTGAGTGACCTGGCCTTGATGAGTGTGCACCGTGGGCACCCCTGGGGAGAAGCGTCACCTGGATTCTCATCGACTTGGTGCCTTTCTGAGCCAATGCCAGAGGGGAGGATCTGGAGAAAACCTAAGGTCTCAGTCTTCAGTTGCTAGGTGCAGGGAGACTGGGGATGGGGGAGAGGAGCAAGTTTAGTGGAGAGGGAGGCAAGGTAGCAAGTTGGTCTATGATCTATGAGTTGGGCGAAGCATCCAGGTGGGGAAAGCTGGTTAGCAGTTCGCCCGGAGATCACGAGAAGGTTCCAGGCTAGAGGGGGCCATTGGACTTCATGTTAGAGGGTGACTGACACCAAGGAGTGGACTGGATTATACAGGGAAGGGAAGCAGGGTGAGGACCCAACACTGGAGGAGCTCTGCTGTTGTAGGACTGTCAAGGTTGGAGAGAGTCACCACAAGGAACCGGGGGTCTGGTGGCCAGTGCTGCCCAGCAGGCAAGCACACGGTCTTGGGTTCCCACGATATTGCCGTATCTTCTCCCACCTTGTCCGGTCACGGGCACCATATTGAAAGTGGCTGCACACGTTTCTCAGGCCTTTGGCTCTGATCAGTTGAGGGCACGTTTAGTGGCCGATTTCTTTGATGGAAGCTCTTGGAAATTTCTAGTTTTTATGAAAATTAAATAACATTAATTTTGGAGAAAAACACAGTTCTCTCCCCCCGCCACCCCACCCCCCTGTAATGCTTCAGAGGGCCAGGGTTTTAGCAGAACCGTTCAGTCTTTAGAACACGATGTGGAAGCCGCCCCTCCTCACCCATGCCACCTTGTGCTTTGACAGAACCCATGCATCACATTGTTTAGCAAGCCACCTCCTCCAAAGACATTGTACAGTCTATTTCCACAGAGCGAAAGGCTGATAGGGAGACAGATCACGACATATTCAAGGTTATTTTTGCCAGGGCTCCGGATTCCACAGCAGTGGAAGTACATATATCGTCACTGATGTGGCTTCCCATCTCTGCAGAAATGCGTACCCGACGTGGTAAATCGTCTTTACTGGTTTCACCCCTTCCTCTCTCTACGCTTCGTACAAAGACAGCGATCGTGGCCGCGGCCCCCGTCGGAGGCCCTGGGCCCCCTGGCTGGTCGTGCAGCTGGGACTCCTGGACTCTGCCCTCGTTCCTGGGGCTGGGGCTTCGGCTCGTGGTGAGCGAGCACGAGAGCCCCGCGGTATGTTCAGCCATGTTGGCATTGTCGTTTGAGATTTCTTTTAATTAAAAGTCTGCCTCGGAGTATGTCAAGTACTTCTGTGTTTTTGCCATTCTTCTTATCTCTATGGCAACAAAAACATTTCAACATTTACATGGACATCATATTCTTAGCTAATGTACTATCTGAACCGTGTGTGCCGAGGAGGGCCCGGCAGAGGCTGCTTCTGCTGGCTGGGATGCTGGAGTTGCCAAGACAACCAGGAGGCCCAAAGATGTCCTCACGGGGAGCAATAAATGGAAGCTTTAAATTAATTCACCCTCGTGTGTTTTTGTAGCTTAAGTTGTTAATTGAAATAATAGGAATGACCTTCCATGTAGATTCAAAGCACCTGTCCTATTAAAATCATCTGTGCTATTTACTTAAGTACACTCGTCTATCAGGTAAATCTAGCGTGAAAAGGGGTAAATGGAAGACACATCGCGCTGCTAGGTACTGAGTTGCGGTAATGGGGGAGGCAGCTTCCCTCGTGTCAGGCCTGAAATACGGGAAATAAAAATTTGTGTTTTGGAACTTCATTTGCTTCTGCTCTCTTCTTGCTGGCTCCAAATCTGGGGACCTCTGCAGCCTGTCAAACGCTGGTGCTCAGCTAAGGAGGGCAGCCTTCGCTGTCCTGCCGGTGCGGTCAGGCCGGCGGACACACTAATGTGGCGCCCAGTGCCCTGTGCCGCTCCGGACCGCTGTCCCCTGCTCTCGTAAGCGTCCAGGCCGAAGTGTTCCCCCAGCCCGGCTCCTGATGCTGTAGACAGTCCAGCAGTACCCCCTGCCCTGCCAATTCACCTGCTTCTCAGGATGCTGCTGTACGGGCACATCATAGCTTGGGATCCTAACTGATTTTTTCCTG
This sequence comes from Felis catus, assembly GCF_018350175.1. Lineage (NCBI taxonomy): Eukaryota > Metazoa > Chordata > Mammalia > Carnivora > Felidae > Felis > Felis catus. Next base: position 80,947,718 of record NC_058368.1, read on the forward strand.
CAAAGTGAAAGTCACGGGGGTGCCTGCAGGAAAGTGGAGAAGAGAGTCTTCTCACCCATGGAAATGTGTTCTTGGTGACACTTTGCCTCTGAAGAATATTCTCTTGGGGCCATGGGTCAGATTTAGAGGTTACATCCGTAAACTTGAGAGCTCAGAGGGAGGGATAGAAGCGTACATTTACATGATCCGATGTAAATATGGGGTTAATTGCAGGTGCCAACCCAAAGTGAGCCGACAAACCCTCAGGCAAGGTCTGCTGCCTTCCCCGAAATTCCCTCCTTATTCACTTCTAGACCTCCTTATTGCCTGGTAATGTCTTGCCCAAGTGATGGATTGCCAGAATGGGAAGCCAGTCATCAGGCTTTGAGGTGATGGAGCCCCGGGCAGGCTCACACCTGCAGGACAGAGGCAGGAGCCCTAGGGCCAGGCCTGGGGGGCGGGTGGGGGCACCAGCCAGTGTGTGTGTGCAGAAGCCTCAGGCTTTGAGGGAAGAAGGAAGGGAAGAAGAGAGGGAAGACATTACCAAGGGGAGAACTCAAACCTTTCTACTTCCTGCCTTTGTATGGGGCCAAGCTGCACGTATGGGTGGACTTACTTAGTCCCTTGTAAGAAGGGATTTACTTAGTCCCTTGTAAGAAGTATGATCGAGAATTGTGCATTTGGTTCCTGTTACCCAATGTCTATGGCTATAGACAAACAGAAACAAAACAACACAAAACAATAAACAAAAAGCAAATCCAAAATAAGCAAGAAATAAGCAGAATCGTACTGTTTTGGGAATGAAATTCTGATTTTCCTGGATGTTGCCAGTAACACTGCTTCTTAATTGTGAGGTGTGTGATGTGAGAGTCATATCCTGGGAACGTGTCTCAAGGGTCCCTGCTAATTTTGAGAGCCCAGCCAGAGGCAGCAGGGGAGAGAGGGTGTAGTCTTGGGGGCACGGGGCAGACTTCCAAGGCCACCGCCTCTAGACCCTGGCACCTGCCCCCTAGAGCCCTGCTCAGTGACAGCACGAGGGCCATCCCTCCCTGCATGGCTGCCCTCACTTCAGGACTCAGAAAACAAGCCTCAGCCCTCCCCACGCTCTCTCATTTGACCAGAGTCTCGATCCCCTGCCCTGAGCCTCTGGCTGGGGCTCCTCCGGGGGGAGATGGGCGGGAGGGCCGCCCAGGCGCAGCAGCCAGCAGCGAGATTCCAGAGATGATTAACCACCAGGTTTCTGGGGGATTGGTAATCACTCTAATGGTTTTCTGACTGCTGATTTTAGAGGCATTATCAGGAGGGCTTTTATAATGATGACTTTTACTCTGTAGCTGCACTGTGTACTGTGACTGCATGCTATCGAGTAAACAGGGAGCTGACCTAAGCACAGTTCAAGCAAGCTCGCCAGTGAACAGGCGCGCACGTTGCTTTTTCATTTGGGGGGTGGGGGGGGGTGTGAGTTTATTGGGGGTGTGACTTGTACTACTGGGTCTGGCTTTTTTCACCATTCATGAAAACGATGGCAAAGCTTTACTTTGAGAAGCTGTTTCTCCCCCAATTTAAAACTTTTCTCCCTTTTTAAAAAGGGCTTAACGAATCCTTGTGGCCACACGTATTTGACTTCAATTAAATGGCAGTTTCAGGCAGATCTACTGTCAGAAATAGTTAAATAATAAAATCAAATAAATAGTGAAAACCTCGACTTTCACCACGGATGGCATACACCAGCAGGGCGCTCGTGCTCATAAAGGTGTTCCTGCCACTGGAGCCCCCCCCCCCCCCCCCCGCCCAGTTCTCCTTCTTCAAAAACGTAAATGTTTGAACATGCGGCTGCTTTTAAAATAAGGACCTATCACTGGACATACGTTTGACTATCTCCATACCTGGGAATTCCTTGTTATGCTGGTTTGTGCCTTTTAAAAAAGAGAAAGACTGGCGGGGATGATCCTTCTTGGGAGAAGATGCTTGCGGTTCCAGAAAATAGGGTTATTGGACTCTGGGCTGGATGATTGCAAATCAAACACTGGGTGAATAATTGGGAACTTGGAGAAATCAGAGAGGATGTATCCCACAGAAGCACACGATTCCTTCTGTAAACACTGTGTTCTTGATGGATCAGAGAAATGAAGCACGTTTGGTGGCGACTTGTGCGTCCAGCGTGAGACCTGGCAGGCCCGTGCACGTGTGGATGCAGGGACAGGCTCCAGCTGTATCGCTGGCGGTAAGTGACGTGTGCTGAGAAACCGAAAGAGAAGTCTAGGCCTCAAGTAAGGCCTTCCTTCTGGAATCCGTCTTCCTTCTGGAATTTGCTAAGTTCATTATTGTCACACAGTGATTTTTTCCCGTACCTTTGTGTATTTAATTTCCTTTTTAATAGACAAACTGTCATGGGAGGTTACACTGAGCATTATTATTCAAAGGAATGTTTATATCACTCAGATAAATATCATAGGGAATTATGGATTGGGAGTGTATTTATTACACACACAACTGAGAAAAGTGTCTGTATTATCAAGTAAATACATGCTATATTTAAATGTGATAACAATCACCAATCACCAAGGTTTTCCTCAGTGTTCTGGAATTAGAATACATAGAAAGGCAAATTAATATTTAAACCTCTGTATACTTTCGAGAATCCCCAATATGCATAACAAAGCCACGACTGGGCCCCCTGCGGTGGGTAGGGTGGTGTCACAACTGAATTTACCCTGGGGCGGGAGAAGTCGGGGGCCAGGGCTGAAGGTGATGCCTCCACCGCTAAAGGTAATTCCATGATTATTAAGAGCTTTTATTGCTTGTGGCTCCTCGGTGGGCAGCAGATAAAGTACTTGAAACAAAACAACTTAAGTCTTTGTGAGCCCAGATGCCAAGATGAGGATAGGACACACAGCTGAGGTTAATTGGGTAATAATTATCAAACATGCAGAAAGCGCGTACATGATGTTGTGCAAGTCGAAGGTGGAAGCTGGGACATGGAATGAGCCTCGGGAATGAAAAGTTTAGACCAGGTGGAGGCCGTGCAGGGCAGGAGGCCTGGGGTGGCATCTCGGTGATTTGATTTGGCTCAGGTGAAAGGTGATGTCCGTCAGCCGCCCAGAGAATACACTTCCCTTCTGTCTTCCTTTTCGTTGGCAAGGAAGGAAGAACCAGGAAGTGGTTGGGACCAGCCTGTATGTCACACGATGAAGTAGTAGGAACTACCTAAGTTTACCCGCATCTAGGAAAAGGACAACACGAGAGCTTCTGAATCTACCCAAGAGTCCACACAGAGTGTGTTCTCTGAGCATCTGTGGGGACAGAGACTCCAAAACCAGCCTTAACGGTTCATTCCTGGGTTGCATCTTCCGAGCAGTCAGGATGTTTATCCTTCTGGCTAACCAAAATCCATTTCAACCATTTGGGGGTGGTAGGGCTGGCTGGAACCTTAGAAGCTGTCCAGTGCAATCCCTTTATTTTGTAAGCGAGTAGCTGGAATCCTAGAGAGGTAGTGTTCCTCACTCAGGATTACCTGAGCGGTCATGGCAAAACAGGGGGCCTTCTTATTTAGTATCCATGTGGAGAGACAGACCCTTCTTCTAGAAGCCACTTAGGTCTCTAAATCAGTCTTACCCTGATTAGCAGCCCTAAACCCTTGAAAATTTCCCACTGTATCACCTTTTCCTTCCCTCTAATTAAAAAAAAAACTTTAACGTTTATTTTTGAGACAGGGAGAGACAGAGCATGAGCGGGGGAGAGTCAGAGAGAGAGGGAGATGCAGAATCTGAAACAGGCTCCAGGCTCCGAGCTGTCAGCACAGAGCCCGATGTGGGGCTCAAACTCATGGACCACGAGATCATGACCTGAGCTGAAGTTGGACGCTTAACCGACTGAGCCGCCCAGGCGCCCCTCCTTCCTTCTAATTTTTAATCAACAATAATTTGATCATATGTGATCTATAAACATCTACTGTATAATACAATGATATCTGAAGTACAGAGATATATAATCTTAATAAGTACCTGGTAGTGGTAGGAACTGCAAGATTCTTTAAGAAAGTATCTTAGATAATCAATCCTCAGAAAAGTCCTGCCACGTAAATACTATTATTTACATTTTAAGATGAGGAACATGAGCTTCACAAGGGTCCAATATTTTACCCTCAGAGGTTAGGTCATAACAGAAGTGTGACCCCCACTGTGGTTTCTCCGTGTCCAGATCCGGGTGGCTGTAGACATAATGTGCCCCCTTCCCTGGACTCCTTCCTTCTCTGAACCTTATTGGAGGCTGAGATGCCCGAGTAGGATTCCAGAAGGAGACGCCCCAGTAGAGCATCTCTGTGCCCACCATCTGTGTCCTGCTGCAGTAGCCCGTATCCTTGACCCCCAGCCCTGGCCCCACTACCGGTCTTAGTTAATGCTTCCAAATGTATGCTCCACAAGACTAAGGACCGCACACACCTAGCAGATCAGAGGTTTGCGCTGTAATCAAACAGAGTGGCGTGCACAGAAGTCAACGGTGCGTGTGTTTGAACAGCCATAAATATAAGTGGTATCGTGAGGGACAGTAATGAGTTACTGCTACAAAGCCAAACGTCTCCATGCTCCTTGTCTTTATCACATCTGTCCTCTGTACTGATGTGAAGGTCCTCCCTAACTTCCCTACAACCACACATGCACGCACACACTGGGAGACGTGTGTCACACTCCTCTGTCCCCTCCACCCCCAGCACTGACACTTCTCCTTTCTCATTCTCTCACTTGAAAGGCCCTACCCGGACTGGCCCCTTCAGCTCCCCCGTCAAAGCCCCTGATGTCCTGGAGCAGAATGACAGAGGGGTCTGGGGTCTGGGTCTGTGACTGGAGACATCCACGTTCCAGACCCTCCCTCCCAGACGCCTGTGGATGTGACTTGGCTAAAGTGCAAAGTGACCGCGGTCGGGGGAGGAAAGATGGAAGGCAGGACCGTCCGAGACTCTGCGAGTCCAAACAGAGCCGTAAAATCAAGGTACCCCACAGATGGTGCTGATTTCCCCTTTGAGAAAATAGCCATCTTCCAACTGTATTCATTCATTCAACCACAATGTATTGAGTATTGAGCGACTGCAGTATTCTGTATTTGTGAGAAAAAAGTCTTAAGTGGCTCTTCAAAGAGCTGAAAGAGGGCTAAATCATTTATTAAGTCTTAAGATATTAGTCCCTGTGGCTTAGACTTGACAGGAAGTGGAAATTGAGTGAGGGGAACCCTACGCGTGTGGGATGTGCGAAGTAAGAGAGTCTTCATTTGGTGTGTCAGCTGAGGGCTTGGGCTGGGCTGAGACTGGCAGAAAATGACACCAATTAGGGATTTTATATTTCTTAAGCAGCCAGAGGCCAGAAATCCTCCGCTATAGGCTGGTGTACTCGGCCAGTGGAATGTGAGGGACCTGGTTGCTTTTTTATTTCTGTTCGGGTGTCATTAGCGGTCTTGTTGCCCCCAGTCCCTGGATGGCTGATCCGTTGTCAGCACTGACTCTGCCTTGCTGGCAAGAAGAAAAATGCGCGCATGTACACACGGGGACGGGCCCCCCAAGACGCTCCCCCGTAGGAAGCTTTCCTGAGCAACCCGCCCAGCAACTTCTGTATGGCCCCTGGTCAGAAGCGTATCACATCACAGCCCCCGGTAGTTTGCAGGGCAGAGCATTTTACCTGGCACAGTGTCGCCACAAAGAAGTCAACGTCGTTAATAAGGAGGAAGGGAGAGTGTACGTTCCTCGCATTGGGCGAGGTTTTTGGAAGTTGACCCAGTGGGGAGAAAGAGGTCAGAAGGCAAAGGGCTGGCCAGTCTGTCACGGACACTATGGGTATGACGATGATATGGGAGATACTCGAGTGGGCCTGCTGGAGGCAGGGTGGCTTGTAAGGGCTGGGGTGTGGGGTGTGGGCATGTGTGTGGAGTGCCCATGGTGTTCTAGAAGCTGCATTTTATATACGGCAACGGTGGCCATTTAGTCACTCTAACCGGGAGGCAGTCTGGTCTGGCGGTTATGGGTGTGGATAGTAGGGTCAGAAAGCCCTGGGTTACAGATCCCGTCTCTGAGCTCCTCACCGCTGGAGTTGGAGGTTGCGGGTCAGCAAGCAGAGGGGGCTAAAGTGATCAGTGTGGAATCGGATCAGAGCGGGGACGTCCGTGTTGAGCTTGCATAGATACAGATGGCTGTACACACAGAAGTACTCACAGATATGGGCACATACCCAGGCCAGCACACACACATACATTTCTTTGTCAGCTAAGAGGGCCTGCTAGCAATGCCACCCCAGTAACGCCAAGCACACCGGTGCCTAGAGCCAGGTTTCTGAGGCCATCCGTTCTCCGGCAAAGCGATCCGGGTCTCCTAAGAGAAACGCTGGTTCCCAGAAACGTACATGACGAGCCTGGAGCGCCATGGGGTGCCAGCGCCTGACTGCTGAATAACCCCAGGCAACGATAATGACACGTCGGGGGTGGGGACGCAGGAGCTAACCACAAGGGCCCCGATGGCCAAAGCTGGAAGAGTTTGGGAAACATGGGAAATAAAGTGGTATTGGATTGCAACTCCAAGTATGAAGGAAATATTCATGAGTCCACGTGGGTGTAAATAAGAAATTGGTTGAATAAATAAACAGGGAGACGAGACAAATCTCCCATCTGGAAGAATTTCACATACACACTGCCCGCAATTCCATAGCCGCTGTGTATGCACCCCCCCCCCCCCCGGCGATTCCGAATACACTATCCGCACTCCTCTGGTGATTCCACATGCACACGTACACCGCATCCACCCACCCAAGCACTCACATGCACACTCACACCACACACACACCCCCACATACAGTCAACCAAGTACTCACAGTCACATGTTCACATTTCACCCTTTGAAAACACTGGCAGAAGGAATCATGGGAACCGTTGTAATCTCGGGACTCTGCTCTCTCAGGGCAGGGAGGCTGAGGCACGGGTTACTTTCCCTGAAGGAATCCAACCATGAGACACTGGTCCTTTGGGGAGAGCTGAGAAAGCTCTCATTTCTGGGAGTGCTCCCCAGTCCCAGGGAACCTTGACATCCTCACCCATGCGGGGAGGCCACGAGCTGGAAGGTCTTTGACATCTGTGTGCCACTTGTGAGGCAGGCACAGGTATTAGGCGGGGAAGGGGCCCCGTGTCGACTACCCACTGTGGGGAAAAGGCCTGTGGTGCATGTGGTGCATCACCGGAGGGGAAGTCTGGGTGTGGTGGGGTGCACACGTATTTGAAGAGCCAATATCAAGGCCATTGGCATTTCTGCTGGATCCCCAGCATCTCCCCATTGACTTGAACTTAATATACTCTGCGGCCAGCCGAGCCAAAGGCCCATTTGCCGCGGTGTTTTTCTGTGCATTAGTGTCCATTATCAAGTAATGGGTGTCTATCAGTGTCAACATGTCCGCAGACAATTAATTCAGCTCACTACTTCTTCCTGGTAATCACGAGTCACTGGACCATCCGGTGCCACATGATATTAAGTACCCTTTTGACCACTGCAAGGAGCATTTACAGGAGGACATGAGGGAAAGTGACATTTAGTGTCTATGGCCGTGAGCTGACAGGCAATATCGCTTGTGAGAGAAAGAGATTTTTTTATCGGAGGATTTCTTACAGGAGGACTTATGTTTAGTATTTTGTATATTTTATGATTTACATTGAGTAGTAGATATTAAGCGTTAACATATTGTGGGTTTTGTATTATATACTAAGTGGTAGACGTGGAATATATTTGGTGAAAGATTTTCTAAAAATAATCATATATAGTAAGATTCTAGTTGTTCTTTAAGTGTTACGACCAGTTAGAAGAAATCACACAGGAGACGTGATCGCATTCGGAGGAGTGTACGTCAGGCGACAAGACAGAGGCAGTGGAGATAAGGAGGCTGGAGGTGTCCTCGGAGTGAGCGGAGTGAGCGGAGCGAGAGCCATCTGGGCCCCGATGGGCTGGACAGCTCGGCAGGCACTGAGCCGCGGGGGCTCCTTCAGCTGCAGGCCCTCTCGGCACTCGCGGTAGTGAGAGACTCTGGTGTCTGGGGTGGAGGGACAGCTGTCCTAGCTGCTGGCCGCGTGGGAGGTGTGGGAACAAAGCTGTGGGATGAGTGCAGTGTCACCCAGGAAGTGTGTGCGGGACTGAGCTGTAAATGGAAGGCACAGAACCGGACCCCGGAGCCTCCGGGCTTCTCGCGTCCTGCCGGCCTGCATCCCCCCACGCTCACCAGCTGTGGCTGGTGTGCCTCAGTGCCTGGGACGGCCGGCTCTCGGAAACCCACTAAGAGATCGGGGAACGGGCGGTTCCAGAAGAGGATGGGAAACCGCAAAACTGAAATGCAAACTTTTTAACTAAATGTTTCAAAAAAGTAACACAAGGGCAAATTCATGAATGGCTACACTCAGTGTTCCTCAAATTGTGTTGCATTTGGAAAACGGTAAATTAGCTTTTCTTACACTAAAAAATCCCTGGGGGCCCCTCCCTAGGTTGAGCGTCTGACCTAGGTTGAGCGTTCGGCCCAGGTCAGGAACTCACAGTTGGTGAGGTCAGGTCCTGCTCCGTGCTGACAGCATGGAGCCTTCTTGGGATTCTCTTTCTCTCTCTCTCTCTCTCTGCCCTTCCCTCTCTCATGCTCTCTCAAAATAAATAAACTTAAAAAACACTTAAAAAAAACCCTGAGCATGCATACAGTTGCCAAGATGGCGTAGCCTGTGGTAGATCAAATGTGTTATTTGTTGCCAAACAGGACAACAGTAACACAGGAGAAACTCGTAGGGCTTATTATTCTGTGCTTGGCCTGTTTCCCCTCCTAATGGGTATTAATTCATTTACTCACCATAGTAACCTGTGATATAAGCACTATTGTCATTTTCATTCCATAAATGAGGCGGGGAGGTGTTACGTAACTTCTAGATTACACAGTGCTGGACCTCTGCTTTACGCCATCTCTGAAAGGAACAATTATAAAATTCTTCAGAACTTAAAGGAAAACATTAGATCATTGTGGGGTGTGTGGGCAAGCGTATGTCTTTCACATCCTTGGGGTGACTGGGGTGGGGTCTTTGAAAGAGTGCTTGGAGCTGGCAGGCGCTTCCAGTGGCTTTCCCCAGCGACCAGGTGTGAAAAGCACAGTGGCTGTTTGGATGCTAGGTTTGCTGCGCGGAAGTCCTGCCCCAGGAGTGACGGGCACGTCGCACGGGTAGACTCATGCGTGGCTCTGGTCCGGTAGCAGGCACAGCACACTGCCGCCTGGGCTCCCCTTCTAAACCACACCGATCGTGGCTGTGGGAGAGGCCGATGGGGGAGGGGGTCGGCCAGTGGGTACCGCCTTCCTCAGTTCTTCCTGGCATGAGAATCGGGTGTTTCTGGAACATGACTCTTTGAATGAATTGGGATTATTCCCATTTGTCATTTTATTAGCAACTCATGGCAGCTGTTTCTTGGGGGCTAAAAAGAGGAGAAAGAAGAAGGCGTGTAAGTAAAAGGGGTAAGCTAATGGCTTGCCCAGAATGCTGTGGCCATTTATGGGGGCCCGAGGGACATAACAGAATTGCCATAATGTTACGTTTCACACATTTTGTTTTAGCAATATGATCGTCTGGTCACATCTGCAAATCAGTAGCACTGCAAAAGTGATCGTTATAATTATAGATTCATTCACTCTAAGATGGCTCAGACTGACCTTAGAGATCATACTACCAGATTTTCAGCTTAAAAATGACTTTATCCTGAGGGTGCCTGGGTGGCTCAGACGGTTAAGCGTCCAACTTCGGCTCAGGTCATGATCTTGCAGTTTGTGAGTTTGAGCCCCGCGTCGGGCTCTGTGCTGAGAGTTCAGAGCCTGGAGCCTGCTTCGGATTCTGTGTCCCCTGCTCTCTCTACCTCCCTTCCGCTTGTGCTCCCCGCCCCCCACCCCCCACCCTGCTCAAAAATAAATGAACATTAAAAAAAATTTTTTTAATGACATGATCCTGTCACGTATAACAGCAAGGTATGAACAAAACTGGAATTTCTTATGCACATCATGAGAAACAGAAGTAAAGCCGTCCTGTGCGCTGTGCTCTGAGAATGTGAACTGGAAGGAGTAACTTTTCCTATTACATGTGTTTGCCAGTATATGTTTTCTCCCTCCTGTTTTGAGGACTGAGGTTCTCCCTCGATGCCACTCTGTCCTTCTCCGTCTTGACATTTAATTTGGGGGGGGGCAGGGGAAGGTGTCCATGACGCCCCCTCGGAGAGGCAAGGGGTCCCCTGGGCAGGACGCCGTGGCGCACTGCAGGTCCTCTGGGAGAGCGTCATGCTGTTTTCGGGCCTATGTCTTAGGCTTCCCTGATGGCGAACCTCCGTGTCCCTGGGGAGAGGGAAAATAAAATTCTCTCAGCCCAAAACGTGCTGGGTGCTGTGCCCTGTTCACCCTTGGTAACGCTTACCTGGCAACTGGTTAACACAACGCCGAGAAACTTCTCTGTTTTCAGTCCCCGAAGCTGAGCAAGCACGTCGGTGTGGGCACACTCGTGACCCAGCTGTGCCCTCGCCCCCTGGCCCCTGCTTTGATAAAGCCTCTGCTGAGTGTGGCTGCTCCTGGCTTTCCGGAGGAGACGGCACACAGTTCCAGAGGCCAAAACCACTTTTCAGACAACCACAGGTCCGTTTAATCCTGCGTCACCTTCCTGCTTCTTGCTGCCTGGCCGCGTGTGAAGCAGGTGCACAGGGCCCAGCGCCTACTTCCACTCCTTCCCTCCCTGAGCGCCCGGGGCCAGGGCCGCCACGCATGCCTGCCAGGCCTTGGATCGCCTGCCTCCGCCCACGTGGGCTGGCACAGAACTGACGGCAGCCGTCTGCACGGGACCCGGGACTCCTGGGACGTCACCAACGCCGGGGTGCACCGCTCTAAGTATTCTTGCACGGCTTGGGGCAGGGGGCTGAGCGGGACTCTCTTTCGGACTGTACTCCATAAAACTCTGCTGTCAGACAGCCCTCTAGGCCCTCAATCAGATCCGTTGGTCCCTGTAGGCCAGCCTTCCCGAACCTGGGCTGACGGGCAAGAGCACGAGCAGGGCTCGGAGACACTGTGGGTTTCTGCCAGGTAACCAGTCCCCATAGGAGCTGGCGTGTCCGGTCCACGGCCGGGGGGCACAGCCACGTGCCAGTCCCGACACGAGCTGGCGTCTCCAGTGCGTGGTGGGAGGAGCAAGGGAGGGCGTGGCCACATGTAAACAGTTCATGACCTTTTCCTATCATGACCACTTCTGACCATGGTGCTTTCGTTACGGTCACTTCTTACGTAGCAGGTTTGTAAACGTGCAGTGCGGGGACGGATCCCCCCAATGCACAAGCTTGGGTCCGACGTCATCACACAGAGTTGAGACGAGGACACGGTTCGTGGCCTCGTTTGAATGAAATACCCCCTGTCAACCCAAAGGAGAATGTTTACCCTGACTGGGTAATGATCGGTTTTCTAACCAGATGTGCAGTTCTGGGCTGGTTCTCTGCTTACAATGTCTGCCTGTGTCTTCCCAGCCCTGTAAAGGGGGCCACATTCTGTGTGAAGGTGGGGAACGTCTCGCGAGACCTGGGAAGGAACGCGTCCATACCCGCTGGTCTCAGAGCTCAGGTGGACACATGGGGAGCCCAGAGGTGATGATGACAGGCATCCTGGGCTGTGACCAACAGCTGAAAACCACGTGTAGTTTTTACCGTGATTGCCGGTGTTCGAGGCTGTTTTAGTGAGCTGCTTACAACTGCAGAATGTGAACAGCCTTCCCCAGTTTCCTAAGTCAAGTTTAATGATATGTTTTACCCAGCCCCCAAGTGCTAAAGTGGTCTCCATTGGATGGCAAATCACATCAAAGAAATAAAGAAATCAGCTGGAGAAAACTCCCAATGTGTAAGTTAAAAAAAAAAAAAATTCAGGCGTATTCTATTTTATTTTTGGGTGAGATAGAGTTATCTCACTTTTTTGCTAATTTATGTTCAGGTTTAAAGATGAGGACACCTGAGGTCTTACTCCCTGTCTGGGTGAGATAGAGTTATCTCACTTTTTTGCTAATTTATGTTCAGGTTTAAAGATGAGGACACCTGAGGTCTTACTCCCTGTCTGGTGTTCGTTAGTCAGAGACAAAGGGGTTGTATTGCTAATATTCACGGCGACTATCATCTCTGAGTACTCTAGTGCAGGTAGGGAGCTTCTAATACTTACAACACTTCATGGGCGGCTGCTGGGAACCCCATTCTGTGGGGAAAGAAGGTGAGTTGTAGGAGCTTATGTCGGACTGGGGCTGGAACAGGGACACAGCCCAGGACAGGAGGAACTGCTCTCGGGGCCTCCTTCCTGGCTGTGCGCCCCCAGCATGGAGACTATGCCTCCCATCCACATCCAGCACAGTTCTCTCTGTCCCGGAACTCGTCACGGGCGCTAGATAATTCCCCATCATCTACGTGCTGGATCCATAGGGGCAGACACAGTTTGCTTAATAATATTCCCAGAGTCTGCAATAAAATAACTGAGGAAAACTCACATAGGAAAGATAGTGTAGTCAAGTGGCTATGATTTGTTGTGGTTGACGTTTTATTATTGTAGATGCTTGATTATAACTGAGTTCAAAAGAAAGTGTTCATGCTCTGTTAAAAATGTTTAAACACACAGGAATAAAAACTCTGGTGGGAAATAAAAGGAATTTTTTGCATGGAGCATGGGGCCAAGGATACGAAGTTGTTAGTATGTTTCTTACGAAGTATAAACTATAGGACAAAATAGCTTCTTTCCAATTTACAAAAGCAATTGAATTCCAGCTTGACAGCATAGTTTTCTTGGTGACTTTTAGTGTCCGTAGATTTTGAGAAGCAGAGGCAGGTCCCACTGGCCCGTGCACATGGTACACGTGGGGCATTTCTGCACACGCTGAAAAGTGAGTTGGAGGCATGGTTCATATTACTGTCTCTGGGTGCCCAACAGTGACGGATATAAATATTTTATTAGGCAAACCTGCGGGTCTCTGAAGATTATATGTCTTATCAAGTTGACCCTTATAATTATGTTGTCTCCTGCAACCATGGGATCTCTTTTAATTTTGCAGTTCTCTGGTAAATATTGAACCACAAGGAAGGCGCACAACTGTAGGCAGAGACTGGTGAGGAGGGAACAGGGTTCCCGCAAGTGGGTAAGGACGCGTCTCCCTCCCGCTGCTCTGGAGAAGCCAGCACTTGGAGAAAGGGCCTAATTAGGCGAGAAAACAGTCTTCATCCTGTTTGATCCTTACTTTGTTACCTCTCGCTCTGCTGGGGTTTGGACCCACCTGCGTCTCCCATTTTTCAAGAGAACTTTTGTGCGATGTCACGATCCCTGAGGAGGGTGAGGGCGCTGAGGCAGGAGAGGTGGGGATGTGAGCTGGCACTTTCCTCCTTGGTCCCCGCCCGCTGGCCGGGGCGTCTGCTCGCCGGGGCGTCTGCTCGCGTACCCTCCTCATCAGTTTGTGTTTCGCTCCAGGGCGCCACGGGCACAGCTGCGGAAGCACCCCGCGCACGAGCCTGGCTGTCCTGCATGGGGCGATGCTGACTGGGAAAGAGCCCCTTAGCCCCCAAGTGTGCACGGTGGGGAGGGGGGGCAGGCACCGGTCAGCCTGGCTTCTCATCTCCCCCGTGCCCCAGAGCTCAGCCTGGCTCCCTCTGTAGCTGATGGAGGCTGCGCCCTGGCTGTGCCCAGCAGGGCCCCTCCTTCGTCACTGCGGTCACTTCTGCGTGGCTTGCTCTCCCCCTCCCTGCCCTTCTTATCCTGCGCAGTATGACCGTCTTTCTCACACTCAGACAGACATAGCCCCAAACAGGTGTTCAGAGAAACAGATTTCTGGGTACAACCTGCCAGGCGGTGAGCCTACAGGCCACCCTCTCAGCTGGCCTCTCAGCGGTGTGAGACGTGAAATCAGGATGTTTCTGTGGCTTGTGTAGCAGTGGAAGGGGGACTCCTGCCTGACTCCATGGACATTGCTTTCTGCAGGCTCCTGGTTGAACGTCTGTCTTGTGAACTGTGTCGTGGGACCTCTTGTTCTGGGTGGGCTGACTGTGTTCAGTTTGGGGTGAGGCGCCCACTGCCATCCTGGCCAGGGACTCTCCCAAGGGGGGTACAGTCAAGGACTGGAGACGATGAAGGACAAGGCCACCGACAGGGTGGGGACCTCTGAGCCAGCGTGGTGCCACTCTGATGGGCTTCCTCCTGGCCCTGCAAAGTGGACACCGATCTCTTTGGAAAGGAGGCAAGAAGTAAATTAATTTGTGTGGCAAGTAGATTAATCTGTGCACTTGAGGGCTCAGGGAGCAGTGTTTATACTCTAAGGATACTGCTGGCCCAAGGGGCTGGGGGCTCCTCTCCCATTTGGGGGTCACCTCAGGACGTGACACTGCCCAGCCTCAGCACCATCGCGGGGCTCGGACTCGTCCACTGGCATTAGGTTGGCAGCAGTGGGTGACAAGGCTGCAGTGGAAAGAGCTGACAAAGACACAGATGGCCGACTGCGAGAGGAAGAAGCCACAAGATACGGGGAGACCCCAGACGGCCCTGTCACTCGTTCTTTCTCTTGCTCTTTCTGTTTTTTCTGGTAGTAGAGTTCAGGATTTTAATTCGCTCCAAAGTCTCTGAAGCAAAGACCACAACAAGTCATCCCGCTTTCCTTTACAACTCCCCCCTCCCAAAGCAAAGACAAGACACAGACGACCACAGCAGCATTACGTATGGGAAAATATTTAACTTTATACACGGGATCCTGCAGGAGAGTTTTGTACAGTGAATTCGCCCTACCGGTGAGGGTTAGCTCCATCACACAGGCCTTGGAAAAGCGTCCAATCGAGGCCGAGGGGGGTGGCAGGGAACCCTGGTGGGGTCTGTGGGCGGGGCCAGTCTGATGCCTAGTCCTGCGTGGCCTCCAGAACATTGTAGACTCTGGTTCTAGGAGCTTGGGTTTTGAATCCCTGCTCTGCGGTGCTCCTGGGTCTGGGGCCAGTGACTTAACCCCGGAGGGTCTGGTCGCTGCCAGGTGGGGACAGCGGTAGCATTTGCCTCCTGGTAGTCACACGGTATAAATGAGGTAGTTCCTGTACAGGACTTCACTGGGCCTCCTCGGCACCAAGTACTCAATAGCGGCCAAGGTCCTGCCTTTCTTAACAGAGAAGAGAAATCAGCCCCTGGGAAAGTGGAGCTTTTCAGTCCGGGTTGTCATTTGTCCAGGACCCAGGGCAGATGTCGACCTGGCAGCGTCCTCAGCCTGCCCTGCTCCCCAGGCCCTCCCATTTCCTGGTTCTGACACCTGCCTGTTGCGCTTCCTGTTCTCGGGGGAGGGGCCTTGGGGGAAGTAGTGATGGAAAATGGGACGGATTCCTTTCTCCTATAATTTGCGTGTGGGAGACAAATTCAGAATTAATCCCTTACTCACTGGTGGCAAACTCCACAGCACCTCAGAAAGACGGTCCTATTGGACTGTTCTTTGGTTCTCGCTCAGTTGCACATTTCTGAAGTCTAAATTGTGCCCAAACATACCACCCTCCCCCTACTCCTTCTCTTCTTCTCTGTAGTTAAGTAACTTTTCTTTAAAAATCAAACAAACGAGCAAAAACTCTTCCTCCAGAATAATTAGAGATTTATAGGAAGTTTCAGAATAATGGACAGGGAGGCTGCACGCCCAACCCCAGCCTCCGTCAGCACTAACATTCCGCGACTAGAGCCCAGTGTCAACGCCAGGACGCGGCTTCTTCAGGTTCCAGCGGTTCCATGCGGACGCACTGCTGTGCGTGCGTACAATTCTGTGCTGTGGTATCCCGTGAGGACCCGTACTCGCCACCCCACGGTCAAGCCACGTACCCAGCCATCGCCGCAGACTCTTGTTAGCACACGGTCGGTGCACCCTGAGATCGGACTTTATCACTCAGCATGTTTGTGAGGTGAAACCAACACTCGTTCCTTTTCATTGCCACGCCGTAACCTGCGTGGAGATAGACCACGGTCTGTTTGACCACCCGTCCCTTAGAGGACCCACGCTGTCTCCAGGGTGTGACTGCTGTTACCAGTAAAGCTGCCATGGACATTCATGGACAGGCTTTTGTGTCGACAAAGCTTCTTCGGATGACAAGGAAGGCGGTTGTTAGGTTATACACCTAAGTTCGTTTACAGTTTTAATAGAAACTGGCACTGTCTTCCCAGAGTGGCCTTCCTGTTGAATGTTCTCACTGACAACATGTGTGCATCCACTTTTGCTGGACGCTGTCACTGGTTCCATTCTCACCATCATGATAGCCATACAGTGATACCGTATTGTGTTTTTTTTTTAATTAAAAAAATTTTTTTAATGTTTTATTTTTTTGAGAGACAGAGAGAGACAGAGCGTGAGTGGGGGAAGGAAGGGCAGAGAAAGAGAGGGAGACACAGAATCGGAAGCAGCTCCAGGCTTGAGCTGTCAGCACGGAGACCGACATGGGGCTTGAACCCACGAACCATGAGATCGTGACCTGAGCCAAAGTCAGATGCTCAACTGACTGAGCCGCCCAGATGCCCCTCTTATTGTGGTTTTAATTTGCCTTTTTCTAACTTCTTTTATTTGCCATCTGTATGTCCTCTTTGGTGAAACAGCTATTCAGGTTTTTGGCCCATTTTGTAATTAAACTATTTTTTTTACTGTTGAGTTTTGAGAGTTCTTTGTATATTCTAGATACAAGTCCTTCTTTGCCTGGTATGTAATTTGCAAGTGTTTTCTCTCAGGCTAATTTCTTTTCATCCTGTTAAACATTTTTAATTTTGACGAGTTCTAACTTATTGTTTTCTCCTTGCTTGTGTGTCAAGTCTAGGAGTGCTTTGACTCATTCTAGGTCCTGAAGATTTTCTTCTTCTTCTTCTTTTTTCTTCTAAAAATTTTGTCGTTTTCCATTTTCTGTTGAGCCTGTGTTTGACGGTGGGCTGGGTTTCATTCTTTTTTTGCCTAGGACAATCCAATTGTTCAACAGCACTTGCTGAAAAAGTTATTCTTCCTCCATTAAACTGCATTCACACTTTTGTGAAAAATCAGTTGGCCATATTTGCATGTGTCTGTTTCTGTGTTCTCTGTTCCATTCCACCCATCTCTGTTCTTCTGCCAATACCAGACGATTTTGATTACTGTAGATACATGATGGTGGACTGGTTCCTCCCTCTTTATTCTTCTTTTTCAAAATTGTTTTGACTATTCTAGAACATTTCCCTTTTCATATGCATTTTAGATTTTTTTAAATGTTTATTTATTTTTGAGAGAGAGAGAGAGAGAGAGGCAGACTGTAAGCAGGGGAGGGGCAGAGAGAGAAGGAGACACAGAATATGAAGCAGGCTCCAGCTGTCAGCACAGAACCCGACACAGGGCTTGAACCCACGGAACTGTGAGATCATGACTTGAGCCGAAGTCGGACGTTTAACTGACCAAGCCACCCAAGGCTCCTTCATATGCATTTTAGAATAAGCCTGTGTATGTTTATAAAAAACAACAACAACAACTTTTCTGGGTTTTAGATAACAATTGCATTGAACCTATAGATTTATTTGAGTAGAATTGACATCTTGAGACATGTTGAGTCTTCCAATCCACAAATTTCGTATGCCTCTCCAATATTTATTTATTTATTTACCTACTTAAATTTTTTTTTTTTAATTTATTTTTGAGACAGAGAGAGACAGAGCATGAGCAGGGGAGAGGCAGAGAGAGATGGAGACACAGAATCCGAAGCAGGCTCCAGGCCCTGAGCTGTCAGGACAGAGCCTGACGTGGGGCTCAAGCTCACAGACAGTGAGACCATGACCTGAGCTGACACCAGATGCTTAACCGACTGAGCCACCGAGGCGCCCCGCCTCTTCAATTATTTACATCTTCTTTAATTCATTTCATTGTCATTTTGGAACTATCAGCATACAGATCCTGTACATGTTTGTTTCTTTGGAGCAGTTGCCAATGGTATTACATTTCTGATTTTCATTTCCCTTTGTTTATTGTTGATTTATAGAAATACAATTGATTTTTATGTATCTTATGTCTTGTGACCTTCCTGAACTCACTTACTAATTCGAGGAATCTTTGTGGATTCCTTGGGATTTCTATATGGACAATCATATCACCTGTGAATATAGCCTATTTTCTTTCTTCCTTTCCAATCTACTCCTTTTATTTTTCTTGCCTTATTGCACTGGCTAGAACTTCTAGCACTGGGCTGAATAAATGAGGAAAGCAGTGATACTTCCCCTCCCCCAACCTAAAGGAGGAAACGTTCAGTCTTTTCACCATTAAGTGTGATGTCCACTGTAGGTTTTTGTAGCTGCTTTTTATTAGGTTTAGGACGTTTTCCTTTATTCCTAGTTCGCTCAGAATTTTTATTATAAATGGGTATTTGACTTTGTCAAGTGCTTTTTCTGCTTCAGTTAATATAAACATGATTTTTCTTTAGACTGTTGATATGGTGGATTACATCGATTTATTTTTGAATATTGAATCAGTTTTGCATACCTGGAATAAATTCCACTTGGTCTTAGTGTATTATTCTTTTTGTACATTGCTGGATTCAGTTTGCTAATTTTTTTTTTTTTTTTGTATTTTATGTTCGAGTTTATGAGAAGTATTGGTCCATAGTTTTCTATTGTCTTTGGCTGTTTTGAGTATCAGAATAATACCAGCTTCATAAAATGAGTTGAGAGGTACTCTCTCCTCTGCTATTTTCTGGAGGAAATTATGTAAAATTGGTGTTAATTCTTTAAATGTTTATAACATTCTCCAGTGAAACTATCCGGGCATGAAGATTTCTTTTTCTATAACTCTTAAATTACAAATTAGAGTTTTTTGTAAGTTTGTAAGACTACATATTTGTTTATTCTTGAAAAGCAGGAGGCAGGTGCTATGAAAGCTTCTTTGGTAAGAAGCATGGCTTGTAGGCGGGGAAGGGAGTAAGACACGGAGATAATTTGGGTCAGTATCTTCATGATCCTGACATTTCTTACTTCTTTAAATGGTCCATTTTGGATACGGCACATGATGCAAAAGTTCATCTTTATTTTTATACGTTACATTCCGAAGACATTTTATGGCATGATTTTGATAAATGTTACCAATTTCTATTTCTTTCTGTTTTCAAACTTTTGGACCTTTACAATATAGAAATGCTTCTGGTCTTAACCTAGTTTTTTTCTCCCTGTTTCTCTATTATATTTAGAAGTGTGTTTCCGAAGTCAATTTCTTTCCTTGAGTTGTTACAAAAGAAGCAAGCATCTGCCCAGATAACCAGTGGAAGCTGAAAATCTATTCCTCTATGGTCCCTACTTGTGTGAAGCAAAGTTTGTAAAAGATTTCATGTTCTGCTAGCAAGTAAATTGTGGGATCTCTATGATCTACCTCAGTGTCAGTTAAGACAGTGCCAGCTAGGAAGTGTTGATTCTTTGAGGATGAAACATCTCCTTCACATGGCTATTTAAAACATATCTACGGAAAATATAAGAATATACAGATAGTCTCTGTATCTAAGTGCTGACTACCGCAGTGTGGAGGAAGGCCAGTTTGTTTCCTTCTGGGAACAGTCGCTACCGGGTAGTATTTATAAATGGCTTTCAAATGCATTATTTTAAAAATAAAAATTTTTTCATTAAGCTCAGAAGGCGATGTAAATTCTGTCATCAAGGCCCCAGTAGTTTGTCTTTATGAAACAGATCTTGCAAATGTTCCAAATTTATTTTTTTAATGAAAAACACATACACTTGTTTGATTACCCATGACGGTGAAGTAGGGAAGTCATTATAGACAGAGGAATCGCAATTGGCTTGCTTTCCTGTCTGGAGGAAGAGGAAAGGGTATGAGTATGTCCTCTCTGGTAACTCACCCCCCCAACAGAGCCAAAGCTGGTGCTCTTGGTCTCACCATTTAGAATCACCCCACAAGAAAACCTCCTATTATTTAGAAGTGCATTATTGTCAGCAAGTAAATGCTCTCATCTCAGTGTTGATAAGGTTAAGGGAGAAGGATATTGCAGTCACCGCTTGTGTCCCAAAGCGGGGTGTGTTTCCATGAAAGCAGCTCTGTATAAATAGCAAATGCAGATTCTATCGATGATGTATCTTTGGACCACTATTTATTTTCCCTTCAAAGTGTGTGAAATGCTGCTGATCTTTTTATTTCTTAGAGGATGAACAATTGCAGCCTTAAGAGACATTTAAATAATGCTTAATTTTTAAAGCAAGAGAATAGGACGAATGGATGCGTTCAGCTTAGGCTTCAGATCAGGTTGCTGTTTTTTTTAAAGCTTAATGTGTGATATTAGCCTATTAAATAGCGTTCTTTTATTTGATACATTCCCTATCCCCATTAGACATCATTTCCATTGATGATATTTTGTATTGTTTGCACGTTAGCGCATCTCATACTAAAATACGGGGGATGGAGGGGAAAATAATTAGATTTATGGCTTTGCACTTTTAGTTTCTGATTTAAAGACCTGTTAAAAACTAGCTCACGGTATGGTACATACAAGGCCATTATCTGGTTAAATGAGCTTATCAGAATAACATATCTCCGTGAGTGATTGTTCTGGAGAGGAGGAAAGCGGATGGCCAGCCCTTCCACTCGGTGGAAACACAACTTGGAATTTACCGTAGCAGCAGAACGCAGTCAACACAACAGTCATCATTAGGCAGTTAATGGTGATAGCTTCTGTATAACTTTGTAATACTCAAGCTTCTCTTGGGGGGGCTGGGAGGTGATGATGGCCTGCCTTCAGGCGCGCAGGGAATTCTCCAGACCCTCGGCGTGGAAGGACCTACAGACGGACACTCAGAGAAGTCAGCAGGGCACATCACACTGTGGGCTGAAATGCCTAATCAGTCCTAAAGATGCTGGAAAGGGAGTCTAAAGGTATGTTCTATCTACTGGCTGATTCTAGACTGTCTTTTCATGAGACCAAAGATAAAGTTAACAGTTTAAAATGACAGATTTGCAGATACACTGACGTGGGATTCAGACTTGGCTCTCCTACTTTAGATGCTTTACTTTGGGTAGTTTACTTCCACTTCTTCTGTTGTTAATTAAAAACATTTTTTTGAATGTTTATTTTATTTTTGAGGGAGAGAGAGAGCATGAGCGAGGGAGGTGCAGACAGAGGGGGAGACACAGAATCCGAAGCAGGCTCCAGGCTCTGAGCTGTCAGCAAGAGCCCAATGCGGGGCTCGAACCCACAAACCATGAGCTCACGACCTGAGCGGAAGTTGGACACTTAGACACCTGAGCCACCCGGGTGCCCCGAACCAGAACATTTCTACCCAAGCATGACATATATCCCCCATGTAGGGAGGGAGGCTTCCCTGTCCTTTGATAGAGCTTTAAAATTTCTGTAATTTTCTTTTTTTATGTTTATTTATTTTTGAGAGAAAGAGAGTGAGCAGAGGAGGGGCAGAGAGAGAGGGGGGACTGAGGATCCAAAGCGGGCTCCACACTGACAGCAGAGAGCCCAATGTGGGGCTCGAACTCACAAATTGCAAGATCATGACCTGAACTGAAGTCGGACGCTTAACCAACTGAGCCACCCACATGCCCCTGTTTACTTCGACTTCTTGAGTCTACTTCCTCAGTTTTAAAATGTGGGAAATATTAGTTTTGTCTAAATAATTTCATGCCTTCTGTGTCTGGGAAACCTTTTTTCACATAAATTAAATACAGACTGAGTTTGAAGAGCCCATGACTTTTTCTTTTGCTCTAAATTCTAATGACTATTCCACTTATATTAGTATCTTGTGATTTAAACACACTGTAGAGCGGAGGGGTGTCTGGGTGACTCAGGTTAGGTGTCCGACTTTGACTCAGGTCATGAACTTGTGGTTTGTGGATTCGAGCACCGCATCGGGTCTGTG
Source organism: Felis catus (assembly GCF_018350175.1). Taxonomy (NCBI): domain Eukaryota; kingdom Metazoa; phylum Chordata; class Mammalia; order Carnivora; family Felidae; genus Felis; species Felis catus. The sequence continues at coordinate 80,969,593 of NC_058368.1, forward strand.
CTGACAGCTCGGAGCCTGGAGCCTGCTTCGAATTCTGTGTCTCCCTCTCTCTCTGTTCCTCCCTGCTTACACTCTGTCTCTCTGTCTCTCTCAAAAATAAAGATTAAAAAATACCATAGTGTAGAAAGGAAACCATAAAAAATGAAGTGTGAACCATCAAGCCAACTTCACATGGATCAGAGAGGATGTGTGTAACTCCCAGCTTGTCGTAGGTGCATTGGGTTTCACATAGGTTTGCTGATACATTTGTGGTGCTGATAACTCAGTAGATTTCACTTCCCGTGTGAGATGGATGTATGGACTGTTGACAGTAGCCTTCAGGACTTGCCTCCAGCCAGGAAGATCTGAGTTAGAATCCTGAATCCAACACTTTTTCACTACATCATCTCAGGCTGGTCTCTCAGTGTCTTTGTTTTGTTTGTTTGTTTGTTTTTACTATTTATTTATTTTTAAGAGAGAGGCAGACTGCGAGCAGGGGAGGGGCAGACAGAGAAGGAGACACAGAATCCGAAGCAGGCTACAGGCTCTGAGCTGTCAGCACAGAGCCTGATGCGGGGCTCGAACCCACGAACTGTGAGATCATGACCTGAGCCGAAGTCGGGCACTTAACCGACTGAGCTACCCAGGTGCCCCATCTGTCAGTAGTTCTGTAACCTCAGATTCTTTATTTGCAAAACAAGGATAAAAATACCTGCTTTGAGAGTTGTAAGAATTCTAGGTGTTTTCTATTACAAGCTGGTGCAAAGTTAGGAGCTCTGACCACATGCCTGGATCTTAGCGAGTTTGCTAATGCAGTGCTGTCTTCATAGCAGCACGGGAGGCATTGTTATTGGTATTGTCTTTCCCCAGACCCCCAGAGGATGGCACTCCCCCACCCTGCCGTGTAAATGGCTCTCGTTGAGGTCCTTCTAGACCCTGCCAGTGTTTTCCCTCAGGAATGTCCTTTAAAGCCAGGTCTCTCCCTCCCTTAGTATCTGATGTGTTCAGTAGTGATAACAGTATTTAGAAACCTTTGTCTCTCATGACAGGGTGGGATTCAATCAGGACCCTGTACCTATGTTCCAGCTATCTGTGTCAACCCAAATCTGTCCTAATTAAGTGAAGCTCCTTTACAGGTGATCAACAGAAGTATAGGAAATGATTGGATTCCAAGTAAAGTATATGGATATCAAATTTAAAAATAACTCAAAGCTTTGATGCCTAGTGCAAAGTTAAAAATAAGTTAAAAATTAAGGAGAAAATTGATGTCTTTAAGGAGAGCCATCCTTTTAAGTATACGTACCTCTGAGCTGGAAAGTTTATCTGATGAGATAGTTAAGCTGTAGGAAGCACTATTCAGTGTGTGGCAGGAGGAGAATGTTACTTGCAAAAATGGCTTGCACTCGTTTTTCCAAAGATGTTAATATCTTCAGCAGCCACATGTCCAGTGTGGAGCATGGTATAAAAGAAGTCATGCAGGAGACAACCCAACTTTCCCATTTCCTGGCGTGTGACACAGGGCAGTAGAACCCGTGATCTAATCTTTTAAAGCTAAGGGGGAACTTCGAAATGGGGGAACGCCACCATCACCTTAGTTTCGAGGATTAAATGAAATAACATGTATGTACATAAACCACGTGGCTCAACCCTAGGCACAGCATGGGGGTTTAAGAACTACTCACTTTTGTTCCTGTGATTATGGGGGGAAAGCAAAAGCATTTAGTCATTTATTCAACGTTCTCTCCATTAACATATGTCTGACTTTGGGGTTTGAAATCCTGTGCACACACCCTCTAAGGTACTTTTCATCTTCTAGAATCCCTAAGAGTTTAACAAACCCAGTCAATAAAGATAACCCACCATTGATTCCTGGGGGCCACTAATCCACTCCTGGAGCATGGCCACCTCTGGGTAAAAAGAGCAACAAATATTTATCAGCTACATAACACCTCGACTACATTCAATGGAGTCCTTTTATAGTATTTCCTACAGGACGGAGATAAGAAAGCCGTGCACGACGGCGCTGTTACACCTGTGTGTGTTTATCCAGGTCTTTAAAAGATAAATACTGTAATCAGGGAGTCAAATATTAGGCAATTATAAGACTTCAGAGACTCGATGATGAATTCAGTCCCTTTCTCGCTAGTTGGGTGATGGATTTAAATCAGAAACAATAATCTTGCCCCGAAAGGGAGTTTCGCTCCCTCCCGGACAGCGGAAAAGTAGCCGAGAGCCCTCTGTGTATGTTTCAAAATAAGCTGCGCATCGTCTCAAGTCAACCTGGGTGTTAATCAGAAGATCGGTGAGGCTCATCAGTTCCGTCCTTGCACGCGGCTAATTGCATTAAAATTCTTCCGTGAGCACGCTGCGGATAGCCCAGCCACTTGGAACATGCAGTCAGTTCTGTGTTTCTCTTGTAACCTAGTGCCTGTTTGCTTGAGGTTATGAGCCAGTTCGACTCTGAGAGGTGTCCGTGCCCCGGGGCACACACAGTTCTGCCCGAGGGCCATCAGAGCTCCCGAAAGCGGGGAGAGCACTCTGCTGGAGGTTCGGGAGCGAGCCTTCACTGCATCTCCATTGCGTGGCCTGATTTTGGAGAGCCTTGATTTCCCTGACGTCTGAAGGAGGACTGATGACTCATTTCTCCATCTGGTGATTCCCAAAGAGAGACCAGTAGAGATACCTGAGCATAGCAGCCAGGAGCCAGTCTGGGAAGCAGTTGGGAAGGGCTTCTGGCTGCTGAGGAGACTGACCCAGACGGCACCCGCCACTTCCCTCGGCCGAGCCCAGACGGGAGGGGGCCTGTGGAGGGCTAGGGCAGAGACCCTGCTGTTTCATATTTGGGGTTCTACGTCCCCCATTCCCAAGGCTGGTGACTCTTAGAGGGAGAGATGGTAGAAAGGGGAGCAGGTTCAGAAAAAGAAGGCAATGAGGGGCCAACACTGAGACACTGCCAAGTGTCATCCTCAGGGAGGTAGTGGAGAGAAGGAAAGAAGTGAGAGAGGAACAAAGTTCCCAGGAGATCAGGGCACAAAGAACAGAAGGATGTGAGGTCAAGTCAGACTGGGGGCAAAGACACGCGTGAGAGGGCATCAGAACGGCAGGAACACGACGCTCCTGGACAGTTTGCTGGTTTGTGAGCTTCCCTTCACTGGGGAGTTTTCGGGTATCGGTACTGGCTGAGCGATGAAGGCTGAGAGGTAGGTGTCGCTGTCCAGACCTCACCGGTGCGGGAGCCCTGTCTCAACAAGTAAAGTTCTGGGCACCACACAGCCGCTGGGTGACAGCAGCAGGAGTCTGCCTGTTTGCTACTACATTACTCTGGTTCTGTCCACCTCGGGGTTGGCAGACTTCTTCTGTAAGGGCTATAGCAAATATTTTAAGCTTTCGGTCACCATGTGGCTCAAAAGCAGCCACAGACAATATGCAAACGAATGGCCACAGTGGGGTACGATAAAACTTTATGTACAATACAGACAGTGGGCCAGAGTTAGCTTGAGGGCCCTAGCTTGCTCATGCCTGGTTTACATAAAAGTGGGTGGGTGCACCGGGGACAAAAAAAAAAAAAAAAAAAAAAAGCCAGATACGTGCCTGAAGGGAGCCTGAAGAGGGTGTAGGAGATGCCAGGCCGCAATAGTGGTGGTTCCTACAGCAGCTTAGCCATACAATCCCTTCTGTTGCTAAATCATCTTCATATGTTTTAAAAGTACAGGTGAAGTCACCATGTGTCCTCAGTGTGAACAGTTTCTTTCCTTTTTTTAAAAAAATATTTTTAATGTTTATTTACTTTCGAGAGAAAGAGACAGAGGCGTGAGCAGGGGAGGGGCAGAGAGAGAGGGAGACACAGAATCCGAAGCAGGCTCCAGGCTCCGAGCCGTCAGCACAGAGCCCGACGCAGGGCTCGAACCCATGAACTGTGAGATCAGGACCTGAGCCGAAGTCGGACGCTCAACTGACTGAGCCACCCCAGGCGCCCTGAACAGTTTCTTTCCTAAACAGCAGTCTCCCTCCCTATCTTCTGTTTCCAGTGCTGTGCCCAGAACCTCTGCTCAGTGACTGTCCTTCCTGGGGGTGAGCTCCGGTGGCTTCTAGGAGGTCACTCAGCCCCCTGTAAGAGGCTTGCCGAGGAGCTGAGTTCACAAAGCACTTTACTTTTTATCTCAGTACTTTCCTTGGCTCTTACTTCTTTTGGAGAGGAGTCAGGAGAATCGTCCAATGTCTTTTCTGTGTCCTACAAAAATATCAAACACAAGTGTGGATGATTTTCCAGCCAGCGAAAGTCACCTTGTGGGAATTGACTTAATAATTTGTGTGTGTATTTTCTGTTTGTTGGAAGAACTGTGCTACAAGCAGGCCATTTGATTATCATTCATTTTCCTTGACAGTCAAATGCCTTGAAAATAAAACCCGGAGCTGGTATAGCGGAACAAACTTGAACTCTTGGTTGCAAAACGTTGATCTGCATCAACAGTTCAAAGAAAAATACAGGAAACGCTGTCCCTTGTCCAACAAGGAGCCAATTCAAGGACACAGCTGTGAACATGCCCCAGAATGGAACTCGCTTGCCTTATTTTGTGTCCAGCTAAGGGTACTCCAAACACATTACCTTCATTTGCTTTGTCTGCTTCTCGTTTGCATCATCAACAGCTCGTCTGACCTCTGTCCATTAGCAATACCAAGAAAAAAATTTCTTGTCCTCAATTAAAGTGTCTTTTTGAGCCTCCTGCTTCCTAATTGTTTCACCTCTGCCTGCAGAAGCACCAGGAAAAATTCTTCTTGTTCACCCTAAAGTATTGCTCCTGAGTTGTAGGATATTAGATTCATCAGAAACCTGTGTGGCCACCTGGCTCATTTCTAGCCTGTATTATGCCCACGAGAGAGCTTTAGTGAGGTTTGGGGGCTTGCTCATAAATGGGTATGCGTGGACCCCTAATGCCTGGAGATTCTCTGAGTCTTGGCATGTAAATAGAAAAGCAGGATGATAAACGTGGGTGTTTATCCCAGAAATAAGCTCTTCCCAAAAGATTGGCGACCTGTTTATTCTCCAGTTTGCTTTCATCGTTGGCCTCAGTCACATGAAATTGTTGGTACTCTCTTTAAAGTGCTGGAAAACACTATTTTTAAATGCTCAATCAGGAAGCCAGACACCCTGGAAGACCCGTGTTCCAATTGTCCCCAACTACGAAGATACTGTAGGTTCAGTGAGTCTTTGAGAGCAGAAAATCCGCATCTCGGTCATCGGACCTAGCGTCCTTGGATAGAACAACGAGTCTGTAGCTCAGTTTTAGGGCAGAGGTTGGTTGGCCGCCTGTGGCCCGGGGGCCAGATCTGGTCCACGCGCATTTTCTGTGGCTGCTGACCTAAGAATGGATTTTACATTTTTGAATGGATGGCAAGAAAATTAAAAGAAGAATGGCATTTTTGTGGTACATGAAAATGATATGAAATTCAAATGTCAATGGCCCTAAATAAAGTTTGCTTGGCAGACAGCCATGCCTATTTGTCTACACGTGGCTTCTTTGAGACTATGAAGGCAGAGAGAGAGAGCGTTTGGCTTGCAAAGTCAAAAATATTTATTATTTTATTTTTATTTTTATTAGTTTTTAAATAATAAAAATTAATTTTTTTATTTTTTATTATTTTTTAAAGTTTATTTTGAGAGGGAGAGCGAGCCCGCACAGGGGAGGGGCTGAGAGAAAGGGAGAGAGAGAATCCCAAGCAGGCTCTGCACTGTCAGTGCAGAGCCCGACGTGGGGCTCGAACCCACGAACCGAGAGATCATGACCTGAGCCGAAACCAAGAGTCGGATGCTTGGCGCCCCATCTGTCCTTTAGAGACAGAGTTTGTGACACGTGTGCTGAGGGTCACACCTGGCACTTTGCTTGCTTTCTTTCATGTACATCATCTGCCCTGAAAATTCACTAAGTTCTGCTTAGGTATGTGGCACGGTGGCTCTGAAATATTTCCACTCTACTCTCAGCCCACGGAGTGGGAAACTTCCAAATGCAACAAAGACATCAACACTTGATGGTAAATGAAAATACACAGTGGTGGACCGTCTGGCATTAAAGACCCGGGCACGGCAGGCAAACCAAACCAGTCCCAATTTCAAATCATTCTCCCTAAATATAATGCGTTTCAGGAGAGATTAAGGAACCTGCTTACTGCAGGCAAGGCAGCCACGTGGCCCAGGCAGCAGGCCCTAAAAGGACTGAGTACACTCCGCCTCCCTCCTCTGGCACCTCTTTGTTAGGTCTCCCAGGAGTCTGCGCTGTCAGGGTCCTTCCTTTGTGCAGAAGGAAGCAGCAGGGGAGTGTGGGCAGGGCTGCTGCTAATCTGCAATCCAATGCACATTTGTTTTTCTGTTGTTTGCTTCAGAGTTTCTGGAATCTATCACTTATATGGATTATGTAATAAGAGCCAATCAGCTCGGTGAAAACCAGCTTCCGAAAGGCAGGAAGTTTAATTTAAAAAAAAAAAAAGATGGGACTAGTTTATGCCAGGTTATAAAAGTGAGGTTGACCCCAGTCTCCCTTTCCCCTCGGAGTCACGGCTCTATAGTTGGCTAGCTTTCCAGTAATTGAATCTGAAGGTCGTGTCCTGTTCTTTAAGAATTGCCAATGGAGTCTTGTAATCCTCTCCTGGCCTCCTCGGTGCATCAGGACTTTGGTTTATTGACATGTAATTAGATCAGGCTGTCACTACATCACTGTCAGCGTAGACATCACGGAGTACGCAGCTGATCCATGCAAGATCTCTGCTGGGATGCCACCTGGCCTTGTCAGTCCTCCAGTCGAGGGCTACATCTCCTTTCCTGTGCCTGATTCCAACGGTGGTGGGAACTGTGGTGGCGGAAATCTCAGGATTTTCCTGCTGACTTTCGACTGTCCTGTTTTCTGCAACACTGAAGGGCACCAGTGACGGTGAAATACTGAAGACCGGGACTGCAAACCCAACCATCCTGCATGACTCCTCCCTCTCTGGGTGACCCGCCCCCACCCTCCCCCGAAGTAAGGCAAGCATAGGGGCCAGAATGCATGAAGCACCAGAATGTATGAGGGTTACGGTGTTTCCTCCCCTGAATGTTAATTGATGTGAGTTAATTTGGGAAAAAGAAGCCTAGTTTCTCATTCTCAGATGACCAGTTATAAACAGGTGTTTACTGATAACACTAACTGACAAGAGGAAATGCACTGGGTGGACAGAGACGTGCCTGTAGATTGTCCCCTGTGTTTGGTGACAGTGCTCCCTGACACTGTTTGTTGAGTATCTTCCTCCACACCACGTTCTTCCCTGAGGCTCTGAACAAAGTACTCTAACCCCCCTCACCGTGCCTGAGAAGGAGCAGGGCTGAGGTTTGCTGTCCTGTGAGTGTCCCACAGGTTGGAACGTCTGTGTCCTCCACTCTCGGCCATGTTGCCAGTGGCAATGGAGGGATTTTTCTATCCTTTCATAACTCCTGTTGCAATTATTTGCATTAGCAGTTCCAGCTACGGTGGGCGGCTCAGGGGAGGTCAGCTTGGGAACAAACCCAAACGTTCTGGGCAGTGCAGGAGGTGGCCCAGACCCCACACAAGAAAACCACCTCGTGGTTCTGTTCCCTGTGGGGTGAGAGGGCCGTGTGGCCGTGGGAAGCAGTGATGCCCTGGGCAGGGGAGGCTCTTTGTTCTGTGTATGGACCCCACGTGTGGGGAGGGGCGGCCCCGCGGAGGGGGGTCGGGTTCCCCCAGAGTGGGTCAGGTCCCCGCATGTGTGGAGGGGCAGGCCCCGGGAGTGGGTTGAGTCTCCCAGGAGCAAGGTCAGGTCCCTGGGAGCAGGTCGGGTCCTCCAGAGCAGGTCAGGTTCCCCAGGAGCAGGTCAGGTCCCCCGAAAGTGGTTCAGGTCCCAGAGTCCCTAGTTGGTTGGGTCCCCCGGAAGCGGGCCAGCCCCGACGGGCATCACGTCGCCTGGTGCTGGTGGTTTTCCCCTTCTGGGAGACGTGGAGGCCCAGACCGTCCTGGCTGGAGCGGGGACAGGGACCAGACAGGGAGCACAGTAGGGGAGGAGTCTACTCAGGAAGGCCTGTGTTCTGGGGCCACTGGGGAGGCTGAGGCAGCTCCCGGCAGCGCGCTCTGACCATGTACCCCAGCAGGTGCCCTGAGGAGGCTGTGCGGTGACGGGACAATGTGGGCATCAGAGAACCGGTTGAGGGGAGTCCGTGACGCCAGGAGCTGCTTAGGGCTTGGGCCGCGGGCCTTCTCCCCTCCACGCTCCTGTGCCCGGGAGGCCCGACCAACCGTGGGAAGAGCTCAGCCCGCACACTCAGGGGCAGTGCTGGGCCTCCACAGGTGACAGGAGCCCCGACGTCACTGCGGTTGCTGCAGACAGCACGTGGTCCATCTCACCTTTCTTCTGGGGGACGCACGTCTCATTTGCAGTGAAGGAAAGTTGGAAAAGGAGGATGTGCTTGCAGTTAAATTAGAAATGCATCCAGTGCACAGTACATGTGACAAGCAGCTGTGCTGGTGCTGTCAGCACCCAGCGGGCCTCCCAGCGGTGGGCCGGGCCTCGGGCAAGCCATGCCCTCTGTGTGCACGCTGCTCTGTAGTTTGCACGAGCATCCCCTGTGTTCGGTTTTACGCGTGTGAGTCCGGTTTGCACTCTAAAGATAGCTCAGACGGACTGTTCCTCACCTGTTCAAGATCTCTTGGAGGCGACTCCCTGTCAGCACAGGGGTGTGGGAATCTCCTCTTGCCCACAGCTGTGAGGCTAACCCGGTTTGCGCCGTGAGTCCCTACCTGCTTAAGCTTCTCTGGTGCTTTCTGCATTGCCTTGGTCCTGGGGAGCTGAAGGTTCGCGTCCCAGAGGTCTGCCCTGCACCCGGCCTCTGCACCCCTGCTTTTCTGTCTCCCTGGCCCATGGGGAGTGGGCGCTCAAGACCCCAGAGCTGGCTCCAGATGCTGAGGCTCATCCCCACACCTGTGCAAAGGGCAGCGTGGGTAGAATGATCTAACCACCTTGGACACGTGTGACCTTGCCTGGGCTGCCTGCTTGCCTTTACTGCCCAGTGGAAGGCTACCCTAACTCTCTCTGCAGCAGGTGCATGTGTAGAAGGAATTGCTACAAGTTTGCCAAAGGTGTGAGCATCCTAAACTCAGAGAGGTAGTTGCTAACTCCCTCCCAACCCCAATTCATTTGGATGAACATTGAAGATGCAGACCGAACGGGCCAAGAGTTTGCAACACGAGGCCACACAGGGAGAGCTCGAGTGCTGCGTGGCCGGGGCTCCATACGTGGCGGTACACAAGTCAAGGGTCGCTGCCCTGGCAGCAGTCCACAGCTGGTCTATCCATCCAGTGGGCTATTACTCAGCCATAAAAGGGGGAATGAAGTGCTGACACATGTCACAGCGCTGTGGGAAGGCAGACACAGAAGGCTACGTACACTCTGATCCTATTTGTGTGAAAGTTCCAGAACAGGCGGATCGATAGAGATCCAAGCAGATGGCGGTCACCAGGTTGGGGGGGAGGGGAGCTGAATGAGGAGAAACTCTTCAATGGGCACGGGGTTTCCTTTGGGATTCTGGAGTTAGATGGGAGTGTTAGTTGCACAGCATTGTGAATACAAGAAATGCTGTTGAACTGTTCATTGGAAAATGGTTTGTGTTACATTATGTGAATTTTTAAAAAAATTTATTTCAATTTAATTTAATTTAATATTTTAAGTGTTTATTTACTTTTGAGAGAGAGAACGTGAGTGAAGGGGAGCAGAGAGAGAGACACACACACAGAATCTGAAGGAGGCTCCAGGCTCAGAGCTGTCAGCACAGAGCCCGACGCGGGGCTCGAATCCACGAACCATGAGATCGTGACCTGAGCCGAAGTCGGTCGCTCAACCGACAGCCACCCAGGTGCCCCTGTGAATTTCATTTTAGTAAAACACTTTAGAAAAATGCTTAAAAGGCACTGTACAAGGGGAAAAAGACGCTGTCTCTCTGTTTGTGTTCCATTAGCAGGTAGAGTCTTCCAACTGATATTTTTGGCTGCAGCTCTGATTGGCATCTAGTGCTTAGGGGATGGCTGTCTCTGCTCAGACCTCCGTGGGTGTGTTGACCTTGACTTCGCGTCAAAGCCAGCTTTCTTCTGGCTTCCTGGAGGCTTGCTCCTTACCAAGGATTAAATCAGATGCTGCATAGTGGATTTGGTGTGGAATTTTGGTTTGAGCAGGACAGTATTTATCCTTTGTGAAAGATTGGTCAGGTGGGCTTATGTATTGACAGTTTATTTTATGAGAGGAAACACAAACTCTACCAGATTTTCTCTAGGTTTTAAAAGAAGCAGTGAGAGCATGTTGGTCACTAGGTTACTGGTGTCTGTGATTTCATTACAGATTTCATCAGCTGCGCTTCTCAGAAAGGGAGATGAGGTATTTCATTTAGTGAACTGGGCTGAGTTTCTGCCTCAAAGAGCTCCTGGGTCTCTCACAGTCTGGTCTGCGCAGTGGGTTCCCGATCCTTCCTCTCCATGGAACCTTCTCTCTGGCTGCACCCAGATCGGACCATCTGTAGTCTGTCGTGGTGGTTCTGCATCGGCCTTGACCACCCCGGTCAGTCCAGCCGGGGGCAGGATTTCCAGGCGCTGACTGCACACCTCCCAGGTACAGGTCACAGCCGTCTCGTCCAGTGGAAAGCACAGCCCTTGCTCTCAAGGGCGCCTGGCCCTGGATGTGGCAGCAGGTGCGTCGGTACCCAGATGCTCTTAGCTGGAGTTCCGTAAAACTCATTTCGCAGGGGAAATAAACCTGCATTTCACATTCTGGAAATGCTAGCAGGCTGTAGGAAGTGGAGACAGTTTTCACAAACAGACTGAAATTTCAGGTGGATTTTAAGGGATGGGTGGAATTTACCTTGTATTTGAATTTAATACCTGTTATTATTATTTTAGATAGCAAAGGTAGACGCAGCTAGTATCCCCAAATCAGAAAATACAAACAGGTAGAAAAAGAACAGACCAAAAACGAACATACCTGACTAATGAAGAAATAAGACTGTGGGAAGGAACATTGGCATGATCTTTCCAGAACCTCCCTCGCCCCTTTTCTCCCCTTCCCTTCCCGTCCCCACCTCTCCGTCCCCCACCCTGCCTTACTTTAGTCTGTGTATATGGTCTATTGGTAGGCTGCTTCGTAGGGACCAGGCACTATGCTAATGGTGCACACACAGACACACACACACGCACAGAGAAATAGGATCATGATGGTCATAATCTGCCCTCTTCTCCTGATGGCATATTGACTTTTCCAGTGTAAGCAAATTTGTTTCTATGGCACAATTTTAAATGGCTTCAAACTATTGTGTTATGAAGCTAGGTGATGATTACACACTCTCTTGTGTTGGGTTTTCCCATTCTGGCTGGTGTAGTCCCCATGATGAACACCCTGGTGCTAATCCTCTTGAGGATTCTTTTTCCTTCGATCAGTTCTCAGGATCATTGCATCAGTGGGCCTGTACATGTTACAGGCTTTTTTCCAGAATGTCGCTGAACAGTCCCCTCAAATGCCTGGATTTATGCTCTGATCAGTGGAACGGTGTTGTGTCTGCTGCCCTGAGAGTTTGCTGAGAGTTTGGCCAGTTTGATAGGTGAAAAGTCACCACGTGTTTGCATTTATTTGATCATTGCTGACTGTTAAGTTTCCTATGTTACCTCCCTGTTTTGCCCTCCTCCTCCCCTCCCCCTCCTCGTCTTCCCCTCATCTTCCCCCTCCTTCCTAATCCTCCCCTTCTCCTCCTCCCCTTCCTTCTTCTCCTCCACTCTCCCTCTTCTTCCTCTCCTGCCCACCTTCTTCTTCTCTTCCTCTTCTCTGAATTACTTTCTCAAACTTCTGGCCCCTGGTGTTTTTATTATTGGTTTATAGAAGCTCTTTATTTATTAAGGGTATCACCCTTTGTCTTAAATGCTGAAAGCTTATTTGTAAATGGATGTCCCTGGGACTGACCAGGAGAAAGGGGAAGAGCTTTCCAAGAAGGAAATGAGAGGGACAGTGGTTCAGAGGTGGGACTGACCACACCTGCCTGGGAAATGTGGTGAGCCCTAGGGTGAGCACAGAAGAGCACTTGCAGATGGTGTTAGAGGATCGGAATCAGTCTGGACAGAGAGGCGGAGGCCCGAGCACAGGGTGCAGTTGCCAGGCCCTGCAGTGCCCCTGGGCGTGAGTGTGTGCGTGAGAGTGTGCATGTGTGTTCAGTTAACAGTGGCCAGAGAGCTATGGTTCTCCATGTAATTTGAATCTTCCACCAGTAGGGGTGGAAAGAGTTCTCTGGTGTAAGAATTCTGACAGGGGCACCTGGGTAACTCAGTCGGTTGAACATCCAACTCTTGATTTTGGCTCAGGTCATGATCTTATGGTCGTTGGAATTGAGCCCCAAGTCAGGCTCCGTGCTGAGTGTGGAGCCCGCTTAAGATTCGGTCTCTCTCTCTTTCTGTCTCTGCCCCTCTTCCCCACTCACTTGCTCTCTCTCTCTCCCAAATTAAAAAAAAAAAAGAATTCTGAGAAATGCCAATACACGACACATAGAGACTCTTCTCTACACAGTAAATTCTCAAACTCTGAACTCTGACCACTAGTGATTTTTCTTCGGCAGGGACATCACCCGGTCAGTAGTGGCCTCCTAGATTTCACTGTGGTTGGCACTGTGGGAAAATCCCAAGCTCTGGAAGTGTCTCCAACTTCTGGGAGGGGGGAGGGATAAACACAGCACGTGCACACCGATGATGTCGGCACTCCAAGCATATGAGGCCCCATAGGATTCGTTGGCTCCAAACAAGAGGGCTCACGTTGGGTTCGAGGCAAAAGAAACTAGAAAGACGTCGGTGGGTCGGCTGGCACTGGAGCTGTGGGGTCCTCTGCACCGTGGTCCACAGAGGCCCCGACCCGGGGCTGGCTGTTTCTCCTGCATCAGACGCAGCGGGCTTCCTGCCCACGCCTCTGGCATGGCCCAGGACAGATGTTTTCCTGGATGACCTTCTTCTGAGGCAGAGGAGAGTTTTGGAAGAGTAACTTTGGAAGGGCTTCAGCCTTTCGGGCTGGCCTGCTCTGCTTCAGAGGCCAGCTCCCGCCCCGGCCAGCTCCAGATCGCGCGTGTCAGTCTGGACCCTGATGGCTTCATAGGGTGCATAATCCTAATCAACTGTGTGGGTTGAGAATGCCCCACCCAAAGTCATATGTCCGAGCCCTGACCCCCAGAACCGCAGGATGTGACCTTATTTGGAAATGAGGTCGCTACAGATGTAACTGGTTAAGTTGAGGCAGCTGTCCCCTGCTGCCTCTCTGTCTCCTGGCAGGTGTCATGGGGCCGGGACAGAGCATGGCTCTCACCCAGTTTTGCCTTCTCAGCTGTTAAAATTCGAAGTCATGCACAGGAAGCCATTTCAGTAGTTTCCCTCTTTGTGAAGTTACAGGACAAACACATTACGGTTTATTTTTGACTCCACCTTCTGAACTGGCACGACACATCTCCAGAACCCAAAAAGACCTCTTGGAAAACACTCCGGGATTTGTGGCAGGGAAGGTCAGATTGTTTGAAAATGACTAACGATTAGTTTATGGTGCTCGTAATACAGGTTCCATAACAATGGAATTAATCTTTAGAGGGAAAAATTAAAAGGTAGTTTGCCCCCGAGGGAGCCATGCAGGGTTTGCACATCAGTATGATGAGCGCTCATCGGGACAGACAGCAGAACCCCAGGACGCCTCATTGTTTAATCAGGATGGGTAATATCAACTTGATTAATCCACCGCGCTTCCCCGTGACAGGGCTGCTGGCCCCACCGCCTGGCACTGCTCCCATCCCCGCAAGGAGGACGCCTCTCCGCGGGCCCACCTGCCTCTGCCCTTGGCTGGTTTGCCGCAAGCACTCACCTGTCACCTGAAGGGCAGCATGCCTGGCGGCCGCCTGGAGGAAGAAAGCTTCCTTCCCTGCCATAAGTGCAGAGGGATCCCAGGTTTCTGTGCCCCAGCTTTTACCTGGTGGGGGGGGGAGCTGGCTGCGGTTCTGACAGTGAATACAGATGCTGCCGAGTCGGACGTGTCCGTGGGGACCCCGCATCCCGCGTCTGCAGATATGGCCACTCACTGTCCGTGCACGATTCTTTCTGGGGGAGGGACGCACTTTTAGGAGACACAGAAAGGACTCTGGGATGCCCCAGTGGCTGGCTCTGCCTTGATGGGCCCCAGAGTCGGAGGGCCCAGACAGAGCCTGGCATGGAGCCTGAACCCCGAGGGGAGGAGTTAAGGTCCAACAAACAGGCTCTGCTGTCCTCACTTGACCACAGTGTTCTGGGGCCAGCCGAGACCACTCCTCTCCCACCACAAGAAAATTACTGAACTGATGTACCTGTTTTGATTGGTACAGTTTTCTCTCGGGGTGAGCATGCTCGTGCGTTTATGGGTACATCCAAGGTAATCATTACATGGCGGTGTGCATGGGTGGGGCGTCCTGGGTGCCGCTGCAGAGCAAACGTGAGGCCCTGCCTTCCATTATGTGTGACGGTGTGTTTGTAGGGACGCTGACTCAATAGGAAAGGTGGGCACGCGTGTGTGTCCTAATTGAGGCGGGAGGCGGGGGCGGGGGGCCAAGACTGACCTGGGAGGGGGAAAATGAGTGGTAAGAATGGACGGCGTTCTTCCTTTTAATCGCGCTGTCCTTGGCAAGTGTAGGGGAGGCTGGAGGAACAATGGGGCGCTCTCTGGTGAGACCTTGTGGCGCTTTGCACTCGGGGGTTTGAAACGGCGCCTTGTTCGCCTGCGTGTGCACAGCCTTACGGTTCCACCGTCTCCTGACCTTACAGTCTCGGGGTGGTTGTGCAAAGTGCCGGCTTTCACAACTTCCAGATCATGTTGTAAAGGCGGCAGAGACCAGCAGCGTGCACGTGCTAGCATGATGTCAGTTAGCCTTAAGGAGAACGAGAGCTTGGGGTTTTGAAACTGCTCAACAGCAAACAGGGAGCTTTTATCAACGTTACTCACAAGAAGAAGAATTTTCTGTCATTTTACTTTACAACACAATTAAATAAGGGATCGTGGTGAGCACACTATTATGGCTGCGCAGTAAAATTTATATTAAGAATCTCACTGTTTACAAAACATATTGTCTTGTAAAATGTTGCTTGTTTCATTTTAGGGAAAACACAAAAACCTCTCACACAATAAAGCATCCTCTTAACATCTTATAACAATATATTAAAACCATACGTGCCGCTAGGCCAGCAGGATGGATTTCCTCTGAAATTCTGGATATTAGCATATTAGTGATTGAAAAAGCTATTATTTGCCCTCAAGGGAAAATCTCTTAGCATCTTTCACCAGCAAAATTTTGAAAAGATATGTATTTAAAATAAATCTGCACCTTACTTTTGAAAGAAAAGTGTAACTATACCAACAATTTAGCGGCCGTCCAATTTGCCCCCCCTCGGAAGGAAGGAGACTCGGAGCGCAGAACGGCTGCGTGGCCTCCGGGAGCTCCCGTGCGCTGCGCCTGGGTTTTTATCTCCTCCTCAGGCTGAAAAGCATTTCCTTTTTATATTTTCCACATTGTTGTTTATACTTTCTTTCACTTCTACATTGTCAAGAATTTTCATTTGGAAAAGAAAGCAAAATGGCCCCGGTATTAGCCAGTTGCCAACGTGGGTGCTGATAGCCGATGCTGCGTGTGTGTTTGGGGGGGGGGGAGTTCCCTTAAATGACGTCGTAACGGGAAGCTTCCTTATTAACAGCGAACACCGCACGTTTTCCTAAATGCAAATATCAGAGAATCTGGCGTCCCCTTCCCGTTGGCTGGGACTTGGCTGACAGCCACCACGTTGCAAACTGGCCATTGCCCGTTGTGAAAATACAAGACGATGTAACATCATGACAGAGGCCACTGCCAGCACACAGGACAGGACATCGCGGCTGCCGCTTTCCCATCAGTCGGCTTCCAGATCTCTGGGTGACGGTCTCTGGATGAACTTGATACGCCGTCCTGGAGACCATGGCGGGCCTGAGCACACAGGCAGTTCTGCTCATGTGATCGGCTCTGGGTAGAAGTGCTCCGTTAACGTGACCCCCAGCCTCTCATTTCCTGCTCCTGTTTGCTTTGGGGAAGAAACCAGAAAAGTCTGCAGCTAACACAGACCCTGAAGCCATCCTGGGCTTCTGGTAAGAACATGAAGGGACAGGCTGGTGGCCGCCGAGCGGAGGCCAGGGACACGAGTGTGTGCCCAGCTCTGCTGTCAGCCCTTCCCTGGACGCCCTCTCCGTCTCTCCTGATAGAGTCTCCCAGGCCATTTATGAAGCACCTGGTGCACGCCAGGGACTGTGAGAGCACCTACGCGTGTTTGTTCTTTGAATCTCACGCCACCCTGTGAGTGCATGTAGCCTGCAGTTTGTAGCCGCCCCGGTGTCACAGCCCCTACCCGACAGGACTCACTCCAGGCCTGCTCTGCTCCACACCTCATGCTGTGGCTGTTGGGGCATATTTGAGGGGATGAGTTCTTCCAGAAGGGCCATCGCCTGGCGAGGGCTGTAACAGCCACGTGCCTCCAACGGGACGGGCTGGATTTCACGCGGTTGCAGAATCTCCTCATAGGAAGGCGTCGATCCTGGGGAGAGCTCTGGAACGCAGACAGATCTCTTGACAGATGACCGCCAGCCTCTGCCACTGAGCGTGGCACTGCAGTGAGGCTGGGTGCAGGGTCCCAGACAGCCAGGCCGGAGCCGAGATTCTACGTCATGGTGGATAACTAGAGAGCACATCTTGTGTTTATTTCCGCCTACGGGTAGCTGGTGTGAGAGGCAATGGAAATGCACGCATTTGGTTCCGTAAAATCACATTACGAAAAATGACCTGTGTTCCCAGACCCAGGGTTTCACCCCTCTGTAGGGCAGGCCCTGCACAGGATCCGGGGGGGCGCTGAGCCTTCTGTGGAGCGTTCCAGCTCCAGAAACATGCCGGGGGTGATGGTCCGATAGGCCACGCAAGTGTGGGCAGAAAATGGCCCTGTCTCCTTCACGGGGTATGACGGCTGCTTCAAGAGGTCACAGAGCCGCCCTGAGACACTGCGTGTGAGCTGAGATCCCGGCCTCTCCTGTCCTCAGCAGTGCCTCAGGACCTTCATGGCGAACAGCACTGCATCAGGTTTTAGGGTGTTTATTAATAATTTAAGCCTAAAGAATCTGAAAATCCCTGCTCAGGAGGAGGGAGATACTTTCTTTTTTACTTTTTTTTTTGTTTTAAGTTTTACTTTATTTTTGAGAGAGAGAGAAAGCAGGGGAGGGACAGAGAGAGACAGAGAAGGAGACACAGACTCTGAAGCAGGCTCCAGGCTCCAAGCTGTCAGCACAGAGCCCGATGCGGGACTTGAACTCACGAACTGTGAGATCATGACCTGAGCTGAAGTCGGACGCCTAACAGACTGAGCCCCCCAGGCGCCCCAGGAGATTCTTTTCTGTTTGTTTCTCACATTTTAAAATTCTAAGAAAATGTGCCATTTTTAGTCTTGAGAAATACTTTCAGTGATGTCCTGGGCTTTTTTAGACACAGTGTCAAAACTCTGGATGAGTGTCGTCAAGGGGGGTCTGCAGCAGGGCTATCCGCCATCGTTCTTGTGTGGGGGCCACGGGGCTGACTTTGGGGACCTGGGGACCGCAGATGCCCTCTCCACGTGGGACCCCGAGAGGTGTCTGTGACGTGTGTGAAGAGCCAGGCTTCCCTGGGCAGACAGGCTTTTGTGTGAAAGCCCAGGCTGTGTGGCCCCAGGAATGTCCCTGGCGGGGACATTGACGCACAGTGTGGTGAGAGGGATGCCTGGAGGGACGGCAGGTGGCTCTGAGGCCACACGCTGTCCCGGCTCCTGTGACCGATCCCCAGATGCGGATCTCCCAACGGGAAACCAGGCTTCTGGGCGAGTGGCCAGACCGTGTCTTGTTTACCTGGTTTCCAGGCCTTATTTTGACTCCAAGTGGGAACCAGTGTCCTTCCTGGTGTGCGGCTCATACCTGTAAACATACACCTGAGTTTCTGCCTGTTCTCATCCCTGCGAGATGCGGCGGGGACAGTTTGAGGTGTGGTAATGGAGAAAAGGACGTTTGATAGGATGCTTGTAGCTGTTGGGGCACATCAGGTCCCTCCTCCCCTTTAGGGTGGCGTCACCACTCAGGCACATTGGAAACATCCTCGTCGGAGGTCACAGGAGGTTGGAAACCTTTACCGAGATGCACTGTAAACTGAACGCGGACTGTGGATCGTGGTCTGCCTTATGTGCTGTCGCTAGTGGTAAAGATAACGATGATTCTGGCAAACATTCTATCGGACCTTGAAGGGCCTTCTGTGTCCACCCGACGCTGGACTAAAGCAGCAGAGAGTTGCCCGAGTTGTCCGTGAGGAGGGGGCATGGAGCCATAGGGCAGTGGGTGTCAGGGTGAGCCTGGGAGGTGCGGGCCTCCACGTGGTCGGGGGGGCACATCCCGCTAGCTGGGTGCTCTGCGGGGCTGGGGGCTGCTGGGCCTTGGAAACACGGTGCCCGTCATTCACTCCTTCGGTCAGCTTGATTGATCGGGTCCTTCCTGCATTTCGGACCCTCTCTTGGGGCTGCAGACACAGGAGCCATCGGCCCATGGTTTGCAGAGAAGGTAGGGAAGAAATGAAGCAAATGTGAGGCTGGTGTTGGGGGCCCACAGCGCCTCTGCGGGGAGGGCGGCAGAGCAGGGTCCAGGGTGGCCCAGACAGGGAGTCGCAGCCTGCCCATGAGGGAGGGAGGACGGAGGACGGATGCAGCTGCCGGCACGCCCAGAGCTGTGTCCTGAGTGTTCCCGGAGCCCCCGAGAAAGCCGCTTGGATACTATGTGCATCCTTTCCCACTAAGGGGGCAGAAAGCCCAGGGTAGAGGGCGTCTCCCTGGGTTCAGCAGGCCAGACCAGAGGGAGGCCAGAGGTTGGGGGAAGGGTGAGGACTTGTCACCTGGCTTCGGTGGGGGCAAAGGTAATGTCTTCCCAGAGGGGTGACAGCAAAGAGCAGACTGGTTCAGTGGGGAGAATGTAAGATACCCTAGAACATTCTAGCGGGACACCCAGCAGTGGACGTGCAGGCGCACGCTCAGGAGGGACACAGGACGGGGCTGTGGCGAGCAGGCCTACCCCCTGTCTCTTAGGTTTCACTTGTTTCCCGCGTGCACCTGTCTGATGGGGGCCTTCCCGGACATCTCTAAACCGAGGCCCGGGGCCCATCTGGGCCCTTCCGTCCTTGGCACCACCATTTCCTCTAGCCTCCTGGAGCCCTTGCAGCCAGAAAGCAGAGCTGAAGTCTGGCGCCTCTGCGGGAGACCTCTTGGACCCGACAGTCCCAGGTCCCAGCCCAGCTGCGAGGGAGGGCGGGCCGGTGGCTCGGCCATGAGTCTGCAGGGGTGGCGAGAGCAGCCGGCCCCGGATGCTGGAGGCTCAGTTGGATCGGAAGGAACAGTGAAAGGTGCTGGGAAGGGCGTGGAGGGGTGGGGGGGGAGGGGCCACTGGAGGCAAACCACAGGAGAGCTTCCTGAAGGACAGAGCAGGCCACCGCCTTCCGCAGGCGAGGTCAAGGCGGACCCACACCCACCGGCGTCACGACACGATGGAAAACTGCCCGCGGCTTTTGACCTGGACAGTAAGACAAGGCTGCCTGTTCGTTTACTGTGAGTGTTTACCTCCCCGCTCTGGTGTGGACAGAGCAGGGTAGAAGAGCGTCGGCTTCGTTCACCGCTTTCCGGCTCCCGGCTCGCGTAACGGCAGGGGACCGGAGCTGGAACGTGTGCTGGGAGGGGCCGGCTAGGCGGCACAGGGACCGTGACTCACACTCGGGGAGCCGAGGTCAAGAGAGTGGACAGCTCTGAGGGGAAATGACCAGGTCTGTTCCTGTACGCTTTCTGGGCCAAAGATGAAATCGGTTGTCCACAGACACATTTTAACACCTGCACGAGATTATAAAAACTGCCTTATGACGCTGGTGCTTCGGTATAGGTTTTGTCACTGCTGTTGCTCATTTTGAGCACAGGTCTGGCTTTCTGAGAAGAGAAACCTCCGAGGAGGTCGGGCCAAAGAGAGGTTGTCTGCAGTACCTGCCCCGGGTCAGCTCCCTCCGGGGAATCTGGGAGGGCCCTTCCCCGTGTCTCCGGCTCCGGGGACCCCAAGGGCCCAGCCTCTGTCCTCACGTGGCCATCTTCTCCCTGCTCTTCCTGTCTGCGTCCAAATGTCCTTGTTTTTGTAGGGACACCAGTCATATCGGAGGAGAGGTCCCCTCTCCTCCACTGTGACCTCATGTTAACTAATCACATCTGTAATGACCCTATTTCCAAATAAGGTCGCATTCTGAGGTTCGGATTAGGGCTTTCCCCTGTCCTTTGGGGGACACAGTTCAACCCGGAACAGCCTCTATGGGGAAAAGCGTGGACAGAGAACGGTGCTCAGGTTGTTTCATGGCCCCAAGGTACAGACTCTGACCCATCAGAGCAGACGCTCAGCCCATGGGGCGGGACACTAGTCAAAGCAAAGGATGCCTGTCTGTGGGCATGTGACAATGGGCCCCTGGTCAGGCTGGCAGCCTCTTCGCCCCCTGGCCGGGCCAAACGAGCCTCAGGGGCAACCTGGGTGAGACTCAGCTGGTACAGTGTGTCCATGTACTGACTGGGGACCTGGGGGCTGTGTGGGGCACCCACCTGTGTCTGTCATGTGGGGAGAGGTGTCCTAGGGCAGCCGCCTGGAAAGCGTGAGGTCTGGGACCAGGAGCAAGGACTGACCACCTGCACAGGAACAGAAAGGGTCCCCGCCCTGCCCCTCGGGTCGCGGAAGTGTTGGCCTTGTTTGTGATGCGGACCGTGGGTTGAGGGAGCTCCTGGCTCTGTAGCTGCACCCGAACCTAGAATGTGCAGACAGACGTTACCAGTCCTTCCCGAGGGGGTGACCAGAAGACCCGACCGGGGTGGCAGGAGCCAAGACGGTCTGAGTCCTAGCAATAGGCAGGGCCGCTTTGAGAGGGAAGGAAGTGTACTGAACGTAAATACGAGTCTCTTATGTTCTCTGGGTTTTTATAGGAAATTGTAGCATCCTGGTCTGGGACTGTGTGTTCTTCGTGATAATTTACATCTCCCACAGAAATCTGCCAAGCAGCCAGCAGGCGACGGTGGATTGTTCCTGGCCCCACCACCGACTCAGGGCTGCCCCTCCTGTAATTGGGGAGAATGGGGAGAATGGCCCACAGCCCTTAGCACCGACTCAGCCTCTGTGGGCTCGCCTCCTCCTGGCTTTCCCCACGTTGCCTGAGGGGGCTGCTCTGGCTGAGCTCTGCTCTTCTCTCTTTGTGAAGGAGTTTTCTTTTCCCTTGATGTCTTTAACTTAAAAACAAAAATCAAAGAGTTGTGTGATTCCCATTGGGACGCATTATGCAGGAGGAAATTATTCCCATTAGAATCCGGTGAATTTCACATATATCTAGAATTGCTTTTATAATAAAAAATAAATGTTCTATAAGTGATAGTACCTGGGGAATATCACCAGTCCTGACATAAGTCTGGTTGATTTCGTGTTCGGAAGTCAGTTTGTCACGCCACTTAGCAGCATGACTATTGCACAGCATCTAATCTTTGATGGGTGTTCTGAAAAAATAACACTATATCTCTGCCTTCAGTATTACTTCATTTAGATTCCCGGTATGTTCCGGGCGGCTGCACCATTTTACTCTAAAGAGCTCTGCACTTCCTCAGGGGTCCCCGGGTTGTGCGTGACAGAAAGGGGGCACACACTGCCGCGTGATGCTCACTTCTGGCACAGTCCGCCTGAGAGGTGGTCTCTACCACCAGGTGAATGACAGCTGAGACACAGTCCTGCACGGAGAGAGCCAGTCCGGCACACGCACCTGGAGGAGAAGGATGCAGAGGGGCCCTTAGCTAGAGAAGAGGGGCAGCCAGTTCAGGGGGGTGATGCCAAGTTTCGGGGGCCAGCATTCAGGGGTCCATGGGATTTTAGAGCTGCTCCTGGGGTTCAGAGCAGAGAAAAGTCAGGGCGCGTCACGTCCCCTGCCGGTGTTTAAC
Source organism: Felis catus (assembly GCF_018350175.1). NCBI lineage: Eukaryota > Metazoa > Chordata > Mammalia > Carnivora > Felidae > Felis > Felis catus. The sequence continues at coordinate 80,991,642 of NC_058368.1, forward strand.
ACCATGAGCAGCAGTGCCCCAAACCGCAGTGCAGACGCGTGAGGCCAGGGCCCCCGAGGTGTCTGCAGGGTGAGCTGTAGAGTGAAATCTGAGTCCCCTCTGTGCCTCATCACCCACACCCACACCCACACACGATTTTGTCCGTGCGTCCTCGCAAAGTTCACAGTGCACAGGTGCGAAAGTCCTTCCCACACAAACATTTTGAGTCTTTGTCTCCTTAGGTGCGTTTTGCAGGGCGTGCAGGTGAGACTCGTGGAGAAGGGCCTGGAGCCTTGTGGCCGTAGGAGACGTCCCCGCCTCTGACACATGACGCCCTCCTTTATTTTAATCTCCCCCCCTGCCACCAAAAAAAAAAAAAACAAAAAACAAAACAAAACAAAACAAAACAAAAACGTTTGGTCTCCATTTTCTTTAACGGGATGAGGCAATTTCTTTTAGATTTGCTTAAACTCACCCGCTAGCTTTGAAAGGAGAACATTATCTGTAGATCGAAACATCGCTCCTGCCCGAGCTGAGCTGTGGCTGTGCGGAATCCAGCATAGTGAAGGCGGATGCCTCCAGAGCGTGTGCAGAGTCCGTTGTTTCCTTTCTTCCTCCCCGCCACTGCCGTGAGGGCTGGAGCGGATTTTGGTTCACAGCACAGTGTGCAGTGTTAACTAGGTGACATATGGGTGGGGGACATTCCTGCCTGTCCACTGCCGCCGGGGGCGGCGGGGGGGGCGTTTCCATAGAGATAAGAAGCAGAAGTGCTCCCTGCCACCTCATTGGTATGCATCCCCAGTACAGGTTCATTGTGCGTGTGCTAATGACAGGGTGGCTCGGTAATAAAGATAGTGCACTGGAGAGATTTGCTGCCTTGGTATATTTTTCCCTGGCAGAAAACTACTTAGAGACTGTAGTCAGTAAGACGATGACTGGCAGGCTGAAGAGGCTGCTTAGCGGCATATGGGGGAAGGCTGGTGCTGTGTGCCACACGCATATGCTGCCATTAAACTCCAGCTTTGCGCTTTGTGTGTTCCTGGGCTCGTGCCAGGGAGCCCACCTGCTGCAAGAATACTTGTAAAGCCCAACTCAAAAGTGATTGAAAAGCTACTAGAATAAACTGTAATAACACAGTGCTTCACAGATGGGACATAATTGCAAGCTAAGTGCACAGCCTCTGCAGTAATGAAAACACGAGCCATTAAATTAAAATCATAAGGGAAAAAACGATAAAAGTCTGTTGATTTTTTTTTTTAGTTTTATTGCAAAAACTTCAATTTTCCTGCCCTCATTAATCAAATACCATAAAACTATAGTGTGACTCTGTTCTCGTGGAGGTTCAGGCAATTAGAGCGGTGAATGTTGAGAAAAAGGATGTAACTTTTGTCATTCGCTTGCTGGCATAACGCAGACCCTTCCGTCACCAGAGCCACCGGTCCCGACGCGTATGTGTCCATCTGCAGATCGAAAGAGCCTCCGGGAATTTGCCCTAAGTTACGCGGTTTGTCTGAGTTTGTCCGGGGCCAGGGCCACGTGACCGTGGAACTTTCGCTTTGTGCTCCGTATTCGCACGTGTGCAAAGTGAGCCCTTTCTCCCGGGTCAGCCCGCCCTTTGTGCTCCAACATTACGGATTTTCCACTTTTTTTGACAATCACGAGAGACCCCCCGAGCCGTGTGAACACAGGGGCTTGACGGCGTCCGAGCCAGGGTGGCCCGCGGGCAGAGGCCAGGCCTCCGTGCAATGGGCGGCCGGGCGCCGGCAGGAGGCGGGGGCCGTGGGAGCCGAATGCGTGGCGGGCGGGGGGCCTCCCCGGGCGTCTGGTGCCCCCGGGGCCCCGGCACCATTGTTCTGCTGCTTTCTGTGGGTGGGCCTTCCGGGGAGAAAGGAGCGTTTGTGTCTCTGTCATCACCCAAGTAAACAGCCTTTAGAAGACTTTCTTTTTTCGTTTTTAATTATGCATTTCTTTGGCATTCCTCACGGCAGAGTGGACGAGTTCCCATCCATTCAAAAAAACAACAGAAAAAAAACAAACCCAGCAGCAACCACGGGATAAATATGTTTTCACTTTACAAGGGGAGCTCGGCGCGCAGTCCTGGGGCGTCTCAAGCCGTTGATGGGGGAAGAACACGTTTCTCCTGCTGGCCCTCCCGTCGGGGGACAGAGGGTCGTTTCTCCGAGAATCCCGCGCTCCCGACTCCGAGTCGCCGAGGAGCTGACGGGCCCTCTGAGCCGAAGCGGCTGTGGGAAAGCTCTCTGCGATTTGGTGGCAGGCTGGCTGGCAGCTGACAGTGCACGGGAGCACACAGCCTGGCATGGTCCCTGCCCGAAGACCGACCCACGGCCACCGGGCAGGAACAGGGTGGGCAGGCCAGGACCCCAGATCAGACAAATCTGTGGCTTCTGGACAGCTCAGCTGGGCCCAGCCATGAATGGGGGGGGGGCACATCATGATCACCTGCCGCGACCACCGCAACACTCACATCACGCAGCCTCTAGCTGCTATTACTGCCTTCACACCTGAGTGTTTGCCACTTCCTGCCCGGCGGGACCTGTCCAGACTCACCTCGTGATGTGGTCTTCGAACGTGGCTCGTGGGACAAGTACACTCGAGTGTGGGCATCTCCCTTGCCTGTTTGTTCCACTTTTGCCTCCCTTCCTTGAGAACCACTCGTCTCGCGGCCAGATGCCCCCAGATGGCAGCCAGGTTTGATGCGCCACGGTGGCCCTGGCAGGAGTCTGGAACCGAGGAGGTCCAGAGAGAGGACAGAATCAGATGAGGCTTGGGGAAGGAAGTAGGCTCTGATGTGAACTCCAACAAGAAGGGGATGTGTAGCCTTTCTGGGCCGTGTTTGTACGAACAACACTGCCACAAGCCTCCTTAGCTGTGGTCATGCTTGCTCTGCGGGGCTGTGCCTGTCCCACTGTCCCTGCCTCTGCTTCGGACTGAAACGTGGGTAACAACAGCCCCTCTAACTGCTGAAAGGGATGTGGCCCTGTGTTACACTCAAAGGGAGAATTTATACTGGTCCTTTCTCCTTCCTCAGCTAAACAACTGATGTGTAAAAAAGCATACACACGTGTGCTTTGCCGTAGGTGTCCGTGGCCAGCCCGCATGTGTCCCCTCTGAAATTTGCGGGGACCGTGTGAGAGCCATCCACCACTTCCCAAGCAGCATGGCGTAGCAGTGATTTACATGTGGTCGTTTGAAGGAGGGCGGTGGGAAGTCCACAGCAAATGAGTACTTTTAGAACACCTGCAACCACGTAAGCCTATGTTCATTTTTTCAGTGTGCAGCCTGGCTTTCTGGACTGTCAGCAGGATCCCCGATTTGAAATCCCAGCAAAGGGAGCCAGGCTCCGTGGGGCGCATTGGGGAGACTCAGGAAGCGGCATGTGCGAGTGTGCAAGCCCAGTGTGGCTGCTCGGGAGATATGAGCGTGCCTGCACCACACACGCATTATTTGGGGGTGTTCAGAGCTGTTTGTCAAGAATCCCGCTTATGCGTGTGTTTCTGTTTTATAAGAAAGTGTCGGGGCGCCTGAGTGGCTCGGTCTGTTAAGCATCTGACTTCGGCTCAGGTCACAATCTCACGGTTCGTGGGTTCGAGCCCCGCGTCGGGCTCTGTGCTGACAGCTCAGAGGTTGGAGCCTGCTTTCCATTCTGTGTCTCCCTCTCTCTCTGCTCCTCCCCCGCTCATGCTCTCTCTCTCTCAAAAATAAATAAACATTAAAAAAAAATGTGTATGAGTGTGGCGTGGGCATGCGTCAGCAGCACCCCACGGGGCTTCACTTGTACACCCACGGAGCCGTTGGTGACATGTTGTTCTCTTGGAACAGGAGTTCCTGCTAAGCAGACTACCGGCTACTCGGTTGTTGGCTCCCTTTCTCTGCGTTCTTTCTAATCTCTAAGCCCAAACCCAGATGAGATGCACGGTAGGCTGCCAGCCAACAGGGGCTGCTGAAATCAGCGTGGTTTAGGGGCAAGTCCAAGCTGTGGTTACAGGACCGTGGAGTCAGCAGGGCCACCCTGCACGGCACGCAGTGCCCTCGCCGCTCATGGAATTGGTCAGCTTATGATTTACGTCATCTGTTTTCTCTTTGCCTTACTTAGCAAGATGGTTTAAGAGAAAAAAAATGGCAATTTCTTTTGTAGTGGAAAACCTCAGGGGAGGATTGGAGGTGATGCAGTACGAACAGAGGCCCCTCAAAGGAAGGAGAAGGTGACCTGTCCCAGCTCTCCTTCCGCAGGGGATGGCACAGAGTTACAAATGTGGGTTGTTACAAGTTCTTGTCACCTGCCAGCTCCTGCAGTGAAGGAATTGGCTCGACTTCTAGGTTAGAGCTCACAGGTTTTGCCCGATTCTCAGGCCTGGTGATGATGTATCCAACCGGATATCTTATGTGTCCCCAAAAACACGCCCATTGGTATGTTTAGTCATTGTGCGGTGTCCCTGCCCCTCGAGGGTCCGGGCTATGGGAAATAATTCACAGAACACGGCCGTCCTTGCTTGGATTTACTGGAGCGGGGGTGTGCCAGGCTATAGAATTGGATGTCCTCTCCACCCAGGCCTCTGCGCTGTCGCCGAATGACCTTCAGCCAGGCCTTTGCCCTGCTCGGCCTGCCCCCGACAGTGTGCCCCCATCCTGACCTGTCTCCGAGCTTGCTCGCCCATCTGGAAGTCTGATGCCTGGATGAGAGGCGTCGGTGCTCATGTCTGGGCCGCGGTTTCACAGGACCATGGCGGGTGTTCAGGGTCCCTGGCGGGCTGGGTGATGTTTGCGAGGCCTTGTGCGTATCCCCTGGGGGCGAATGCGCCTGCGGGAGATTCACCTGAGGAGCCCTGTGGGGTCTCCTGAGGTGTTGACAGTGGTGGTTGTACCTGTGTTCGTCGTCCCAGGCTGACCTGCCCTCCGGGACATGACTTTGTGCTCACACATGACTTCTCGCACCAGGGGCCGCTGTGTGTCCCCTCTGCTCAAGGCGGCGGGTCTGTCTCGGAGGTCATGGAGGGACTGGCTACATCACCCAAACCTGCCATTGTGACCACGTCTCTGATCACGGCCGTCCAGTCGAGAGGGCAACAGTGCCTGTGGCCACCATCATTGTGAGTGAGGGGAGCGCCACCCTCTCTCCCTCCTGGAAGGGGCCTCAGGTTGCGGAGCACCTGGCCCTCTGCCAGCCTCCGGTGTTCTAACAACCTACTGGAAAAGGGCCCAGGGACTCAGTCCCGCCGGCTTGGAGGTGATAGAGCAGGGAAGGAGCTCGGGGTCTCTGCTGTTCCCAGCAGACACTTTTTTTTTTTTATTAAGAAAGAGCCTTTTTTTACTAAAAAGCCGACACTTGCCTAGGCTTTATCCCTTGGTGGGGCAGTCTGGGCCACCAGCGGTTAGCGCCTGTCTCCTTTCCAGAACCGTGTGTGTGCGCCACAAAGTGCAGGGATAAGAGGCTCCCGCTAAGTTATAATCACAAACACAGCAGAGTGACGTTAGTGGGATGCCTTATGAAACCCAATCCTGCCGTGGCAAACATCGCCATCTGTGGGGGTCCAGCCTCTCTGGGGGAGGGACCAGCTGGGGGGGTTGTCTGTGTGCAGGAGTGGGGAGGGGGTTGGGCTGAGACCTCGGACAATCCCATGGGGCACTCTGGGGGTGGGGACCCTCCAAGGGTACCTCTAACTGAGGCCCGGGAAGGGCCAGGCAGCGTGGGGGTGTAACACTGGGGGGACACCTGGTCTTCCGGAGCTGCTGTAACAGAGCACCACAGAGCGGACGCTGAACACAACAGGCTCTGGAAACTGCAAGGCTGGGTCGAGGTGTCCCCCTGACACCTGTGGGGTCAGGTCCCTCCTGCCTCTTCCAGCCTCCTGAGCTCCAAGGCTTGTCAAAAGCGTGGTTCCAGTCTCTGCCTCCGTGGGCACGTGGCCTCTCCCTCAGGATGTGTGTCTATGTCCCCTCTTCCTCTTCTAGGGACACCGGTCATTGGGGTCCGGGCCCTGCTCCTGCATGACTTTGTCTTAGCTTGCACATCTGCAAAGACCCTATTTCTGAACAAGGTCACATTCCGCGGTTCCTGGGGCCGTGGGCTACTTGTCCCAGGACAGATGGGCAGCCTCCTTTGGCTGGGGCAGTGGTTGAGGCGGGGGTCTTGGCTGGGAGCCTTTGGTCTTTCCTGAGCTGGGCGTGAGGGCTGTGGTGCTCGAGGAGATTTGTGCCCAACACGGGCCCTTGTCCCATCCCTATGTGCTTCCACTGGGAGCTCCCGCCTGGGCTCCGAGGGGCAGCGTCAGTGGCAAGGCGTTCCTGGCGTTACTTGCACATGCAGTAATAATGTGGAGTTTTCCCTTGGGTCCTTGGGGGGTGGATCTGGACCCCATCACTTTCCCCACCGGTCCTTTTCTCTACTTGCTGAGCTAGTCCACATCCCAGACGACCACTCCTGACCCTTCTTCCACCACTTTCTTTCACAGTCCGACATCTTAAACCACCTGCCTGTCCTCCTGCCCACCTGTCCTCAAAGCTGTGGCCTCCTTTCTTAGGACGGAAGGGACGTTGCAGGAAAGAGGGTCCCGCCGACACTGGCAAAGCCAGGATAAGCTGATGGGAGGGGAGAGATTGTATGCAGGCTGTGCCTCGGCAGGAAGGGCTTCTGGAAGTTTCTTCCCCAAGCACATGCATCAACAGAGGCCACAGGGGTGAGGACACAGGGTGTCAGGGGCAGCCCCATTTCTGGAAGGTTTGTAGAAATGAGAGACACATAGAAGACAGACTACCCAGTAACCTGGGGTGAGATGCTCACAAAATAAGGAAACGGTGGGCTGAAGACACAGCCTAAGCTAGCCCCTGGGGGGTCTGGTAGGGAAAGGGCCACACAGGACACTTGACTCTACACACCATGCCCCTGGGGTCATGTGTCCTCAGCGGTTCCTTCCCTATGAGAGTCAGAGGGCCATGAGGCTAGCACTCCGCTGCCCAGGGTTGTCCTCTCTGCCCCGCGTCCTCCCCTGCGTCCTCCCTCACTCTGGGCTTTACTGTTTCAGATGAGGAAGAGCTTGGGTGAGAACACACCAGGCATCTGGATCTCTCCAGGCCACACCACTGTTCTCGGGAATGATTTCGATGCCACAGGGCAGGGGCTGTGGAGGCCCACACGGCAACACCTGAACCCGTGTCCCAACAGGCTCTGGTGGAGATGCGCCTGTTCCCCCCGCTGTAGCTGCACGTGTGTTCCAAGGCTGTTCCCAAGTCAGCAGGTCCCAAAATGCGTTGTCCTAAGAGAAAGAATAGAGTGTCTGGGTGTCTGAGACTCTTGGCCGGTTTCTGAGGAGCAAAGGCCTTGGCTGGGGCCGTTCAGTGACTTCTTGGCTGGAAAGTCGCCAGTTGAAGGCTGACAGCAGCGGGCAGTGCTTGTGGGCCGGGGTCCATGGTCCTCTAACCTGAGCTCAAGATGGACGATAGGCAGCTGGAGATGCCACCAGCAGGGCAGGGGACAGTCCTGTGGGGGGAACCAAGCCCTCCTTCCCACGCTGCGGCTCAGTCACCCACACCTGTCACCGCCCACGGGGGTGGGACAAGTGGCTGAGAGGGTCCGTCAAAGGATGTGGCCTGCCTCCGGACATGTTTTATTATGTTTTATTAGGAAGGTGATGTAGGTGGTCGAAAATACTTTTGGATCCCCTAAGGTTATTTTTGAATTCAAAAGGCAGTGTCCCCAGAGCTTGTCTTATAGTCTCTGCTTGGGATGTCACTGAAACAGGACGCGCCCCATCCCCCCCCACCCCCGCCGTCCCACCAAACGTCTCCTGGTTGCCTGTGGTGCACCTCACTAAATGCCAAGAGGAAGACAGGGAGGTGTGACGTGACCCGGTCCAGGAGAAGCCGAGGAGCTAACTGAAGACGTGAGGACCTCATCTGAAAACGTCATTGAAGAGGCGGCGATGAGCCTGAGCTTACGGGGCAAGTGAGCGGGAGTTAACAACAGCAGTCAGAGCCACGGAAAGTGAACTCTGCCGAGCAGCATGGTGGGGGCCGGGTCTTGAGCCCCGGGGCCAAGGTGATGGAGCAGGTGTGGCAGCAGGAGGACAGCTCAAAGCAAGGCGGCCTGGAGCGACACCAGACCAGGGACCACAGCTCACAGCCTCAGTTCCTCGTGTTCCTTGGCAAGTCACGGCCTCACACGTAAGACAAGAAGTCGCCCTGGGTTGAAAGTGTCCCCAAATCCATGTCCTTCCTGGAACCTCATGATGTACACTTATTTGGAACCAGGCAGTTAAGGTGAGGTCGTGTGGAGTAGAGGGGATCCCGACCCAATATCACTGGCGTCCTTGTAGAAGAAGAGACACGCAGGGATGGGTAGGTGCGGGCACAGACACGTGGGCAGACACCACGTGACTGCGAGGCAACGATGGGAGTGACGAGGCCCAGTCCGGGGCACCAGGGGTGGTGGGGCCGCCGGGGGCTGGGCTGGCTGGCGTGGCCCGGCCGACACCTTGGCTGTCGACCCTGGCCTGCAGAGCCGTGGGAGAGCAGGGATCCCTCGCTCCGAGCCCCATGGTTTGTGGTCGTGTGTTCCTGCCAAGATGTTGACGCAGGGGGTGAACCAGTGCTCACGAGCCCAGTGGGTGGGCCGCCCCGTTGAAAAGGATCAGGAGGTCCCAGAGGGACAGTGTTGAGTTGGGCCAGCCCGGGCCAGCTGGAGGAGAGGCCTGAGGCCAGGCTGCCAGCAGAGGGAGTTTTGGGCGGAGGGAGGGACGGTCAGGGAGACCGCTGAGGGCTTTGTGGGTACAGGGCACGGGTTTGGCGAGGGAGGCCTGATGGGCCAGGCCTTTCTTTGGGGAGACGCGGTGGGGCCATTGCCCTCCTGAGTTAATGAAGCTGCGTTCACTCTCCCCCGTGGATCGCCACTTCCCCAAAATTCCATGCTCCGACGGGAGAGCTGCAATCTGGTCCTCCTTCTTGGCGACAATTAAGCTTCCGACCAGGGCGAGCTGTTCCTCCATCACAACGTAAGACAATGAGAGCGTGTACGGCGGGGAGGTCGCGTGGCAGCACCAGTGGGCAGGGCTTTATCGGGAGCTAAGGCCCTGGGGTGGAGAGGCCCCTCTTTCTCCAGCAAGACACAAATCTGAATGTGAGATGTCATTAAAGCCTCCTTCCTCTGCTACTGCTTCTTTTAGAATAACAAAAACACATCAGTGGTGAGTTTCGCGTTATTTTTAATAAAAGAAAACCCTTTAATTTACATATATTTAAGGCTAAGTAAATGAAAATGCATTATGTTACCACTGTTCTAGTGAATAATGAGCCCATAGGGTTCAGAAGAATGTTTGCTTTTCAAACCTTGCGCTCGCCTAGCTCAAGTCTGCCCCTGGGGCTAGGGAGGGGGCACGCGTTGTTGTCAGGGGCACGCTGGGGCTGGCAATGCCCCAGCGGGAGACGTGGGGCAAATGGATTCTAGTCAAGCCACAGCCCCCAAATCTGGTCATCCAGGGCATGTGCCCGGCAGGTGCTGAGCCCAGGCCCTGCTGGGAAGCCCAGGGCCACACTGTGGCCCTCCACCTCCCTCTCCTGAAAGCCCTGCTTCCGGCATCGCCTCTCTGACAGCAGGCAGCGGGAGCCGGGAAGACAAAAGAAATTACACACATACACGCGCACACCCACACACGTATGCGCACACACCTGCGAACACACACATTTTTGTCTCCGGCGTTTTGTTAGAAGAAAATGTCCTTGGGATCATTGAAAAATCACCATCATCCCTGACCTTCAGAGGAGAGCCTGGCATTCCGTGTCCTGCCGTGGTTCCCCGGAGAGGACAGCCTGTGGCCGTGTCTTCCCTGAGATCCGTGGGTGAGGTATTTGGCCCAGGCTCTGGCAGGCAGCACCCCAGGAGGAAGGTTCACTGTTAACGATGATGAACAGTCGCTAACAAGCATTTCCTGCGTTCTGCACTGACTTTGGTGGGGGCCAGCCTGCCTTTTCTAAGAAAGATACTTTCTTATCAACCTGAATACAGAGGGAAACTGAGGCAGGCTCGAGTGACCAGCCACCGGGTTCATTCAGGAGCAGCAGTTGGGGACACACACACGGTAGCAGGTGGCAACGACCCCGTGGAAGGTCCAGGGTGGTGATGGTCACGGATGGGCAGGAGCGCCAAGAGGGGGCGTCCAGCCCGAGTCCCAGCAGTGAGTTCCCCGGCTCCGGAATGGGCAGAGACTCTTGGTGGCGCTCATCGGTCAGGAGGTGAGTGCGGTTTTCCGAAAGTCCCGCGTTTTTGGGGAATCAGTGTGTCAGTTCTCAAGCTTCGGTCTCCTGAGGGCACAGGTGTGAGATTCTCCACTTCGTCCCTCTGGTGATGTTGTACCCTGAGAGTCTCTCACATTCTATACCTTCAGGGGCCACATTTGGGCTTGAGGGGCCCCCTCCTGGCTCCCTTGCCCCTCACTCCACCAAGTGTGAAGTGTGGGGTGGACACAGGAAAGAGAAACGCTCCCCTGCCAGGGAGGCCTCCAGGCTGCCAGGTGCCTGCCGGGGGCTCTCCTTGAGCACTCGCGGGTTTGCTCAAGCTGGGGAGGCTGCAGCGTCGCGTGCAGACCAACAGTCCCCTCGCGGTGGGGACTGAGCTCTGGCTGGGCCTCTCAGGGAGTCCTTCCTGCCTGGAGCAGGTTGGCCAGGGCTTCCAGGAGGAGGTAGCTCTAGTGTCCGACCCTGAAGGGCGGCTGAGGAACAGGCTGAGTGGCCCCAGGAGACCTGCGGCCGGAGCGGAGAGCAAAGGCAGGCCGGTCCCCTGGACTTTCAGGGACATTTCCTGCCCCGGTGCAAGGACACGCTCTTTTCTGCCTGTTTCTATTTTCCCCAGTTAATCAGGTGACTTGAAAAGAAGCTAGATAAGGGCATTGTTTGTGCTGACATCACCCTGACGATACTGTCTGGGGAGACCCGAGGGGGACGCTGCCTTTCTGAGCGATAGAGTCATTAGGGGCCTCTCATCACCTCTGCGCATCTAGGTTAATTACCACAGAAGGCCTGGAAATGGCAGCTATAATTTTTCTCAAGAAAGTACTGCTATTTTTACTCTTCGACAGACCCTATTTTGCAGTTCGGTGGTGTGATAATTTTCGTAGAACGGCTGTCGTGCGTTTGATTAAATTTGGGTTGCAAGTTAGGCAGTGATGGCCCCACGGCCCGTCGATCAGCTCCAAACAAGCAGCTGTTCCCTCCAGGAAACGGGGCGGGGCCTCTGCGGATGCCCGTGACCACCTTGGCACGAGATGCTTTCTGTTTAGGAAATCACAGCCGACATTTACCAAACAGCATAAGGTAACAAACCTCTGGCTTTGGGTTATCACTGAAGTCACGGCAAGGGATGCTGTTCAGAGAGCCTACGTGGGCGGTTTCCTTTTAGAACGTTATTATGACCTGTGTGAATCTTGTGAAGTTTATTTTGAGAGAGCCAGCCGGGGAGGGGCAGAGAGAGAGGGAGGGAAAGAATCCCAAGCGGGCTCTGTGCTGTCAGCACAGAGCCTGACGTGGGTCTCACCATGAGATCATGACCTGAGCCGAAATCGAGAGTCGCATGCTTACCCGATGGAGCCACCCAGGCACCCCTCATGTGATGTTGAAGTAAGTAATTTGTGGCATAACTTGTTTGGGGTGAGATCCGGGAAATTGTGTCGTGTACCTGTTGAGGTCTCTCAGGAAAGGACAGATGGCTTTCGTGGACATAACATCTCTATTTCCTTTTTTTTTGTTAACGTCTTATTTATTTTTGAGAGAGATAACAGAAACAATGTGAGCGGGGAGGGGCAGAGAGAGAGGGAGACACAGAATCCAAAGCAGGCTCCAGGCCCCGAGCCATTAGCACAGAGCCCAACATGGGGCTTGAACTCACGAACCGTGAGATCATGACCTGAGTTGAAGTCGGATGTTCAACCAACTGAGCCGCCCAGGCACCCCTCTATTTCCTTTTGTTTCAAAACCAGATGAAATTTGAAATGCCTGATTTGAAACCTGTCCCTAGAGCTGTCTCTCCTGCCCTCCAGATCATCCATTGGAGTGTGGCCTGACTGCACCCCTGCCGTCTGCCTGGGGGGTGCACATCTGTGGTTTTGATTATTGGCAGCCTCTGGTGCTCTGTTCACAATCACGTGCAACTTGTAGGGGTGGGAGAAAGGATATTTGAACCTCGCTCTTCCTCCTGAAGTGAGCCCTTCGGTTCACCCCTTCCTTGTCCTTTGGGGAGCTGGGGAGGGTGTGGAAGCCCTTGGTACAGTAATCAAATACGCAGGAGGGCAAGGCCTGGAGGCATTAGAACATGCCAGGGCGCCTGGGTGGCTCAGTCAGTTAAGCATCCGACTCTTGATTTCAGCTCAGGTCATGATCTCACGGTTCGTGGATTCAAGCCCCACGTCTGGCTCTGTGCTGGCAGCTCGGAGCCTGGAGCCTGCTTCGGATTTTGTGCCTCCCTCTCTGCCCCTCCCCCACTTGTGTCCTTCCGCCCTCCACAAATAAATAAACATTAAAGAAAAAAAAAAGAGCATGCCTTCCTGTGGCATCACTGTCCTCCTGCGCAGCAGATGTCCAGGGCCAGCCAGTGTGGAAGATGGAGATTGTAGAGGAAAATTTTAGCATACGCGTCTCTTCTGGAGAGCTCTGGGCACCCTCCCAGGTCTTTGGGGGAGTCAGGGTGGTGGCATCTTGATTGATTCAAATATGGCTTCGTTCAGGAAGCTCTTCGTGGGTCTCCACACCTTGAGTGCTGCGTGAAGGTATGTCTGTGATTGTGCGGGTGGTACCTGTGTCCCTGCGGGACCCGAGCTCTGTGGGAGCAGGGCCGTCCCTGCCTTGTGGCCGTGTCCCCAGGACAGCACAGCACCTGGCACTCAGACACCTGCTCAGGGCAGGATGCTCACGTTGTGATGTGGCTTGGCACAGGCACCCTCAGATGCCTGGGCCGGCGTTAGAATGTTCTTGAGGGAGCCCAGCCCTGAATGCTTAGCGTTTTGAAGGAGATGACTTACCAGTATGTTTTTGTTTACTTTTGAGGAAATTGTCTCATTGGAGATCTGTGGGGCTGTTTTCTAAACTGAGGGCTGAACGTTGTGCTATGCTCATTCCTGAGGCTCCGTGGACTGTCACATTTGGGGATGAGCCGGCATGGCGAGGGAGAGGTTCCCCCGCTCCGCTCCCCTTAGGGGGGAAGTCATAACTGTCAGAAGCGAGATATAGCTGTCAAAAGTGCATGAAATCAGGTGTGCGAATGGGAAACAGAAGTCACAGTTCCCTTTGTTCTGTGACAGGGTAAGAATTTCAAATTTTTCATCAGAGAGGAAATAGAATTCTAGCAGTTACATCTAAGCGATGGGGGCCTGTCCCCAGAACCAGTGCTTGCTTATGCACAGCAAATTGACCCCTGTAACCCAACATGGCAAAATGGGGACAGTAGCTAAATGCACAGCAATTGTGTTTTGTTTGGCCAGTAAAACCAGCCCCTGTTCGACTGGGCACATGCTCATTCCAGATGTGACCCTGGGCCCCGGTTCTCCACACACCCCGGGACTCGGCCTGGGTCTCCTGACCTGGTGGGATTGCCCCAGGAGGATCTGTCCTTGTCTGCACTGCCTCACCAGGCAGACATCCTGGCCTGTGATGGACACTGGGGTGGCTCAGCCAGCGGGATTCGAGGAAAGGCTGGGAGACTGATGGTCACCTTCTGGGTCTGCTTGCTGTCTGTCCCCAGTGGCCCTCGTGGGCACCGCTGCTCTGTCTTGGGCCTCAGCCTGGGCCCCAGGCAGGAAGAACAAGGAGGGACAGGCTGGGGACAGCCTGCTGGTCCGCTGTCTGTCTGTGTGCTCCTGGGGAGACAGCGGCCTGCCCAGAGCCCCCCATTGGGGTGCATCCCCAGCCTCCAGACCGGTCCCCGTACCACTTGGCTGCTGGCGCCTGGGGTCTGCCCTGCACCCCCTGCATCGGAGCCCCAGACCCTGAGTCTCCCTCAGAAACCCTGCAGAATGGCTTGGGTCAGCCTCCTGCACTCAGCCTTCTTCCAGTCTGAGCCTTGGATTTTATCTGGGATGATACTTTCCCAGAGTGGCAGCCAGCGAGAAGAGGCACGTCATTTGACTGTGACCCTCATGTGTCCATTTTCAGCATCCACATTCCCCTTGAGACTGTGTGGACTGCCAGCCCCAAAGGTCCCTTCCCCCACTTGCCAGAACCCTACATTTGCTACTCACCTCCAGCCCCAGTGCCGTCACTGGGATGGGGTCTTCCCTCAAGAGGGTGGGGGAGGCCTCTCCAAAAGAGGGGTGCAGCCACCCTGGGAAGGCAAGGACCTTTCTACACCGTGGGTCCTCCAGCAGGGAGGGCAGCCCTCATCTTGCCAGGTGGTGCACCTGGCCAGCCCATGCCCTCCTGCTCCTCTGTGGCTGCAGGGCTCTGGGGAGACAGGTCCCCCCTCACCCTGTTGGATTCGCACCTCCTACCTGGCAACTTGCTCCTTGGAACAGAGAGGCAAAGCCAAACTTACTTGCACAGACTGGCTCCCAGCCTGGAGATTAACACCACTTCAGACAAGGATAGAATTTTCTAGGACATGACGTGCATTGGGCGCTTGGCGGCTGCAGGTGCTGTGTTTTCTCTCTGCGGCCGACCATGGTCCTTGAGAAAATACCGAGTATACCTGTGTAGCCTCGGTCTTTCTGTTGGTGCGGCCCCGAGTCGTGATCAGATGCTTGGTCAAACAGAATGTGAAGGATCGTGCAAACATTTGTAGCTGCGTAAATACTGAATAATTTACGAGGGCAAACCTCCATATGCAAATGTCATTGTTCGTGTATTTACGAATTTACTGTTGGTTGTGGGGGGCGGCTAGAGCCTCCTTCTTCCAGAAGAGCAAACAAAGCTTACTCTCCCAGAGGAATTCGTTTGTGCATGCTTGCACACCTACTGTGTGCGGGCGCCATGCTCCACACGACCTGTGTCCCCACCTGGGGGATTCCCACCCAGTGCTCCTTGGTCACCTGTGTCAGAGTCCCCGGGAAACTTTTCATAAGCAGCTTCCTGAGCTCCCCTCAGACCAACCAAATCAGAGCCTGTTGGGGTGCACCCAGGAATCTGCGTCCTCACAAACGCCCCCGTGATGCGGGCCACACTCAAGTCTGGGAAGACCATTTCTGGCCAGTGATGTCTGAGAGTCAGGTGTGTGGGGGCGGGGTGCCTGGGCCTCCAGCTGGGTGGGGCTTTGCATCAGAATCAGCTGCGGAACGTTTTTTTAGCCTAGTGCAGCCCCCCCCCCCCCCACTTGGCCTGGAGGTTCTGATTCCTGAGGTCAACACGGGCCTGGACATCTGCATTTTTTGGCAAGCCTACCAGGCATCTCAGACGCGTGCTGAGAGGAACTGCTGAGAGGCCCAGATCACCATGGGTAATTCTGATGGAGACTCAGCATTTGTATCTTCTGACTCATCTGGTGAAGAAATCGGGACCCGCAGAGAGGCTGGGACTGCCCAAGCCGTAGTTCCCAACAGGGCCTGGCGGGACAGGTCCCCGGAGCCCGCTGCGATTTCCCACACACCACACGTTTCTCCCCCCACCACCTCCCCAAGTGGGTGTGGGTGGGGAGCTGAGCTGGGTCCCAGGGCGGAGGTGGCCTTCGCTACTGCTGACCTGGGTGAAGCACAGGGATGGCTGGGTTACTGGGCCAGTGGTTAGTTACAAAGCTGTCTCCCTTTGGTCAACAGTTGTGATGTAGGAGCTTTGCCTGGGAATGGCAGATACCACACTGGATGGGACCAAGTCCCTGCCCTGCCATCACACATGTCCAGGGACAGAGGGATGGCACAGATAGCCAGGAGACCACATATCCCACGTTAAAATCAGATTAAGGCTGGGGCGCCCGGGGGGCTCAGTCGGTTAAGTGTCCGACTTCAGCTCAGGTCATGATCTCGCAGTTCGTGGGTTTGAGACCCACATCGGGCTTTGTGCTGACAGTTCGGAGCCTGGAGCCCGCTTGAGATTCTGTGTCTCCCTCTCTCTGCCTCTCCTCTGCTCATGCTCTCTCTCTCAAAAATGAATAAACTTAAAAAAATTTTAAAAAAATCAGATCGAGGCTTTCACATATCAATTTTTAAATGAACTTCTAAAGTTTAGAATAGCTTCAGCTTTACAGAAAAGTTGCAAAGAAAGCACCGAATTCCCAGACACCTCACACCCGGTTTCCCTTGCTGTACGGCACACCTGATGTACCAGTGAACTGATATTTATACTTTATTAGTAACTAAAACCCATCCTTCTCTAATTTCTTCTTTTTCTAGGAAATGGCCTCTTCCTGTTTCAGGATGCCATCACCGGTTTTTTTTTTAATTTTTTTTAACGTTTATTTATTTTTGAGACAGAGAGAGACAGAGCATGAACAGGGGAGGGGCAGAGAGAGAGGGAGACACAGAATCTGAAACAGGCTCTAGGCTCTGAGCTGTTAGCACAGAACCTGACGCAGGGCTCGAACTCACGGACTGCAAGATCATGACCTGAGCTGAAGTCAGACGCTTAACTGACCGAGCCACCCAGGCGCCCCAGCCGTCACCGTTTTTAAAGCTTAGGCTTTGTTGAGCAGTTACTAGGTGCTGAGCACTGTGATAAATGCTTCATATGCATTTTTTGAAATTTTCTCCTCTCAAGAACCCTGACTCGAGGCATGAAGTGACTTGCTCACAGACAAGCATCCCACCTGCTTCCGGGCTGAACACGAACTCAAGCGTGTCTCAGTTCAGGGCCACATTCCTACGCCATGTCGCTGCATCTTCCTGGAGGGGGGTGGAGGTGATTGGGGTGGAACCCCGCATGGGGAACCCTCAGGGTGGAGCCCCAAGGTGGCCGCAGGATATATTGTCAGAGGGTTGTGACTTCTGAACCCTTGGGATGGCGAGTCAGAATGCTGGAAGAAAAGATTAGTCTGGTGTATTAACAGGCAGCTTCGATATTCACGTATCTGAATTCAGATACAGAGTTTCCTCCAACAGTAGGAGATAAAGATTCAAAGCCATAGTGTGACTTTAATTCACACAAGAAAGCAGCCCTGTCTGATATGTTTCCTAGATTGTCAGGAATTCTATGGTATCAGGATAAGTAATACACTGTGAGGTTATGGGTATGTTTTCTAAATAAATATGGTGGAAGAGTGGCTTCACACTGTACCTGTTTGCTCAGCCTTGAGTGTAGACGAAGTCACCATCCACGTATCTTTCGCTCTTTACATGCGTTGGAGCTTTCAAATTCCAAATGGTAGAAACCCAACCGAAATCAACTTGACCGAAGAGTCTGTTCACGCTACTAGAAAGGCCACAGTGGAAGAAGCTCCAGGCTGGGTCCAGGCTCGGAGAGGTGTCACCTGATGTCACTTGCGTTTGTCAGCTGGTCACACTCTCACCTGTTGCCAGAACCCTGGGAAAGAAGGGTGGAGCCCTGAGCTGGTGGATGGCCATCCGTGATCCCAGGGAAAAGATCCTCTGCTCCCAGCCCCGGACTCTGTTCTTTCCTCTGAGTTTCTTTCTCCTTAGTCAGCTCCGGTGGCCGTGTCTTAGTACGCAGGCTGGGGGCAAGTGATTTACTTCTCACCATTTTGGAGGCAAGAAATCCAAGATCAGGTCTTTCCCAGGGCCTCTCTCCTTGGCTTGCAGATGGCTGTCTTCTCACTGTGTCCTCACGTGGTCATCCCTCTGTGCCTGTTTGTGTCCTTGTCACCTCCTCTTATAAGGACACCTGTCATATTGGGTTGGTGCCACCCTTGTGACCTCGTTTTATCTTAATGACTTCTTTAAAGACTCTTCTTCCAAATGCAGTCCTTTCTGAGTAGTGGGGATCAGGACTTCATCTGGTTGAAGTTGAGTCCATAACAGCTTCTCCCATCCTTGCCCTGCACACATGATCACCAGGGGACCCTTTGTCACCCGCCATATTTTGCACTGGAGCTCAAAGTTATTCCCATCAGCAATTTGAGTCATTTGTTGGAGAGACATCAGGAGCTCATCCCTGTGAGATTAGCAGGCTTTGTCAGCCACATTTTAGGAATAAGAACACCACTTTCCACTTCTAAATATCTGAAATATCTAAAAACAAACCCCTTGTTATCCTTTTCTTTTTAGGTTTTCCACATATTTTTCATAACTTAAAACCATGGTGGGGCATCTGGGTGGCTGAGTCGGTTAAATGTCTGTCTCTTGATTTGGGCTCAGATCATGATCTCACGGTTCATGGGATCGGGCTCCACATTGGAGCCTGCTGTAAGCTTAGAGCCTGCTTGGGTTTCTGTCCCTCTCTCTGTCTCTCCCCAGCTCATGCTCTCGTTCTCTCTCTCTCTCTCTCTCAAACATAAATAAACATTAAAAGAATTTATTTTTATTTTTATTTATTTTTTTTTAATTTTTTTTCAACGTTTTTATTTATTTTTGGGACAGAGAGAGACAGAGCATGAACGGGGGAGGGGCAGAGAGAGAGGGAGACACAGAATCGTAAACAGGCTCCAGGCTCCGAGCCGTCAGCCCAGAGCCTGACGCGGGGCTCGAACTCACGGGCCGCGAGATCGTGACCTGGCTGAAGTCGGACGCTTAACCGACTGCGCCACCCAGGCGCCCCAAACATTAAAAGAATTTAAAAAAACATGGTAAGAAACTCCAATGATGAACTGTTTTTAAATTCAGAAACTTTCACAGAAAGATGTGGAGCCCTGGCCATTTACAATCAACATCTGCCTTTCTGAGAGTACTGTTCACACGCATGCGCACGCGCCCCGGAGGCGGTTTCTCCCATCTCTGGGGCGGGAGACAGGATCGGAGTGATCATCCTCTAACACACACCTGTCATCGACCTTCGGTGGATTTCAGGGACGGAGACCTTTCCCACAATTAGGGTGTACCCAGAGGACTAATCTGCTGCTTGTGTTCTTGTCGGAAACGGGATACTATAATGTAGCTGTCGACTGAAACGTGACTCCGTGGAACTTTGCTGAGACAGGTGGAGGGGCCGTCCCTCATCCTCTGTGCCCTCTGCTCCTGTGCACCTGCCTCAGGCGACAGCGACTTGATTTTTAAGCCATTCGAAGGGCCTTGCGACAGCTTTTGTTGCTGGCTGGTTGAGGTTGTCACATGTTGGGCATATGAAAGAACAAGGTCAGGATTCTTTTTTCCTAAAACCTGTTGGACGGGCAGAGCTGTGTGCTGCTCTGTATCTCACGGTATCTGGCGACCTGGAGCCCGTCATGAAAGATGCGTACCCACCGTGTGTCACAGGAGACGGCCCCACCTTCGATCTTCGAACGCGCCCTGGAAGACACCTGCTCTGATGCGCTGATGGGCAGTGCTTTAAGCATGTTTCCTATAACAGCTTAAGGCTCTGAAGGTAATTTATGAAGCAGAATTTCTGTTGACTTTGATCCTTTTGGTGGTTAAGTACTAATAAAATGAGACTAAGCTGGCCTAGATGTCTCACAGCTGGTGTTCAGAGTTGATGGACAACTGAAGCTCATCAAATATTCATCTCCTCCTGGCATCCTGCCCGCCTCCGGGAAGTTGTCACAGGAGCGCTGTCAAGGACGCACTGGGATGTGCCACGTGCCCTCCTGCACTGGGCCTTCTTGGCCGGTGATCTGTTCCTTTCTGCCACCGGCCTCATCGCGTGCCTGGTTTTGTGGGCCCCGAGTGTGAGCGACTTTCTCTTTCTCCTGAGCACCATATCTTGGGACTTTTTCTTTAAAAGGTCTCGTTCCTGGGAAACAGATCTGAGACCCAGATCTACCTGCGGGAATTTTCTGGGGTGACCTCCTGGGGAGGGGCACTTGTGGAGGTGGGTCAGGTGACAGTGCAGGCCCCAGCCGGCCCCTGGGAGCGTCACCCTGCTCCACCCACAGACTGAAGGCACCCCTCTGTCCTACTCATTCACTGGCCACCAGGAACAGGTCCCCGTGGGGTGGCCGGGAGAGACACTAGTGCCATAGTGGGAGAGGGTGTGGGGTCAGGGCCCCTGCCCTGCTGTGTCTCATCCCAGACAGATGCTTGTGTGGACTGCTGGGAGTCTGCGGACCTTAGGACTTGGTGGACCTGGCTGCTCCCGCTCGTGACAGTAGTTCTGTGACGTGGCTACTCGACGTCCGTTGCTAAGAGCCCTAGAGCGTGTGACACCTCTAAATGGTGTGTGACTCCTTCTGCAGATGGCCTGGCCTCTCTCTACAGCCGGGGTCCAGGACGAGATGTTCCTGTTGGCCACAGGTGCTACAGCTCAGCGCGACATTTCCCCAGTGGGACCCCTCCACTGCCGCAGGGTCCTTCAGGCCATGGGGTCCCACGGGAGGGCCACCTGCCACTGCCTGGCCCTGCTGCCTTCCATTCTCTGGGCCTACCGAGCCAGGAGCTCTTTCCGTCACTAGGTCAGCACAGGAGGCGTGCGCCCCAGTCTGCATTACACTGCCTGCTGAGCCCAAGGAGGTCCCCACCCCAGTCATGGCTTCTGCACAGCGGACGGTGTGAGCGGGGTCTTTTCCCTTTTACTTTGGAGGGTACGTCTCCATCCTAAAACTGCCAATTCTTAGGATTTATCTCTGCCACCTGGAATTCTCGTGTCTCCCTTCTCAGCCCTGCTCTTGAGGTCTGTGGCCGCTGATATGGTGGACTGTGGTCAGGTTCTGTGGGGAACTGGTCTCGGTGCTATAGGGCCCCTCGTGGGGAGCTGGGATGGCCCCAGGGCTGTAGGGCCCCTCATGCCGGAGGGCATAGAGTTAAAGCCAGCAAGGCGCTTGGCATCCACTGTCACCGTACGCTACTTGGGTCCTACTTCTGGGTGGGGGTGCAGACACGGCCCTTTCCAGGTCAGAGGCTGGATCCCAAGCTCCCAACACCCTAGCAATCTCTCCTGGTGGGGACCCCACACTAGGCACAAGGTTGACCCACCAGACTGATGCCATCTCAGCGCTTGGCCGTGGTTCTTCCTCACTGTGATGATAGCATGTCTTCTGGTCAGTTTCTCCTCAATCTTATCATTATTTTTAATGTTTATTCAATTTTGAGGGAGAGAGAGAGGGAAAGAGAGAGAGCATGCGCTACTGGAGAGGAGCAGAGAGAGGGGGAGCCAGAGATTCTGAAGCAGGCTCCGGGCTCTGCGCTGTCAGCACAGAGCACGACGCGGGGCTTGAACTCACGAACCGTGACAGCATGACCCGAGCTGAAGTTGGGCGCTCAACCTACTGAGCCACCCAGGGGCCCCCTCTCCTCAATCTTCTACACGCTTCAGGGCTTCCTGGCACTGTCCTCACATCCCTTCTGCCTCATTTCTGACTGTGTGGTGTCCAGTCACATTGGACATACCCTCTGCACATACCCTCCCCGCCCAGAGAATAGTGAGGATCTTGCCCAGTTTTCGGTCCTGGCAGGCGTTTTCCAAGATCTGTGCTTCTTTTGCAGCTGTTATGTTTCTGCAAACCCGTCTGATAATTTCCCATTGCCACTTCCTGTGAGAGAGCAGGGGCCCTGCCCTTGAACTGTTTGTGATTACCCAAGATGGCGAAATGCCCTGTGATTCTGGAGTTAATGGGGTGGTCTCAATTTACGACTGGGTGTGTTTTTGTTTGAAAGGCACACATCTCAGGACACGAATCTGGTTACAGTTGTTAGCTCACATCTTGAGTTTTGGCTCAAAAATACAGCTATTTGATCAAGTGAGGAAACTTCTGAGGATGCAGACTCTGGGCTGACCAGCCTCAGGGCTGCGGAAGATTCCAGACAGGGGAACACAGGCCGGGGCAGGAGGGCAGGGCTGGCGCTGGGAATCCCAAACTTACTGGCTGATTCCTCCTCACCTTGGCTTTGCTTTCCAGCACATGGATGAAACAGAGCTGGCAGAATGTCCATTTCCTTTTTAAAGCGATGTTTTCTTTGCAACTTCTTTGGCTGTTTTATCATTATTTTTTGCTCATCGGATGCCAGGATTATAAGTGTAGGAGGCGACGTGCGTAATTAGCAGAAACTTGGCTTTCTTCGGTTCAGACATGAAACTATATTATTAGGAAAGGGAACAGAGCAGAGCCGGTACGTGTGCAGAGGAGAGCCTCCAGTCACTTTGGGGGGGGTTCCCTGGCGGTGGGGGGGGACACGACACATGAATAAATGCAAACGTTTGGAACAGGTGTGTCGTGCACAGACACCACAGAGGTATTTATCTATCCATGATCTGGAGTTAATGGAGGCCTTCAAAATAATTTGTTTATAATCAACATTTTCTTTTTTTTAAGTTTATTTATTTTGAGAGAGAGAGAGAGCGTGCATGTGCACAAGCAGGGGTAGGGCAGAGAGAGAGAGAGAGAGAGAGAGAGAGAGAGAGAGAGAGAGAGAATGAGAATCCTAAGCAGGCTCTACACTCAGCGCAGAGCCTGACATGGGGCTGGAACTCATGATCTCTGGGTACTTCATCTGTGTGTGTCTGTGTATCTGTGTGTCTGTGTGTGCCTCTGTATGTGTCTGTATGTGTTTGTGTGCCCATGTCTATGTGTCTGTGCATGTGTGTGTGTGTGTGTCTGTGTCTGTGTGTCTGTGCATGTATGTTGGGGGGGGGTCATTGTGCTCTTTGGATGTGGTGAGTGCAGGAAGTGGAAAGAAGGCCACCCACATCTTGCCCTTGGGACCGAAGCATTGTTGGGCAGCTCCCCGTTAAGACAGATACATTTGTCGTGCCACAAGCTTCTTGGCTCCACTCAGAGCAGCAGGGTCAGATGTTTCCTCAGATATTTCCAGATCGTCTTCCCTGAGCCACAGAGACATAGTCTGAACTCCACCTCGAATTAGCTCATGTGACCAGACACAACTTATGTCACCTAAGTCAGGCCAATCTGCTACAGTCCATCTGGCTGAATGGTGCATTCTTCTAAGGAGTGAGAATCTAACTTCCTTTTAAAAACAATTACACTGAAATGTTTAATTTGACATTCACAGGCCACGAGGCTGAGGGAGAAAAATCGCCCTTTACCTTTTGTGCACCCAAAAGAAAAGTAAATTGTTACCGTCAGATCTTTAGTTTCCCTGAACAGCAAGTTGACATCAAAAACCACTAAAACCTTCCCTCCTGCTGTCCCGGGTCACTTGATCGACAGCCTGCTTGTGCAATGGCATTTCACTGTCCTGTCGACATCAATATCTTTCAAATATGTTCACTGGACAGCGCAGTATTTCTACAGGTCTGTGTATTGGTTCGCGTGGTTTACTGTTTGGTAAGTGACAGCGACATCACAGCACATAAGCTAGTATCTTATTTAAAACAGTAATGGAACTTTCCTACATGTTTTAGCAAATCTTAGGAATCTTCCTTCTTCCAAGTACACACCTCCTCCATTTGGGTTTTGGAGGTAAAATGTGAAGTGGTGGAAATACCCCTGTAGCTCAAAGCGAATTGCCCGAGTCGAGACAACGACAAGGACGTTTGGGCTCTGAACTTCAGGAAGAGGAACTTTCCAGGGAGAGGAGTGGAGAGGTCCAGAAACCATCTGTGAAACCAGGGAGTCCGCACAGAAGAAACACATAGAGGAAACACGACGGAGTTAACTGACGCCCCTGTGTCCTTGGGGAGCCCCTGGTAGTGATGGGACCTTTAGGTGCCTCTGTGGGGATCAGCTGGTTTCTATCTATGAGTCACCCAAGTTGCGTCCTTCTCTCTTCCCCCGTCCACCCAGAAACGGTCGATGGCTCTTGGCCACGCCCCGTGTTCCTCTCCCGAAATGCAAAGGTGGGGGCTGCAGGGTTGTGGGCTTCCTCGATTTTCCTGAAAAGGGTGAGTCTAGGCCATGGGAGTTTGGTGAGATCTCCCCTCTCCTTCCTCCCTTCTGGTCATCCTTTTGCAGGAAACCTAGGAAGCGCACGGTTGTGGACTCAGTGTCTGGGTGCTCTCCTCTGCCCTCTTCTCGCACCACGTACCTGGTCTCGCTGGTGCCGACAGTGGGCTCTGCACCTTGCATACAGCAGGCGCCTGGTAAATGTAGAAGGGATGGATGAGTAATTAATAAAGGTTTGTTGGAAGGACTCGGGGTCTCGGGTGAGAGTGCCAGGTGCTGGGGGAGAAGCTTAGGGAAACAGTCTGGCCGGGCAGGCCCCTCTTGGCCTCCCGGCCGCCCACCTTGCTGTGCGCGGCCCGCTGCCCTTGTCTGCTCTCGAAATTCAACCTGCTCCTATGAAGAGTGTGTCCTCCGTTCTATCTCTGTAATGTTTTTGTTGTTTAATACGTGTTTTCTGTTTCTCCATCTTAATCTCGTCTACGCTTATATGTCTCACTTTGCATCTGGTGACTTTAGACCTGGATCTTAATCTTCCCTCTCCTTCTTTTGAGCTTTTTTTTAATCTCAGTGGCTTTTGGGTTTAGCTTTCACTTAAATACCATAAAACGTATCTTATGTGCACTACTGACTCCTTTTTATATGCTCCACACAAAGCTGAAGGTGAGGCTTCAGAGCCAAAAGAATTGGACTGTTCAACCCCAAAGCCTAAAACCGCCTGGTCATGGGGGCACCTTGACATGCTCCCCTATAAGGCAGGGACACACACAGTGGCCACTCGTGGTGGGGTGGTCATGATCAGTGCTCTCAGGAGTTGGTGGATATTGCTAGTGACTTTAATGATCTTTTGCTTTTAATTCCTTTTTTATTCTATTTTTAAATTTATTTTTCTATTTTTGCTGGTTTGTTTCCACTTCATTCCTTATTTTAACCTATTTGGTATAGGGCTTTCCAGTTTTATTCTAAACTTAATCTTATTAAAATGTAATTACAAAATAGATTATAAATTTAAAAAATAGTACAAAACAGACGTACACATGAACTATGATAACACCACCAAATGTGTGTTGACCACTGAGGTTGAGAACATGGGACACGGCCAGCGCCCAGGCAGCCCCTGCGTCCTCACTGAGGACGTCCTTGCTCCTGCAGAAGCAACCAGCACAGCCCGTGGGCATGGGTCCTCTGCAGCAAGACAGTGACTGGTTTGGGGTGTCTCCTCACCTCACCTCACCTCACCTCACAGTAAGTGGAATCACGCTCCAGGCCTTGCTCTTTCTGCTCAACATTCTACTTTTGAGATCCGTTTTTCACTGTTTCACACAATGCATTTATCCCTTCTGATGTGATAGACACTGGGTTTGGTACGACAGCATTTGGCTCTTGTTTTTCCCCATGGTGTGCACACTCCTTGCGCCCTGTGCGCTGGTCTCTGCAGGAACGGATGGCCAGGTCACGGCGCGTACACCTCTTCAGCGTTAGTACGTGATGACAAAGTGTTGAACAAACTGACTCCCCTCGGTTCTCACCTTCACAGACCCTCAATACTATCAGACGTCTTTAGGTAAAAAAAACTCAGCCAGTAATTGTGAAACAGTATTCTGTTGGGGCTTAACTTTGCGTTTCCTGGGTCATAGTGAATTCATCCTGTATCTTGGGCCACCCCCGCGAAGTGCCCACAGTTACCTGTCACCTGTTTTTCTGTGGAGCTGATGGTCTTTTGCTTAGTGCTACACAGAAGCTCTACACATAGTCTGGACATGATTTCTTTGATGGTGGGTGGGGTGCACTTTATCTTCTTCCAATTTCTGACTTTTCGTTCACTGTGCGGTGTCTTCTGATGAACACATGTTCTAAATGAGGTTGGGTGTGTCCATCTTTTCCATTATGCATTGTGCTCTTTTAGTCTTTAAAAAAATCTTTTCTATGTGAAATTCATAAAGGTGTTATATTTTCTTCTGAATAAAAAAAAAATTATTTCACACCTAGGCTACTGATCCATTGTTTTTTATATAGTGTGAGGTAGGGAGCCCAGTTCTTGGTTTCTTTGGGTTACCAGTTGTCCCATTATTTCTTTACTTAACTGTAATGCTGGCTTGGTCAGAAATCAGGTTTCAGTGTACGTGTGGGTCTGCTGCTAGTGTCGATACTCTGTTCCATTTGTTTGTCATTCCTCATGCCCATACCATATCATCATTACTATAACTGTATAGCAAGCCTCGATATTTGGTGTGTGGGTATATGATGATTATATTGATACAGTTTAATGCAAGAGTGACATTGAAATCTTATAATAAACTCCATTTGGACATGGGTTTCATTTGCTAATGATTTTGCAAATATTTTTTTCATGTGTAAGGTTGGCCTGTCATCTTTGCTTCCCATACCACCCCTGATTTTTATAACAAGCCTTAGAAAGTAAGTCGGAGGAGTATTTTCACTTTCTGTAGTCGCTGGAATGGTTGTGTGGTGTAATAAGACACTGCTCGGTAGTATTTACTTGTAAAACCATCTGTATTTTCTTCGTAGATAGTTTAATGTAATTAAAAAAAATTTTTTTAATGTTTATTTTTGAGACAGAGGAAGACAGAGTGCGAGTGGGGGAGGGGCAGAGAGAGAGGGAGACACAGAATCCGAAACAGGCTCCAGGCTCTGAGCTGTCAGCACAGAGCCCGATGTGGGGCTCAAACCCCTGAACCGTGAGATCATGACCTGAGCCAAAGTCAGACACTCAACTGACTGAGCCACTCAGGTGCCCCAACTTTGTAGATAGTTTAAAAAAATATTGATGCAAGGCATTTAATGGTTACAGGATCTATAGGAGGTTATAGGACCCCCTTTTGGGGTCGGTTTGGATAACTTTTTAATGTAGAAAATTTGTTATTTTCAAATTGGTTGGCCTAAGTATGTTCTTACTAATCTTAATAAAATTTAAAATATCTGCTGTGTATGCATTATTACCTACTTTTTAATTCATGCTGGTATATTTGATTTTCACTTTTTTTTTACCTTTATAATCTCCAGAGATTTATTAATTTGATTAGTTTTTTTTCAAATAACCAAATTTTGACTTTGTTGATCCTTTCTCCTGTACCTGTATTTCTACTGCATTAAATTTTGTTCATCATCGTTTCCTTTCTTTTACTTTGTTGACTTTGTTCTGCTATTCTAGTAGTTTATTAATGTCCAGGCTTTTTTTCTTTTCTAATATAATTGAAGGCTATGAATTTGCTTCCTGTCATGACTTTGGCTGCATCCTGCAATTCCTGATAGCATTTTCATTATTTCTCAGCTCTGAGTATTTTCTAATTTTTATTATGATTACTATTTTGATTCATGAGGTTTTTCAAAGTGCATTTCTTACTTGACAAATATATGGATTTGTTTTAAAATCATTATGTTATTACTTTGAACTTAATGTGATTTATTGAATCTAAAAGGCTACACAAGAAGTATTCAGATTTCAGAAATGCTAAAATGCAGGTAAAATGACAACAGTAATTACAAGAAGTCACTGATTGTCACACACATCCCAATTTAGATTAGAGATACCAAAAACTAAAAAAGAAAATTGTGCCTTAGAGTCTATAAAACTTTGTTGCAGTCAGAAACTGTGTTAATGTTATGTTAATTTATTCAAATATTGTGCAATTTGCTTCACATGATCAATATTTGTAAATGTTACTTGAGTGTTTAAAAAAATGTAATTCTTTTCTATATATATTCCTGTTGTACTTTTCTATCAACCTTTTCACTACTGTTAATCTAGGTGTTTTATATCACTACTGATTTTTGTCTATTTGGTGTGTTGATTATATAGAGAGGTGTTTTAGAAATCATCTGTGATGCTAGATTTCCCAGTTTTTCCTTATAATTCTGTTTTTGTTTTATATATTTTGAAGCTGTATTATGAGGTACACTATTCTTAGAATTGTTAAATTTTCTTATTGAATTGAACCTATTAAACATGCCATAATCTTTTTCAAAAGTTTTATATCTCTGGAAATTCTTTTTGCCTTCAAACTTTTTTGTTTTCAACTGATTAAAACATACAAATGCCAGCTTTCTTTGGTTGTTTATTTGGAACATATTTTTCCATCTTTTTACTTTTTACCTGTCTGTGCCCTTATATTTTAGAAATGTCTCTTATAAACAGCAGATAGCTGGGATTTTTAAAATTCAGCATAATCTTACCCTTTTAATTAGGAAGTTTATTTATTTATAGTTATTGTGATTACTTGCATTCCTGTTTTACTTTATGCTAGTTGTCCTGCCTTTCTTAGGCTTTTTTTTGTTCTGTTCTTATCTCTTTTTAAATTAATTAATTTTTTCTTCCTGTCTGATTTTCCGGCTCAGTTTAGAAGCAACACATTCTATTTCTATGATATTTTTGATTACTCTAAAATTAATAAGCCATAAACCATCTGACTTGACAAAGTCTACAGTTAATATTTACCCTCTTCACAAATGATATAAGAGTCTTAGCATGCTTTTATTATAAATTATGTGTTGCATCACTCTGTTTCTTGGCTCTGTCTTATTATTTTTAACTGTACAAATTTATGTTATTACTTCCCAAAGCTAATGTTTGTTTAAACTTATGTAGATATTTACTATTTTCTTTAATAAACATTTCTTCTTGCATCTCAGATATTTTTTCCTGGGATTCCTTCTCTCTTCCTAGAGTTCACCCTATAAAAGTTCCTCTAATGAGGGTCAATCATGGTATTTTTGAAATGTCTTATTTTCATCATTATCTTTGAAAAATACAGTTATCTAACTAATAATTTCAAATTTGTACCTATTTTTCCCCCAGAACCTTAACAATATTATTCCATTGTCTTATGACTTCTCCTACTATTGAGAAGACACCTGTCTTTCTAATTGTTATTTCATTTTAGGGAATCAATTTTTTTCTTCCTTGTTCAATTAAAAATGTCTCACTTTGTCGTTTATACTCATCAGTTTCACTAAGATGTATCTAGGTGTATACTGTTTTTAATTGCCTTTCTTGGGGTTTATGGACATCCCAAATATGAAGATTCATGTCTTTGAGAAATGTCGAAAAGGTTTCCGCCATTATCTTTCCAAATACTGCCTCTCTCCCATTCAGTTTTTCCCTCTAGAATTCTGATAAGAAATACTTTATATTTTCTCATATTGTGCTGTACTTATTAAACCTTATATTTTCCTTGCCTTTCCTTTCTCTATCTACTCCATACTGGGTAAGTTTTTGAGAATCTAGATCTGTCTTCCAATCATACAATTCTTTCTTCAGCTGTATCTAGTCTGCTGTGTAACTTTTCTATTAGAGTTTCTATTTTCAATGATTAGATGTTTCGTTCTTTAAAAATTTGCTGTCAGGTCTCTGTTGTACGTTTGGTCAGGAGAGACTTTAGCTTTTGTCATTGTGTGTCACTCACTGTTAACTTTACCATCACCTGTGCAACATGTGTTAGGAAAAATAAAATGGCTGCTTGATGTCATTGACCTTTCCTTGACCCTTGACTCTGTGGGAAGAAACTGATTAGGGCACCATCACATCAGTTCTGCAGAATTCCATAGATACTGGTGTGTAAAAACCTGTGCATTAATATGACTTTGAACTGTGGCCTGTCAGTTTATAGGAATACCAGTGGGAGAAATCAAAAGTCTATTATAGAACCCTTTTCATTTAGATTATTAGTTAATGACTGTGTATTAGTTCTAGATGAGCTAGGTGATTGTCTCCATGACAGAGAGGTTAGGAACGTTCATGCGAGGCCCTAACTGATGTGAGGCTACTTATAATCTTTATACCATTTGGTTTGAATATTCATTCTCTTTACTGCAGAAATGTTTGATTATGTTCTGCGTCTGAGGTCCTCTTGGGATGTTATATAGTAAATTTGTATTTGGCAGAATTTCTTCTCTAAAATCTGAAAACTTGTTGATTCTGAAAAAAAAAAAAAACCAGTCCTGGGAATTTCAGATAAGGGATTGTTGCCTTTTAATACTTACGTCATTGAGTTTGGGTGGGGATTAAATAAATAAATACTGTAGAGCTCTAAGTAGAGCATATACTCCTTGATAGTAAACCCTTAATAAGCAATAACCACTGACTACAGCACTCCAGAAATTGCTCTGATTATCACAGTTACTAAAGAGGTCGTGGGGACAGAGGGACTGGGCAGTGTGGACCTAGACATCTTAATATTTATATGCTGTCTTGCATCTCACACATGTCAGAGTGCAAGCTACGTAAGCATTTTGGAAGCTTGTTAGGTACTAACATAGGTTGGAAACAGCAGGACTGAGAACTTTAAATGATTCAGTGGAATAGGAAGGAAATGGTAACGTGCAGCAGTCAGTGTAGGCAATCAAACTGCGTCCAAAGAGATGGGAGAATTGTGTCATAAAATTGTGGCGGAGCATGGGTTCCTCAGCGTCTGGCAGGAGGTGGTGGGGAGGGTTTCTCTTCTTTTTGCATAGAAGTCAGTTTTGATGTTGTGCAGTATGTTTGTTTTATCTCCTGTTACTTATTGGATTTTTCTTCTTAATCAAATTAGCAAATACTTTTAAAAATTATTTAAGCTTTTTAAAATGTTTATTTATTTCAGAAAGAGAGACAGCGTGCACACACACACATCAGCGGGGGAGGGGCAGAGAGAAAGGGAGACACAGATTCTGAAGCAGGCTCCAGGCTTCGAGCTGTCAGCACAGAGCCCGACACGGGGCTCGAACTCATGAACCGTGAGATCATGACCTGAGCCAAAGTTGGATGCTTAACCAACTGAGCCACCCAGGTGCCCCACTTTTAAAAATTATTTAAAGCAAATATTTTTAAAGATAAATGCTGGCTGGTTGGTTGAGTTGAAAAATAGTCTTTGTTACTCTAAACCAACTTGGTAGTATTTATCAACCTTCTAAAGAATGCCAGCATCTTGAACCCACGATCTCCATTTCCAGAAATCAGTCTCAAAGAAGGGATGTGAAATGGAAACTAACACGTCTGTGCAGGAGGACGTACCCTCCAGGGTAGTAGCGAGTGTGTAGTTGGGAAAGATGATATGCACGTGTATCCATTGGGGAATGGCCAACTAACTCATAGTATTTTCTGGGTATGGAATATTACAGAGCCATTGAAAGTGATGCTTTTTAGTGACATGGGAACTACTGGTGACAAATGTCCAGTGATAAAGCAGGATGCATGGTCTCCACTGTGTGAAACACATGCATACACAGAAAAATACTGGAAGAAAGAGCCGAAAATGCTTGTGTTTTATGTGTGGGACGATTGGATCACAAGTGTTTTTTAGTCCTCTCTCTGTCTCTCTCTCTCTCTCTTTTTTTTTTTTTTTGTATTTCACATTATAACAATGAATTTATTTCTGAACAAAAAAGCAATACTAAGAAAAATGTAACTTGTGGACAGGGTGAGATCCACAGTGAAGTGCGGTAGCAAGAAAGAGGCAGCAGCCCAGGCTGAGGTTGAACCTGATGGCAGGCCCCGGCGCATGCCCGGCACATGCAGACCGCAGCCAAGCAGAGCCTGGTTTGGAAGGTCCGGGGAGTGTACACGTGGAGATAACGCCCAGGCCCTGGGGTCCAGGAAAGGGGGCAGCCATCCTGCCTCAGTGCAGAATTGTGTTGTCTCTGCAGATAGACCAGCCAGCTTGCATTGGGACGGATGGTTACGTCCAGGCCTTGACATATGTGCTTGGCCATTAATTGGCTTGTGAGTTTAGATCATGTGCCTCCTCCTCCTCCTAATTCAGGGTTCCTGCAGCATCCCGCACGTGGTGTGTGTTTCTGGTGTTGATACGTGTGGTGGTCAGGAGCCCAGGCCTCTGGCGTCTGGCAGAACTTCTGGTCCTGCTAACTTACACTGAGCAGTTTGCTAGCCTCTCCAAAACTCAGCACCCTCATTTATAGCAAAGGACTTGTTCCTGTTGGTTGTTACAAGGATGAAATGATAAAATATTAGGAGCTTAACAAAGTGCCCAATACAGAGCAAGAGTTCAAAAGGCAGAGCTGTAACCTCTTGGGCATAAAATCCGCCAGGCAAATCCCCACGTGGTAACACGAGGGTCCTCATCCAGAGACACGAGAAGAAACGTGCGTCTCAATTTGTGGAGACGCTTCTCCCGCGCATCTCTGCGGTTGGCCGCTCTGGCCCCCGCGTGGCCTCCTGGGTGCCCACCGCAGGCTGTGTCTGCTGCCCATCTTCTCGCCTCTTGGCCATGTGGCCCGGGTCCCACCCGCCTAGAACTTTGCTGGAAATTAAGTATGAAGCGCAAATTTGGGGCACTGCCGTCACAGGCCCTTTTTCTGCCTCTTGAGAATAGGGAGAGGGATGCGAGAGAAAGTAAATGAACAACGAGTAATGTTGCAGCTGGGCTGACGCGACGCTGTAACCTGGGACCAGGGCTCGTGGCTTGCTCTTGACCCCTCGGTCCATCCTGGGGACTGTTCCATCTTTGCCCACCAGGTGAGAGTGGAGACGTGCCTCCCAGGACCTTTGCCTGCACTCTGTAACGCCAGGGTGGGGTAAGCATGACTTACTTTGCTCACTCAGACAGCTTAACGTCCCTGTGTGGAGAGAGGACGTGCTGTGGAGGCAGTGCCCACGCTCCAGTCTGGCTCCAAGACGTCACTGCCTGTGCATCCGTGAGAAACGAGAGTTACAGCCACAAATGATAGACCCTGTAAACGTCTTTAAATGCCGCTCATCCCCTCTAAGTCTTTCTCAATGCTGAGCGACAGCAGGGTGCTCTCGGGCCTGTTGAAGGGTGTCGATATGCACTGGCCTTGCTGCTGGGCGGGGACGTTGGTATCGGGTGGCACACATGTTCTGCCTCGACCCTAATGTGTGTTTATCCAGTTGTTTGTTGGGTCTCTGGTGGTGGGTCCACTTTGAGGGAGGCCTGAAGCTTCCACCCAGCTCTGTTAAGGAGGGTGATCATGAAGTATTGATGTGAAATTCTAGGGCCTTCCGGGTCCATGAAAGGCTGTGCAGGAGGCAGGTGGAAGATGAAACTTCACTGGCTTCACTACGGAGCAGCCGTAACGAGACGTGACCCCCCGACTCCCACTGCTGTCTGTGGGGGGTCCCCAGTCCTGTGGCTGCCTGTCGGCTGTCTGCCATCGCTCTTGGCCCATGGCCTGTTCCAGCTGAATCCCCCCAAGCAGGTGTATGCGCCCTGGACCCTCAGCCTCCAGCAGCCCCACTCCGTCACAAGTGGACGTCTCCTTCCGGGGAAAATCTGCTGGGCCTACGACTGAGCGAGATCCAAGTGGTGACACATTACTTTCTGCGTGCTGCCGTGAGCCCACTTGTCCGTGATAATTAGGAAAGAGACCCTTTTGAGAGTGAGAAGGGTTGGGGCGAGTGCAGAGGCAGGCTTCGCTGACCCCGAGGTCAGGAGTGTGGGGTGGGGTCCCGAGACCAAGGCCCCGGTGAGGCTTCAGAGCAAGCATTAGGGACCGATAGCGAGTGCCCCCTGGAAGGGAGGCTCCTGGAGGGTGGGAGGGGGTCCAGAGCAGGCCTGACTGTCAGAGCAGGCCTGACAGGTGTCTGTGTGGTGACAGGCCCACGGGATGAGCTCTGATAGGGCTGTGGGGGCTCAGCGTTGTGTCCAGAGGGAGTTAGAAACGGAGGTGAGTGAAAGGGCCGCCCTTGTCCTCATCCCCACAGAGGACACAAGTTCTGCCAGGAATGGGGGTCAGAGGGAGACCGGGAATTCCTCACCCCGTGTGCTCCTGGGGCGCGGGTCTCGGGCCTCCCCTGTGCCCGGCAAAGGCCGTAAGCAAAAGCCACCACTGCCAAATGCCGCAGGGAGGGAAGAAGAAGATACGGCACCTGGTCGCGCTTGACCTTGTGTTACAACAGCCGAGGCAGCACTCCGCCGGATGGCACAGAAGCGACAGTGGCTGGAGCGGGTAAGGCCCCGGCGTGCGAACAGAGAGCCAGCACTGTGTGACTTAGGCAGGGACAACAGAGTCCACGGCCACCCCCGCTCATCCCCGACGTGGCACAGCGACATGCAAACTTCCTAAAAAGTGGCGGAAGTAACGTGTATTCTTTTTCAGGCCAGAGGGGAAAGTTACGTCGTGGAGTAAGTACGCATCGATTATAGGATTACAGGAGTGTACGGTGTAATCTGTTATTCAGCAACAAAACCACAAACGTTACAAGTATCTCCATGGGTGGCACGAATACGAGCTCCAAACGTTTACATCTAAGGGGCGATGCCTTATTTCTATGGAACAGCAGTGAAGGATCGAAATACCGTTCACACAGGAGGAAGCCCAAGTCGGACATCTTTAAATGGGATGGAAGACTGTGAGAGGGAAATTACTCTCAAATTATGAAACCAGTAGATGTGGAAATTGTGAACTTTTGCCCCAAGGGTGAGGCAAACACGTGGGTCGAGCACACTGCTCCCAGCCGCCGCCCAGCAGGTATGTCTGGCGCTCCCCCCGAGGAGGGGGAAGTCCCTCCGTGCCCCTTCCTCGGGGACCGGGCAAAGGAAGGCCTAACGCCAGCCACCCAGTGTGAACAGAGCAGCTCGCCAGGTGTTTCTGGGCACAGAGGAGCTGGGGCCAAGGTGACGCCAGCCTCGCCGCCTGCTTCACGCCCGACTCGCCCTCCTTCTGTCGTTTGCTGTCTCCCTCGTGTCCAGAGCGTTCTTTCCGTAACTCGGCCCCAGCACTCACATCCCGCGGTGACTTCCATGGAACGAGGGCCACTTTGCCACAAATGAGCACAGATGTCCCTCTGCAACAAGTGAATGCTCGGTGACCTGGCTGTTTCAGTGGGTGGAGAGACCAGGCCGGGGAGCCCAGGGCACCAGCGCTACACCCTGAAGCCACACTCAGAGGAGAGAGCTTCCAACCTGACCCTTTGTGTTCAGATTCTCAGCCTAAGTAATGCTTTGACACGCTGGGTCCTCGGCCCATATGCATTATTTGGAGAGGATTGCACATAGTTTGTTTTTTTAAAAAATTACGTGGAATCTGATTATTCTGTAGGGAAAAAAATGCCACTGATGCTAGGAAAATTACATTTAGAAAAATAGAAGAGATCAAAATGGGTATGACATTTTATATCCTGCATATTTCACTTAACATTATTACATCATGAGACTTTTCCCACATCATTAAGTGCTTGTGTAAGAAGACTTGTGAAAATGTACAGTTGTCTCCTATATAAATGCATAATTATTTATTTTGAGTTGATTTATTTTAAACCATTCTGCTCCCTGTGTTACATATGGAAAATTACAATTTATACCCTGGTTCAACAAAAATCTTAGTATTTGCTTTTTACTCTTTCCATAGGGGAGAAAATCATGGAATGGAATTGCTGATTCAGGAGGAAGTAAACATTCACAAGGCACCTGGGATACATTGGAAATCTACACTGCAGAAATTTCCCGTAAATGGACATCCCGTCTGTAAGGTAGGATTCCCATCTATACTTGACAACTTGAGTATTGTGATTTTTAAAAAAATCTTTGCCATCGTGACTATTATGAAGATGACATTTACATCTAAGTCATATTCCTGTGGCCATGACTGAGGCTCAACGTCTTTCATATGGTGACTGACTGTCTGCTGGGCTGCCTTTCTGAATCGCCTCTTTGTAGCTCATTCTTCTGTGAAGGTGTTTTTGTTTTTGTTTTCCTATTGATTTATAAGTGCTCTTTACGTATTGAGGACTCCAGAAGCCTTTTGGGTATTGGATGTGTTGTAAATATTGTCCCAGTTTATCATTCGACCTTGTATATTTTTTAACAGTAAAAGGCCATGAAAGTTTTCAGTTACCAAATCCATCAGCACTTCAGTGTTCCTACTTTAACGTCGTGTTTACAAAATCTGTTTTCACACCACATATTTATGTATATAACTTTTTCCTCTAGTTCTTTGCTGGTTTTCTTGTGCTGTCATCCTTCTGCAGTTCATTTTTAGATGCATAGAGTGAACGCAAGTGTCAAAACTGATTTATTTATTGTTAATAGTTAAACACTTATTCCAGCAGAGTTTACTTTGCAGTTCAGTCTTTCTCCACCCATTTCATATGTCCTTTCATTATTGCACTGAAGAACATGACATAGTTCGTTCTCCTTCTGCTTCTCTGTCCGTATCTGGAACTGTTCACCTCGCGTTCTGGCGGTTGCACACTAATCAGTTGGTGTGGTCTGATACAGGATGTTTTCATGTGGAACACGCCTTCATAACTTTTTAATGACCTGTATGTTCTTTACCCTTTATCCTTCCGTATATAACTTAGTCAAGTTTGTAAAACTGTGTTGTTAGACTTTTGATTGGAACTTCATTCAATTCATTAAATAAATAATCCTAACGAGTGAATCGACATCTTTATAATATGTGTAATGGCTTTTCGATCGAGGAATATTATATGCTTCTTGTTGTATTTATATCCGCTCCCTCAGTGAATATTTGCTTGATGAAGGGATGTTTTTCGTATTTATTTCAGTGTCTTTTTTATGCTGTACGTATTTTATGCTGAACTGTGTTTCATTATTGTCGACATGTGGAATTGTACTAATTTTCGTATATTTGTTTTTCTACTGGCCATCCATGTGGTTCATGTTATTCGGAAAATTATTTTTTTGAGAGCAAGGTGGACGGGGAAATCTTACCGCATGAAAATGGCGATAGTGTTGCCTTTTTTGCCTAATTCTTGCAATTCCCAGACAGCGGTACACAGCGGGAAGGAGAGAGGCACCCAGCTCTGGCCCGTGTGAGGCACCAACGGCTGGGTCCCTCCCCCATGTACAACATACAGGTGTTAGCTCCCTGTTGACTCCCACGCGACCTCTGAGATTTCAGGCGTCTCTTACCGTTCCTCGACATTTACTTTTCTCTATCTCTAAATAAATTAAATGTCTTTACCTCTTGTGGTTTGGAAAATATAAGCTTGGATTTTTAGTTTCTTTAGTGGCTACCCTAACTGTGTCTGAGTTCGGCTGATTCTGAGTTCTCTGATTATTAGTGTCAAAAATGAACGCTCAGCTCTGTAAGATTAGGAGGGATCTTCCCCCCCCTCCTCTGAAATAATTTCTGAACACTTAAAAATATAATGTGGGGAGCCCCTGGGTGGCTCAGTCAGTTGAGCGTCTGACTCTTAATTTCGGCTCAGCTGATGATCCCAGGGTCGTGGGGTTGAGCCCCGTGTCAGGCTCCACACTGAGAACAGAGGCTGGTTGGGTTTCTCTCTCTCCCTCTCTCTCTGCCTCTCCCCACTCGTGCTCTCTCTCTCTCTCTCTCTGTCTCTCAAGTTAAAATTTATATATATATATGTGTGCGTGTATATATAATCAGGGATTTTAAAGGAGATAGAAATGATCATGAAGATAATAATTTATAATACTTTGTTTTCTAGGAATAGTTTGATTTTTGTCTGATTTTGGAATCCTAATTACAGTTGTATAGATTTAATCCTATGTTTCTATCAGGAAGTCTGTGTGTTGGGGTCTGTGTCCGCATCCTTTGGGTTCCCTTCAGTTTAGATACTTTGCTCAGAGAGGTTGAGATGGTGGTCTTGCTTCTAGATTCTTCTTCTGCGCTTATGGTCTTGCTGCTCTTTGTGCATGTAGTTGCCTGGCATGGCCTTAGCGTTCTGAGTCCCGGCCATGCACCCTCGGAACTTGGGGGTCATTGCCACACTGTCCTTGGGATACACTGCCACGGTGACCGTGCCTGGGGACAGCTGTCACTTCCTTTACTTGTATGTGTTTTTACCATCGATACTGAAAGTTTATGGGATTGTTTTCCCTGTGCCTGAAATTTAACTCACTGGCCCCTGTGCAGGAATGTGTCTCTTTGCTTTATTTTAGCAAAAACCTCCACGAAATTTCAATTCTTTGTTGCTATTCTTTCCTTTGTTGAAACTTCGTAGGCACAATGTTCTCCCTCTCTCTGCTTAAAAAATGTGTTCTATCTTCAACTTGCATTCAGGAAAGAATCTCAAATTTGTTTTCCACATCCTCAGCTGAGTTTTCTGCGTGGCGATTAGCCACTCTCTTGCTGTCCTGGAGATTCAAATTCTGTGTTTTCCTTTCTGTCTGTTTGTGACCCTTTCTTATCCCCCAGCTTGTACCCTTCTAACTCTTACCTGCGTCCCTTTCACGGTAGTCTCTGTCTTCACCCTGTTTTCCTTCTGGTTTTCACACAGCCTATATGGCCCCGTGGGTTGAGAACACAGAGCAAACCCTTCCAGGAACTGTCCTTAGTTTTGCACAGTGCACACCTCACATTACCAGGTCTTTGATCTCCACCTTGAAAAGATTTCCGCCTTTGCTTCCTGTTAGTGTAGTTTTACAGACTCCCCCCCAGAACCGCTCTACCAGGCTCACGTGGAACAAGAAGGGAGTCCGGGAGATCCGTATTCTCGCTGTTCTTCCTGGCCGCCCCGGGACTGTGGTTGTGTTTTCTGTTCCCCGGGGCCGGGCAGGCTTCCAGCTGCCGGAGCCCTTCTGGCCTGAGGAGTGCTGATCGGTCCCTCACGTAAACACTGAGAGAAACAGTCGCGGACCCTGGAAAAGCCACCCTCCTTCCCTTTTCCAAACCCATGCATGGAAAATTCACCCCTAAACACGGGGCTTTTCTCCTTTCCCCTTTTTCTACCACGATGCTTTCATTCCAAAATGCATTGTTATTTGGTCCCACTGGCCCACGTACAGATGCGGAGACTGGCACCGGACCCTGTTCGTGGACACGGACCCACCTGCAGCGGCATCAGAAGGCGATTTGCGCGTCTTCCTGATTTGTAACGTGATGCTTTGGACTATTAGACCCCGGTACTACATGTTTGCATTTACCTTACATGATTACGTGTAAATTTACATTATATGTGTACATGAAGCAGAATCTAAAAGTTGTAGATTTCAACTCCTTGACATGCTTGGTATCATCAAGTAGCTTTCAGAAAGATGTTTCGTGGAGACAGCCGGGCACGGGGTGTGTCCTTGGAATCCGTTTCTGTGTTTTATATTTCTGCATTTACTGACATAGTTATTCTGGCATTCCTGTGTGGAACGTGGGCTTACGTTGAAGGGGCAGTGAGAGGGGGAGGAGCCACACGGGTGTTTTAGGGGAAAGGAGGAAGGATGGGCGAGCGGAAGTCCTCACCGCACCGTGAACGGCGTGTTTGAAGCAAATAGCGTCTGTATCACAGGAGGTATAATCCTTTCTCAAAGCGGACGTAGCGTCTCAGTCTGCATGTCCCGGACGCACCCGGAGGACACGTTCATCTCCTGGTTTAGAGCTGGGGCTCGTCCTTGATAGTTCAAAGCCTCCTAACCACGTACAAGGCGGTGTTTGAGGAAGGTGGATGTGAGCGTTTACTTTGAGCCAGGGGCACCATGTTCATTATTTTCCTAAATCAGCAAGTCTCCCCGAAGCACTTTGCACAGTGCGGCACGTCACCGGCTCCTAGGAGCGCGTGGCAGGCTGGGCGTCTGGCCCACTTTGAGGCTGGGTGGACCAGAGGGCTTCCGGGTCGAAGATTTTCTTGTTGGCTAGGACGCTCCCGAGCTCTGCTCTGCACAGAAATGGGCCATGTTCAGGAAGGCTGCTCGCCTGACCGAGCCCCCGCCCATGCAGGGGTGTGTGGCCTGAGCACAGAGTCGAGCTGCCCTGGTTCACTCCAGAGACTGCAGCCATCTGCTAGCTGTGGCCCCTGGCTCCTGGGACTGTGGATGACACCATGCAAGATGTCTTCACCGCCCCAGTGGCTTCACAGAAGGAGCCCCAGTTCACCTTCTCGGAGGCAGATCTTTGTTTCCTCCACGAGCCAGCACTGTAGCCAGAGGGTCCCCCAAGAAGTCTCCCCTCACGCCTGGAACCTGTGAATGGAATGTGTCGTGTGCATCAGGGACTTTGCAGATGAGACGGAGGCTATGGGTCTGATACCTGGATTCCCTGCGGGACTCACTCTGTTGACAGAAACCCTTAAGCCAGCTGTCGAGAGGGGGTGAGGAGGGTGCGGGGGCGGGAGGCGGGAAGCGCCGGACCCGCTGTCACCGGGTTGAAGATGATGGAGGTCGGGAGCCAGAGAAGTGGGGGCCTGCGGAGCGGAGAACATCCCCCCGCCCAGACCCCAAGGACCTGGATTCTGCCCACAACCCAAGCACACCTGGAAGGGGAGCCCCCAGGTCTCCGAGGAGCTAGCCAAGCCCATCCCGTGGCAGCCGCGCAACTTGGGAGCGCAGATCTGGCCTGCTTTGGGACACTCAGTGTGTGTCTGCCTTGGCAGAGATAGGAAAGCAGGACGGGCCGCTGGCAGTCTGCCAGGCTGGGGCTTGCCTCGCTGTCCCTGCTGGAGACCAGGGCCTGTCGGAGCTGGGCGGTTTCCCTGAGCATCTGTCCTGGGCCCTGAGGTTCACGGTGTCAGGCGCCTGGCGCGCGAAGCCCCGCTGCCAAGCCCACCGGGGGCATACAGGGCAGGGGCCTCCACTTACCCGCTTATACCAGCCACGGTCCCGCCAGTGCGCACGGTTCACGGGGGCGGTGGTGGCGCGGGGGGCCCCCGTCACTCGGCTGCAAGTCCGAGCTGAACGTGGGCACATTCTTGCTTTCCCTTCACAGACCACCTAGAGCTGACGAGACTCTCGGGCTCAGCAGGAGGCTCCGCACAGCCTGTCCTCAGGGGACACGTTAGACTGAGCTCACTGTCCCGGCCCGTT
Source organism: Felis catus (assembly GCF_018350175.1). Lineage (NCBI taxonomy): Eukaryota > Metazoa > Chordata > Mammalia > Carnivora > Felidae > Felis > Felis catus. Next base: position 81,032,115 of record NC_058368.1, read on the forward strand.
TCTCCCTGTTTATGTGGCTTGGCGGCCTAGACGCCTTCTTTTTAGTATTAGTATTAATAACACGGTACTAGAGGTAGGAGCTGGTGTGTGTGGCACAGTGACCACTTGCTGGGAGCTGGTCTGAACACTTTATCACATCTCATTTAATCCTCACATGAGCCCATCATCCCGCCTACAGTGAGAATCTTCTTCCAGTTTTGTGCTTCGCCCTCTGGTTTTCCTCTCCTCTTCCTTAACGAAATATTTTGAAGGGAGAGACTTTTGGTTTACGTCAGAGACGAATTCCCTAAAAGAAAAAAAAAAAAATGGCCTCGCACCTGTGTAGACAGGTGCCCGTGCAGACATGCACCCTTGTAGGACATGCGTCCGTGCAGAACATGAGCCCCTGTGGGACTGTCACCCTGGCAGGCTGGAGCGTGGTGCAGCCACCATGGCCTGCCTGTCCGAGGCAGGGATCTGGGCTTCTGTCCTAGGACTATAGCCAGCCCGCGGGGGGCACACATGCCTTTCTTCTCCTGTCCTGTTGCTGCCACAGACTTGAGAGCCTTTCAGAAGTCAGACCAGGCCCGTTTGTGCACCTGTGGCGGTCTGCACACCCCAGCAGCCCCCCCGGGTCGTCTGCCTCCTGGCTGGGTCCGCGCGGCCCGAGACTTGCCACCCCACCCCATGCAACCCCAGGGTCCGGGGACCTGCTTCTGCTGCCTCCCATCCGGGCTTGCCCATCACTCACAGTAGACCCTCTGCACCTGAGCTTGGCTTCAGGCCCCGTGAGCGGAGACAGACCTACAAGGACTGGAGAAAGAACAAAAAGGACCTCTTACTTACAAGGCACACGCTGAGAAGCAGTTCACAGGCGGCGTTTTTGATGGTGTAATAACTGTGTTCGGGTGCCCCAAAGGCTGCTCACCTCCCACGTCTGGGCCTTTCTCCTCCAGTCTCTGCTGCTCCCCACATGGGTCATGCCATTTCCACCTTCTGGAAGCCACTCACCCTGTTTCTGGACTGCCTCTTGGGGTGAGCCTCTCTGAATGCCACAAACACCCGAGTTCCAGAAGGAAGGCAAGCCAGTCATCAGTGTCTACGAGGCTCACATGCTTAAAAGTCCCTTCCCTCATCTGGTTATTAATGTGCACGTGTAACAATTATTTACCGAGTGTTTACCTGTTACCCGCAAGCAGGACGCCGTTCGTTCTTCTGACAACGGGAAGGCGCTGCACGATTTGATTTTCTTCTTTAGGAAAACACCATCACCAGACGCGCAGGAGTGAGGGCGGGTAGTGGTGCTGCAGACCCCAAGATGAGCAGGGAGGCGGCTGCACGGGCACCAATGAAGGGTGACAGTTGAGGCCAGCAGCAGAAATACAGGTAGAAAAGGCAGAGCAGACAGTGAACTGCCCTGGAAAGAGAATAGCAGGGCATGGGGACCAGCGGGACATGGAAGCTGTCCCCCCCAGAACCCTCCTCCCGACACATCAATCCGGGAGCTTGCTTGAGGGTCCACCTTGTGTGGGTTGCTGAGGTTAGAAGGACCCAGGGCCACCATGAGGGGTCGGGCACCCATCTGGGCCACATCTTTAAGGAGGGTGGGGGGATAGTCCGATCTGCAGAGTGAGGAGAAAGAGGTTTGGCCACGGGGCAAGCTGGCCCCGGGTGGGGCCTCGGTGGAGGGGATTTTCATTCTCCACAAGCTGCTTCCTCCTCTGTGCACCCCTTCGTCGTGGCGGTGCTCTGAGACCACCGCCAGGGTCTGTGCTGAGCTGTGGCGATGCGCCTGTGCATCTTCAACCCTCCCTGCCCTCGTGGTGACTCCTGTGTCACTCTGCAGAACCCGGTGCAGAGCAGGTGGTCAGTCTTCTCCGCCTGCTGCCGCCACTCCCCGCCCTTCTCCGGTGCCCCTTCTCCAGTATGGATCCAGGTCTACGCTGCAATGTAGCACAGTGGCATCTTCCCCGGGAGTGCTCTGCCCCGCCAGACAGTTCTCAGTGCCCACGTAGCCCTGAGACTGAGCTGTGACCCTGCTCCTGAAACGGACCTCTCAGTCGCTCCCAACTTCCCCATAAGCTTTCGAGGGATGGAGCGTAGGCTTATTCGTGCCCACATGTCCACGCAGATGCCTGCCCACTTTGCCCATGGTAAGGGTTCAGTGAAGGATGAATGAAATTGAGAAACCGGAGAAATGACCCTGAGCCACATTTATTCCTGTGGTAGATCACAAAATGTGGCCACACATCCCTTCCATTCGGGTGTGTGTGCCTTGTCGTGGTATCACCTGGCCAATCTCCCCATTGAGAAGTAGGGTCTAGTTCCCCCCCCCCCCCCCCCGCCCCTTAGATCCTTGGCTGCATTGTGGCCTCCTTTGACCAGTTAAATACCGTGGAAGTGACCTATCGCAGCGTTGGGGCCGTGCCTAAGAGGGCTTGCTGGCCTGAGACCCCTAGTAAGAAAGCCGGCCTGGTCTGCTGGACACTGAGCCACCACGTGGAGGAGCCACCAGCCACAACCAGCCACCCGACGTGAGGGTGATGGCGCCCAGCCGGCCCTTCAGGGGACCAGTCATCTGAGGGGGCCAGCCATCTGAGGGGGCCACGTAAGGCCAGCAGAGGGGCCACCCGGCCAGCTCACATTATAAAAAATAACAAATCGTTCTTAGCCACCGAGTTGTGGGGCTCGCTGGTGGTGTAGCAAGCCCTAACTGGCACAGTTGTCTTGAATCCAAAGGCAGGAGGGATGTGAAATGGGTTGAAATCGGCCATCTGAGCTCTCAGAGCAGAGGCAAGACGACACCCTTACTCCTGGTGGGTTCTCCACCACCAGCTGATGCCCGGCTCCGTCAGCACAACTGAACCAGAAACATATGGTTTGGAGCCACGTGTCCTCAGGATGATTGCAGGCTGCAGGTGAGACCCGCCGCGCGGGATGGTAATGACGATTATTGCCGACGATCACTGGGGAACAGAGCAGAGCGCTGTGATTAACGGAGCACTCCTCAGCCTAAATGGGTCTCGACTGCAGAGATTTGCAGAACCAGGTGGTGCGGGGAGCGTCCTCATCCTCGGAGCAGGAGACGTGGTGCGTGTCTGGTGAGCAGCGGAGCGGGTGACTTCTCCGTTCGGAGCGGGAAGCGGAAGCCCTTCCGTCCACGCATCAGAGAGAATGCCCTCTAGGCGGGGTTCAGACAGGTCCCCGGGGAGCCCGCTGGGGCTCTGCCCTCAGAAGCAATTTATGTCTTTCAAGCCAATTAATGAAGTGATCAGATGAACAGTGCCTTCAGATGACGTGACCGTTAATTTCCATTTGGCAAACACTGGGGAAGCGCACATTGCGTCAGGCACGGCGCTTGGCTCTGGAGGCCAGAGGCTGCACAGAGCCCTCAAGGAGTTCAAACCGGTTTAGGGGAGAGTCCACGTGTTCTGCTCAGTTAGTCCCATATTGAAAATGGACACAAATCTGTGTACGTTTAAATATGTGTCTAGACCCGTGCGTCGGCGTGGAAAGGCCTTTTCCGCAGTCGTTTTAGATTGGGACCTGTGGTTGCACCTGACTCTGGAGCCTAAAGCTTGAGAAGAGTCAGTGCGGTGGGCTGAACAAATAGGTCAAAGGTCAGAGGTCACAGGGAACCACAGAGACCTGGGACCCAGGGGTGAGGAGGGCCGAGGGTGTTTGCCGAGTGGCCGTTCGACTGGCAACTGCTGGTCTAAAAGGACGCTCTCTGTTCCCTTTCGCAGTTCAGATCTGGTCGGGAGCTGAAGTGTTCCAGTTTATTCTACGCATTGGGTTAGGCCCCGATTAGGCATGCTGTGCCTTGGGCCTTGTCCGCTGGACCTATGAAGAAATTCATGACTGGGAAAGTCTGTGAACTCTGGACGGCCTGCTGGGAGCAGGGGCCTGCTGTGACGGTGGCCTCAGTGGACAGGGCAGCCTGAGTGCTGGTCCCCGAGGCCTCTTTCCCATGGCCAGGGTGCCTCTCCCAGCCAGAGGCCTGGCGTGAGCTGGCAGCAGGGTGGCCACTGTTCTCGTTTTCCGAGGGGCAGTGGGCTGGTCTCCACCAGTGTAGGAGTCCTATCCTCTGGGCGCCCCGCTCCGGGGTGGGACTGGAGGGGCTTAAAACAACAGGACACTGTTCTCTCCCAGTTCCGAGGCACGGTGTCCAAAACCAAGGTGTGGGTAGGGTCGTGCTCCTTCTAAAACCTGTGAGAGAGGATCCTTCCTTGCTTTTTCCAGCTTCCGGTGCTCCTGACCGTCTTCAGCGTCCTTGGCCGGTGGATGCATGGCTCCAGTCTCTTCCTCTGTCTTCACATGGGCTCCTTTTATGTCTCTGTCTGTCTTCTGTTCTTACAAGGACACCAGTCATGCAGGATTAGGGGCCAGCCCAGCCCCAGTGTGGCTGCACCTTAACTAGTTACATCTGCCACGACCCTGTTTCCAAATAAGGTCGTGTTCACGGGTAGCGGGAGGGGCATGATTTGTGGGAATGCTAACCAAGCCACGGTACTTGTGAAATGTTCTTTCCAGCCTTGGATTCTGCCTAGTGCCTCAGTGACTACCAGGTGATGTGGCCCAGCCGGGGAGGGGCAGGAGTGCGGCGAGGGTGGGGGTGGCACATACACATCCCTTCTCAGCACCATGACCGCCCCTGTGACCTGCCTTTGCACGGCTCTCTTCCGGATTGCCTTCGGTCCTTAATCTGCAGACTCCTTCTAACTGTGTTCTCCTATCACCACTCTGGCCACATTGTCTCCATCAGTGAAAGCACTGGCTGGAGTGCGTAGCTGGAGAAAAATTAACTGCCAAAGTCTACATGTTACACAGGTACTTGCTGTCCCCCAAGTTTGCATCTACAGCAGTTAAGACATCTATGTTGATGAACTAGATAAACCCTCAGATATCAGGCTTAACACTGTAGGAGTTTATTCCCACCTCCCACACAGACGGCTGTGGGTGTTCCTGGCCAGGGGGGTTCTCCAGGTGGCAATTCAGGCATCCAGCTCTTTCTGTCTTGTGGCCCATCCTCCTCAGCATGTTGTTCCCAAGGGACCAGCAAGGGACAGAACGTGGAGAGTGGCACTCGGGAGGGGCATGCCACTTTCTTTCATGACCTCCTGCACCTGCTCTGTGCAGGTCCCTGACCAGGAGATCCCCTCGGTGTCGAATCAGAGGGCGGGGCCCTGCCCCCACGGAGCCTTAGTCTCGTTGGATTAGCATCACCATGAACCCGGTCACCAAGCCGGGATTCCACAGATCAGTCTGCTTCCCTCTCACCTCGGTGTCCAGGCAGGATTTCTGTGGCCAGCCTAAATCTCAATCAGGATGGCTATTAAACTCAGTGGACTCCTCCTCAGCAGCTCCTAAATCTGTCTTCTCTTTGCCACGTGCCACAGAGCCGCCGCACGGCCTCCCCGCTGACCTTGCCTCTTGTGCTGACCACCTTCTGACTTTGCGTCACCTGCCAACACAGCGATCCTGAGACACCGTGGCTCAGACCGGGCTGTGGCTGTGCAGTCACACCCCAGTGCTCACCATGTGAGGTCCAAATTCATTATGTAAAGTACTAGACTCTCTGGAACGAGGCCTCTCCCGGTTTCTCCATCTTTGTCCCTCAACACCCCCTCACCTCTCTGCTTCTGACCCACAAGCGCTCCGCCCACGCCAACCAAGCCCACTTAACACCTCCTGGCTACAGCACATTGTTCCTTATGTCTGTGTCCTTGAAGGAAATACGGTTCCTTCCTCTTACCTCTTGGTGAACTCCAAGAATGAATTCTTTACTTTGATTTTAGTTTCATTTTTTTTTATCAACTATTAAATATGTAGATAGTTAAAAAGCTAAGTCATTCTCCAACATTTGCACAAAGGACAAAAGGCCTTTGTCCCTGTTTATCCCTGCTTGGAGACGATCGCTTCCAACTCTTCTCGGATTCTTTTGTATGTATCTCCGCATTTCTAAATAGAAGTGCTTGCATTGTTACTTCCTGAGTTTTTAATTTTTAGGCATTTATTTACTGAGCTGCAACTGTGAGAAAGTGGATTAGCCCCCTTCCCCCCCTTGGCCCCCAGGCTCCCAGCACTACAGCACACACGTACCTCAGGTGTGTTTGCTTTACCCGGTCTATTCGGTCGGGACACGTGGTACACCGGGAGGACCTTTCCTTTCCACACACGTTTCTTGGAGTTAACAACTGTCTTTTCCCCCTCGGTTTTCTGTGTGTTTATAACTAATTACAAACCAAAGTCTTCTCTAATTGGGTAAGTCTGTCCATACTCTCAGGGGTGCTGGGTATGTTATCATTTCATCTTCTCGTGGAATCTCTTCCGGGGCCTTTAACCTCTTCTTTTTTTTAATTTATTTTTAAATTTATTTTTATTTTTATTTTTTTTAACGTTTATTTATTTTTGGGACAGAGAGAGACAGAGCATGAACGGGGGAGGGGCAGAGAGAGAGGGAGACACAGAATCGGAAACAGGCTCCAGGCTCTGAGCCGTCAGCCCAGAGCCCGACGCGGGGCTCGAACTCACGGACCGTGAGATCGTGACCTGAGCCGAAGTCGGACGCTTAACCGACCGAGCCACCCAGGCGCCCCTAACCTCTTCTGGTCCAGACTCGTTTCCAGTCCCCTGTAGCGCCGCTGACTCATTAGGCCCCCCTCCGCTGCTATCTGGTGCTCCCTTTGCCTTTCTCTTGAGTTGGACCCCTTATTTCCTGGACCTCGTGTTTTTCTCTTTCCTGACCCACTCCTTTTGTTGGAGCACTTCCTTCATTAGATTTCTCATTGAGTATATGTGGGAGGTAAAGTTTTTACAACTTGTGTGTCTGAAAATGATCTTTATTTTATCTTGTTTTTTTATTTGGAAGTTTGACTGGATATAGAAGCCCTAGCTGGAAATGGTTTTCATCCAGGATTTTGAAGGCATCAATGTTGCTCTGATCCTTTGTTTGTGGCCTTGTTTCTCTTCCCTCTGTGTTAGAACGACATAATGCTGTACTTGGACGTAGGCCTTTTTTCATCTGTTGTTTGGCAGTGGTGGGCTTCTTCAATTTGGAAACATGTGTCCTGGAAGTTTTCTGGAATTACTTCATTGATGATTTCCTCCTCTCTGTTGTGACTGTTATCTCCTTGTAGAATTCCTGTTGTTTGGACACTGGACCAATCCTCTAATGTTCTTATCATTACTTCTTGTTTTCCATTTCTAAATTTTTATTTCTATATTCTCTTTCTTTGTGTTTTCCTCTACTTCCTGAGAGGTTTACTTACTGCATTTTATATTCCAGTCTTACTTATGGGCTTTCCATTTTTGACATCATATATTTAATTTCAGCTTTGTTCTCTAAATGATCCCTTTTTATAGTTTCCTGTTCTTGTTTCTTCATTATAATGTCATCTTTTATCTCTTTAAAGATATTTATGATAGTCTTCATAAAGCTTGTTTTTTCTTGTATGGCCTTTGATTTATCTGAGTAAGTGTTTTAGTGCTTGTTAACTTGTCTTAAGCTCTGTATTTCATATTAGGGCCTTTGCTCATTTGTCTGATGATACTTTGTTCTTCTCTCATATTTAAGTAGGAGGCACTAAAGGCACCTTGGAAGCTCCAGGCTTGCAGGTGGGGTGTGATGATTGTGGGATTTATTGTTAAGGAGGTCACTATTACTTAAGTTGGGGGACTTTAATATTGGTGTCTGGAGGTCTTTCTTAGCCTAATCAGTTGGCCCAGCCTGCTGTCTGGACTATAGAGGCCTGACAGCTTGCATTCTGAGTGCCTAGTAAGGGAAGGTGCTGAAAACGTGATGTTTGCCAAGTTTTACTTTGTTTTACTTGTAGCACGGTGCTTCCCCATCCCTGTGCTTCAGTCTCCCACTTTGCTCACTCTGGAGGTTAAATCCATAGTCTTCTGCTGGGATGAGGGGGGTCATTCCCCCAGCTTGCCTGTACTGGGAATGGTGATCCGGGCATCTGACCTCTTATAAAGGAGACTTTTAATCCATCTGCCTGTTTTTATCCCCATTTGGTTTACAGCTTTCGGAGGTCCAGGGCGCTGGTGATTACTGAGACTCCAGGCCGGTCCCCCCGCCCCGCTGCCCCTGCTGGGGCTCTGCTTCCCCCAGTGTAGCGGGTCAGTGGCCGACCATCCGCCTACAGTCCGGCTCCCCAAATCATGTCACTGCTCCCTCCTCTCCTTTCTTCTCTATCCTTGTGGGTTTGTACCTTTAAAAGGAATCTTGGGCTCTTTCTTTGGTGGGGACTCAGAGCAGGATTCAGTCTGCCATCCTCACAGGGACAAAGCACAAGCTTACCTCTCCTTTGGTATTTTCCCTAATCTCAGCCCAACCACCCGGCAAAATTGATCACTCTCGCCTTTGTTTGGGTCACCCTTGACCTTAATCATGCTGTCTAGGCCGTATCTCCATTTGGACAAAATGCTCCCTGAAAGAAGGGACAGGACCTTGGTTTATTTATGTCCAGTCCCTGCCGCAGTGCCTGGCATTCAGTCATTCATTCTCCCAGCAGACATCCACAGGGTGCATGAAGTAGACATACAAATGTCAGGAATACAAAAACAAATTAGGTGTGGCCTGTGGGGTGGGGGTGGGGTGGCTCACTACAGTGTCCCAGGGCTGTGGGAGGAAACAACAAACATGTAATCCGTATGGCCTTGTATGTGTGAGTGTGTGTATATTCACATACATGTACACACTAAAACATGTAGCACTCAATAAAATCTGTACAACAAATGATACCTTCTTTCAAGATATTGACCGCACTTCCAAAAGTATAAGGAGCTAATGAATGTGACCTTTGCTCCATTGTCATATTTACCAGCCTATTAAATGTGAAGGGATTTTTTTCAGAGTCTGAAATGTGTGTGTGTGTGTGTGTGTGTGTGTGTGTGTGTGAGAAATACATATGTATTTGCTCACTAATTCATTGGCCACGTCTGGCAGGCAGGCGGAAACACTGGTGAGGTAAATTTGTTTAGCCAAGGTTATCTCGCTGTTTATTAAATTGTGTTCTCTGTGTAGGAATCATGTCTGATTTACTCTTTCCACCCACAATACCCAGCAAATAGTTCTCTTGGAGTGCACAGTACATGGCAAAGGCTTGAAAAATATTGAATAAATAATGGATGGTTGAGTAGATGGACAGAAGATGGGTAGATAGGCGGGTGGGTAGGTGGTTGGGGGGTGGGGGGGTACGCGAACACACGGCTACGTGGAAGGCTAGATGGGTGAGTGGAGGGGCGAATGATGCATTAATGGCTAGCCTTTGAATTTGAATTAATGATCTCAAAGGAAGGGCAGCTTTATGAAAATTAACTGACATGATGTGAAGGAAAACACTGGGTAAGCCCTAAAATAAAATGCATGGATTAAGGCGTTATTGTTGGATTTGTCTTCTTCATTCTATACCTCTTCTCAAACACACGATAAAGTGCCTTTCAGGTCGTCGTACCAATGGGTTTTGATTGTTGTAGAGCTAGATGCTAAAGCAGACATCATGTAATGGTACTCATACACCGCCTGTCCTTGTCTATTTTTTCTCGACCTCAAGGACATGAAAGGAGGAAATGGACAAATGTTCCACTCCTTGTCTTTTATCTGAAAGTGCTAAAGTTTAATGAGAAAGAAAAGCCTTCAGAAAAGTCAGAATTTTATTTATTAACCACTTCTGTTTATTTTTTTATATGTCTGAAAATTCGTCTTGTTAAAAAAAAAAGAGATCGTTATAAACTATGTAATTCTGAGTGTTAAGTTTTAGGCCTGAATTAACCATAGTTAGTCTCTAGTGGAGGGAAAGGGACTGACGTGCTTTATGATTTTTTATATCCTTAAGATCTGCAAGGGTTCTCAACTGTTCCCATGGCGAGGGGTGGTCTCCTCGGGAGAAGCCTGGCGATATGCAGGTTAAGGTCCGGATTGTCCCTCTGGGGCTGGGGGAGAATAGCAGGCCTGGCACCCAGTGGGCAGAGGCCAGGGATGCTGCTGAGTATTTTACAGCCACAGGAAACCCGGCTCCCAGCAAAGAGTTATCTGGTCCAAAGTCTCAACAGTGTCACAGCTGAGAAACCCTCATGTAGGGCGAGAGAAACGACAAAGGGCCTACAGGTCATAAATCTTGGAAAGAAAGGAAGGTTTTGATGAGAACTTCACGTATAGAGCGGCTAACCTTTAAGGGTGTTGGAAAACTTACACACCCGCCCTTCCTTATGAGTCACGTCCAAGTGAAGGGAAACACTGGCGGAGCCCTGCTTCCTCACTTTCATTAACATACCTGGCTGATCGACCAAGCCACGCACTCTAGTCAGGCAATGCAGAGAGGCCCTCTTGCTGGAATTAAAGATTAAGTCTGCAAGAGGCTAATTTGGGAAAGGAAAAAGCAAGCACAGCATTTCTAGTAACCTCTTCCAAGGAGGAGAGAGGCCATCGTTTTGCTTTAGATGTTACTGTTGTTTTAAGGCTAGATGTTGCCCGAGTCGCCTGCCTTCCTAGGCAGAGAGACCTGTACTTGTTTCTAAGACAGAATCTCCTTGCAGGATGATCACTGTATTTTGTCCAAGAATTTGAGTGAATTCTTGGATTTTAAATAAGGAGGACAAAATATCCAAATTTTACCAAAAATCAAAAGTAGCGAATAATATGGTAAGAAGTGGAAGAAGGGCCTCAGAGGAGCCATTGGATGGAGAGAAGAAAGGGGTTTTGCTTTAATTGGATTTTAATGATCCCCTCTTTCTCTCTTCTGGCCTTTTTTTTTTTTTTGTGAGGGGGAAAAAAACCTTAAAACATAAAGGTTAATCTAACTATACATTTTAAGCTTTTAAAGGCTCCATTACACAGCTTATTATGCTAACAGAAACATACCTGGCGTCTGCAGCTTCTAAATGTATCAGCAATGCACGTAATGACTCACTTAAAAGACCATGGCCAGAACTCTTTCACTTATTTCTATGTAAATTGGATGCTTCACAATTACTATAATATGTGTGAAATTCCACTTATTATTTCTTTTAACATAGAAACTTTTATCACTTAACTCACTGGACAGAATATTTGAGCCATTTGCAATCATTAGAGCATTTTGTTTGGTCAAACCCTTACGGGATTATGCTTCAGAAAAGACAGTGAATTATATTCATTGCAAGAAAACAGCAATTTTAAATATATATGGGGCACCAGGAAACTTTTCATTTTAGTGCAAATTCAATATTATATCTTACTTCTTTTTACAGCAGGGTAAGCTTTTATCTTTAAGCAATTTGTAAAACCCAGCATGTCACAGGAGTGAGGCAGACGGCGGAGATCAATCTGATAGATAAATAGGGGCTTTGGGGAGAGAGGATGTGGCATCCCTGGGACTTGGGGAGTGTCGCCTTGCCACCCTGGTGGACGGCCCACGACGCTCAGCGCTTTCTCTCACTTCCAACGCGAATGAGCATCCAGATCCCGCCCGGCCCGGCCACCCTCAGCACCCCCAGCTTCCGGCAGAGACCCTCTACACTCCCCTGAACTTTGTGCACCTCACTCTGAAGACCACTGGGTTTTTTTTCAAAGAGTCTCAAGGAAGAAACACAAAATGTGAGGAAGAAAGAGCATTATCATTACCCCTGGGGCTGATTTCTCTTTGGGGCTCAGGGCTCCGTGTCTGAATCTGACACTTCATACAAGAGCCCCTGTGAGGCCTGGCGTATTTGAAGGTACCTCTCCTGCCTTACTCATTTGGGATACTTTGTGGAGAGGGGAAACAGCATCCAAGTGGAAATTTGCATACGTGCACCCTGAATTTTAAGACAAAGCACAGGTGGGTTTGTTTTTAATAAAGGATTGAGAACACTAAATTCAGACCGGGATTAATATCTAATTATGTAAACACCTAAACCTTTGGGCAAGATTTATTATTTTTTTATTGTGTCATTTAAAATGAAGCAATTTCCAATTGACATATTTATTTCCCAAATTTTATTCTCCAAACTTCTACCAACGAAGATAAGCTGAGAAGTTTGCATGGGAGCTCTTATATATGGAATAAAAATCAAGTCATTGTATTTGGACTTTCATTATAATTTTTCCAGCTATATTCCTTAAAGAGAAGATACTTACATTTCCCCCCAAAACTGAAAACAAAGTTGTTATTTTTCTATTAGTGTTATGTTCCTTTGCATTGTGATAGTGGTCTCTGTAGACATACACAGGAATTTTGAAATATGCCACGTAATATACGCACTCACACTTAGCCGAGCGTGCGTGCACGTGTGTGTCTGTGCGCGTGCACGTATGTGGGTGAAAGAGAGAAAGGGACAGAGAGGGGAGAGACCCAGGAGAGAACCACTGGTAACAAGGGGCTTCATCTTCCACTGGAAGTTAACTGGCATGGACTTGATGTCGGAACCGTTGTTAGCACAATAATAGTAACAGGTGAATGTACGATAGGCCTCATCATTAACTTTGCACTAGAGGTAGATTCGGGTTTTAAAGTAAAAGACGGAGACTGAGATTCAAGTCCGTTTCGCATTCGAGGGAGCAACAGGGAAGAAGTACAACAGGCCAACCGGGCAGGCTGGACCACTAGGCACAGGAAGCAAACCGTCGGGAAACCGAGCGGCTCCCCCGGCACAACGAGCCACGGCCGCACGTACCACGTACACCGGCGAGTCAGACTATGCAACTGCCTGTCTTGGAGCCTCACGGCTGAAGGGCACACACGCACGTGCATGTATGCATAACGTAATTTGGGCATGTCGTGCAAGTAACTGAAAGAAACAGCAGCCACCAAGTAGTGGGTGAAGGACAGTCGATCCACAATAGATGGAATAAAATGTGTAAATATTGCATATCCATTCTCGCGTTACTCTTTGATAGAAACGCGCACGCCAGAGGTACTGAGGCTGTGTGCAGACTGCTCAATAGAAGGAGGTGCCCGAAGAGAATTAAAGCACGCTGAAAGATGGCCATTACCCTCTTTGGGCTGGACGCTTAGAACAGACGATTTTATAAATTTTAAATTGATAATGTATTCGTAGCTCAAGCAGAGGAAAACCCAATACGTTTTTTTATTCTTTTTTTTTTAAGCCTGCATATTTTCAAAGACCTCCTATAGTTAACATTATAATATAGTTAGTTGCTACAAATAATCGGGGGTGATTATAGGAAAACTGTCAGTGTCTGCTCAAGGTCTGAAAAGGCTGCAGCAAATAGCTTTTCTCTTTGCCATGGAGACTGGGGTCTGTTTTTACGGTTACTCTGGAAACCGGAGCCTTGCTGGTGTTAGTCCTTTTCAGTTACTTTAGCTATTAAACCCTCTGGTTGAGACAAAAGGCAGGAGGGTTGCAGACACTTCCTTGGAGGAGCAGGGCTCAGGCTGGGGAACGGGGTCCTGTCTATTCAGCTGGGAACGCTCTCCTCAAGGAGGCGGCGTGCTGCACTCCCGTGGTCCGGGGTCTACCTTTGCATGTTAGAATTTGGAAGCACATCACCGAAGCGTGCCTCCCCCCTCCTCTGTTCCCCCAGACACGAAGCCAGTGCCTGGAGTTAGGTGGGGAAGACCTCTCCTCTAGCTGCCCAGGCCCCGGGGGGGTGGGGCGCAGGGACAGCACGAGCACTTTGAATGTGAACACAGGGTGGTGGACGCGAGGGGCGGTAGCAAGGGTCCCCGAGCGCCTGGGATTGTTTTTTGATGCAAATTCACACGTAGAGGCGACTGTGTGCATTTTGTTTTGTTTTAAGAAATCAGAGCAGAAATCACTGGTATTCTCTCCATCCTGTTACTGGATCCAGTAATCGCCTAGCGAGGAGAGCCCTGTGTTGGCAGATAGTTTACAGAGCAGGGAGGCCATCCGGAATGTGGAATTACAACAGGAATCCTGGATTCCTTGCAAGCTAGATGGGACTCTTCCCTTTTTTTTTTTTTTTTCCTTCTCTTCTCTCTCTTCCTCCAAACAGGAGTGTGCTTTCACCTGGGCGATAGTTTATCATTGCCTGTGTTTACCTTCATCTCACTTTCTGGTGGGAGTGTCCTCCTCTCAAGGAAAAGGGGTCCCCCCAGAAGGAGTGGCAGCCTGAACGGGCCACAAAGAGCATGCTTCTCAATGGAGCAGCCTGCCCTGGCAGGAACGTGGTCACACCGTGGAGGGAAGGCCACCGCTGGCGGGCGCAGGGGGCGTAAACCCCCTTCCCTGGGCTCGCTTACTTTTCATATGAACTATTAAATGTGTCGCCCCAAACCCCATTACCATTCTCCCTCCATCCTGTCCATTACGAAGAATGAGATCCTGGCGACAGAGTTAACACTGAAATACTCACTTGAAAAAGAAGCAACCAAATTAATAACAAGGAGTATTTGTTAACAAGAAGCGGCATGAAGGAGGGAAAAAAACCCTGCTTTCTTTGTCAGTGCACTTACCGCACGCAGTTCAGTGTTCTTAGTTATTTTAAATCAAAATGTGGAGTTACTTTAAATCGAGAGGCAAGTGGAATTTCCCCCCTCCCTGCCCGCCATCAGCACAGTGGAGAGTTCACAGTGACGTCCTCCGTCCTCCGGGCGGACCAAGGGAGGCGTCTGATTTGAATGGGCAGGGGCCCGAGTGCAGGAGGAGTCTTTCCGCCTTCTCAGTTCCAGCAAAGCAGAAACAGCAGTAACAGAAGGAACGTTCAGAGCCATGTAAAAGTTGCAAAGCCCACCATCGCCCCAGGCCAGGAGTTCTCATGGCGGGTATGGCTTCTGAACGACTCTTCCTCGATGTGACCAGGACTTGCAGCGTGGTCTAAAACAGGATTCAAGGTGGCACCAGCCCTCCGCAGAAGGCCATTACGGTTTTTAATGGTCCTGTCATACTTTCAATCTAAATCACACTGATTTCTCTCTGAATGAAAATTACCTGGCAAATAGATCAAAGCTTAGTTCTCAAAATTAGGCTTATATTTAAAGAGAATTCAGAACCCAAGGATACACCATTAATAATTTACTAACAATCACGAATTCAGCTTTGGTTTGGGAAAAACATAAGTATAAGGAGATTCATAAAGCCCCACCCCCACCAATTTACATGTGTCTTCTGGATAATGTCATTCATTCATTCATTCATTCATTCATATCTTACAAAGATTTGTTTGGTTGGTGCTAGCTATGTGCTGGGTCCTATTTCTGGTGTTGAGAAGAATTTCATGAGCAAATGCATGAATATCTTTTGGGATAGCCTTTTTCAGATGCTGTCTGGTAACTGAACTGCCTTCTCAATGCATCTTGAAGGGAGAGGCAGGGAGAAGGAAGGACGTTTCCTCCTTGATTAACACACCACTCATAATAATGTGGTGGAAATTGTTTTGACCCAGGAAACTTAAGCTTGTTATGTATTCCTTTTTTCTTCCGGTTTGCTCTGACCAATCAAAATAGGAAAATCCCATAAACGGCAGGGCTGCCTTTTTTTAGCTATTCATTAAGTTGTGATATGTAAACAGTGCTGTCTCTGCTGTATTTCGTACAGACCAGTGGGTGAGGGTACCTTCGGGCTTATGGATCATTCCGCACATTCTACCTGGATGTTTTACCAGACACCAGCGTTCTGGATATCCTCTTTGTTTTGGACTTGTGATTAAAATTGTAATTGAGTTTTTGGTTGGCTATTAGTAAATTGGTATTTTCTGTAACTTTGTCCAAGTGTATTGTTTCCCTGAGCGAATTTGGTAGTGGCTTCAGAGATGCATATGAATTCTCAATTTGAATTTTTTATTATTGTTTGAAAGTGATTCTGCAATATGTGTGCCCTTTGTGTAATGTCAGACATAACTCTAGGGGTTTATATAGTAAAGCCTGCCATCTTTTATAAATGGCTATTTATGAGTGAGTTATTAGTCCTTTGAAATTGGAGTTTTCCAAACAGGAGGCCTTGTCCTATATCCACCCGAATGCCAGAGTCATGCTACAGTTTTCCGTCAAATTCAACTTTTCCTTTATGAGTGATTTCATGGATTTGTGTACAGGGATTCCCGGGACTGTCGTGGTTGTCCTTGTGTGCCAAGTTCTGGTAAGATCTCACTTCCTCACTCTGTAATTCTTTTCTCGGGTAAGCTGGCCACAGTGAGCTTTTTATACCCGGGTCATGGTAGTTACTGTCGTAAAGCTGATTTGACGGTTAAGATTATTGAGTCCTGCAGTATTTTGACTCTGGTAGTGCTGTGATACTCTTCAGATTCACTGTAATTTCATTTTCATGCATACATTTATATCTCATCTTTCTGAGTAGACCGTTAACTCCTTGAGGGCAAGGACCGTATTTTAAACGCCTACGAGTTCACTGTTCTCCACTCCCCGTGTGTGGTATACTGCCCTGCCCAACGTGTCCTTTTGCTGATTATCAGTACCAGCAGACATGGTTGCCTAAATTGAGACCATCTCTGATTTTAGAGGACAGGGGGTGGGGATTGTAGCCCAGCCTTTTCCCACGGACACACCGACGCCCGTCACATGGACTTGTGTTTTGTTACCCAATGGAGTGGAGACGGTGCTTGTGTGCAGAGCGGTCCCTGCTGGGTGACCAGCGAAGGGATCGTGGGTGGACGGGCTTGTTGGTACCGCGTACTGAAGGTGAGAGCCAGACACTCAGCCACGCGCAAGAGCTGATCACGCGGGGAACGAGGAAGGCCGGGTGGGCAGACCCGCGGTGTGCGGGCCCGTGCTCTGGCGGTAGTTTCCGGCCGCCCTTCCCTGCCCTCACTGTCATCTCCCTTCCGTGCTAGCTCAGCCGTTGGGTGGAACATTCTACTGCATCTGTCTCCCTGCCCTCACATCGCGGATGTGTGTGTAACATCAGAAACCTGACGCCTTGTTGCAGGAAGGTGCTGATTTGTGACGGGCAGAGTTTTGTGAAGATACTTGATTTCAGTTCCATCTTAAATAATATAATGCTCTCTGGGACAATAGGGCTTTTTAGAAAATACAGACACAGTTTATGGAGTGTTTTTTTTTTTTTTTTTTTTTTTTACTCATTACATTTTAAATAGAATCCTGTATTTTCCCCTGGCTTTATAACTTGTGCAAAATATATCAAAAATATACAGAAGTGAATGAACAAATGTGAAAGCCGCAGATGTGCAGGATTAATCTGTATATTTTTATGCAAAGGACATTTTATGCCAGGACAGACAATAAACACATCCTTTTCCTCCTCTCCGGTCTATTATTTGAATCGCTTCAGTACCAGAAATTGTGCACATTAATAGGTTGGTGAATCTAGTGGTTTATTCATTTGTCTGTTTGAGCCATAGACAATTGCTGGGGGAGGCTTTCTGAGGGGATTGCTTTTGACGATTTTGTAAATACTTTGTGTATGTAAGTTTTATTTATCTGTGGAAAAGTACACAGTTTTCCAAGAGCCACTTTTAGGGCAGAAATACTAGAAAACATTGATGAGAGTGTCAAGTTGAGGTTCAAAAGACAGTTCCCAAAGGGAACGTTAGCCCAGATGTGCTGAGACGTGGGGAAGGGTAAGAAGGGATTCTTCCCCAGGATCTCACCTGATCTGATACTTCTGGAAAATTGCTATTGATACAGAGAATCGGGACGTTGGTCCTAAGCTATTCCTAGTGTCTCTTTGACTGTTCCCTTTACCAAGTGCTTCTGGACGTCTTCCTCCCCAGTTCTGACAGCATGCTTCATCAGGCACCACGCGTGAACACATGCATGCACACGGGAACCAAAAAGAGAGAAGGGACGTTGGGGTCACATGTGCTGAGCGCAAGCCTGTGGTCAAGTTGAGGCGAGTGCCCCCCTGGCCGCGGCAGTGACCCCGTGGTTCTGGGGGCAGGGGCTGTACCTGCACGGCAGCGCGAGTCCACCCACTACGGTGAGAACGGATGGAGGTGGGGGCAGGCAGGCGCACCTGCTCTCCGAGTCCGTCCGCCCACACTTGAAGAGGCCGTGCAGGCCTCCCCACGACTGAGGAGTAAAGACAGACCAGGAGGCTAGGTGTGGTCCAAACAAAGCCTGGGTAGTCGAGATATCCCAATTATAGCTATTTTGTGTCGCGGGCAGCCGCGGCACCCCACGCGATGCCTTGCCAAGGACAAAGAATTTCCTTGTGTTTACACTTTTTATTACTATGTAGGATTAGGTCTGTTGCACACACAGAAGAGGAAGTCGTTTTATTTTACACAAATCAGCTACTTAAAGGAAATTGAGATATATAGAATTTACCAATGAAATGAGTGATTTGATGTGAATAAAAGAGGTGGTGTGGTGTAAATCAACACTGACAGCCAAATGGGGGAAATTGACAGAGCACTGTAATCACTCCCAACATCCACTGAAGTTATTGATCCAGAACCTCTATAATCCCCCTTCACATAACACAAGCAATTTCATATAATACCTGTAATAACGGTGCATTCAAACTCAAGTAGCCATCTGAAGCATTGTATCTAATGGCGGAGCAGGCCTTGCTGAGTAAGTGCTACAACTAGACACAAAAAGCGCCAATGACTCTTGCCTTTCACACGGAACAGCCTCTGATAAGAGCTAGTTCAGAAGATAAACAGTTCCTAATGCCAAAGAAAATGAGCTATTAATTGCTGGCTCGCTAAATATGTTGTAAAAGACGGAGCGGTGGGCGCAGCGTGGAGAGAACGTAACTGGATTTGGGGGTTGATAAACTTCTTAGGTTATCCACACGCCCGGTATCTGATGTTAATTACAACAGAGGGAAGGCAGCTGACAGGCATTTAGCTGCCGGGTCATTACATCCTTCCCAGGTGCTTTTCCCGTGAAATGTTCCTCCAGTTTTACAAGCTCCTTCTTGCACTGATGGATTATTCCGCAGCCTTATCAAAGCTTTGCCAGCTCCTCATTAATATATAGAGCGAGCCGCACTGTTCTATATATCATTGTCTTCCTCTTGGGGAGGGCTAATCTGTCAGCCATTATCAGCCAGTCAGCAGAAGGTAGGCAATCAGAGCTGACAGCAAAGAATCACGGGAGATCAGGCGAGGTTAAATGAGGCTGACAGTTGTGATAATGATGATTATACTATAAATTAAGATATGATGATAAAGGAGAATAAAAGACACAATCTGAAGCAATATTTGGTTTAACATGTCTCTCTTTTTCGTTACTGTTAAATGGCCATAACATTTATCACACCGAACAAGAATGGACGTTTAACTACCATGATAAAATGGGACAGCATCAGATTGAAACCCAACAAGTTGTGATTACAGTGTCAGGCACTTTTCCACGGGCTGAGAAAAAAAAATGGGAGAGAGAGCATATGTTATAATCATTCATGCATTATTCTGTCGAAAGAAAAGAAAATAGATCTATTTTAGAAATGTCTTCAGCCTTCTCGATGGAAAACCAAAGGAAACAGTTAATATATTCTTCTGCTTCCCAGATCATTTTTATCAATGAAACAATGGGGAGAGAAGTGATAGGGCTCCCGCCACACCTTTTCCCCCAGACGCATGTTTATTAGAAGCTGGTTCGGAGACGGCACCGGGGTTCTGGGGACGCCTGCTCCCTGTTGCGTTCTGAAATAAAGGCAGCTAAAAATCAGCCCAAGCCTTCCCGCCCACGACTTTTCATAGGAGGCATTTACAGGCTGCAGTAAAACAAAAGTGAGGCACGATTGATTTGCTTTCAAAAATTAAGAAATGGAACAGCTGACGTAGCCGCACGAGTCATTAAACTGCCATTTCTCTGGGTAGAGAGGCTGCGATGTTGGGAGCCTGCACGAAATCTCGGCGGCTCGAAGGGAAGGAAAATGAAAACCCGAGGTCCTTTCCCTCCACCTGCGTAAGTGTCGAATCGCGTGGCTTCCAGGCTTTACTTCTCCTCTGCACATGAGCACCGGCCACTGTCCCCCGGGTACCTGCGTGTCTCAACGCCTAACACGGCGCAGGTGCGCTACCTCTGTCTGCCTATGGCGGGCTGACAGATCACGTAAGTCCCACGGTGAAATATGCATCCACTTCCTTTCGGATCTGTTTCACTTTTCTAGTAAGATCAGGGACGGAGGAAAAAGAAGCCTTTTAATTCTCTTTCGCCTCCCTTGACAGTTTACTTTTCAGCTGGGAAAGAAAATTAGTTCTAGCTGAAAATATCCCACTCTGCCGTTCTGTGTTTACACTTCAGATGCTGAGAAACTGGGAGAATAAAAAGTTTAATGCTTTGGCTGTACCTGGTATTGATGGGTGCACACGGCTCTTGGGCTGATTGGTTTTGTTCGATGAGTATTTGTCCATCCAAACCAGGGTTTACTGTCGGCATTTGCAACAAAGCCTTCTTAGTTGGGGCAGGGGCATCCTGTGGGCCCTGGGATGTCGGCCTCACTACCTGCCTGTAGTGCCCCATTGCCAGAGTGACACCCCAGCTCGTCCCCAGACGCTGCCAAATGTCCCCTTGGGAGAACTATTGCTTTCAACCAATACTGTTAGCATATAGATAAACCAGCATGACTCTCTACTGCCCTGTGAAGGCTTCCCAGTGATTTCTGGGGTTTCTCATCCAGAGCAGGCAATTCGGTGGAAGTGAGTCAGGGGTGATTTTTAACATATAAACAACACGTTGGGGTGACTGTTTCCATCGTAAACCATTTCAGATTGCAGACTGAAGTTTGGCCAGTGAACCTCACAACGGCGTTTAAAAACAGGTTTAGAAACCTGTTCGTCCGTTCCGAAAATACTTAGCTGAGTACCCGGCTCTGGCCTTGATGTTTACCCTCAGGAGCGACCAAGGAAGCAATGCCGAAGACGCCAGGAGGGCCCAAGGACATGTTAAGGCGTTTGAGACAAAGCGCACTTGTAGATACACAGACTGTAACACGTGAGCCGTGTCTTCACAGCGCATGGATGTTACATTCTCTTCACGTACTTACACATCTTGCACATAAACAGGTGTGAAAGATCGTTGCGCTGTTTTGCGTGGAGACCCGTGACTGCTTTGGAATAGAAGCCGCGGCGTCTCCACGAAGGTGGGGGTTGTGCATGGCCATGTGTCGTCCCTGCAGTCGGGCCAGCGTGAGGCTTTCATGGAACACGGGAGCAGCCTCACCTCCTGCCCCCCTGGCTTCCGTGAGTTCACCTCAGAAGGTTGAGGCTCAGTCCAGTGGCCCTCCAGAGTTACACTCTGTTCTTTTCTTCTTCTTTCTCTCTCTCCTTTTCTTAGTTTAGTGCATCTTGCACTTTATTTTTTAACTCCAGTTAGCTAACATAGAGTCTTATGTGAGTTTCAGGGCTACAATGTAGTGATTCAGCACTTCCATACATCACCCTGTGCTCATCACAAGTGTCCTCCTTACTCCCCATCATCTATTTCACCCACCCCATCTCCCAGCTGCCCTCTGGTAACCATCAGTGTGTCCTCTATAGTTAAGAGTCTCTCTCTCGCTTTATTTCCCCTTTGTTCATTTGTTTTGTTTCTTTTAAAAAAAAAAGTTTATGTATTTGAGAAAAAGAGAGAGAGAATTCCAAGCAGGCTCCATGCTGTCAGCACAGAACCTGACACAGGGCTCGATCTCGCAGACCGTGAGATCATGACCTGAGCCAAGGTGAAGAGTCAGACACTTAACTGACTGAGCCCCCCAGGCGCCCCCATTTGTTTTGTGTCTTAAATTCCACATATGAGTGAGATCATACAGTATTTGTATTTCTCTGATTGACTTACTTCACTTAGCATAATACTCTCTAAGTCCATTCACACCATTGTAGATGGCAAGATTTCTTTCTTTCTTATGGGTAATATTCCGTTGTGTGTGTGTGTGCGTGTGTGTACACACTCACACCACCTCTTCTGTATGCTCCATCCATGGATGGACCCTTGGGTTATTTCCATGATTTGGCTATTGTAGATAATGCTGCAATAAACAAACTAGCCCTTTGAGCTAGTATTTTTGTATTCTCTGGGTAAATACCCAGTACTGTGACTATTGGATCATATAGTAGTTCTATTTTTAATTTTTTGAGGAACCTCCATACTATTTTCCAGAGCGGCTGTACCAGCTTGCATTCCCACCCACAGTGCACGGGGGTTCCCCTTTCTCCACATCCTCGCCAACACTTGTTTCTTGTGTTGTTGATTTTAGCCATCTGACGGGAGTGAGGGGGTGTCTCATTGCGGTTTTGATTTGCGTTTCCCTGATGACGAGTGATGTGGAGCATCTTTTCACGTGTCTGCTCGTCATCTGGATGTCTTCTTTGGAGAAATGTCTGTTCATGTCTTCTGCCCATTTTTAAACTGGATTGTTTGTGTTTTCGGTGTTGAGTTGTATCAGTTCTTTATATATTTTGGACACTAACCCTTTATCTGATGTGTCCTGTGCAAATATCTCCTTCCACTCCGCAGGTTGCCTCTTAGTTTTGTTGATTGTTTCCTTTGCTTTGCAGAAGCTCTTTATTTTGATGAAGTTCCAATAGTTTATTTTTGTTTTTGTTTCCCTTGCCTCAGGAGACATATCTAGAGAGATGTTGCCATGACCACTGTTGGAGAATTTACCACCTGTGCTCTATTCTCGAATTTTTATCGTTTCAGGTCTCACACTTAGGTCTTTAATCCATTTTGAGTTTATTTTTGTGTAAGGTGCATTCTTTTGCATGTTGCTGTCCAGCTTTCCCAACACCATTTGTTGAAGAGACTTTTTCCATTGGATATTCTTTCCTGTTTTGTCAAAGATTAATTGGCCATATAATCGTGGGTTCGTTTCCACGTTTTCTATACTGTTCCATTGATGTATGGGTCTATTTTTCTGCTAGTACCATACTGTTTTGCTAGTACCACACCCTTTGTAGTGTAACTTGAGGCCTGGAATTGCGATGCCTCCAGCTTTGCTTTTCTTTTTCAAGGTTGCTTTGGCTATTCAGGGCCTTTTGTGGTTCCACACAAATTCTAGGATTGCCTTAGTTCTGTGAAAAACTGGTGGTATTTTGACAGGAATTGCATTGAACTGTGGTATTTTGATAGGAATTGCATCGGATGTGTAGATTGCTTTGGGTAGTGTAGGCATTTTAACAATGGTTGTTCTTCCAGTGCATGAGCATGGAATGTCTTTCCATTTCTTTGTGTCGTCCTCAGTTTCGTTCATCAGTGTTTATGGTTTTCAGAGTACGGGTCTTTCACCTCTTTGGTTAAGTCTGTTCCTAAGTATCTGATTATTTTGGGCACGGTTATGAATGAGGTTGTTTTCCCCTTCCTGCTGTTTCATTATTACTTTAAAGGAACACGACAGATTTCTGTACGTTGATTTCATATCCTGTGACCTTACTGAATTCGTTTATCGGTTCTAAGAGTTTTTTGGTGGAGTCTTTTGTGTTTTCTCTATAGAGTATCATGTCATCTGCAAATAGAGTTTTACTTCTTCCTTACCAATCTGGATGCCTTTTATTTCTTTTTCTTGTCTGATTGCTGAGGCTGGGACTTCCCATATTATGTTGAATAAAAGTGATGAGAGTGGACATCCTTGTCTTATTCCTGACCTTAGGGAAAAGCTCTCAATTTTTCCCCATTGAGTGTGATGTTTGCTGTGCGTTTTCCATATAAGGTCTTTCCTATGCTGAGGTATGTTCCCTCCAGACCTACTTTGTTGAAGATATTTACACTCTGTTTTGATGGCATCTTTCTTCCCAGAGGCAGGACGCATCTAGTGAGTGTGGGGAGAGACTCTGGCACATGGGCTCTGCTCTGTCGTGCGGCGCTTTCAGTGGGTGTTGAGCACAGCCCAGCCGTCAGTCTGGGCGCGGCCCTCCCGGCCGGTCCTGCACGATGGAGTCCAGAACAGCCGCCTTACTTCTGACGAATAGAGTTGCAGACAGACCTCCCAGTGCCTTCTTACTGCCCAGAGGCAAGTGGCGCACCGTCTGGCCTGCGATACTCCAGACTCAGTGAGCCCTCTAAAGACACTCAGAGCTCTGCCCTGGGGGTGCAGCTTGCCGTCTGGAGAGTGGTTCTAATTTTGGCATAGGAGCCGCAGGCAAGAAAATATCTTGTTCCTTAGTCCGTTTTATTAACTTTGTTTTGTTGGCTTGAGCCTAGCGCTGTATTACCCCTGAATAATCACAGCCGCGCAGGTAGTTCCAGGAGCGCGAATGAGAGGCTTTCTTCAAGGGCCGTGCTCCTGCAGAAATGATTTGTACCCTCAGGCTGATTGTCACCGACAGAAAATGAGAACCAGGAACATTCAATGCAAAGTAATGTGTTCTGTACAATTACTGGATTAATAATTTTATTCCATTACTGTGTGGGGAGAGAGGACATCAGCCTGAAGATCTTCAGCTCTAGTATATTTCTAAGCGTCCTGTTAAGAGAGTGAGCAGGGGTCAGGAAACTTAATTATGCTATAACTAGATAGAAATTGCCAAGTGATAAAAAGAAACATCCAGACAGATTCAGCAGGAAATTACAGCTTTAATAATATAGCATAATGCCTACTTCTATACAATTATTGGAGAGACCCTGAATGGTTCAGAATAACAGGCTTGAGTTTCCAGTAAGGACAAAAAAAATCCCACTGAAAATGACATTTTGCATCTTGCTGTAAATATTTTTTTTTTCAAAAAAGAAATAAATAGATAGTATTATTATTCAGTGATCAAAAATCTTATGCTCATTCCATCCCGGATGCTGTGACCACACTGACATTTTGAAATGATGAGAGGGTTGGATTATGAGGGGAGAAATTTACATTTGCAAATTAAGTTTCTGGTATTATACTTGGAATTAACAACTCGGTCTACTGCAGTCAGCCTTTGAGAAAGAAGACCCCCGCGCGTGGAGGCGGGGGGCACGGGTGCGGTCACTGTTCCCTTGAGTTCCAGCTGAGGCCGTGTGGAGGAGAGGCCCCGTGAGCCGTGCTCTGGAGGAGGGTGGGGGCGAGCTGGGGTGGGAGCGGCGGGGACCCTGGGCCGGGTCTCCTCCACGTGTTCGGAAACGGGGGCGGGAGAACTTTCCGAGCGGGGGGCCGAGCGGGCCTGACAGGAAGCAGTGAGCTGTTGCGAACGTGACCTGGAGTTTTAACTCAGGGCTGCGCCCGGCGTGTGGCACAGGACCCTCCTCTGATGTTTGTGTCGGGCCCTTTTTTCTCCCTCGTGCGGGAGGGAAAAGTCATTTCTCGTGCTCGCCCAAGAGAGCTCAGTGTTTCATTTTGTATTCTGAGGACGCAGATTAATCAGCCAGCTCCCTACCCAGAGATGGCCATTCTGCCCAGAAATCTGCATATCTGCATATTACGGTTCTTCCCCGAATTTAATTTCCTACAGGAGCTGATATTAATCACCCTGTTTAAACAGAGGGGATTTGGGGTCTATACAAATATGACATTTTTTTCCTGTAGAACTAGTAGAATATTTTTCCTCCTTTCTTTCTTTCTTTTTTCAATTTAAAGGGACAATAGCCTTACTGGCTTGGTCCTAAATAGCTTCTGTTGTTGCATTTTATTTTGACTTGACTGTTGACAACTGGGTTGGTAACAGTGAACCCAGATTCTACTTCTTAGACTTGAGAAATGCATTCAGTAGATTTGGAAATAGCATGGCCCCTGCGTTTTGACAACGGTGACAGGGATTGTCTGTTCTGACGTCCCTCTACGTCGCACGCAAAAGCTAGGAAGCATTCACAGGATGGAACCGCGGAATCTTCTAAGCAGCCCTCACTGCTTTACTCCAGCTTATTCTGTGCGGAGAAGTTAAATTCATCAGCTGTCGGTAACTCTGCCAGGATTATTTGGCGTATTTTGTTCTGGCTGCCGCCGCACAATGGTGTCCCGGGCAGAAACAGGAGGCTGACGAACGGCGAGCTCAGGGCAATGTGCCGGGGTGGCTGGCACGCCCGTGCCAGCTGGAAGAAGGCAGCAAGCATCAGTTACTGACGAGATACACCGCTGTTATTAAAACAGAAGCTGCCATCCAGGTTTTTGTTTAGACTCATACCCCAGCCTCTCTCGGCCACAGAGGCTAATTTGGATTGGCGCTTTTTCCAGGGGGTCTTGTGCAATGGCCTCAGGGAAGGTATGAGCCAGGACGAGTAGGGAAATGTTTAGAAGGCCGAGCTCCCAGGCTCTGGAGATCCTGGCTGCCACCCCCGTCCTGAACACTGGGATTTCCTGGAGCAGAAATCCTCGGGAGAGAAATAGAGGCAGTGGGTTCTGTGGATTGGCCCCACCGACATCGGACCGCTGCCGCTTTCTTGACTCTGAGCATTTTTGTTTCTGCGATTAGCAATGTGCGGTGGGGCAGGGCACCTCTTGAGTTGAGAGGAAATTCCCGGGGAGTTGACATCCTCCCTTCTGTCCAGCAAGGTCACACAGTGCGCTCAAAAAGAGAGCAGAATTTTGTGGCCCTAACCTAATACCACCGTTGGTGATATCACTCGATAACTAAAGCCTGAACAAAGACAAATGCTACTTTTTCTTGCTCACTCAAAAAGATTAATGACTTTCTCACACTCGGTGTTTTCTCTTTTAAAAAAAAAAATTTTTTTTTAATGTTTGTTTATTTCTGAGACAGAGAGAGACAGAGCGCAAGCCGGGGAGGGGCAGAGAGAGAGGGAGACCTCAAATCCACAGCAGGCTCCAGACTCTGAGCTGTCGGCACAGAGCCCAACGCGGGGCTCGAACTCACAAACTGTGAGATTATGACCTGAGCCGAAGTCGGATGCTCAACCGACTGAGCCCCCCAGGCGCCCCCGGTGTTTTCTCTTTTAATTTATTTATGCCGTTCGGTTGAGAACAGGAGCTAGTTCTGGAGTAGCCGCCATCCATGAAATAGTTGATGTAGGAGTGAGCTGTTCAGCGGTTATGAAATCCAAAGGCCTGTCATCGTTGAGAAGAGATTACCAGTGTCTGTGTCACTCCTGCCGAACTCCTAGGCTGTTCTATTTTCTTTGCCCATTGTAAATCACGAGGGTATCACCCCAGGCAAATAGTGGCTTAGATTGTTTATCTGTCTGTGCTAATAGCATTTTATTTGAAGTCTTAAAAGTCCCAAGTGGCTTAAAAGGGCACTATTACTCGACTTCGCATTTTATTGCAAAATGACTAGGTCCAGCCTCGTTTACTTGGCTTTGAAGTCTTAATGCTACTTGGCTGTCAGATCCACGCATGTCCTTTCCAATTTAAACTTTGCAGGATTCCCTTGAAACAAGCCCCTTTCCTCTGCAGGGAATGAGGGACATTTAATAACTTGTAAAAATATTGTTTCTGAGATAGTAACATGTTGTCACTGATGTGATACATTTCACTAGTGGGTTTATCGCCAGCGTGTCTGAGAAAGAGGCTAACAATTTAAATGACACTTTTCTAAGTAAGGGAGGGTACGTGACTGAATAGTGATGGATATTTATTTTCTGTTAAATTATTTTTAAGAAGGTAATCTGCATTGCCCACTGCACCCCCATTCTGGCAAAAAAACACATAGGGTGAAAATGTTGGAAAGTTACACAATCCTTGGAGTAATCAATAAATACATCCTTAGAAAAAAATGCATTCAAATGTTGGCTTATCTCCAAGCAGTATTTCAATCTGTAGAGATGTGCAGTCCCTCAGGGCAACAAACAATTAAGAGAAGTTGGTGGGGTGACTAGAAGGACTGTGGGTGTCGCTAACCCCCAGACTGAACCATCATCTGATATAAAGGGGTTGCATCGCCCAGAGTGATGGAGTCCCCCTCCCCACCGACTTCCATAGAGTTGCTGAACCTTGAGGTGACAGATGGGAAATATGGTGACAGTGAGCAGAACTGGTGTGGAATTTTGGTCTGTAACCCGTGTATGGTGGCCCACGCAACCCATGGGTTACAGACCAAATATTTAACTGGCTAGATGTTATTGTGTGTGTGTGTTGTGCGTGTGTGGTGTGTGTGCGCACATATGTATGTGCATGTGTGTGTGTGTCTCTGTGTATTTAGGAAAACATAATGTGCACAATCTACTGGGTGACATGTTTTAGAGAAACTCCCTGGGATCTCCATCCAGGTTGTAGATAAGAACACCCACCAAAGAAACTTCTCTATTTCTCTATATATTAGAGAAATATATAGAGAATATATTCTCTAATATATTCTGGGTGCCTCCCACTGTCCCCCATGTGGCTGGCACTCCCTGGAGCTGTGAGATGCGGTGTTATAGCCATAAAGCCAAGGGGGATAGACTGCCAGCCTCATTCCCGAGGACTCTTTCTTGGTATTCTCAGTGGTACTGATCAGAGGATTGTGAGTCTAAATGCGGTTGAAATTCAGAACCGTCTCACATGACAGGGCTCTCCCATAGCCTCCATACTTTGGTGACAGAACCCATGTGGGTGACGCCCACACGCCGGGGTCTGCCCCACTCACCCAACACTTCTGTAGGGTCCTCACTTGCCTGGCTTGGTGGGATCCGTACTTGAGGGCGATGACCCACCCTGGAACTGCCCCAGCTGATGGGAGAGCCCGATCCCCCAGGATCTTTTGTCATCAAGCTCTTGAGGGTGTCAAGTTCAGAGGTGGCTTCCAGCCCAGGCAGCAACCACCGTAAGTCCACACCGCTGGCCACCACCACTAACAATAGTGCCCTCCTCTCTGCTGGCCACGGTGCTCATGCTTGGCAAGAGTCACCTCACTTAATCCCACAGTAACCCTATTTCACCGAAAAAGAAGCCAGAGCTCAAGCAGGGTAGGAAAGTTCCTGAGTTTGCCAGAAAGCGGCTGGGTATGCATTCTACCCAAGCCAGTGACACCAGGGCCCCGCGTCTTTCCCTCCACCATTTCTCCTCTGTTTTATTTTGTTATTGCAGATGCAGAAAAGTGAGATCCTGGGAGGGATCCTTGGTTGGGGCTCTTTGTGAATTTCCATGTAACTGGCCCTGTTGCTTGGGGAGGCCGTTTCAAACCCTCTGCACCCTGACCTCTCCATTTGTGGGCGAAAGCAGAGGTTAACCCTCCCGTACAGTGAGGGGGAGGAAGAGCAAAATCTTGGAAAATAATTCCTCTAGCACGTGCAAAATCAGCATCCAGATAATGCCTCCAGGGAGATGAGGACTGTTCCTTGTCAGGGGACCGGATGTGGCACAATCAAGAGACACGCAGAGACGTTGGTTCACTTTTATTTCCTTTTTTTTTTTTTTAAAAAAACCCTGCAATTCTATTTATTTTATCCAGAAGTGACGAGAAAGCCCAATCTACAGATACTGGTGTAGAGGAGATGCATGTCAGAAGAAGGTAATTGACGGTAAATGTCAAATATTAAATCCTATCTGGTTATTACCCAGCATATTAGCGATGTAAGTAGCTTAACAATTACAGCTGTGATTGACTAGGTGGGAACCAAAATCCTAAACACCCAGCGCCAGAAGGGATAATTATAACACATTAGCACCTGCTCAGACAAGATTGACAATTCCAGCCTAACATCTGCTTAATATCACTTTCATACTTTCACGTATTTTTTTCCCTTTTGAATGGGGTAGCGTAAGATTTCCTCAAGGATAACAATAACCCAACATCTATGTTATTCATTCACATTATCACGGCTGCTTGTTGTCTGTGGTCAGGTTTCCTGCTGACACGTTTACAGTTGAATAAAGAGCAGAGAAATGAGGTACTGGGGACCAGGCAGGCACAGTTGTGGTGTGTTTCTTGAAAACGTTCCTGTCAGCCCGACGCGTTTGAAAGAAATCCCAAAACATAGTGCTCAATCGGTTGGTAGTGTCTGTGAGAATAGGTACACATGCATTAAACTGGATTGGGCTCAGAGAGCGTGATCGGTTGGCCTCTCCATGAAAGCCACAGCAGTACTGGCCCCCCACAAAGGCGTGTGCCCCTGGACCTCTCAGGGTGAACAGGGCGACACCGAGACAAAGGCACGCTGCATATTCCCCACGTTGCTTTTTCTGGAAATATTTGAGAAGCACGTTGGAAAGACCCTGTGTCCCTTTCGGATTTGGTTTGCCCGCATCTGTACGGAACTAAAGGTACAGAGTTCTTGCCTGTGTATTAGGACGGAAGTGGAAGTTCATTTTAGTGACTTACTGTTGAATGAAAACTATTGCTTAATACTCTCCCGTTTTGCTCAGGATGCCTGACTGTCCCCACAGTCAGGTGGTGAACTGGTCTCATCCATAGGGAACCGCAGGTCAGGCATCTGGGCAGGGAGTCGGCTGCGGAAAGCTGCAGAGCTGAGCACACGGGACGTGGAGTTTTCTCAAAGGGGCTTGTGTTCACTGATGAATGCTTACATCTCACAGCCGTCAGTCTCTTGTCCTCTTACCCCTCATAGGTTCTTGCATTTTACAAGCGTTTGTCGAGCATCTATCATACACCAGCCTCGGTACGAAGTCTTTCAGGTGGAACCTGCAGCATTACGAAAAGCACAGAGCCTTCTGGTCATGCTTAAGGCAGGGGCCCCAGTGCAGGCTGAACAGACTGGAGGCAGGGGGCTGGCCATGTAGGGGAAGGGGGAGGAGCACGGCCCCAGTGGAGGCCTCGGGCCCTCTGTGGCTCATTCCTGTTTCGGGGCTGCAGGGGGGCCTCTCTTGGTGGCCCTGGCCGCACCCTGTCTCCTACCCAGCTGCCATGCAAACCAGCGAATCGGAAGTCCACTGGCTGGGAGGCGTCAGACTGGTGGGTGCTAGCACTTTCTATCCCTCCACCAACTCATGCACGCGCCTCTGTGCCGGTGGGACCCCGGCCTCCCTTCCTCGGCACGTCCAGCCCCCTCTGTTCCCAAGGCTGCCTTGTGCAGAACCACATGGCAAACGGAGTGTGGACTCTCTTGACCTAAATCTGCTCTGATGGGCTCACTGTGGTCCAGGCCCTGAGTGGTCCTTGGGATCTGCTCTGATACAGACAGATATGCTGCTGTCCTGTGGAGGTTACCACATGAGAGGGAAAGCCATCACTGTATGGCCCGTGTTTCACGGGGCAAGGAGAGGACTGGGGTGCCAGCAGCTGAGCTCCACCTGGCGGGGGGGTGTGGAACCTCCACCTCGAAGTGCTAGTTGAGTCCTGGATGAGAAGTAAGAACTGGTTCGGAGGAACAGTCATTTCCTTCACTAATGCAGCTTACCAAACCCCGGTGGTTAAAAATTCCCATTAATCCAATAAACAGTCTTCGTAGTAGTGGATAAGCTTGTATCATAATACCCGGACCGTTGCAATAATCAGGAAGAAAATGGGCTGTGTTTATAAGCATAAAATCGAGGCCATGCAAAAATGAAACCTTGTACCGTGTTCGATCTCTTGAAATGGTGCCATCTTGCTAAAGAACAAGGCTCGTGAACTACGGGGAAAGCTTAGGTGCACAGATGCTGACAGTGATCTTGGTGTCAGGAGGACACTGGTCACAGGAGCCTGACGTTCTGAGGGTGCAGTTTGGCTGGCGTAAGGGTTACCTAAGAGCGTATATGGACTCCCGGCGCGGTCCTGATAAACAGTTAAAGAGCGGCCTTTTCACCAGCAGATCCCCCCGGAATTGTGCTGGGCGCCACTGCCCACGTGCATGGGGCTGCTGGGACTGCGTTGGGGTGGAGGTCTCCCCTGGATGGTGTGCCTTCTCCCCAGGCAGACTCTGAATGGGAAGCGTCCTTGGAGGCTGAATCGCGAGGACTGGGACTGCGGACCTGCTTCTTCCTCCCCCACAGGGGGCCTTCTCGTGGCAGTGGATTTGGGAGGGAAAAGGGAGAAAATGGCACCCGGTGCAGCCCCGTCGACGGCAGTGTGAGAGGGAACGGCAACTCCGACGCACCCTTACTCCGTCCCGATGCACCGCATCCCGCAGGACGCCAAGCACGTTGTCTGGGTTTGCAAGAGCTTGTTATCTCTGCTCCCCGGCTGTGCTCTCGATGAGCAGCCCGTCTGAAGTGTGTCTTAACGGCTGGCTTTATGCACCAGATACGAGATCCAAGAGGCTGATACAAGTACAAGAACACGTGGCTTGTGACAGCAAACCGGAACCTTCTCCTAAGTAGGAGAGGGTCATTAGGCGTCCCAGTGAGGATTTAGGTTCAGGCCACGGGAATCGTCCCGCCTCCAGGCCACGCTGGAGGGACAGCAGGGCCGCTGTGGGGCTCACGCTTTTCTGTGTCGTGCACATCCAGGCGGCGGCTTGGATGTCACGGGCTTCGTTCCTGCTGCTTCTCGTGTTCGTATCCAGATACCGTTTGCTGCTACCGCTTTACCGTCCGGGCTGTAACGTGCAGCTGCGTGGCAAGTTGAGGGCCGGATATCGGGAACATGGTAGCAGTGATAATAGGTAGGAAGGTAGGGATCGGTGTTACCAGAAGCTTTTGCGGTGAGCTGAGAATCTGGCCAAGGCACGTGTGGTCACGAGAGTGGACGCTACTCTCTTCCACTTGCCTACTTCTGTCCCCATCCAAGCACTGTCATTTCAGCAGCAAGGGTTCTCACACGGGGAGGGAAGAACGCGGGGCCGTCCCGTCTGTGCTGCATGAACTTGTTGTCTGCTGTGCTGTCACCGTGCCAGCAGCTTCCCGAGATGAGACCCCCCTCGTGATCCTTCCTCTGGGACAGAAGGTGTAAAGCCCCCAGGCACGGTGGGGCTGTGCATTTCAGAAGTGGACATCCTGCTGAAACCAGCATGGCTTAGCGCCCACAGGGTCGCCCGTTGGGGTCGGCTGCACACGCGGACTCCCGCCAGCGAGGTGTTGGCTACTGAGGACCTGCCACGAGTGATCTCCCCACAGTGGCCTCATCGTCTCTGTCCCAAGTGGCACTCTGACCCCCCACCTTCTAGTTATGGAAACTTCACAGATGGGGGTGAAGAAACTCACACAAGAAGCATTTTCCCTCATGTGTAAGATTGTGCTTATTTTCTGCCTGGTTCTGAGCTTAGAGGGAAGTTCCTGACCAAGCAGAGCTGATGCTGCTCGAGAAAAGCTCCTCAGCCCCCTTGTTCAGGGAGCCGTTCGCCAGTGTCCTGGGCGCCCTGACAGTGAGATGCTCACGCTATATTACATCTTATACCTAACATTTATACACAGCATTTAATAGTAGCATGATATAAAATAGTATATAATTCATATAATATACTTATTATATATAATTCATATGCATAGTAGAGAATTATAATTTTAGACGGTATTTACCCTCAAGTCTTAAAATGGCAGATAACGGCTACAAATTCAGTGGCGCATATCCTGGAGGAGCGCTGGTTCCCCCCTTGACGGGGCCAGGGTGGTGCACAGCTAATGACTTGGGAAGGTAATAGAGCAGACCAGCACCCCGCTCCAGCACAGCACCAGCTGTGTCCAGCACCCAGAGCAGAGGGGCTGCCTCTAGGACCTGTTTTACCCTGACAGAGACTGAAATATTCACAAACATCTGAACAGTAGTGCTGGGGACAGTGGAGCCGGACGACCTCGGTCCAGGCGGTGGGGAGGAGCAGTGCGGGAGTGGTGGGGGGACCCCTGCCCCCGCCTCCCCCCACTCCGCAGCCTCTGGCAGTCACTGCTCCACGTGGCTTCCTGCTGTTTGCCTCTTCCAGAACGTCCGATGAGAGAATCTACAGCGCTGTAGCCTTTCGAGACTGGCTTCTTCAACTTAGCAAATGAATTAAAGATTTATCCATTGGCAGCATGAATCAATACGTTTGTTCCTTTCTGTGGCTACTGTGAACATTCGTATACTATGTGTGGGCGTGTGTGCATGTGTGTGTGCGCACGTTTGCATGTGGATGTACATGTGTGCGTGTGTATGCGCAGGTGCGTGTGTGCATGTGTGTGCACGCATGTGCATGTGTGTACATGTGCGAGCATGCATATGTACATGCGTGCATGTGTTTGTGTGTCCGTGCACATACATGTGCATGCACGCATATGTACACGTGTGCATGCATGTGTGTGCACTGTGTGCGTGCATGCACGTGTGTGCACACGCGTGTGTATATGTGTGCGTGTGCATGCACGTGTGTGTGACCGAGTCCGAGCTCCTTCCACTCTCCCCACGACAGGCCAGGACGTGGCGAGGCAGGATGTTGAGGTAAGGAAAACGACTGGATTCGGAAAGCCAGCAAACCGAGGAGATGGCGGATGGTTGTCCTAAAGAACCATCTCTCCTGGGGAAGAAATTCCAGCCTCTTTTATGTTGGCAAAAGGGGGAAGCAGGAGAAGGTTGGAGTCAAAAGTACTGATGTCTGTAGACATCTGAGGAAGGTCCAGTAACTTCTTGTCCCCAGTCAGTTGATCTTTAGGTACAGAATCTGGTCATGCTATTCCTCTAAATCTTAAACACAGCATGGTCCTTTCTGTACGTACTTCCGTATCTCCTCCGGTGAGGCACGTTTTGGGCAAAAAGCAGTTTTTGCAAATCTTAGCAATAAGCCAACCCCCCTGGATGTTGACATGCCTACGTGCAGGGCAAGGCAGAAGTTTCTAAGCTACAGGTCACAGCAGCAAGGGAAATAGAACCAGCGTGGAGACAGACATGCTAAGTGTTTTTCCCGTTATGTGTGTGAGTGAACATAAAAGTTTTAAATTCAGTGGGGCAAATCCCCAGGAGTAGGACTTCTGGATCACGTGGTACATATATGTTTAACTCCCCAGGAAATCACGAAACTGTCTCGGAAAGTGACTAGACATGTTCCTATCAGCCATGAATGAGAATTTGTTTCTCTGCACCCTTGCCAGCATTCGGTATTGTGAGTTTTAACATTTTTATTCATTTGTTTTTATTTTAATCATTCTAATTGGCGAATAGTGATTGGTATCTCATTGAGTTTGAATTTTCATTTCCTTAGTGACTAATGCTGTTGAGTATCTTTTCATAAGCTTATCTGCCATTGATACATCTTCTTCGGTGAAGTAGCTGATCAGATCTTTTGTCTGGTTTTTATTGGGGTGTTTGTTTTTTTTATTGTTGACTTTTAAATATTCTTTATATATTTTGGGTAGAAGACCTTTATCAGATACGGATTTACGAACATTTCTATCTGGCCCGTAGCTTGTATTTTCACTGTCTTGACCGTGTTTTTCACAAAAGATAAGTGTTTGCTTTGATAAAGTACAACTTACCAACTTTGTATTTTTTAATGGATCGTGCTTTTGGTGTCATATCTAAAAACACATCACCAAACCCAAGGTCAAGTAGGCTTTCTTCAAGAAGTATGATAGAGTTAACCTTTTACATTTAGGCATATGATCTGCTTTGAGGTAGTTTTGGATAAGGTGTGAAGTGTGGGTCAAGGTTGATTTACTCACTTACATAGGGATGTCCTGTATTTCCAGCAACATTTTTTACTCTGTCTTTTCCTCCATCAAGTCAGTGTTGCCACCTTGCCCCAAATCAGTTGGCTACGTTTTTGTGGATCTGTTGTGAACTCCATCCTGGTCTGCTGGTTTATGCCCATACATTAGATGCTATCACATTTGCTATACCATGAATTTGGGCAATTTCTCGTTGGAATTCTCTTGGCTATTCTAGTTCCTTTGTCTTTGAACATACATTTTGGAATCAACTGGTTAATACCTATAGAAAACCTCGTTGAGATTTCGATGCAGATTATAGATCCAGTTGGAGAGAG
Source organism: Felis catus (assembly GCF_018350175.1). NCBI lineage: Eukaryota > Metazoa > Chordata > Mammalia > Carnivora > Felidae > Felis > Felis catus. The sequence continues at coordinate 81,067,583 of NC_058368.1, forward strand.
CTGACATCCTAGCAACAATGGGCCGTGTTCCACGAACAGTCCATCTTTCCATTTATACATCCCTCCCTTGGTTTCTTTCATTGGCATGTTCATAGTAGAGAGACCTGCACATAGTCTGTTACATTTACACCTAGGTACTTCGGTTTGGTGTTAAGGAGTATTGGTGTTTTAAAAGTTCAAATTCTAATTATTTGTGGCTCAAGAGCTCAGCTGAGCTGAGAGAGCTGAGCTGCCAGATGTCAGAGCAGCTGATTAAGAAAACAAGCCACGTGGTAAGGACAGTGTTAAGCCTTCCACCCTCTGGTTCAGTAGTGTGAGCAGGAGGCCAAACCGGAGAGCACGGTGGCTCCCTCAGTCTGTTTGCACCCATGGAATGGCACCGGCTGGGGTCAGATGGACCAGGGCAGACGTGGGGTGATCTCACTGCTGAAGGGGCCCCGAAGAGAGGGGTCCATGGTTTTATGGACCTGGGGGCTTGGGGGCGAGCAGGGGAGGGCTGGGAGAGGAAAGCAGTGACCACTGAGTCAGAACAGTGTCTTCAAGATTCCTCCTGACCCCTCAGTAAGGAGGGGCACCTGAGGAAGAGACCCCCAAATTGGGGCGCCTGGTTGGAAGGTAGATACACATAGGAGCACAGCTGGCCAGGGGGTCTGAGTCCTTGAAGCAACTCCCCTTAGAGCCCATGATGCGTGGACTGCGCCTCAAGTCCGATGCGGGGAGACCACCTCCCCTGTGCAGTGTGCTGGATGGAGCCTTTGCAACTGCCTGTGGCTTGCTGAGAGATTATACACAGGGGTTCGGCCAGGCACCGGACTCTTCCACTGGCACATAGGAGTACAGGTTGGCTTTTGGGCTTTGTATGGTATCTCGTGAAATTCTTTAACTCGCGTATTAGTTCTGGGAGCCTTTTTGAAGGTTTGGGGTCTTTTTCCTGCATAGATAATTGTGTCGTCCGCAATTAAGGACAATTTTATCTCATCCTTTCCAGTCTGTAGGTCCTTTCTTTCTTTCTCTTGTCCTGTTGTGCAGAACTTCCAGTGTGATGTTAAGTAGGAGAGGTAATCATGGACATACTTCCCGTGTTCCCAAACTCGGAGGAAGAATTCACGGCCTCATCGTCAGCACGGCGTTAGCTGTGGGGTCATCGAAGACTCATGCCCTTTATCAGATTAAGGGGCTCACTTCTGTTGCTTCTTTGCTGAGGATTTAGATCATGAATGGATGTTGAGTTTTGTTAAAAGCTTTTTCTGCACCTGTTGAGTTAATCACATGGTTTTTATTTTTTTGTTCTATTTATACGGGGAATTACATAGATGAGTCGTCAGATGTTGAACTGGCCTTGTGTTTCTGGAATGAACCCGAGCTAGTTGTGTTGTGTTGGCCTCATTACATGTCACTGGGTTCTATTTACTAACTTTTCTACTTTTTTCCATCTGTGTTTCTGTTTTCCTCTTTTTCTGTATCCTCTTACGTTAAGTGAGCATTTTTTATGAGTTTGTTGAGTAATTTCCCTGGAGCTTAAAATATGCATTTCAGGGTTCGTCCCACTCTTGAGTACGTTTGTGCCCATTTGAGTGGCGTATAAGACCCTTACAACAGTGGATTGCCAGCCCGCCGCCTATTCCTGTGCGACGTTCGGCATATCCTCTTTCTTTACGTATCCTATAAACATCCGAGGCATTGCCACTGTTTTTTTTCTTTAAACCGGGGATTAACTAAATTTTTCGTTAGACCAGGTAATAACTATGGTGGGTGTTACAGGCTCTGTGTTGTCTGTGCAGCTAGTCAGCTGAAATCGGGCATAGCTGATGTGGGAATGCACACTTTTCACTGTTTTCTGGTGAAACTTCACTCACACAAGCAGGTGGTGGGTAAGGTTTGACCAACAGGGTGTCATTCTCCAGCCCTGCTTTAGACGGCTACCTTTCTGAGAAAGTGAAAAATGAATTGAAACGCACCATTACAGTATTGTTTCCAGTGTCTTTTCACTCCCTTGTGCAGATTCAAGTGTTAGGGTCATCCAATCCTTCTAACCGGAGAATGTCCCTTAGCTTTTTTTTCCCTGTCGAATACGTCTACTGACGAATCAAATTCCCAGCTTCTGTTTTTTCCTAAGAAAGTCTTTATTTCTCCTTCATTTTTGAATTCTATTTTCTCTGGAATTCAGAGTCCACGGTTTTTCTTCTTTCAGCAGTTTAGAGGTGTGACTTCATTGTCTCCTGGTTCCCTTGGCTTCTGGGTCCTTGTCTTTGTGACGGGCCCCGGTCCTCTGCCTCCCACCTTTGCCATTCTTTGTTGTTGTTTTCAACAGTTTCACGTGACACCCTAGGTGGATTGTTTGTTCTGATCCTACTCGGTCTTCTTGGAGCTGACTGGATCTGTGGTTTGGTGCCTGCCATTAATTTTGGAGCATTCGTGAGCAATGTTCCTTCAAACATTTCTTCTGCTTGTTCTCTCTTCTTCTCCTTTGCTGTTGCAATTGTGCGTGTTCTGAACATTTGCCACGGACCCGCAGCGCTTGGATATGCTGCTCTGGGTTTTTCTTTCTTCTCTACACTTGTTCTCTTTGCATTTCAACTTTGGTAATTTCTGTTGACCTGCCTTCCAGTTTACTGACTCTCTTACGCCTGCATCAAATCTGCTGATGAGGCTTCAAGACACTTCTTCATCCCATGACAGTGGGGTTTTAAAATTTCTAGCATTTCCGTGTGTTTTTTTTCCTTAAACTTCCATCTCTCTGCTGGAATTCCCATCTGATCTTTTATGTGACCCACTTTTTCTGTTAAAGTCTTTAACATACTAATTATAGTTATTTTAAACCCCCTGGCAGATAGTTCAACAACTGTCTCGTAGCTCAGTCTGGTTCCAAGGATTGTCCTCCATTGGGAATGTGTTGGTGTTCCTGGCTTTTTTGTTTGTTTGTTTTTAATGCCTTGTCATGTTTTCTTGGGAGCTGTGCATGTTGTGTAGATGAGCAGAGTGAGAGAAATAGTATCCATGCCTGGGGGTGGGTGTGTCTGTCTTTCTCCTGAATCTGCAGTGTGAGGTTTGCAGCCCCTGGGTGGGAGTTGGGGGTGTGTGGGGTTTATCACTGCAGTAGCTCCCTCCATGGGAGCAGGCTTTAACACCTGCAGAGATCCCTTGCGGGGAGGTGGGGCGTGGGGGGAGCAGGGTGAGTCTGTGTTTTCAGTCTTCCCTCAACACGGTACCCCCGGGAGGGTGTCTTTCAGGCGCCTTCCCCTCCCCGTCCCTCTCCCAGCAGGACTCTCTTGGGATTTTTCTGCCTTTTGTTAGCGGAGCTCCTTAGCCCCTTAGCCTGACGCTGGTGGTGGGTGGGGGGTGTGGTTTCTGTCCTTCTGATGGAGGCTCATTCCTAGGCTTGCACCCTTCCCCTGGGTCTTGGGGGTGTGGCTCTCTCAGTTCCCTGCCTCCCCTCTGTAACAGTTGTGGACTCAGAGCTTAAATTTAAAACCCAGGAGTAGGCCGGGGGTTTTGTTTTGTTCTGTTCTGTTCTGTTCTGTTTTCCCGTCTCTCCCCCCTCAGTCCCCTGCTCCGTGGTCACCAGTGCCCCCGCCAGTGGACCACAGTTTGTCCTACGGTGGAGATGGGGGGGCCACGGTTTGTCCTATGGCAGAGATGGGGGGCACAGTTTGTCCTATGGCGGAGATGGGGGGCCACGGTTTGTCCTACGGCGGAGATGAGGGAGGTCCTGGGGGGGGGGTCTCATGACCTTGCTCCACACTGGTTGCTGTTTCTCCCCCCAGGTCTTCACCACAAGGCCTGTGTCTTGGGCTCTTTCTGCTCTTTTCCACGAGCATTTGGTAGGTTGGTAGAGAAAGGACCTGCAAGGTCATGCAGGCTCCCCGAATTTCTGCAGCCCCAGGGGCTCGCGCTGGGCCTCCGCCAACCCTCAGCCATTACCAGTTGTGTCGTCTTGTCTCTGTTTTAGGTGACCCGCGTCTGCGTCTCCCTGCAGTACTGGGTTGCAGAGGCTGAGCCTGCTGTTGGCTCTGCGACCTCAGCTCTCTGACAGGTCCGGGCCAAGTTGTGGATTTGGAGTCAGGCTGCTTCTTTCTCCCTGTAAGGATGGGAGCAACATTCCTTCCAAGGCAGCCCGTGCTGGGGTGGAAGCTGGAAGCCTCCAGGACCCAAGGGGGCCCAGCGCACACGGGAGCGGGGATGTCTGCATCCCAGGGCTGTCGGCCTTGGCTGCGTGCTGGTCTCACCCAGGACACGAGGCTCAGCCTCGGGTTGCACAGAGCTCTCCCGGCGGCTCCAAGCACAGCTAAGGCGGCAACCAGCTGTCTGGTCCTTTGGGAACCTGTTGCTTGCGGTCAGCCCGCTGTCTCCACGCTGGTGAGTGCGTCTTCCTCCGTAAGAGCCTGTTCTGAACTGATGACGGTAGCTGTTCCTTTCATCCATCCAGTAAAGTAGAAACACCAACGGCCTATTTATGCCTTTTCCTAACAATGTGTGCCAAAAATGACTCCAACAAGGGGCACCTGGGGGGCTCAGGCAGTTAAGCATCTGACTCTCGGTTTCGGCTCAGGTCATGATGTCACGGTTTCATGAGTTTCAAGCCCCACATCGGGCTCTGTGCTGATGGTGCAGAGCCTGCTTGGGATCCCCTCTGTCTCCCTGTCTCTCTGAACCTTCCCTGCTCACGCTGTCTCTGTCTCTCTCTAAATAAATAAATAAAATTTTAAAAAATGAAATAAAATGACTCCAACAAGACAAAAAAAAACCAATTTTGAGTTCTCTCTTTGGCTGATGATGCTTTTTGAAGCTTGCCAGAGGGATAGCTAATTGGTATCTGGTGTTACTGTTTACTGGAGACAGAAGTAAGAGTCAATCTCATATAGTCTAATCAGTTTGGTGAAAAAACCCCAGATATATATGGGTTTTTTTTTCTGATTTCCCAATCCAATTACCCATTACAATTATTTTTCTTTCCATGAAGTTGCTATTTGGCATTGAACTCTGTCACTGTCAAAAAAGCGTTGTGTTTGGCATTTGGTTTCCTTATGCCCATCTTAAGAGCCAGCTGCTTTAATTTCATCATTGCTCCCTGGACATAGGTTCCTTGAAACAGCTTCAACGAGCTCTCGTCTCTGAAGGAAATGGATCGATTCCATGAAACATAGTCACGTTTCAGGCAATACTGTCCTAACATCTACTGTCTCCTTCTGCTCCAGCTGACACTCTGGTTGAGGTGTTTGGACATTCCAAAGGCTGATTAGCCGTTGTTCCTGGGCTTCCCTGGTTTTGCTCCTCTGTGCACATCGGACCAGGAACAAGCCCATCTTGCCTGACCCCAGACTGTCTTTGTGGTCTTGCACATTCTGATGGCGTATGTGACACCTCATGTTTGGGCTTCTGAAACTTGTGCATGCATCCGATTCCCCGGGGGTCTCTTAGATTGCAGAAGGAACAGGAGGCTGGGGGTGGCCGGGGTCACGCATCGTTTTCTAGCTCCCAGGTGGCACCGGGGCTGCCGGTCCCTGGACCACACTTCGAACGTCCATGTGCTAAAGGAGCGAAGTAAAAGGTGCAAAACCCCATTTTATCAATTTCTGGAACTTCTTATCCTCCTAATTTTCCAAAAGTCCCAGCCCAGGTTTTAAAGGTTCAAATTACTAGAATATTCTTCCTGACCTTATCTTAGAGATCTCTCTGCACAGCATGAGGGCAGGAGCCCAGCCTCCGGGCCCAGAGCTGAGTGGGCATGCCCGGCGAGGCCCCGTGTTACATGGAGGGCAAGGAGGCAGCTGGCACTCACCCCTCCTTTCTCCTTCCTTCCTCTTTTCTCCCGGCCAAGCCCCTACTGCACCCCCCACCCCCAAGCTGCAAAGCCCAGGCTCACTCACGGGAGCCAGGACGATACCTGAGACCTTGCTGGAACGGCCTGACATTGGTGCGAGGTCATGCAGTACTGTCTGCAGACCCCTGACGGGGGGGTGTCCCCGGTGCCACCTTGTGTGTTCTCAGCTGACTCCCCTTTCTGGGCCCCGTGTGGGGCTCTCTGGGTGCATCTTTTGGGAGGACCAGGCAGTGCTCCTGGATGCGTCTGGATCTCACACTGAATTTAATGACCATTCACACACTAACAGTGATGCCCAGCGGGACCCTACCTCTCTGTCTCCCCGTGGCTGTCATGACGATCCCTCACATCCGAGAAAACCATATCGTGTGCTTCATTAACTCTCTTCACCCTCCACGTGCAGAGGCTCTGGATATTCACTGAAATGAGAAATCAGATCATATTATTCTTATCTCCTGTTTGATAGAACAGTCCAGAGAAAACTGACGTACACCTACTGACCTGGAGTGTTTTCTTCAATTTTTTTTTCCAAAGCGATTTGTCATTTACTTGGTTTTGACAACTATGAGCATGAAGTCATCATCTGAAAACATTGTGACCCCCTAAGACAGTACTGTGGAAAGAACACCATGTGCACATCCAGGTCAACTACCTGGCTGTTCGTTCAGCCGCACCCCCTGACTGTAGGAGAGCGGACTCACAATGCCGGGAGGATGGTGTTCATGGGCGACTCCAACGTGACCCTTTCTACTGGGAATTAGGATCACACGGGCCCCACAGATGCTAGTCACATGTGCCCGAAGAGCTATGACAAGTGTCTAAGTGAGGTGGCTCAGGACTTACTGGAGGGAGGGAATGAGCAAATGGGCTGGGGAAAGTTTGGAAGTTTTGAACAAGGCCAAGGCAGCTCAAGAATTCCATCCCTTTCAGGAGAGAAGTCTGTTTATTAGGAATGGGCATTACATTCTAATCAGGGAGATTAATTTGAGAGAGACGGAGACAGCACGAGTGGAGGGGGACAGAGAGAGAGAGGGAGAGAGAGAATACCAAGCAGGTTCCACGCTGTCAGCTCAGATCCTGACATGGGGCTCAAACCCACCAAGCCATGAGATCGTAACCTGACCAAAAATCAAAGTCAGAAGCTTAACTGACTGAGCCCTGGCAAAGGATGTCTTGAGATGATTATGGTTCTCTGTGCTGTGTGCCACCAGCAGGCGTCTGTGCATGGACCTGTCTGTGCACAGGACTAATCCTCTGTGGCCATGGCATCTCATGCCCCCTGCCCCCTGCTATAATTCCAGCCAGTGATATTTCATTTATGGCTGTCCTGTCTATGTCCACAGTGCGGTTGGCCCACGGTTCTCTTTTGTTGTTATATTTTTATGAGACTTCGCTGCAGGATAATGATTGACTAATGGTGTAGCCAGGCAGCTTTCCATCCACATATGCAGGATCTAAAAATCTCCTTTTTCTCATTCCTGCAGAACACACAGGCCCTTTTGCCTTTGTGAGCAGCAGGGCCAATTTGCTATTTCTTTCTTGGCATTTATACATTTCTTCCGGCTACTTCCTCCATGCGCCTGTGTGGTGGGCTTATTTGGCTTTGATAGGGTGGCCCCAGTGGATAGGAACTCCGCTACTTTTTTCGTTACAGCCTTGTTATTATCATTATTAGACTTAGCTATTGTAGCACATGGGTCATGTACTGAGTATGCATGGCTTTAAATAATGTGACATTTTCCTGGGGCTAGTTTACATTAAATGCTAAGGAAGAATCTGATAATGAGAAAGCAGACAGATGGGCTTTCTGAAATCAATCCCACAAGAACTCAGTTCAGAGGCCCTCGCTCTTGGAGATACGGTGTGAGGACGTGATCCCTGGAGCTGCAGGGTTTGGGAAGAACTCACCTGTTAGCAGCTGCCCTGGCTTTTCCTCCCACTGGCCTTACATAAAGATGGTGCCTTCCAGTTGAGGTTGCCAGAAATCATCTCTCTGGGCTGCCCACCTGAGAGTGAGGCAGTCCATGGCTGCAACCCCCCCAGTCACACAGGGCGGCGCTCGTTAGGAGAGGGGGGTGGCTCAGTGAGACTGCATTTATGGAGCACCTGGTATTGGAGAGGCGAGCAGACGCTGGGGAACAGCCAGCAAAGGACACCGCGTGCCCAGACACTGCCGCGGCTCTGCCTGTGCCTGACCCGCCTTTCTGCCACCCACTTCTGTGCGTGGACCACTTGGGGCTCTGCTGGGTCCAGGACGAAGTGGGGTCTGGTTTCCAATTCACACATCCTATGGTGTGTGCATACTCAGTGAAAGCTTCATAACTCCCAGGTAGCTCACAATCCTTAACTGTCTGCTCCTTGAAGGCCCACCCGAGTCCCTGTAGGAGACACCCAACCACATCCTGCTCTTACAATATCATTATTCACAGACGATGAAAGAAAAAAACAGATACATTGGCCTTTGTCAAAATTAAAAATTTTGTGCATCAAAGGACTCACCTTCACAGAGTGAAAAGGCAACCCACAGAATGGGAGAAAAGATCTGCAAATCATATATCTGATGAGGGGTTGATATTCAGCATATGTGAAGAATTCCTATAATGCAGTAACAAAGAAAACCAACTCGGTTAAAAAATGGGCTAAGGACTTGCATAGACATTTCTCCAGAGGAGACACGCACGTGGCCAGTAAGCACGCGAAAAACATGCTCGGTATCACTTGTTATTAGGGAAATGCGAATTGAAATCACATGGGTACTGTGTCCCACCCGTGAAGGCGGCCGCTCTCAAAAACCCGAACACAAGTGTTAGTGAGGGTTGTGTGCTGCTGTGAGAATCCAAAAAGGTACCGTCGCTGTGGAAAACAGTAGGACAGCTCCTCAGGAAAGTTAGCACAGACTTACCGTATGGTCCTACAGTTTCACCACCGGCTATTTACTGAAAATAGTGTAGTAGCAATCCCAGGTATTGATACGCCCATGATCTCAGCAGCCAGAAGGTAGAAACAACCCAGACACCCATCAGCAGATGAATGAACCAGCAGGAGTGGGATGTTGTGTGTGCAGAGGGACATTGTTCAGCCTTAAAAGGAAGGAGATCCTGACACCTGCTATAAGATGGATGAAACTTGAAGACGTAGGTGCTGAGCAAAATGAGCCAGACACAAAAGGCCAAAGACTGAGTCTGTGTATGTGAAGTAGTTAGAAATTCCCAGAGACAGAAAGCAGAACAGAGGTCACTGGGGTGGGGAAGGGGAGAGAGGCATTACTGGTTTATGGGGATAGAGCTTCGGTTTGGGGAGATGAGAAAGTTCTGGACACAGACGGTGGGGGTGGCCGCACAGCTCTGGGAATGTGCGGAATGCCACCGAGTTGCATATTTGGGGTGACGGCACGCCTTGGGTTATGTGTATTTTACTACTATAGAGAGTATCGCGTCCGAGGAACTGGTGCTGCTACTGGGAGTGCTGGCTCAAGATGTGACATCTGTATTGTTTTTTTAAATTTTTTTTAATGTTTATTTATTTTTGAGAGAGAGAGACAGAGTGGGAGCAGGGGAGGGGAAGAGAGAGAAGGAGACACAGAATCCGAAGCAGGCTCCAGGCTCTGAGCTGTGAGCACAGAGCCCGATGCGGGGCTCGAAGTCATGGACCGTGAGATCATGACCTGAGCCGAAGTTGGACGCTCAACTGACTGAGCCACCCAGGCGCCCCTGTGACATCTGTATCTTGCCAACACAGGGCTCTCTGTTGGGAGAGTGTGATTCATCTTGTTAGAAAAAAAAAAAAAAAGGAAAACACAGGGTAAAGAAGATTCTCATGTTATTTTGCTCAGATTTTGTTCTAAGATATTCTAGACCTAGATTATTGCTTCGGGCATGGGAAATCCGGAACGCCGTGATAGGATCTCAGGTTGGGAGGACTCTTACGAGGTCACCGTCTTGCCCCCGTCTGCAGCTGTCGTATCATTTAAATTATCCCGGGTGGGCAGTGGCCTGTTCTTCTTATGAAAAAGATCTCTTCATGTCCCATTTCAATTTCAAGCATTTCACTGGCACGAGAATGTTCTCTGTGGATACCCTCAGGCACTCTGTTCAGGAGAACATCTGTGGAGTGCACACCGTGACAGTGCCTGGTCTCAGCATGACGGGGCCACCCGGATTTCCTGACGAGATCGCAGGGGGGTCCCCCAAACCAGCTTCCAGTCAGGGGTGTGGACAGAAGGTGAAGGCCACAGACTGCCTCTCTGCTGCCTCCTCCCCCATGTGTGGCCCCGTGTCCTCCCTCACCTCACCCAGGCTCCAGGCACCGTTGCCGTTCCATGTTCTTTCCGAGCCCTCCCGAGTCCTGGACATTTTCCCCCTGCCCCTTGTGCTGGCTACCTTGTCGGTGAACCTGTGTTCTACAAAGGCTTTGTGGAACGCACAAAGGGAATAAACGCCCATGGTACACAGCTATTAAAATGGAATTATGTACTGTTTTCGTCCACTGCCCCAATCCCCTTCCAGAATTTGCCAAATCGTTCGATTTCATCTTCTATTCTGGAAGTCCCTAATCACAGATGTTGATACTATGGCACAGTCACTTTTTGGTTAGGATGTACAGTGAACACAAGTCTAGACCTTAGGGAAGTCAAGTTGCTGGCGACTTGTCATCTGTCACTTGTAGGGTCAAATTATTCTGTTATCTAGTCACTGGTCAGATAGAGAGGAGAATGGGTTGTTTGGGGAACACAGCAGTTTATCATCTTGGTTTGTGGTTGCTCCGTGCAGGGCTATTCCCCCTGACCCGTCGATCAGCTGGTTTAGAGGGTCCCACATGCACACCTTTGAGGCAGAGAGCGGAGGCGCTGTCCTATACATGCGGAACCTCGGGCTTACGAGACCATCCCCCAGATAAGCAGCCTCAAACCCGCGTCTTTAACATCCCATTGTTATAGAGCCAAGATGAGCAAAATCTCCTGTCTAAAATACGGTCAGGGTACAGTATGGCATTCTATGGCGTGACGTGAGGCCCGGCCACCTGGGGAGGCCAGTGCTGCCTCCCCAGGCTTCTGAGCATGGCGTGCTTCTGGTTCTCCATTCCTCGTCCTGGCCGATCTGCCGGCTCTGATGCCTGCCTGGAAGGAAACCCGGAGGGGTGGGTATTGATGTAGAGATGAAGTCAAATGCCATTATAACATGCAGCCTATAGTCGAACTGTTTAATCTGCCTTTGTTATCTGTCACATTGCTCGATGACAGAAAGCAATTGCATTACCGATCTATAAAGCTGGAGTTACTCCCTGGGTGATAATTGACCAGATTGGTATTTCTATTCATGCGTTTTTAAAAAGAAGGTAAAAGTGGGTTGTGTCCAAGTACAGCATTTGATTGTGTTAATAAATGTGATAATCAGGTTTGGATGTACAACCAAATGCCTCCCACGAGCAGTGCGGTCGCCCAGCCTGCTGGGTCCCTGTAACCATATAGAACCAGAGGCCATTGTCCCTAAATTGCTACATTTGTGGTACAGGATTGCTTCAACGGTGCCCACTGGAGTTATTTGTTCTAAAAACAAAGTTTTAAACGAAGAGTCCTGTAAGAAAACAACATTCTGCTTCTTTTACCCCTTCCTTCCCTTCTTAAGAGAGTGTTCAGAATTTGGACGCCACGAGGCAGGAATCCCTCAAACCACAGAGAAGAGGCTCTCCAGTCTGGACTCCCGTGGTCCACCAGTCCAGGGCCAGCCTGCCTAGTTCTCAGCGGGGCAGCCGTGGAGGCCCGGCCCCCGGGGGGGTGAGCCCTGCTATCGCACTCCGACCGGCTCCAGGGATGTTTGCTCGGCTCGTGGTACCTCTGCCTTCTTCTCCGGGGCTCAGACGCACTGAAGGGCCGGGACCGGCCTCGGGTGGAAGGACACCAGGCTCGGAGACAGGTGGGCCCAGGGTTAGATCCACCTCTGCCCCCCCTGAAGGCTCACTCTCAGCCAAGCCCCCCATTCTGTCTTGGTCACGTCTCCTGATGTCTCCATCTGTGGAAAGCAGCTAGAGTTTCCTGCCGTGGGGGTTTGCTGTGAGGCCACAGGGCAGCCCCGCAGAGCAGCCCCCCTCCAAATAGCCATAACGAGACCAAGACCGGTTATTCATATTTATAGTGTTGATTGCAACTGTCTTCCTTGGGTTTTGAATCTTGGAAGTCCAATGATCAAAGCAGAATACAACAACAACAACAACAACAACAACAACAACAAAAAGAGGTGTATTATGTGGAAAGAGCAGGGCCAGGTCTTTGCCATTGACCTGGTGGGGTGGGCAAGTGACCCTGCGTGTGTGTGCCAAAGACCGGTCTTGAGTGTCGGGGAGCAGCTCCACACAGGGGCTGGTTTGCTCATTGGCGGGTGTCGTACCCCCATCCTGGGGTGATGGTTGCTCGGGGACTTTGTCACGAAATGCAAGCATATGTGGAGATGCCCCTACAGCCCCATAGCACCTTCAGTGTAACGGGTGGGATAGGAGTCCTCCTTTTAATGAAACACTCACCTTCTGGGAGCCTGTTGGCCACACCGCTCAGGGGCTCCTGGCCGCCCTGCACCTGACGCTGGCTCCGGAGGGAGGAGGCTGCATGGCTTTGCAGGAGGTTTAGGGAGTGGAGGGATCAGCGGCAGTAATGACCACCCTGGCTATTCACTCTGCCCTCTTGGGTGGCCTCAGAGCTGCAGCAACACCCATGTGACCTCTGGGTTGGCTAGAAACGCTGTGGTCACAGCTTGTTCCGATCTGTTTTCAGGATCGTCTGGGAGAGCCAATGGGAAATGGGTACAAGACCTTGAAGCCTCCAGCTTGAGGCTTTCCCATTAGGCAGGGAGTGCAGAACGCTGGCCTTTGCGGCAATCTATCTTCCGTCTCTGTTTCTGTGACTCCCATCACCATGGTATCTCAGATCCTGGCAGGCACGCAGCTAAAAACAGAACCTGGGGGTGGGGGGAGTGTGCCCTTCCTGACTTCGGATCGTGTGGAGTTCTGTTCTTCAGGGAACAAACTGAGAGCAGAGAGCTGGCTCCCTCCTCCCCCCAGGTGCCCTGACAAGGCACCGACCTTCAGGCCTTGGGGCGTAGGCTGGCGTCTGTAGTCTGTGTCTCAGCCTCCAAAGTGGGGGTGCAAGCCCACATCACTCAGGGCCTGCTGGGATTTCGGTGCCTGGGATTCTCACTCATCCACATGCATCTGGAGGCCTGTGCCGGGCCAGGGGCGTGCCCCGTCCTCCAGCTGAGTGCTGGGTCACGGGAAAGTGCTCTGGTAACAGGTGCAGTGGCGGAACCTCCGCAGAAATGCTCCGGGGTCTCCAGGGGGCTCCCACGGGCTGTATGGAGAGCTCGGCACGGGCCAGGCTGGGACTTGGACCAGTTGGAGTGGCCTGGACCTACGTGGGAGCGTCGACCCAGGGCGGGCAGTAGAAGGTGATGCGGCAGGTACACTGAGTCAGGGCGCTTCCACTCAGCCAGTGCTTCGTGAGCTAAGGCCCCACATGACACCTGAGGTGTGAGAGGCGGTGGGGTGGACCCCAGAGGTGCCCACCGATGCCCACAAGGGGGTGTGGACGCGAGGCAAGGCAGTTTGCAGCCAGGGAGGTTTCACTGAGAAGTCATTGACCAAATGTTAATGTCATTGACCAAATGTTTCACGGTGGGAATTTTCTGTCGCGTGAGGGTGTTTTCAGCAAGAGGTCAGCACGTAACATCGTAAGCAGAATGCCTCTTCCCGTGACGTGGGCATGCATTTAAATTCGTGGCATGTTCCTCTTGCGTGAGAAGGCCGCTCTCCAGGCACAGCGGCGTTTCCGAGCTGTTTCTCACCGGCACACGGGTTTGGCGGATCCTGCCGTGTGTGGCTGGTGGGTGGTAATTCTAGCTGCCCCCTGATGGTGCAGACCTAGTGTCCATGTGTCCTCCTCCTTGAGCTGTGTGACTGGGGAGGACAGGAGTCAGCGATGAGGCATCTCTGGGGTGAACCGGCTGCTGGCGGAGGAACAGAATGTCCTTTCCAAGAGGAGAAAGGGCAGAAGGGGTCAAGGCCTCCCTGGGGCTGCGGCTAATCTGGCCCCTGCTCTCCAGGGCTCTGCTCTGAGGGCAGACTTTGAAATTATCCCCGCCTCTCCATCTGGCCCGTGAACACGGCTCGCCTGGAAATAGGGTCTGTGAGGGTGATCGCAGTGAGGTGAGGGCACGGGGCGGCCCTAACCCAACATGACTGGTGTCCTTCTGGAGGGAAACTGACACAGAGATGGACACACTCAGAAGGGAGGCCGTGTGGCGGCCCAGGTGGGTCATCCGCCACAAGCCGTGGACCGCCAAGGCCAGCAGAAGCTGTTGTCCAGTGGCCTCGGAAGGAACCCACCTCCCGACGCCTCCACCTGGAGCTTCTTGACTTGAGAATGGAAGTTGCAGTTGTTAAAGCCAGGCTCACATGTGGGACACTGTTAGGGCAGGAAACTAACAGGCCGACCTTTCGATTCAGTGGCACAGACCAGACTGGCTCCTGGGCCACTTAGAAGAACGTCTCATGGATCCTTCACAAAGACGTCTTGGGAAGGTTTACTTTGAGGAGATTGCACGTTTAACGAGAGGCGTGCCCTGTGTTTGAACCTGCCGTCCAGGCTCTGGGAGGAGGGGCCGTCCGTCAGGATGACACCTTCATGGCCTGACCAGAGTGAAGCTCATGGCCGGGGCATCTGGGCCTGTTTGTAGAGATTGGGATGCTGTCCTCTGAGGGAGCACGGGGCGGGTCCAGGAGCCTCCGTCAGTGATAGTGCAGCTGTCTGCCTTTATTTCTTCTTTAAATTTCTGATCGTTCATCAGTTTAGATACATCCTGTGTGATAGCTTTTCATCAGATTTGGCTGTTTTTCTGCCTTTTATTCTGGCTGTGTTCAAGTGCTCGGCTGTGATCACTTTCAGCGACATCGCTTAGAAAACGCTGATAATTAGATTTAAATCATAAAGTATGCTAATGCATGCAGATAGTAGCAGGATAAAGATTTCAAAGGCAACTTAATGTATTCTTCTCCTTGGCAGAAGCCAAGCAGAGCTGTTTGGATAGTAGGTTATCTGCTGCCGTAAGACCAGGGAGGTTACACGAGAGGAGCCCGAGAACCCTCGGGGGCTGTGCTCAGGGTTCTTTGGGCTGGACCGCTGTCACAGTTAACAACAATTATGCTTCAGTTCTTGAAAACGCTTTCCGAACGTGTTCCATGCGTAGTGCACATGCCCTCCTGCACGGCTCAGTCTTTCCTTGCTGTGCATTTGTAGGGTGTCTGGTCTCTGGAAAACACCCATCAGGTGTCTGTGGGTGTCTTAGGGTCTCCAGCGTGGCCCTGCTCTTGGGGACATCAGACAATGGACGTATAAATGCAGCTGTCAGGTTACACGGATCCTCTGCCCACCGCGAGCTAGTAGGGAAGGAGAGGACACGTGACTCACAGAGCAGACAGTCTCCACATGGGAGGTGGGGGGTGGACATCAGCCCTGCAGGGCAACCAAATGGGGGCAAAACATGGTCTCAGCGGCTGCACTCAGGCTGAGATGACCCCGGAGATGTTCTGGCCTCAGCAATTGGGAGGAGGTGTGCGTCTGGAGACGGTTTCTGGATGGTGGGATTAGGAAGGAGGTGGGTGTGCTGTCCGCTGTGTGTGCAGCACTGAGAAGGGCCTAGAACCTTTGTGAGGAGGCAGGTGGATGGGCACCACTGGCGGAAGCTGGGGTTGCACATGCTCTGGGACGTCTCAGCATAACGTGGCATTGTACAAGAACGAGCCCATAGGGTGGAGGTGAGGACTTGGCCAGCATCAGGAGCTAGGAGCAGACACCCCATCCTGTGACCTGGCACTAGCTTGGGCAGAAAGACACCCGGCGGCTTGTGCAGGACTCTGCCGGGAGCTGGCCCCTCCATCTTCCAGTTTGCTGTCCTCAGGGGGCGACACACGGGGGACCACTCGGCTCCAAGGGAAGAGGGGAGGCGGGTCAGCTCTGCAGCCTGCAGCCGGCCGGACCCTTCACAGAGGTGAACGTAAGTGTCAACAGGGCCAGTCTAACACCGAAACGGAGAAGGATATTCGTGCAGTTTAGCCTTGAGCCAGAGACTCAAACAGCTCACACACTCACAAGGCCTGCCCTGGCCACTCTGTCAAATCTCCTCGCCTGGCACCCCATCCCCCTGCAGCAATCCCCCCCCCTCACTCCGCCCCGTGCCTGGGCCACACTCTACAGCTGTGGGTTCTGTACCCAACAGGCAACACACTTTTATTATTGCTTGTTCTCCAGCCCCACCCATTAAAGCACGGGCCCATGAAGGACGCATGCTTTGCTTGGCACTGACCAAGTCCAAGGGCTCAGAGGGGGCCTGCAGTACAGGCCCAACACGTGTTGCTGAGTGCATGGATGGGCACAGAGGTTAGGTTCTCTTGTAGACGGACAGTGGGGCCACCGGACAGACAGAGATGCGGAGGCCCATGGGATGCGCACAGAGGCGGGCTCCAATGCTATGAAATGGTGTTTCAAAATCAAAGGAACAGATACTTCTTGTCTTGTTTCCTATTGATGCGGCAAAGGTTTCCCAGTGCCGAGCTCTGTTTTTGGAGGGCTGAGCACATTCGTGAGGGCCATGAGCAGGCTAGTAGGATCATTTGATGCCTAGACATCTAAATCAGCAAACAGGGCCTCAGAGCGTCGGACCAGCCCTGAGGCTTTCCCGTCCAGGGCCCTCTTGTTGGCTTATGTTCACATCGTCCGATTTCCTGTTGAATTGAAGGAAGAAGCTCAGAAAGTCTCTTGCACTCATACACGGGCAGGGACATCAGTCATTATTTTTTTGACTTAGGTAAAAAACCGGTAATACTGTTTTGATGTGCTCGTGTCATTTCTTCTTCACGCAACTTCTTTTCTTCTTTTAATGAAAATGGTCTGATTTCACCGTGCCATGCAGCTAACAGACATGCGGTAGCCATCCCAGGGCGAGCGTCACGGCCCAGCCACTCCTCGGACGCCTGACGTTCCTGAGACGCCAGGTCGAGCAAGCGAGCCAGTGACGGGTCGTCAGACGTGTTCTGGAGTCCATACTGATGGCCTTGTGATCTGTTCAGCTCGTTCTTCCCTTCAGTTTGTCATATGTCTTCCCGTTCCGCCTCCCGATCAACCCGTAGTGCACAAAACCACGTTTCATCATGCTGTAAAATGGAAAAAGATTTCTTTTCAAGCGTCACTGCGATTGTTTTGAAATGCCATTCTGTCTCTCTGTTAAGATTTAATTATCTGTTGCAAATAGCATCTGTGAATCAATGTTGCCCAACTCATTTTGGAATAGAAATGATCAAATATTTGGTAGCCAGAAAGCCAAGTGGGGAGAGCTACACCAAACACACAGCTTTCTGCTATGGCTCATGTTAAACACAACAACATACAGAAATCAGAGAGGAAGAAAGGAGACAGACCAGCTGAGCCACACGGCGATCGTCGCTCTGGGTGGCCTCACGAACAATACCGCCTTGTGGGAGATGCACACGCGTGCACACGCATGCACACACATGCACACGGGCACACGCACGCACACACACATGCAGTCTGGCCCAGGGAACTTCGGCAGGTGCCTGGAAACCACCTTCTGTGTCACCTCCCACTGCAGAGACGGTGTCTCTCGAGATTTGCTCCCACACAGTCAGCTTCTCCCCACTTAGAGGAGATATTTGAATCCTCCCCAGGCCGTTGGGCACATCTCCTCTGAAATGATATTGATGAGCGCCGGGCTGTGCTGCCTGGCCTAGAAGTTTCTCAGCTCGAAGTCTGAGCATCTCCGGTGGTGTGGTGGGTGGAGTGCACGTCCTGCTTCCTGCTTCCTGCGTCTCCGCTGCCTCCTGTGAGCGAGCACTGCCTCATTAGGGGTAATGCCTCTTCTGTCGTGGGTATTCTCCTGGAGTGGTTCCATCTCCAAATATGTTTTTTTCCCGTATCCACATGTCAATCAGCCCCTTGTCTAACACCAGAAAATGATAGTCGGGAGAATTGAAATTGCTAACAGTTTTAACACCAAAATTTAACTATTCAAGGTTCAGAATGACGGCAGAATAAATAGTGGCTTTCAGAATTGGGCCCCGTTACAGAGGCAAGTTTCCAAATTATTCTAATTTAATCTCCAAAGTTGCAGAAAACATTCAGATAAAGTCTGTTTATCTTGAGTGAGTCGAATCCCCAGGTTTCAGCCACAGGCCACGCTGGCCTAGCAAACTAAATACTCGGCTTTAATTTTTCCAAGCTCATGTTAGCTATGACATTGAACACTTCAGTTTTCCCTGGCCTTGTGCCCCTGGAGCGGGCCACTGGGTGGTCGGCATGTGTGGGGGCAAGATGGTCCGTGGAGGGCAGGCAGGGCCCTGGGCAGGGGGGCTGTCTGGGTTGTGGCATTCGGCAGATGCTGCCATGCCCTCTTGATGTCTCCCAGCTCCAGACATTCACCTTCACTGGGTCCATAGGTGGTTCTGAGAAGGCAGGGTTCAGACGCTTGGCTCAGCATCTTGGAATGCAGCAGGGTCATTGTAGTCGCACAAACGGTTGAATTGGGATCCCCATTGCCCACAGCCATTTACTCACAGCCGGTGTGAGGGGGCCCATCGGGGGTGACTGAACTTCACCCCAGCCCAAGGGGCTCTCCCAGGGGCTAACACAGACCCTAAGTCCCCTAAGTCCCAGCCCTCCCCTGAGGGGTCCTAACAACCTCCCTGGTCCCTGACAGCCCCCTCTGAGGCTCACCGCCATTGCCTGTGACGAAGGACCCGGCCCCACCTGACCTTGGGTCTCCCCCACAGGTCACCTGACCATGGGCTGGGCCCTGGGACACACTCCAGCTGAGGCTGAGCCTGGGGGCTCGGTCTGCTATGCTTTAGTGCGTTAGACTGGAGATAGCCTGAAGCCTCCAGCACCCCCACGTCCACCCATGCTCGTTTCACACCCTCTCCCAGGTCGGTCAAGGTGGAGGAGGCTGTGAGGAAGGTGCTGTCAGCCTCACCCCCTGAATGCAGCCAGGAGCTCAGGACTGGATCTTTGGGTGAACTGCTATTTTGTAAGCTTCTTTCCGGAAAGCTGCCAGCCTCCCTTCTTGGATCGGTTGCACTGGACATGCGTGTGCGGTGGAGTTTCACTCTGCCATATGTAAGCCTTAAAAGGAGAAAGTAGAATGAATAAGTAGGGAGGGAGGAAAGGGAGAGCCACAGAGGGTGAGAGCTTGAAGATGATGGGACTGACAAGTACCATGTGAGCTGAGGCAAAACGTGGAATTTCACCGCTATTATTCGGCAGAGCGGCCTCCCAGACTTGGGGGTAAACACACATCGGGTCCTGCCTTTGAGAAGGAGACAGGTTCCCCAAAGCCGTGTTGTTGGGGGACAGTGCTTCGTGGATTGTATGTTCCTTTGCTGGATGGTAAACACGGAGAGATGTCATTTTACGCGTTTTCTGTGTCAGAAAGCATCAGGGAATCCAGGAGGCCGGCCAGGCCCTGCTCCTTTCTGTAAGAGCCCTCCCGAGACCCAGGAGCAGGGTAGTGGTGTGGGGGTGACCCACACGCAGGGAACTGTCCCCTGCCTGCCCTTCAAGGACTCACTTCCTGTCCCCGAGTGCCTCCTTCAGTGTGCGCTCACGTTCACGTGGCCTGCTCACCTCCTGTGAGAGTGCTCCTCTCGAGGGCCCTCCCCCAGTGGGAGAAGGGCTTGGACACACGGGCCACCTCACCAAAGACAAATCGGACAAAAATGGTGGCCACGTCTCTCTGACACCCACAGCTGATAAGTATCAACATCTGGAAAAGGGCACGATTTGTGTACAAATGAAACACAGATCACAGATTCATCACTTCCCTAATGAGGTTCTCTCTCAATCTTCTCTTTTCCTCAGAACACAGGCTGGCCCGCCTGACCCTGACCTTCTGTGATAATTAAGCTCTTTGTGATGGTCTGTCGCCCAGACACCCTCTGATTTTCCTTCCTTCGTTTCCAGGACCCGCCTCATTAGAACAGTGTGACTCGAGCTAAGCACAGGGTCTCCAGTGCGGTCCCACCCACCGCGCACGTCAACATGCCACCATAATCTCAAGTGTTTCTCCGTTACCGACCCCCAGGCCACTGGCTTCTGTCTCTGGACCACTGATAATGGCTCCAGCGCCAGGTTGTGACCGCTGCCTCCCACCCTGAGCCTCGCTCATGGCTGCCAGGGGCCCCGTCATTATTTTGGCCACACACCCTTTCATGGTTTTTACCTTTAATCTCATTATCTGTCATTTTTCTGTCCCTAATGAATTCAGCATTTACCTTCGGGGACCATGCCCTGCGGGTGACACTGCCTTCCCACCCCCATGTCGGGGCCAGTCCAGTGAATCCCATTAGCAGACGTCCTCACTGTGTGTCTTCCTCTCAGGACTGAACCGGCCCCGTCTGTTCTGTCACCTCCCACAGCAGCGACGCGTTTCCAGAGTCCGCTTTCCTTTCCAGCTGGACATTGTGAGTTCTCGGCATCCTGCGCGTCTGGTGCCCAGCGAATCACTCCTTGCGATGTTTTATGATGCTATGGTGGGCCTCCTCCGTGTAGCCTCTTTTACGTTCTTTCATTTCTTCCAACAAGCCAACAACAGCAGCAACAAAATGTATCAGCAAGATTCTGCATAATAAAGCACTAAAAGAGGCATATTTGAGCTTTTTCTCCACTTCCCGCCATTTCTTATTTAGTGTGTAAAGAAGGTCTGTTTCCTTAAGATGACTATTTAGCTACAGCTAGAAATTTTAATGAGGAGATGCTGCAGAATTTGGCCCCAGTACATTGTGTGTGTGTGTGTGTGTGTGTGTGTGTGTGTGTGTGTGTGTGTGTGTGTTTTCAGAGGACACTATCTTAAGGTGGTAGAAAACCAAAAATCACTTCTATGTGCCAGGAAGCAAATGGACCTGTGATCTTCATTTTTTTTTTTATGAATCCCTAAATGTAAAATATATTCCATAATTACTTCTGAAAGCGACGCATTTCCATTTCCCTGGTCTTTCCCTGCAGGATCTGGAAATGGATGTTACCTTAGCCCCACGTAAGCATCGGACGTTGAACACACTCATTTCCCAATCACCCATGTTGACATGATTCTGATTTCTCGCCGCTGCTGCTCCTTTGGGAAACGTGTGCGTTACCGTCTGCTCCAGTCCCTTTTGTGAATGATGAGAGAAAATATTAATTGATTTTTTTAAGGAATTAATTATCATTGCCATGTTTCAGAGTCCCTATTGTCTCCCGGCGACCTCTGGCTCTATAAAGTCACACTGAATCTCATGATCTGTCGTGATACTTCATGGAGCCTTCCTTTCATCTCTGAGCACAGCTTTCTCACCTATTTTTTCTTGTAACTTTTAAACTTCATTATGAGATAAGATTTGCATTCTGCTGGGCCCTGGTACTTTGTATCTTACAGGAATTTCCCCTTCGGCATCCATCATTTTTGCCCTGCCTTCTCTGTAATAACAGCGCTTAGCATTTATATAGTGCACATCTTCGAAACGCTCCACAAACTTATGGAGGTTTAATTGTCTTGCCCTCGTGGGCCCTGCTGGAGCGGCTACCAGAGGCCCAGACGCTGCCTCGGAGGTCCGGGTAGGGTCCCCATGGGCCCCGCCGCCTTCTCTCTGACCTTCCAGTTAATTCCACATTCAGGGGCCTCCCCATCAGGGGCTGAGGAGAGCCAAATCTTTCAGAGCAAGCCGCAGAACCTACTTACACATCTCACCCCATTAAAACTGTAATCGATTTCTAAAACCTACAGCGTAGCACTGTTAACGGAAAACATGCCACATTTAACATAGAAGGAGATAGAAAATGGGGGCCATCCACTTAAATATGTAGCTTGGTTACTGTCAGCAGTCGGGTCAGCGGGGAATGAGCTTCCTAGAAATGCCCAGCACCAGGGATCAGTGGGCAGATGTTGTCTGCACGGCATCCAACTGACGTGCAGCTAACACCACTCTTCCCTGGAGCAGGGCTGTGGCCGGGCGCCTGTGATCGTCTTGACTTGGGATCGTGCCTGGAGATGTGCTGAGACTCGCTCGGTAGCTTTTCCCATAAAAACAGCAAGGCACCATCTTGTCCGAAGCAGGGAATTAAGAACGGATTGTTCTTTGAGGTTCGTTCAGTTTATGCTTTCTCTAGAGAAGGCTCATTTCAAACAAACACCACATCTTCTCAGTGAGATCTTCTAGACGTTTCCCACCAGAAGACCATCTCAATGGCCCCAGGATCATTTCCCTTCATGTCTTGGTCCTCACCTCTGTTTCCAACTTTCATTTTTTAAGCCTTGAAAATAAGTATAAATGTATAACCAAACTGCAGAGAAAACAATTTCTAGTGGGTACTCGTACTAATACCTCTTGAGCTACGTTAAAAAAAAAAAAAGCAGTGTATTTAGTAATCCATTAACTGAAAGTTGAAACCATTTGGGAGCATTTACTCATATGCAGAGTACGACAGTGTTGATAAACATATTGATAATTCTGAGGCATGGCGAGTTCTGGAGAGCCTTCTAGATTATTCAATAAATATTAAATTATGTTTAGATTAATTTTTTAGAAATAGTAGCTTTATTCTAACAACTGGGAAATTAACAGTTCAGTTACAGTGCATGTGTAACAAGTTTATTAACGAAATTTCTAGGATGCCTGGCATACCACATATGTTCATGGCATATATTAGGACAAGTACATAATAGGGTGATGCTTTTCTAACTTGAATATCTATTATACAAGGCTTTTGACTATTGCAGGGAAACTGATAAAATGGTAATATATAGGGTTCAGGAGTTACTCCTTATCAAGATAATCACATCTGGGTATCATAATGATTTTGCTGCCCTGGAAAGTCATATACTTTGTAGAATCCACAACCAGATGAATCATTACATGGGACCTATAATTAAATCACTTATAAAGGCTGTAAGTGCATGGCAAAGTTTATTGATTTCCTTGAGAATAATAACATCTTGACCTTGCCACTGTTCAAATGGGATTAAATAAATCTTCCCAGTGGGGCCGTGATGAAAGCAAGCAGGCTTCCTTCTCTTCTGTGAGTCTGCCGAGACTTTCCTCCAAGATACTAACTGACCCTATTACTTGTTGGACACACAGGAATGAGGTTGAGACATTCTTTTCCAGTTAATCCTGATTGAAATATGATTATCTTTTCCTATGGATTTATCTCTAGAACTGTGAGCTCTTGTCACAAAATGTCCTCAAAGCGTAGCCTCAGTCAAACTTCCACTGGCACAGGCACTGAGGTCGTAAATGGTGAGCAAAGCCAGACACGAGGCTTCCGTTCTGTTGGACGGTGCTGTTCTCAGAGTGCATGTGTGTGCACGTGTGTGCGTGCACATGTGTGTGTCTGCTGGTGTGTGTGTTAGCACGTGTGCGTGCTAGAACATGTGTGTGTGTTTGTGTGTGTGTGGAAAACTGGAAAGGCAGTTAACAAGCTTGCTTGTGATCTGGGGCGACAGAGGGGAGGAGGAAAAGCATGCCCTCTTTGAGGGAGAGGGAGGCGTTGAAGGGTCCTGCTAATGAACGTGCAATGACCCGCAGAGATGAGTCCCCTTCTAGAAAGGAGTGGAGTGCTGTGAAACTACATAACCAAAGAACTAAGGGGTCAGGGAAGGCTTTTCAGAAGACACGGAACTTCGTCTGAAATGTGTGTCTCCGTGCACTTATTCGTGCGTGTGTGTGCAAGGTGCACAGGTGTGTCTGTCTGCGCATATTTGTGCGCACGTGTGCAAGGTACACGAGCAGGTCTGTGTGTGTGTGTGTATTTGTGCGCATGTGTGCAAGGTGCATGGGTGTGTCTCTGCGTGAGCACGTATTTGTGTGAGCATGTGCAAGGTGTGTGGGTATATCTGTGTACGTATGTATGTGTGCACGTGTGTGCAAGGTGCACGGGTGTGTCTCTGTGTGTGCACGTGCAGCAGCGCCTGGGCAGGTGGGCTGTGGTCTGGACCCGAGGCCGAGCGGGCACAAAGGCTTCAGTGGGAGGTGGCACCTTACTGTCCAGGCCCCGAGGGAGGCCAGCGTAGCAGGGCTCGGGAGGGCTGGCCGGCAGCAGAAGCCAGGCCAGAGAGGGCGCCGGCCTCAGGCCCTGTGACGCTGCGACTCAGCGTTGTAGGCCGATGCGCAGGTGTCAGACTCACGTTTGTCAGGCTCACTGTGGGGTCAGTGAGGAGAGCCCCTAGGGAGGGCTCTGAGAGAGAACACACGCCTGGACATGGGCATCTCTGAGCCTCAGAGTATCTGGAGTTGGACACACAGACGAGTGAGCGCGGCTGGCGCCAGGTCGGGCGTCAGGGACAGAGGGGACCTGGCAGCCATGCCTTTCTGCCCAGCCTCCAAAGCTCTGCCCCTTCTGTTTGTTGCACACGGGTCCATGGTCCTGGCAGCCTCCCCCCGCCCCCACTGCCCTCTCTCAAAGCACCACTCGCAAAAGTGGCCGTGACCTCAGATGTCAGGTGAGCGTGGCCAGACCGAGGTGAGGACATTCCTGAGACCACGCTCCCATCTGTCTCCGACTGCATGGAGGGCTTTCTCGCTGGGATTTTCCGGCTGTGGTAGCAAACTATCACAGATGGGGTGGCATAAAACAACAGAAGCGTGTTCCCTCCCAGTCTGGAGACCAGCAGTCAGAAAGGAGGGTGTCGGCAGGCCTGCCCGCTCCCTGGGGGCTCAGAGGGGCCCCCACTCTCTGTTCCCGGCGGCCAAGGCGGTGTGTGGCGTCCCTTGGCCCCCAGAGGCATCCTTCCGATCCCCGTCTCTGTCGTGCCATGGCCACCTTCTCCTGTGTGGGCCTCTGTGTGTCTCCCTATGAGGACACCAGTCATATTGGATTAGGGGCCCATCTACTCCAGCATGACCTCATCTGAACATCTGTAAAGGCCCTCTTTCCAAATAAGGCCACATTCTCAGGTATGGAGGGCTAGCGCTTCTGTGTCTTTTGGGAAGAACGATCCGGCCCACAACAGCTGGCTTTTGGGTTTTCAGCTGCTAGAATTTGGCCAACCAGATCTCAGAGCTAGGACACTTTACTGAGGCACCCTGGGAGAACATGAAAGAAAGCGAAGCTAGCATTTGTCCCTGAAGAGCTTCAAATTAAAGTCCAGACTTGATTTCCTTCCTTCATAAACACTGTGGGACCATGATCCGTGATAACTAGATACCTGCATCCAAATACAGCTTTACTGCTGCTGCCTTGAGATGACTTATTACAATATTTCGGCCACAGGAACTGTCACGTGGGACCTAACAAATGTGCAGAGGCCCTCCCCTGCAGAGCTGGCTTCTGTTATGTGAGACTTCCGGACACCCAGAGGTCTGTGGTAATTGAGCCGTGGCCACTTACTGCTGTGTGCCTGTTGCTGTCAGATTCTAAATACAGGCGTGCAACACTCCTCACTGAGCCTGCCGTGGGCCTGGCCACACTGCTCATGGTGACAGACCCGGGTGGATTGAGATCGGGACGTGCCCCGGGATCCACCTGCACCACACGGTCTGCAGGGAGCTCTGGTGAATGCGAAGACTTCCGTGGCTTGACTTCCTGGGTTCCTTCTTCCATGAAGCTTGCGGGAGCTTCTGATGCACCGTCCCGTTCTATGCTGGCATTTCCATGTCACATGCGTCACCAGCACGGTGGCCAAGAGAGGTCACTATGAGGATCATTAAACAAACAAAGTTCATCAGAATAGGGTCCACATCCCCATCGAGGTCTTGAGCCCAGAACCTTTCCAGTCAGAGTGCCTCAACTATTTCTCGCCACTCCGGAATCATCAGTCAACACATACAGCAGTTAGTACGAGCTCTGTCACCATCTGCTGGGAGAGTGACCCCGCCCCCCACCCTCAGTGTTACCATCCATGAAGGCACCAGGCTTTCCAGTCAGGGTAGCACGGGGCTGCATGTAGTTGTGTCTCCCCCACCCCCAGCCCCGGCGATGGCCAGACATGGCCTCAAGCGGCCGCGTACCCCAGCATGCCACATGAACATTGTCAACTTTACGTGGGAGGGTCTGCAAAGAGAAGTCCTAGAAGAGAGGGTATCGGGATCCTTTGAGAGGAGTGCTTTTTATTTAATTGCCAGTTTGGTTCTTTGAGGCCTGATCTAAGTCCTACACAGGACTACGCTGCCTTCCCATTTGACCCCAGGCCATTCAGGAGACATCCATCCCAGATCCAGCACTGGCCCTGCTCTAGATGCAGATGAGAGAGGGTTGTCCAAGACCTTGAACGGCCATGCCCCTGGGGACGGACATGGAAATATACACAGGCAATCAGCAACAGAGACAGCGCGGTGGCTCGGAGGGAGGGCAAGGCAGCTGAGAGCAGCCTGAGGGGTAGGACGACTTCCGTCAGCGGAATGGACGGCGGGATGGACAGTGAAGTAAATTCTTCCTGAGGAACTGACCTTTGAACTGGGGCATGAGTGACAGGAGACACCAGCATGGTGAGCACTGAGGCAAGAGTGCTGGCGAGGCACAGGGTGAGTCCAATGTCCTGAGGCAGCAGAAGGCTCTCAAGGACTGGAGACGAGGCCGCCAGCTTCCACTTTGGTTCAAAAACCTCTTGACACTGTCCTGGTTGAAGACAGACTTGGAGAATCAGTTAAGCGTGTTTTCCTCTGTGTTGGAGCAAGAACAGTGGCAATCCACGTCTGACACCCACTAAATATGCGCCTAGCACACTGTGGGGAACCAAGGAGCCGCCACGATGCACCGCGTGTGCATAACCCGCTCATTTATTCAGGTCAGGTACTCATTTGCAGCGTTCTGTCCAAAAGGAAAGCACTGTTACATTACGGAGTAAATAATGTGCTCAGAAATAGGATTTTGAAACACAGAATTGAGATTGACAGTAATAATTTGTATTTGTGGACTACTTTTCCGCCTTTGACCTCGGAATTTTTCTCAACATAGTATGAAAGCATGCACGTGTTTTACACACTCTCATGGCAACCCTGTGAGGCAAAGTGGCTAATAATAGTAATAGTAAAAATAATAGGAGTTAATATTTACTGAATTCTGACTGCAGCCAGGTCATGCACATGCCTAAGGCAACAAATACCCATATATTTATTAATATAGTTTAGGGAAAATAGCTATAACTTACATGTGTATTGTGCTACGTAATGTGCTTACATTCAACAAATCTTTAATGAGTCCCTACTATGTGCCAGGCACGGCTTTAGGGCCAGAGGATGGAGTAGTGAACAAAACAGACAAAATCTCTGCTCTACAGAGTTTACTTCATTTCTTTAATCCTTACAATACGTTAGCAAGTACTTCCTGTTATTGTTTCCATTTTAAGGATGAGAAAATGGAAATACAGAGATGTTAAATAACATTTCAGGTCACACAACTAACAAATGGTAAAGCCAATACTTCTGAAAGAGCTCTGCAGCAGGAAGTGAGTCCCTCCAAATAAGGAGATGACTTGCTGGTTATAATTTCTTCTCATGGCTTGAGTGCTTGTGTGCTGCCAACACGTGAGGAGCACGGCTCCCGGCCACACTGCAGCCAGCCATATTGCCTGGAGCAGATCAAGATACTTCCCAGGGACTCAGGAAGTGGAGGGAAAGTACTCACAGGAGTGTGGCACAAGGAAATGAAGGTGCATCCTTCAGGAGTCCTACAGCACAGGAAGTACAAGTGCACCGTCCAGAATTCCTGTTGTAGGGACACAGGGAGTACAAGGGCATGGTCCAGAAGTCCTATTGTAGGGACACAGGAAGTACAAGTGATCCCTCCAGGAGTCCTATCGTAGGGACACAGGAAGTATAAGTAAACCATCCAGAAGTCCTATTGTAGGGACACAGGAAGGACAAGTGAACTATCCAGTCCTTATCGTAGGGACACAGAAAATGGAAGTGACCTTCCCTGCAGCCTCTTTCCAGGGCCTTCATCTCAGAAGTAGAATTACGTGACCCAGGAGTCCAGAATAAGCACTTCAAGGCACACAGCCTTGTCCAACTTAATTCACTGTTTGGTATAAAAGCCACACACCAGCTTCGAATGCAATTGGAAGATGTTTCCAGGGTGCAGCCATTTCAGACGGCCACAGACGAGATTCAGAATGGAAACAAAGCAGTGTGTGTCTCTTCCAAGGGAAAGATTATCTTTCCCTGGGACAGGTGGCCTCATGGCCTGGGAATGTCTTCTCGTGAGACAATTTACAACCATTCAGATTTACTTTCCTGATTAAACCTGGTAACCAGATACACAGAGAAAACCCTAGCCTCTTGTCTCTCAGGAACCTCGAGAAATCCTCCTTCTGTAATGGACCACAGAGCAGAATAGCAGGGAAGTGATGGTGTCGTGACAACAAATGGCTCTGTCTGTGCGTGCAGAAGGGTGCTGGGTAAGTCCAGTACTGCTTATTTATTCAGTAATCATTTATTCGGCTCACAATTCTGTGGTTTGATAGGTTTAGATGGGCATCAGCTGGAAACCTTTTGGCCTTTCTTGGCTAAAGTAACTCCAGAGTCATCAGTCGGTTACTGTCGTGCTTGCTCTGGACTTTTTTATTCCATGTCAATTGTCCAAAACAAGTTTTGGTTGGCCACTGTGGGATACACACTGCCCTCGGCTCAGGGTTACCTGGTTCAAGGGAGTAGATACATGTAAACTGATACGATGTGCGTGTGGTCTGTGGTATAAAAGTACCTTGAAGAAAGACTATGGGGACATTCTAGAAGATGCCATCCCTTTTGCATGAGGTCATCAGAGATCATTTCAGCAAGGAAGGTGCTTCAGAACTGAGTTTTAAGGCTTACATAGAAGTTCATAAGGGAGGTAAAGGTTGGCCAGTATTTCCCATTAGAGAGAAAAGCAAGTGTGTTTGAAACTCCAGTCTGGTGTGTTGAAAACATGGACGAACATGGACACAGGAGCCAGGGAGCAATTCAATATTCAGGCCGCATACAAAATTAGATAAAAATAGCAGACCCATCCAAAGCTAAATAAAAATTATTTTTAATGCAATCTGAATATCAGGTCAGTATGACTGCAACATTAATGGTGTAAAACATGGAAGATCAAGTTTCTGTCCTAAACAAAAGTCAGAAGCACAGTTTACTGAATGGTTATTTTATCCCGAGAGCTCATCTACCGCTTTGCAAGTGTTAGGTCGTTCCTTCCTCGTTCCAGCTCTAGAGGTGTGCATCATCGTCCCTGTCAGCACATGAGGAAGCTGAGGTTCTCAGAGGCCAGGTAATTTTCCCAAGTCACACAGGGGAAATGACAACAGCAGGATTTGAACCCAAGTCCTCCAGCCCCGAACCCACACAGTTCCCACCGGGACACAGAAGTTTTACACCGTGTACCGTCCCCGCAAGAAGATAAGACCAATGCGTGCCTCAGATGCGATCGTAGAAGAATGAACGCAATTTCACATCACAGCAGGAGGGACCACCCACATATGCTGAGGTTAAGGAGGGACATGAGGTCCACAGTGAAGCGCTCAGAGCGCGCGTGCGGC
Source organism: Felis catus (assembly GCF_018350175.1). Classification (NCBI taxonomy): domain Eukaryota; kingdom Metazoa; phylum Chordata; class Mammalia; order Carnivora; family Felidae; genus Felis; species Felis catus. The sequence goes on from NC_058368.1 coordinate 81,096,941, forward strand.
TCTTCCCAGGGTGGTTATTTTAGACTCATAATCTGTTCTGTTCGTACGGATAAGTTTTCCCAGAGCCGCGTCTGAGGCATCAAAGCAATGAATAGATGCCTCTTTATAAATTGGGCCATACTTCTTCCAGAAGCAATGTGTGCGTGCGCCTGCGTATGGTTTTTGGGGGGCGCTTGTATGGGTGTGTTTGCTTGGGGCTTTAATAAAGAGTGATCCCAGACGTCAGCTCGCCTGGGGACTGGGGATGAACAACATTTGCAGACTTCCCTGATTGTTTTCCTTGTTGCTGAAACGTTTAGTTTGGTAAACTGCCAGCTGGCAGATAGAAAGACGCCTCTCTGTCCCTACCTCCCGGTTCAGCAACTTGTGCAGCTCCATAGCTGGATTAATTAGTGAATATCTGATAAAACGAGAGGAGACATACTTCTTGTTTCGAGGGGTCACGGTTCTGTTAAGTTGTTACTTTGTCTCCTGGAACAATCAGTACGTCGCAGAGCTACCTCACTATTGTGTCACTGCAAGACAGGGGAAGGGGCCTGTGAACCCAGAGAGCCTGGCCCAGCCCCCTCCCGTAGGCCTGGTTGGAGTTGTTCAGGAGTGTTGATGACGGGCGGTATTGGAGAGCCTTGGGCGTGAGAAGCGTCCTTACCCCAGCACGCACTGGCAAGGCGGGCTGTGCACGGGAGGATGAACCCAGACATCAGAATGACGCTGACTCTTGTGGTCCTGTGGACAGGATATGAGTGTCTAGACAGTGCTTGGCTAGGCTGCACCTTCTAACTCAAGTTCTGGTGCTCACACGATGAGGGGAATGAGGCGGGGGTGGGGGCAAGGGGCACTGTGCATTTGTAGCTGAACTATTTCTGTGTCCCATCCCACAAAGGAGAGTGTGTCATCTGCCCTTCTCTCTGCCCTGCCCGCATCACAGATACACTTCTTATTCTGCTTCTCCTCAAACGCACGCGTGAACATACACGCACACACACCAGCACACACACCCCAGCATGCACACTGGCACACACGTGCACACATACCAACACACGAGCACACACCAACACATACACACACCAACACACATGTACATACACCAGCACACGTGCATGCACACACACGTAGCACACACACCAGCATGCACACCACCGCATACATGCACCAGCATGCATACACACACACCAGCACATACCAGCACACGTGCATGTACACCAGCACACACACACACACACACACACACACTCCTAGAACATCCCTGTCCGAAAGGACTTCTTACAATTATGGACATGTGCTCTGCGTTGTCCTGTGTGTCCACCCCTGGCAGTTGAGGGCTCACAGTGAGCCAGGGAGACCGAGGGACGGATTCCGATTTAAACTCTCGGCTGCCAAACCGGCCGGCCTGGCCCTGGAGCGGAAGCTCTGGGAGGGTGGGACGTTTTTTGCTCGCCTCTGTGTGCCCAGCACAGGGGGCTTCGGGTCGTGTCTGTCAGCTCACTGATGGAAGCGGTCAGAGGACACCGGCCGGGCAGCTTGGCGAGGCCCTGAACCCGGCAGCCCACAGCCATTCGTCCCCGCCCCCCACGCTCGCTCCAACACCGCACGTCCGTCGTCCAGAGAAGGAGACCGCCTGGACGGTGAGGCCTGTCGTGGTTCCTGCTGCTGTTGTTTTGGTGCCAGATTACGTCCCTCTCGCTGTGAGAGGGATCAGAAGATCCCAGAGCCGATCAGAAGCCATACGTGTGTCCTATCCGATAACCTCCTTGGGCCGGTGAACTCCAAATGTTTGCCCAGGGGAGACGCGGCACCAGCCAGTGTTCCCTGTCGTTGGCCGTGGATCTGCTCTCCCCACTGTCAGTGTCCTGGTGTCCCCGAGCAGGGCGGGCCCTGTGACCCATCCCCGCGTCCCCATCTCCTCACACGTCAGCTTCTGAGGCGACCTCGCCGTAGCTCGGAGCAGGGCCACAGGCCCTCGGTCCAGACCACCCACCTCCTTCAGCCTCCCCAGACCCTCTCTTTCCACTCCGCAGGCTCTGTAGTTTGAAGGCATCTACTTAGGAGGTGGCAGCCAGGTGACATCTGTCATTTAGGGTAAAAATTTACACAGTCATTGTCAGTGTTGTCACAGGGAAAGGATAAATTGTGATTATCCTTTGTGATGAGATGTCGTGCTTGCTTGGGGGTGATTCTGGCCACGCCGCCCAAGCGTCCCGGAGGGGATATGCGGGGGAAGGTGGTGCCCGCGTCGGCAGCACAGCGGGACAGGCCGTGAGGCGGTTACAGATTTGTGTGAAATGCTCGCCACGGAGAAGGGCCACTGCCAAGGGGCCGGCTGCCGCCTCAGTCCCGCCAGTTCCTTTGTGAGCAAAGTCGGGCAACCGTGAGACCCGAATGAAAATTGCCAGGAGGGGCGGACAAGTAGGGCGTCTGAGATGCAGCGGTGAATAAACAGACGCGAATGAGTGCGGTGAGCGGCTGGCCTTGGCCCGCGGGACGGCTGGCCGCTCTGACAGCGACAGGAACCACGAGGCCCCCGGATAAATAGGTCTGTCCGCGTGCTGCTTCTCCAGGCCACACCTGCCTGTCACGGGCCACCCGGTCTGCGGCCCGGGAAGCCGAGTGTCCCCGGTGGCCCCGGAGGATAACAAAGGAGTAGCACCTGCCTCAGAGGCCCACGCGCTTCTCCCGGACGCCTCCTGCCGGCCTCCTGGCCTTCCTCCCTCCTGCTGGCCGCGGCCCCGGGCTTCTGGTCCCACCTTCCTGGCTCCGGGTCTGGGGCCCGCCTGCCCCCCCCCTCCCCACGCTTGCTCCAAGGCGGCAGCAAGGCGAGTGATGAGGACTCCGTCAGGGTGTTGTTAGGGCTGTCTGGGCTCACAATGGCCCATTTCTGGTGATTGGCAGCTACTTACACTCAGCCTCCCACTGAGCTATTGGTGAGTGTTCTTGTTCTCTGCAATTTTAAACTGTTCCTGGCCTGAATATTAATATGTAAGGTCCAGTACATGGGGGAAAAATAATGGCATTTAAACCCTTTAACATCGAATCTGGGTATAGCGAAATAATTCCAAAGTCTCCCCAGAAAGCTCTTAATTTAAGGTTGGCTGAGGCATGCAGGGCGGGGGCCGCATTGCTAATAAGTTGTTCAGTGCATATTCATATCTGGCTTGTATTAGGGCCACTTTTGAATGAAGAGGCTGGAAGAGACCCCACTCACATTCAAATAACACGTGATTACTGTTTAGTCTCTTTATACTCTATCTGGGTGCGTTCAGGCTATTACGTGAGACATTTTTAAAAACTTGTCACGAGAGGGACAATTTGGAACCAATTATACATAACGGATCATTTCGCACATCTTTATCTGGAATGTGAAACAACTCCTGCTTTTAATATCGTCTCTGTGTGTAATTTTTCCAAGGTAAATTATCCAGAACGTAAGAAAACGTTTTTTTTTTCCTCATTTAAATAAATTAGGTATTATTTTTCTGTATGATCAATGGGTTTAAACTTCCAAATGGCAGGCCTCGGTGGTCAGGGTTAGAATACTGAGCAAGATTGTTCCAAAGGCCAACCCCGAGTCCCCAAAGTTGGGCTGGGGGCCTGGAGGCAGGGTCTTTTCTCCTGTCCAAACTCTCCCCAAATTCTGTCTTTATTTTATCCTGAAAAAAAGTGAATTCTCAAATCCTGTTTACTATACACCTCTCATCCTTACTATATATACTATATATATATATATATATATATATATATATATAGTATACACACACACACACACTATATATATATATATATACTAGATACAGACATATACTATATACCTCTCACCCTTACTATATATACTATATAAATACTATACACATGCTATCTATATATGCTATATCTCTCATCCTTACTATATATACTATATACATACACACTGTATATATATATATATATATATATGTATACATGTATATATACATATATATACACACTATATACATACATTTACTATATACCTATTTTTACTATATATACTACACACTCCATACACACACACACACACACACACACACACACACACACAAGTTTACTTTATGCCTCTCATTCTCACTACATCACGGTAGGGTAGAGACTGTCCACCTGAATTGTCTCTGCTACCAATGATCTGGGTCACCTGGCTGAGGTGCGCTTGTTAGTGTCCCACCGTTCGTTCATACTTTTCCCTCTTCCCATGGAAGGGAGCCGCTATGCACAGCCCCACGCTGGAGGAGGGGGTTACGCTCCACCTCCTGAGGGTGAAATAGCTTCATAAATTATTTGGAATCTTTCTTCGTGGGAAATCCATCTCTTCTGCCCAATTTATTTATTTATTCAATTATTTATATACATCAGTGTGGACCCATGGATACAGGAATCATTTGCTTGTGATTCCATCCTTCTAAAGAACCAGCATATAGCTGTGGGTCCCTTTCTGGGTTTTCTGTTCTGTACCGTCGATCTACCTGCCTGTTTCTGTGCTGTTACCATACTGTATTGATGACTACAGCTTTGTAGTGTAGCTCGAAGTCGTGAATTGTGATGCCTCCAGCTTTGTGTTTCTCTTTCAACATTGCTTTGGCTATTCAGGGTCTTTTGTGGTTCCATACAAATTTTGTGGTTGTTTGTTATAGCTCTGTGAAAAATGCTGGTGGTCTTTTGATGGGGATTGCATTGAATGTATAGACTACTTTGGGTAGTATGGACACTGTAACAGTGTTTGTTCTTCCAATCCATGAACATGGAATGTTTTTCCATTTCTTTCTGTCATCTTCAATTTCTTTCATAAGTGTTCTATAGTTTTCAGAATACAGATATTTTACCTCTTTGGTTGGGATTATTCATAGGTATATAATTGTTTTTGGTGCGATTGTAAATGGGATTGATTCCTTGATTTCTCTTTCTGCTGCTTCATTATTGGTGTATACAAATGCAACAGAGGGGCGCCTGGATGGCTCAGTTGGTTGAGTGTCCAACACTTGATTTCGGCTCAGATTGTGATCTCATGGTTCATGGGATTGAGACTCAAGTCAGACTCTGTGCTGACAGTGCAGAGCCTGCTTGGGATTCTCTCTCTCTCTCTCTCTCTCTCTCTCTCTCTCTCTCTCTCTCTCTGCCCCTGCCCCACTCATGCACTCTCTCTCTCAAAAAATAATAATAATAGATAAATAAACTTTAAAAAAGTGTTGATTTTGTATCCTATGACTTTACTAAATTTGTGCCCCAGTTCTAGCAATTTTTTTGGTTTTGGGGATTTCAACAAAGCAGGAAAGAATATCCAGTGGAAAAAAGACAATCTCTTCAACAAGTGATTTTGGGAAAACTGGACAGCTATATGCAAAAGAATGGAACTGGGCCACTTTCTTACACTATACACAAAAAGAAATCCAAATAGATGAAAGATCTAAATTTGAGACAGGAAACCATCAAAATCCTAGAGCAGAACACAGGAAGCAATCTTTTGACCTCAGCCATAACAAGTTATTTCCAGACATGTCTCCAGAGGCAAAGGAAACAAAAGCTAACATGAACTATTGGGACTTCATCAAGATAAAAAGCTTTTGCACCGCAAAAGAAACAACAAAACTAGAAGCCAGCTTATAGAATGGGAGAAGATATTTGCAAATGACATGTCTGATAAAGTGTTAGTATCCAAAATCCATAAAGAACTTCTAAAACTCGGCACCCAAAAGGCAAATAATCCATTGAAGAAATGGGCAGAAGACACGAATAGACATTTTTCCAAGGAAGACATCCTGATGGCCAACAGACACATGAAAAGATGCTCAACATCACTCATCATCAGGGGAATACAAATCAAAACCACAATGAGATACCAACTCACCTGTCACAATGGCTAACTCGCAGTTTGTGGGTTCAAGCCCCACATTGGCCTGCTTGGGATTCTCTCTCTCTCCCTCTCTTTCTGCCTCTCCCCTGCTCTCTCTCTTTCTCTCTCAAAATAAATAAATAAACCTAAAGAAAAAAGAAACATGAAAAAAAAAGTAGAACCAACACCCATGAATAGTATTTATGAGGGAAATAACACACACTCTGAAATGATTCATTTGCTAAAACATGGCAGGAGGCTAGGAGATATTTCTTAAATATAAGTGTTCATTGATTTTATAAAGTACCTTCTAGAATGAAATGATACGTAGTTAATGATACATAGTTAATATGTAGTAAAGCTACATGCCCCCTTTCTGTAATCTCATATTACTATGCCCACTCATTTATTCACTCACACCATTAAAACTAATCCTAGGGATAGTGTCTTGATATTTACCTTTTTTCCTGATACATAGTTCAATCACTTATGTTGGGTCTTCACAATCTTGTAACTGAAAGATAAATCTGTAAACCTTATATTAGTCTACATAGCAGTCCATCTACCCCACCTATCTTAATGAGCTGTCCACATGGGAACTAAGGAATGAACAAAATAGGCAATCCGTGTCCCTGGGAGGCCCATGTTACAGTCAGGTGGACCTTCGGTGTAGACACACATGAGTAAGAGAACAAGAGCATTTTCAGCAGGGATGTGTGTCGTAAAGAAAGCAGAACAGAGCAAGGAGAGGGCAGGACATTCGCATAAGGGAGGGTGGGTCTGAGATGTTTGTACTGTCGTATTAGTTTCAAAGTCATTTCACTCCTGAGTCACAGTAGCAGGTATCTGTATATAATTTCTTCATGACGGCAATTGCATAAATGCACGTAATTTGTGGGTAGAAATGGTATAGATCTTTTCTGCTTACGTAACAACTAACGGCTTTTTACACTTGATCGTAGCCAGAAGGCCAAGAAGTAATAGAGCTTTTTAGAGCTCGCAGAACCATCCACAGACCTTACAGCATTTTATCACATCTCAACAATCCCGTGGAGGAGGGATAGCTAAAGAGCACAGGGGTTTATCATCCGCTTCACTTCACAGCTGTGATGTTTTTGGAGGAGAGACCTTCAGTAGCCTGTCCAATGCTCTGAGCTAGTAAGTGGTACAAACGGGACCCACATTTAGATTTTAGGACCCCAACTTCACTGCTGCAAGCCTCCTGGCATTTACAAAGCTCGGGTTATTGAAAATCCATCTGATTTCATTCAGACCGTCTGTGAAAATGCTATGAGTCTCAGATGTAAGGTGTATTGTCATCAGGAGCTATGGGGGAATCTTGGCCAGTCCTCCATTGGGTTAAAAACAAAGCCAGTGTTATTGTCAACTGGAGAGGTGGAAATCGGGCCCTTGCCTGACAGCTGCCCCTTCTCAGTCCCTAATAGGGAAACAAGTTTAAAATCCAAAATCATCCAACTCTTCTGCCATCCAGGTGACGAGCACTCTACTTAAGACTCTTCATTTGTTGAATCTCACCATCAACCAACATGAGTTGATCAATCAACACATATTAGCACCACCTAATTTCCAAATTCTGAATGCCAAGTTCCAGAGATACACGCAGACAGCCCTTCCCCTCATAGAGCTTAGAGTCTAGCCAAGGAGATAAATACTAAACAAATTATTCCATCCATCCCATTCATCCATCATCCATCCATTCATCCACTGTCCATCTATTCGTTATCTATCCATCATCCATCCATCCATCATCCGTCATCCTTCCATCCATCATCCATCCATCCATCCATCCATCCACTCAGCAAGTGTAAATGGACAAAGAGCTGGGAAGGAAGAGTCCTAGGGACTGTGGCAGTGCAGGGCAGAGGCCCAGCCTAAGTTGGGGTGAGCATAAAAAAGATTCTCAAAGAAGTGATACTGAGTGTGAGCCAGACTAGAGGGCAAGAAAGTTCCAAAAAGGGCATCATTTGTGAGAAGACTTTTCACTTCTGGGAAACTGGAAGACCAGAATGGTGAAGCATGGAAAGGAGGAGGAAATGACAAGAGCTAACTTCGAGACCAGTCCCCTTTACCTCAAGCATAAAGCCCTAAGTGCAGGGCTTCTTGTGGCCCCTTGACCTCTTCTCCTCTCACTTTGCCATGCTCACGTGCCCCAACACATCCGGGTAAGACCCCAGGTGCTCACCTTTGCACCTGCCATCACAGCGCCCAGAGCATCTCTGCAGACAAGTGTGGGGCTCATTCCCTCACCTCTTTTGTCCTTGTCCACATGCCTCCTCACAGTGAGGCCCTGGCCACCCTGTTTGTACAGCAAACTCTGAGTCCCTGGGACTCCTCATGCCTGTATCTTGATCCACTTTTCCCAGGATTTTTGTCTTCTAGCGTGCTGTTGATTTCCTTGTTTTGTTTGGTGTCTAACTTCCCTCGAATGTGGTCTCTGTAATGCATGGGTTTTTCTCTGTTGTGTTCACAGATGTGGCCCTAGTGGTTAGGACATTGCATGGTTCTCTCAATAAACATTGGTGGAAACAATGCAGTGGAGGACCATTGAGGGATTTTAGGCAGGAGAGTGATGTGGTAACATTTGCACTATTAAAAGATTATTGTCTGCAATGAGGTGAATGGTTTGGAGGGGAGCCAGGGTTCTAGGGAGTGACCAGGTAGGATTTGATCAAAATTCGTTTGGCCGCTATTCCTGGAGGTTGCAGAATAGATGTGGCCATAGAGGGAATATTGTCTGTAAAATGGTTTTAGGCTTCCAGACAAAAATAAACCTTACCTAAAAATTAGGTGACCTCCGAGGAAGAGGGCCCAGAACGACACTTGGGGGTTTGACCCCCATTACCTACGTGGGTACATAAACCATGCCCATGTAGGTAGAAGCAGGCAGCTCCCAGGGCCAGCTGTGCCTCCTGCCAGCTTCAAGCAAACGAGAGAAAGCTCCAAAAGGAGTCCATGCTGGGTAGCCAAATGCAGCACTAGAACAAACAGGAGTCATCAAAGGGATCCAAGTTTCATTACGGAAGATAGGCTCTTGGGGTTGGGAGTCTGGGACTGCAGACATGGGACCCTCCGTGGGTAGATAAGATGTCCCCGTGGGTATCCTACTTGCTCTCAGCATACAGGGGCAGGGTCTCTGGCCACCAGGAGGGGACAGAGGCCTGGAGGTCTAAGGGTTCCCCGGGAACCTATTCCAGAACTGCTATTTCCAGAAGACAGGACCACTTCTTTCCCTCAGAACCACCTCTCGCAGGGGCCACGAGACTTCCTAGGCCAACACCACATTGAATCCCCATCAGCACAGCCCATGTTTGGGTCACAGGGAGCAGCAGGCCTACACTGCAAGGTGTCCTAGACATGGCGATGCTAGAACAGAAGCAGGGTTTTAGAATCCGTCAGAGAGAGATGATGGACCTCGACTCCCTTTGTCATTGAACCACTGGGACATATGTTGCCCCAGAGAAACTTTCTCTGAGCTGCAGAGAAGAATGAGAGTGGATTCTGGGAAGGGTAGAAACCAGAGATGTCCCACTCCTGCTGGAAGCTTCTTAGACTCCTGGCAAGACTTGGGTCCTACAGATTTCCCCATAAACACTAGTTGAGATGCTCATACTCAGCAGTTCTCAAAGTAAGTCTGTAGGCCCCTGGAGGTCTTCGAGACCTCACAAGGCCCCACAGGGTCAGAACCATTTGCACAAGAGCCGGGGCTAGCTTCACGGGCCTGCGTCTAAGAGGGTCCCATGCAGGGTCCATTGAGCTGCTGTTAGACTCTCCAAATTCGTAACAATTTCTAAACAAGGGGTCCCGTTTTCGTTTTGCATGGGGCCCTATGACCTTTGTGCTTGGTCCTGAAGACAGTTCTTAGACAAGTGTGGTAGTTAGAGTTCTAGGACGTGCCCGCACTGTGCACCCCTCGGAAGCATCCCTCTCTGAGTGGGGGGTGGGCCCAGTGTCGCCCCTGTGACTGTGCTCCATTACATGGCCAAAGGGCTGTCGCGGATATCATCAAGGTCTCAAATGGGTGGACTTTGAGTTAATCGAAGAGATCATCTTGCATGGGTCTGTCCTAATCAGGTGAGCCCTTGGAAAACAGAGATTTTCTCCAGAGGGAGAAAGCCAACAGCCCTGCTGGGAATGGTCTGCAGGGGGGCCACTGCCAGGAGCTGGGAGTGGCCCCTGGCGGGAGCTAGCAAGCAGGCAAGGACCTTAGCCATGTGGCCACAAGGAACTGAATTCTGCCTGAACGGGTTCGGAAGAGGAGCCCAAGTGCTGACAAGAACCACACGTGGACTGCAGCTATGGGAGACCTGAGCCCAGGACGTGGCTAAGCTCTGCCCAGACTCCTCGTCCACAGAAGTCGTGGGAGAACAGACGTGTCTTGTTTGTGGCTGCTCAGTTTGTGGTAGTTTGCTTTGCGGCCCCAGAAAAGGAGCGGGATGTTGTGTGCATCTGTCACCATGTTGGCATCTGCACGGGCGGCAAGGTGCCTGGAGCCTTAGCGTGGACCCGCGCCCCAGGAGCCACCACCCTCTTCACTGCCACGCACTTGCAGCGGGGAAAGCCGGCTGCACCTACGAATGTCCTGGAGGGAGCAGCAGAGAGTTTCACTGTATTAGATCTTTATTTTTTTAATGTTTATTTTTTATTTGTGAGAGAGGGGGAGGGGACAGGCAGAGAGAGAGGGAGACACAGAATCCGAAGCAGGCTCCAGGCTCTGAGCTGTCGGCACAGAGCCCGACGCGGGGCTCGAACTCACGAGCTGCGAGATCATCGCTTTATTAGGTCTTGGGCCTTGAGCACGTGTCTTTTTAGTCCCTGTTTCTGCTGCCAACTGGAGCTTGCTGGCTGTCTCAGGAAGAGTACTGTGTTGGTGGCTCAATTTGCAGCCGAACTAACCACTCCTCCCACCGAGCACCAATGTGCTTGGAGAGATTTCCTTTTTTTTTTTTTTTTTTTTTTGATATTAAATACAATTTATTGTCAAACTGGTTTGCATACAACACCCAGTGCTCATCCCAACAGGTGCCCTCCTCAATGCCCATCACCCTCTCTCCCCTCTCCCCCACCCCCATCCACCCTCAGTTTGTTCTCAGTTTTTAAGAGTCTCTTATGGTTTGCCTCCCTCCCTCTCTGTAACTTTTTCCCCCTCCCCCTCCCCCCTGGTCTTCTGTTAAGTTTCTCAAGATCCACATATGAGTGAAAACATATGCTATCTGTCCTTCTCTGACTTATTTCACTCAGCATAATACCCTCCGGTTCCATCCACGTTGCTGCAAATGGCCGGATTTCATTCTTTCTCATTGCCAAGTAGTATTCCATTGTGTATGTAAACCGCATCTTCTTTATCCACTCGTCAGTCGGTGGACGTTTAGGCTCTGCATAGTTTGGAGAGATTTCTAAGAGACGGCCAGTACTTGTTCAGACTTGCGTGCTCGGCGGACGTTCCGCAAATCCATCCCTTCAGCGACGGTAAGTGGCAGTATTTGTTGTCAGCACTGAAAATCTGAATGTTCAGGTGAAAGTTAGAATTCAGGACAACTTATCATGCTCCCATGAGCTTGAGGTGCCCCCGTGCTTCAAGACGCTGCTCCTGAGATGTGGTGATCTTAACACGTGTGATCTTAACAAGGGTGATTTAAAAAAAGTTGATAAAATTTATGATGGCTTGGAAGATTTGCATAACCGTGGCGAGCCAGTAATTTCCAGGTGACAGTGCATGGCAGCACAAAACCATCCTTCAAAGGGCAAAGCCGACCAACACGCTTCAATGTGGTCACACACAACTTTATTTCTGCGGCCCCGGATTCCACAGTTACCCCGTGAGACACCGCCGCTGTCTGTGTTTTGGTGGAGAAACAAAGAAAAAAACCCACGACCTCCTGAAAAGGCCATTATAACACTGCTCCCTCCTGCAACTGCAAGTCTGTATGAGGCTGGTGAGGCTGGACTTTCTTCGTGCATTCCAACCAGAGCAACACGCAGCAACAGACTCAATCCAGAAGGAGGATGAGAATCCGGCTGCCTTCATTGACCAAGGCATCAAAGACATTTGCAAAAATGTAAAAAATAATGCCATTCTTCTCACTGATTTTTTTTTTTTAGAAAATACACTTATTTTCATACAGATATGTTACTTGAATTAATGGATAACGGGTTTATTACAGTTATTTTTTACATTAAATATGTAAACATTTTCATACCTTTAACTTCTAAAACAATAGTAAATATGACCCATAGAAACAAAATCTTTTTGTTTTCCCATGACTTTTTTAAAAAAAATTTTTTAATGTTTATTCACTTCTAAGAGAGAGAGAGAGAGAGACAGAGTATGAACGTGGGAGGAACAGAAAAGAGAGGGAGACACAGAATCTGAACAGGCTCCAGGCTCCGAGCTGTCAGCACAGAGCCCGACGCGAGGCTCAAACTCATGAACCACGAGATCATGACCTGAGCTGAAGTTGGACCCTTAACCGACTGAGCCACCCAGGTGCCCCTCCATGATTTTTTTTAAATGCTTATTTATTTATTTATTTTTGAGAGTAGGGGAGAGGCAGAGAAGGGGAGACAAAGAATCCCAAGCAGGCTCTGTACTGACAATGTAGAGCCTGATGTAGGGCTCAAACTTGTGAACCGTGAGATCATGACCTGAGCTGACACCAAGAATCGGACACTCAACCCACTGAGCCACCCAGGTGCCCCATGTTTTCACATGATTTTTGATAGTATAAAGGGATCTTGAGGCCAAGAAGTTTGAGAATGGCTGATCTCATCTGACCTCGTGGCCCACAGTAAGGGACCAGGCCAGGAGAGGGAGAACACCTCAGTGTCAGTCACAGGCTGAACTGAGTCCCCCAGAAGATCAAGTCCTGAGCCCCAGTACCTGTGACTGGGACCTCATTTGGAAATAGGGTCATTACAGAAGTAATGAGGTGGCGATGAAGCCATCAGTATGACAAGTGTGACCGGTGTCTCTATAAAAGGTGACATGTGGAGGCAGAGACAGATGTGCATAGGCGACGGTGTGAAGATGGCCACTTGGAGGGAGAGCTCTGTGCGCCAGCCGAGGGCACCGGGACTGCCGGCCCTGGCCAGGAGCTGGAAGAGGCGAGGAAGAGCTGTCCTTGGAGCCTCAGAGGGAGCACCGCCCTGCTGATGCCCTGACAGTGCACGTCAGGCCTTGGAGGCTGTGAGACAGTCTGTTGGTGTTGTGCAGTCAGCAGCCTGCGGCGCTGTGATTTGTCAGCCTTGGGACACGGAAGCCCATATGGATGCCCCTGTGCCGCCCCACACAGGTCCCCGGGTGATTTCACTCGTACCCCCCGGCCCTGCGCCAGGGGGACAGGTGACATTCTGTCCATTGTACATGTCAGGGAACCAGAGGTGCATGGGACCCCAGACATCTGGGTTGTGCTCTTGCCCAGACCTGCTCCCTCAAGGGCTCGGTGGCCAGGCTCAGGATTGTCTGTCGTTGGCCTACAGCGGTCTTTGGCCAAAATCACTCCATTTGCCGAGGCAGAATTTATCCTTTAGTTGTGTTATTCATACCAGTGAGGTAATTATTATTTAATTGCATTGGCCGAGTTCCTAACTGTAAAGTTAATTAATAATTATTATTTTTTGCCAGGAACATTCGTTCAGTCAGCGTTAGGAGCCGTCAGTTTTCTCAGTGAATGCGGGAGCGCAGCCCAGCAAACACCGGTGGTCGGGGCTTCGGTTGGCAGGCAACGGAGGGGCCGGAGGGCCGGGGACCTGACCCGCCCAGGGTGACCCACGCAGAGAAGGGCGGCCGGGGTGGGGGGGGGGTGGGTTGGGCACACATGGGACCTGACCAGAGAGGGCAGAAAAGAGGGAACGGAGGAGGCGAGCCGACCTGTGCTCAGAGGAGTGTGTGGAGGCTGCCCAGGAACCGGCAGGGCCTGGAGGCTGGCTCATCCCACGCTTTCCGCGTTGCCACATCCCACAGGCCCGGCTCGCTCGGCGGCAGGAAGCGTGCCCTGCTGCTGTTTCTGGAGGTACTTGTGGAATCTGTGACTTGCCCGGGATACCTGCTCTTCAGGAACAGGGCAGAGCCCACAGGGGCGGCCCACACTCTCTTCCTCAGGCTTACTTCCTGTTTACCCTGTGGGGGCGCTGGTGTCTCCTCCTCGCCTCCCCCCTCTTCTTCCTCACCTCCACTCCCTACTCTTACGGACCTAGACTTTTTGCTTTTTCTCTCTTTTCCGCTGTGAAAGTCTACCTTTCAGGAAGTTTCTGAGAATCTTTCAGATTAATGTGTTAATGATTCTCCTCAGGGGAAGGGAAGCTTGAGGTTTTAACAGGGACAAAATTGCATTAACTTAAGAGGAAGCTGTGGCTCGCTGGTGACAGAATGTCAGTGATCTGGCAGATTTATGAAAAAGGGCCTTATGGCCCCGCCCATGAAACCACACGGTCTACCCGCCACGAACACTGGCTGGTGAGGCATGCCCTCCCTATGCCTCAGTCTCCCCCACACACTTCCTAGGAAGTTCTTCCTGTTCAACTCGTATTCTCCGTAGCTGAGCCTGACATAGCTGGGGCCCCAGACTCGGGTGTTTGGCACGGAATGATGGGCAGCTGGCCTGGGAAGCAGCACTCCCGGGCACCCTGGCCCTGCCCGGCGTGAGTCCCGGCTCTCTGGAGAGTGACCTGACCGTGCACTTCCGTGAGGCTGGGAAGGGGGGTGCAGGGCCTGGCGAGGGAGCACGCCCGCTTTCCGTCCTTGACGGTTTGTCACGCTCGTTTCTATTTCACAGCACACGAATTCATTAAGAAGCCGGAGGTTGCCCTTCCTTCCCCCTGGCGAATAACTTCCATGTAATTTGGTGGAGAGGCTACTCTTAACTGAGGTCACCCAGGTCACCCACACCTCCTGCCACTTGGTGGGCGTGGGCCCAGGGCCCGGACAGCAAGTCCTCCAGGGTCCCCCACCGGCCTGTCTGCACAGGGTCAACGTGAGGCCTTCTTCTCCTGCCGGGCCGCACTCACTGGGGTATTTCATGATTCTTTCACGTGGCAGAAATCACGGAAGTACGTCGGTGTGGAGGGAAATCATAAGCAATTGATTCAAATTGGAGAAGCCAGTTGATGAGACGCGTTTTCCCTGGTGATTTGTGTTAAGTGCACAAAATCAGGCCAGCCTTTGTGTTGTAACCGAGCCGCTCTCACAGCGGACAAATATTTCCTACCTAACAATTAACTTGCAGATGAGTCCATCTGAGCTATCCAGAGGGCAGATTACCCGGTTGTTGGATTATCCCGGACCCTCGTCTGCCCTCATTACATCCCTGCAGATAATGAGAAGACTCCCTCATGGCAGGATTGAGAAGGTGCCTTTATAATGTGTCGTCTGACTCTGTGTCCGATCATTCCTTCCCCGGCTTCCCCCCAGGGTGCTTGGTCGTGTCGGTATCCGGGGGGAGAGAAGGTAGCTCGGGTTGTCAAGGGCACACAGGCTGTGCCCTGGCAGCTGACCGCACTCCTGTTGTCTTTGAGGCCAACTCTGCGCTTTTTCTCTTGGACGCTGTCTTTGCGCTCTACACTGGAAAATGAAGTGCAGGCTCCATCTGGAATCTCATGGTGTTCTCTTTGGAACACACTGACCATCGCTACTCACTAGAGTTTGCATTCTTAGATGCCCTGTCACTTTCTGTCATCTATTCCAGTTTTGCTGGAGACATCCTCGGGAATTGGCTCCACGATTAGCTATTATGTGCTCGTGTTTGATTGCGAACACGTTTCTGGCGGGCGTGCCAAGGAAACTTGGTGCCGTGTCTACGGAAGACCCTTAGTTGACCAGCTTGGGGATGAGCCGGAATGTCGGTCATCTGAACGGACCATTTCTTCACAGATGGGCAGGTCACCATAATGGAGTCAACTTGGTAACCTGATGGCTGAAAGGCCAGCCCTTAAGCTGCCTTTCACCAGCCAGTAGATGGGAGGGGTCAGGGTGTGGCCCCCCCTCGCCTGCCAGCCGCCCCTTCTTATTGAGGGCGGTGTTCACACCGCAAAAGTCAGACGAGATACTGAAGACTTGTCACAAGGCTTTATTTTCTCCGTAACCTGTGTGGAGAGCAATGATGACCTTACCACTTGGAATTTGTTAAAATCTAAATTCAGCAGTTACCACCAGCTGGGGTGTGTGACTGCCTTCTTCCACCTGTGGGTCTGAGTTTGAATTCGTACACTGTCCGGGGTTGCCCTACCAGTGAGCGCTTGGCATTCGGCATATTTGCCGTAAGTTGAAAAGTTTGTATTCCTCTGTATTGGGTCCAGACATGGGGAGACTGGTTAGAAGGCCATTGTGTTGGTTGTCGCCCGTCACATAAATTAAGACAGTTATTTCCTGTGCACTTTCAAATACAATCCAATAACCTGGTAAGTTCTCCCTCCAATGAGAAATCTGACTTTAGTTAGTATCAGAGGGAGGAGATGCCCAAAGGGTGTGTTTGCAGGGCATGGTGGGAAAGAGAGTATCGTCTCTCCGATGGAGACAGGTTCCGCCTATGTGATGTTTCATGAGCTGTGGGCATCGTCCCAGACTTCAGTCCTGCCTTTCTAGTGACTCCAAATGAACAAAGTTCATCTGATCCTAACACAGGCTTTATTTCATGAAAGCAGGTCATATCCAAAAAGAATCGGAAGGCTATTTCTTGGACTTTCCAGGCGAGCGAGGATGTTGCGTTGGCGTTGATTACACCAAGGGCACTGTCCGCGGCCTTCAGGTAGAATGTCATTTGAAGTAGACATTGAATTAGAGCAGAGGATTCCACTCTCTGCGAAATTGGAGGCTCTTCAGACCGCTGTGAACAGCATGAGAAAATGCTGGAATGTGGCAAAAGGCCGTGGCCAGGAATGGGAGCAGGAGAAGTTTAGTCCAAGGAGGATCCTGGGCCTCTCACATCAGAGGAGCCTCGGACGAGCGGGCAACCAGGGGGAGGAAAGACGTAATTACAGGGAGAGCAGGCGTGTGGCTGGTGCGTAGGGCTGTCATGTGCTGTGTAGATAAACCTTGTAGGACGGACGTGCACAGTCAGAGAGCAGAGCTGCGAGTCCGGGACGAGAGACAAGACTCTGGCAGGCACGGTGGCCCCCATACGTGTGGCCAGCACCATTGCGAACAGGGAGAAGGATCTTGATGCAAGAGACAGGATCAGTGGAAACCAAGGAACATAGTGGGAAAACCCTAGGGATGTGGGGAGAAATGACAACCAATGGGGGCCTCAAGCTTAGAAGGTAGCACAAAACTATGAAAGGCATGAAGAGATCTGAGTCTACAGTGGAACGTGAGGGTGCAGGAAGGTGAGCAGAGGCCAACACACAGCCATGGAAGGATAAGAAGACGCCCCTGTTGCTTCTCTAACCAGTGAGCAAACTGCAGATTCTGGGACACGTGTGGGGAACAGCCAGACAGTGTGTCCAGAGGCCTGGGTGTGTACATTTATTCTGAATGGGACTCCGTCCACCGATTCCCAGTAAGATTCAGCCCAGTCTCTTCTCTGGTCTCTGCTTCGGGGCCAGGGACATTGTCTGTGCCTCTGGCTGCGGGGCTGTGAGGAGGACAAGTAGGGGGCTACGCACAGCACCCTGCACGTCCCCCACTGATAATCACTGCCTGGATGAGTCCACACACGACTGAAGAGATTTGCGTATGCACACAAATCACACTCCCAACCGCACATGGGACCTCCCACGCCATGTGGACTCAGGAAGTATTCCATTCAGATACAGCGTCCATGTTAGTGCTGCTCATTCACTCCTGGACACGCAGGAGAACTGCATTTTCCCGCCAGGTGAGGCCTGGCATGGTGATGAGGACCGTGGACACGTGTCACTCCTGAGTGGACACACTGCAGGGTGGGGTCTCCACGCTCCCTTTCCCCGTGATTGTGGAAGCACTGGCTGATATGGAGAGGGCATAAGATAGAAGCTTCCAGAAGGCTGAGCCAGCACATGATGGGCGGCCCTGCAGAGCATCCTTGACCCACAGCTTGAGCTGCGAAGTGCTGAGAACCAGGTTAGTTATGTCAAACCATGGAGGCTTTGGTGCCAGCTGTCACAGCGGCATGACTGGACCTACCCTGACTAGAAGTGGCCTCTGCAGTTCATCTTCCTTGGGTCCAGGCACGCTTGAACCAGGACAGGCCTGGGACTGGAGTCAGAGTGGACACAAAACCTCCTGGAAAGAAGGCTGCCTGGCATCGCTTATGGTCTCCGAAGAATGGCGCTCGGCCCCCGGGAGAAGTGCCTTCCTGAGCTGGTGCAGGAAGGGAGCCCGAGGCTCCCCCACCCGGCCGCCCTTCGGTGGCAGACCTGCCTGTCAGGCACAGATGCCGCGGTGCTCACTGCACGTGCAGCCCTGCGCCCCGAGGCCACCCTGCGCACGGGAGCCAGTGCGCCCTCCAACGGGGCAAGTCCGACAGACATGCACACACCTACCGCTGGCTGCCTCCCCTCGGCGGCCAGTCACCTAACGATGCCCGTGGCAGGGTGGGGGCTTGGACAGACAACCACTGGAAGGGGAATGGGCCCCACTCTGGGGAGGGAACCCCAGGACAGCAGCTGCCTGTCGGTCTCCCCGAAGCAGGCACGTGAGCAGCCTGGCTCACGGCCACCTGCCTCCCAAGGCAAGGGCACTTACAGAGTCTCTACTCACAGAGATGCCGGATAAGGGGGAAGGGGATGGGAGGGTCCGGGAGGCCCGCGTGCCCTGCGCTCGGGCACGAGATCTGCACGTCTGGCCATAAACATCAGCCTGGCTCAGTTCGGCTCCCGTGTGCTGTGTGGACCGGGGCTGAGGTG
The DNA here is from genome assembly GCF_018350175.1 of Felis catus. Lineage (NCBI taxonomy): Eukaryota > Metazoa > Chordata > Mammalia > Carnivora > Felidae > Felis > Felis catus. The sequence continues at coordinate 81,115,614 of NC_058368.1, forward strand.
CTGGGAGCACGCGCTGCCAGGCGAGTGCGGGCTTGGCCCCACCTTCCGGCCATTTCCTCGGCCGTGAAACAGAGAAGGACAAGCCTGCAGCCGCGTGGACGGCGGGATGATGCACGTTCAAGTTCTCAGTAAGCTGCAAAGAGCGAGTCTGTGCTCTTACAATGCTGACAACTCTGAGCGGCGTGGACGGCAGGCAGGGAGGGCATCCAGCCTCCTTGACCTGGCACAGGCCCCCAACGGCCATCAGCCGACCTCATGGGGCTGGTCGAGGGTCATCCTGTCCCCGTCTGCCACTGCCTGTGTGGCCCGCGCGGCCGCGTGTCTAGACTCAGGCCCTGCCGCCCATCACACGGCCTTCTCACCCCGTGGCCTTGTGGGTGACCACCCCGCCAGGCCTTGTGTCTTCAAGAGCAGCCTCTACGTGACCGGAGACAATGGTGGCACCATAACCAGAGCCGGGAAATGGTTGTGAGCTGGCAGTTTCTTCCAGAACAGGCGTGTGCCCAAGAGTGCAGTTACCCCAGGAAAATGTTTGGCCAACCTACCCCCTGTTCCGTACTCTCTCCCTTCGCCTCCCGAAGTGGGCCAGGGTTGGGGGGGGCCTGCAAGTTTGGGGGCTGGTGGGAGACAGCGACCGTGAGGCCAGCAGCCTGTGTGCCTGAGTGCCCCCCGCACTCTGGGTTCAGGTCCCGCAGACATTTGCCGTGAAGTCAGTGCCGAGTCCTGACAGGGTTTTTTATTTTTTACTTTTTTGTATTCCTCTCATTTCTGTTGAAATGTGACACTCAAATTTGAGACGGGAGCAGAGATCAACAAACCCTGTCAGCCCTTGTCAGCCCAGGTGTGACAGTACCAGCTTCCTAAATTACCGCTAATCCGCCGGGGTCTCTGGATCCGCAGCCTTCATCGAGCTGTTTGCTCACATTCAGTTAACACTTCACATCTCCCCTTCCGAGGTGTCACTGTTTGCCATTTAGTGAGTAGGCAGAACCGTGAGAGCGCCGTGAAGCACACAGATTTGGGACGCCGAGAAAGCTGATTAGCTATTCAGGGGGAATAATCTTATTGAGAGCAGTGAGTGCCGCGTAGAGAATGCTTCTCCCTTCCCGGTAACAATCTTCTAATTATGTTGTCAGGCTTGCTGTTGGGTTCTCCCCCTGTGCCATTAAGAAACCGTTTTCTGTGTTAAGAAAGAGATTTCCAGATTGTGATGCTGTTTGCTGATTTTTTTTTTTATTGTTTAAAGAATCTGTATGTATTAAACCAAACATTAAAAAATGACTCATGTGCAGCATAATTACTTGGGACACGGCATAATTACTTGGGACACGGCCCGGCGACACGGGTGGGGGTGCGGGCGGAAGGGGTGCACGGGGTGCTTGCGCGGGGTGGGGGGCGGGCGAGAGCTGGAACCGCACGTCAGTGCGCCTCCGACCCACGCAGCCAAGGGGTCGGCAGGGGCCGGTAGTGCAGTGCGGCTGGAGGATCCCAGTCCCTGCCTGAGAGGGATGAATCACGGAGCCAGAAGACGGTGCCCACCCTGGAGCTGCGGCCTCTGATCTCAGACCCGAGTCAAGTGGGAGAGAGTCGGGGGCCAGGCAGAGTGCGGGGGACACTGCTCTTTGTGGGCAGGCAGTGTCTTCCTTCACACTACCTGCTCCCTGCTAACTTAAATAATGACTGGCCAGGAGCTTTTTCTTAATCTCTGCACGAGCCAGGGCACAAAGAGTGGGTATCAACAGGTTGCATTATAACAAATCTCAAAAAATAAACCTTGAAACCAAAGCTCCACGTGCCGCGCAGCAAATACAGTGTTTCTGGGGGTCTCCTCACTGGGACCCTGTACGTACTCATCACGAGGACTCGGGCTCCCTTTCTCTTGCTATGGGAGGAGTGTAGGCGGTTCCATTTGGAATTAATGTGCTTGGGAGCTTGATGACAACACCAGCTGGTGTGTTTACGGAAGGGCAGAGAGTGGTACCAAAAAGACCCATCTCGTAGGTCTGACCTACGTGTCAGGAGGACTCTGTCATTCGTCAATCACTGAGCAACCAAGCAAGTGAGGCTGGCTCCGTGCCTCCGCGACGCTGGGCAAGGCTTCCTGGGAGGGTGTCAGCGTGGGCAGAACTGAGCCTGGGCCATCTTGGAGGAATGCGTCACCTCTCTGAACCTTGCAAGTAAGAATGAATATTCACTTCAGCATTGTTGTGAGGCTCAAAAGAAATTGCCCGACACCAGTTGGTGCTCATTAAATCATACATTTTCTGACGTGGTCGGTCAGGCCGCCCGATGCCGATTTCCAGTCGGGCTCTCTCTCCTCCTGCGTTTTGTTGCGTGTTCTCGGTGAGCGAGACGCACACACAATTTGAAAGATGCGGAAGAGTCAAGTTCTGGGGTTCATCACTTTGAGGCCCATCTACTCCCTCTTTTACATTTTGGGGTTGGACCCCGGGAATGGAGCTCACTCAACACCAAGCCATAAACCCAGGGAAGATGAGGACCCCCCAGCAGCATTCCACTGTTGCAGGGGTTACCGTGAGTCCCCTGACCAGGCTGCTGCTAGCTGGTTATTTTCAACACCTTACATTACATCCAAGGCTACCGTGCGTATGTTTGAACACACGTGGTTTGCACCTGAGTCGGCGTATATGATAGATAAATTCCCTCAAGTGCAATTTCTGGGTCAAAACGTATATGTATTTTTTATAGGAAATAGCCGAATAGCTCTCGGTAGATTCTGTACCGACTTGCCTCCCCTCAGACCCCATCAGAGAGCATATCTCCCCACGTCTGACGTCCACACCAGTTCAAGATGCTCTCTGACTTTTTGATCTTTGCCGACCCAAGACAGAAATGATGGTGTCTCACTGTGGTTATAATTTGTATTTCTCTTTTTATGAGTAAAGTTGGTAGTTTTATGTGTAAGAGGCATTTGTGTCTCATTTTCTGTGAACTGTCTGCTTATATCCTGTGACCATTTGCTCTAATAGATTGCCGGTCTTTCGCTCATTGATTTGTGGAAGTTCTTTATCTACTAGACAAATTAGCACTTTATAATATGAGTTTGAATATTTTGATCTGGTTAGTCATTTGTCTTTTCTCTTTGTTCCCGTTCCTTTTGTAATTCAACATTTTTTTTTCAAATTTTTTGTGTAAGGTGAGTCAAAGACTTCTTAGGTGTGACACCAAAAGCACGATCTGTAAGAGAAAATAAAATGATAAATTGAACATAATCAAAATTAAGGACTTCAGCTCTTCAAAGGGCACTGTCAAGACAATGGAAAGACAAGTCACACACTGGGAGAAAATATTTGCAAATCATATATCTGATAAAAAAAAAGGCTTGCATCCAGAATACATAAGGAACTCTTAGAACTCAATAATAAAAAGACAAATAACCCAATTTAAAAAGTGGGCGTAAATATCTGAACAGACATTTCACCAAAGAAGAGACATAAATGGCCAGTGAGCACATTGAGGGACGCGCAGCATCATTAGTCATAGGAAGACGCAGACTGAAGCCGTAAGGGGACAGCGCTTCACACCCACTAAGCAGGGCGTCAGCGGCTGGACTGACAGCAAAGCGCTGGGGAGGATGTGGGGCAACTGGTCTCCACAGGTTGCCAGTGGGGACATCAGACGGAGTGGCCGCTTTGGAATCCGTGTCGGCAGCTCCTTTAAAAGGTGACACGGTTTACCATATGGCACGGCCGTCACGCTCCCCGGTGTCTACCAGGAGACCCAAGCGCAAACGCACGTCCGCACGATGACCCGCACACGGTGTTCATAGCAGCCTGCACCGTAGCCCAAATGCACAAGTACCCAGTGTCTGCGGGAGGCTGCGGGGACACACACACCCCCCAGGACGTTATTCAGGAGGACAAAGGAGCACGCTGATGATGCACACAACGGCGCGCACGGCAGAATAACTCTCCTGAGTGAAGGAAACCTCACAAACGGCGTGCACACGTGTGCCTCTGTTTACACAACCTTCCAGAAAATGCACTCGTCTTCAGAGGTCGCTGGGGAGCGTGCCGTGGCGGAAGTCAGGATTGTGACCGCATGTGGTGTCTAGGTTGTGGGGGTGGCTTCATGGCAGTCCACGCATCAAAACCATCAGATGGTTCGCTTCCCGAATGTGGGTTTACCGTACAACAGATAACCCCCAACAAGCTGCTCAGGAAAGGGGGAGGTTGTGTGAGGAGCAGTCTTATGGGTTCTGGGTCTTGGGGTCATGAAAACAATTCTGTGTTTCTTCTAGTATTTTCTGTAAAGCCACACAGAGACTTCACAGCTTCATCTGTCGCTTGTATGTGGTCCTACCTGCGGTGCATACAGTAGAAATCCAGCTTTTTTTCCCGACCAGGCAACATCGTTTACTGTAAAAATCGATCTTCCTACACACCCCAAAGTGCCATCTGTCATGAAGTTTAAGCCCTGATTGTATTCGGCTCTGTTTCTGGACTTTCCTTTTTGATCTTTCTGTCCTTCTGCTTTTGTACCAGCATCACCCTGTTGTGATTTCTGTAGCTTTCAAAATATATTTTAATATTTCATGTGGAAAATCGAGTGATTTCTTTATTACTTCTAATTTGTAAAACATCTGACTATTCTCGCTGTTTTGCTTTTCCAAATTCAGAGCCCGTGTATCCTCCTGCCTGTGCTCTGTGAAAGGTGGTATTGATCAGGTGTGCCGAACGGTGTAGACCGCCTCAGGGAGGGCAGCTTGACGCTCTTGACTTTTCCTGTCACAGCCCTACTTATCCTAGAACTTTTCCATTGACTTGTCTCTCCAGTAGGGTTTTAATTTATTTCATGTAACAGGTCTCCTTTTCAATGAAGTAAGTATTTTAAGACCCTGTGGAAATTTAAAGATAAGATGGTCATATGTGGCCCTGTTGCTTGCTGAGCAGGTTACCAAGCCTGTTAACCTGTCTGCACCCCGGCCATCCTGTCACCCCAGACGTCACGCCACCTTCGCCGAGACAAGCCTGGCAGGAGAGGCAGGTGCACACAGACCGCACAGTGTCCAGGCAGGCCTGGCCGTGACCCTGCGACTCTGCCCGGGCGCCGGGACACCGAGGAGTTCCGGGAAGCAGGCCGGCCTCCTCCACGACCAGGCCGGCACCCGCCGCGTTCCCTCCCCAGACTTGAGCTATTTTCCGATTCTTGACTCCCTGGGCCACCATTGAATCCACCAACCCTGCTCAATACCTTCCAGTAAGGGCTGTGAGGGCCGATCAAACTCACATTAGGCCCAAAGGACAGACCTCAGCGCCTTCTGCTGGGCCCCTAACGCTCTGCTTAGTTGTAAGAGTAGTAACGGCCATCGGGGCCTGGGTCAGACATCCTGACAGCACATCCTGCCCCAGCACCTCAGTGGGTCAGGTGTGGCGCTGTCCCATGTGCAGACAAGCAGCCTGATGGGATGGGAAGTTCCACAGCTGGGAGGGGTCGGGTCAGGTTCGAGCCCATGCATTTTTGCTGCAGGGCCTAAACCCCAAAGCTGTTCATCCATCATCACACATTTATTTTTTACTCATTTCTTTATTTGATTATTTACTTATTTATTTTATTTAAATCCAAGTTAGTTAACATACCATGTAGTATTGGCTTCCGGAGGAGAACCCAGTGATCGTGTCTTACATATGACACCCAGTGCGCATGCCAGCAGGTGCCCTCCTCAGTGCCCATCACCCTTCTAGCCCATCCCCCACCCGGCTCCCTCCAGCAACCCTCAGTCTGTTCTCTGTGTTTAAGAGTCTCTTCTGGTTTGCCTCCCTGTCTGTTTTTATCTTCTTTTCCTTCCCTCCTCCTATGCTCATCTGTTTTGTTTCTTAAATTCTACATATGAGTAAATCATATGATATTTGTCTTTCTCTGACTGACTTGTTTCACTTAGCATAACGCCCTCTAGTTCCATCCACGTTGCTGCGAATGGCAAGACTTCATTCAATTTCATACTTTTTGATTGCCGAGTAATACTCCATTGTGTATTTACACCACATCTTCTTTATCCATTTGTCGTTTAATGGACATCTGGGCTCTTTCCGTACTTTGGCTATTGCTGATAGTGCTGTTGTAAACATTAGGGTGCAGGTGCCCCTTTGAATCAGCATTTCCGTATCCTTTGGGTAAATGCCTAGTAGTGCACTTGCTGCGTGATAGGGCAGTTCTGTTTCTAACTTTCTGAGGACCCTCCACGCTGTTCTCCAGAGTGGCTGCACCGGTTTGCACTCCCACCAACAGTGCACCAGGTTCCCCTTTCTCCACATCCTCACCAACACTGGCTGTATCCTGAGTTGTTAAGGCATCCGACTTCTGCTCAGGTCGTGGTCTTGTGGCCCGTGAGTTGGAGCCCCATGTCATCACACATTTAAAGCAGGGACAAGGAAGGCTCACCGCCTGAAGGAGCAGGGGAGCTGGAGTGCTCTTGACCTCGAGGCGGGATTTCTAGGGAATGCTTGCAGAGGGGCAGGCCGGCCCTGACCCCAGGTGCTCCAGGACGAGGCTCTGCTGAGGCTGGCTGGCAACGCGACGCAGGGAAGTGAGTCAGCCTTTGCCCCAAAGTGGGGGTTTGAGGGAGGAGACAGGAGCGGGGTGAAGCCAGGTCCTGGAGGTGGAGGGAAGCGTGGGAGGAGCACGAGGAGGGGTGGGGGCCCGCGGGGGCAGCAGCCTGAGGGCACACTCAGTTTGGTCCTCTCTGTACTTCCCAGAAGGGGCCCCCTCCCCACCTGGGAGAGCTACAGAGAAGGAAAGGCAGAGAGAAAGGCCTGAACGGGAACAGAACCAGATATTTCTAATTCTCGGAATTGCCCACACCTCGCGGCGGGCAATTCACCGCGGCTCTGCTCTAATTAATAAGGCATTACACGTCATTTCTATTTAGCGTCCACTGTGCTGACATCGCCCCCACATGCTCCGCTCACCCCAGTTACAGAACGCCCCGTGGAGAGGGGAGGAGGCGGGAAGGAAAAGGTCAGGGTGTGCGTGCCCTGGCAGTCACCACTTGGCATGCGGATCGTCCTCCCCGGCCCCACAAACTTAGCAGCATGGCCTTAACCTGTGCTTATTTCTGTGGCTGGCGGGGTTTCTGCTGGGCTTTGATCACGTTTGCTCTTAAAGCTACAGATGGCCTGGTGACATGGGGCTTGATAGATGGCTGGGCATCTCTCCTCCTGCTCCTGCCTTCACCTCCCAGCCCAGAAGCACTGGGATCCCATGTCCCTTTTCTGCAGGAATAAAGTGCACGGAGGTATTAGTCTCTCTGAGCTGCTTGATCATGGTCCTGGGTTCTCTCTCGTGCATCGGAAGCACAGAAGACAGAATTTTAAGACAGAAAGACCCGGAGAAATCATTAGGCCTGGCTTCTATCCCTGAATGAGGGGTTCAGCAGAGCCCGAGCTCCGTGGCGGTGCTGTTGCCCTGTCTCCTTCACAGGGTTCATGAACCGTGCGCGCTAGCCCAAGGAGCCGTCACAGCCACTGTGACTACAGGCAGGGCGCTCCACTTGTATGAGAGGCTCTTTTGTGGAAAAGCTGGATCCTGCCTGCCCTGTGTCCCAAGTGTTAGGAACGGTTCCCGGCAGCTGGCATAGGAGGGCATACTTCATAAACCAGAACGTTCCACGCAAAGCTGACACAGGTCCACTGTTTTCTGTCTGAGGAGCTGGCAGAAGAAAATGCCTGAGTCTTGGGGGAGATTGGGTTCCTGCTGCCCGGCGTGTGGTGGGGGCTTTGCTGAAGACACAACTGTGCACGGACAGACACCTGATCCACAGACAGACATCCAGAGAGCGGGATGGTCTGTGGACTCCTCCTGACAACTTGCTAATGGGCCACGTGGGCGAACGAGTGTGTGCATGTCGAGAGGCGGTTGGGGAGCTGGGGCCCTGGGTGCAAGTGTGGGCTTTGGAGAGAGGGGGCTGTGTCCGTGTCTGGGAGAACGTGCCTGAATGTGGAAGAGAGAAGCAGGGGGGACCCCTGGCACAGACCAGCGAGGTGAAGGCATTCGCCCTCCTGACCCCTTGTTTTTGGAAGTGGTCGGTGAGGCCACTGGGCTTTGGGGTGCGCGTCCCGGTGGGGGAGGAAGGAGGTTGTCAGGAGCAGCGGGGCGGCAGACAGAGGATACCTGGTCTCTGTGTCCACCGCCCCAGAGAGGAGCCGGGAAGATGTGCATCCCCTGCAGTGACGCGGGGTTGCAGGGTGGCTGTGGGAAGGAAGGACGGGAGGGTAGGGTCCCTGCTGGGACAGGGGAGCTGCAGACCCCCATGTGCCTGTAACACAGTGTGTGAGGAGCACGGCCCCAGACACAGGGTCAGGCCGAGGCAGGGAGCTGAGTCACCTGGACTCGAAACTCCCCCAAATCACAGGTGAGGCCCCAGAGGCCATTGCCAGGGCCGTGGGCCACACACAGGAGAGGCCAGTGACAGAGAGAGAGACAGAGAGATGGAGAGAAACATAGACCTTAGCAAGAAAGAGATCTGATCGGTGTCCAAGCACTTGGTGTGACTTCAGCAAGTCACCTGGGACCCAGAGAGCTTGGGGTGCATCTCTGATCTGACCGTTGCCACAAGCTGTGGCTCTTGGCCAGACCCCACAGGTCACCGGGACTCAGGGCCCACCTGCCTGGCACTTCAGGATGATGCCAGAACTCAAGGAGACCCGTGCCTTCCTGCGGGAGGTCCTGCGCAGCCCTACTGTCTTCCTCTCGAGTCACATCAGCCCCAAAGGCTCTTATCTACACCCCGTTTTGGTGTGAAACCACAGAGTCCTGGAGGAACGTGGGTGCATTTGCCCTGGAGCAGCAGGCAAGACCACGCTGCAGTCAGCCACAGGTGGGCCATCGTCCGTCCCAACTGGCTATGACATCGGAGGCAGAGGGAACCCTGCATGCTGGTAACAAGCCCACCCCCAGAGAGAAGCCTGAAGACTGATGCGCAAAGACACTTGCCACGGGGCTCGGTGTTGGGGCCGCAGCCATAGGAGGGCAGCCGGGGGCACAGGCCGCCCGCGTCACACTCACTTGGGAGCCGGCAGACACCAGCGTGGGCTCTGCCCCACCGTCTGGAATCAGACCTTCCGGGAAGCTGCTAGATGGTGTGTCCCCCACCAGCCTGGGGTCCCATGGCACCCCGTGACCTCTTGTGCCTTCTTCATGTTCAGGTGTGAGGCTCCAACAGTGTGACCCTGGTTTCTGCCTGGGGTGCACATTCCCGACTTGGAGGGTCACCGTGAGTGGTCAGGAACACACCCCGTGGAGTCAGGACACAGGGCAAACCCAGGTCCCTAGCTTGCAGTGCCGGGCAGGAGGTGAGGCAACCGGACTGGCCTCTAGTCACCACCGCTCTGGCCTGTGGGGAGAGATAAGGTGACAGTAATCAGAGTAACACCCTCCACAGGGGCGGGTGAGGAGTAAGCGGGCCAGGAACAGCGTGCACTCAGCACAGGTCCTGACCCATCAGGGGCACCCAGCAACTATCCTGGGGCATTCCCAGGGGAATGGGTGAAGGGCTAACGGCAACGATGTCACTGCAGGAGACCCTGGCCTGGGTCACCCGCTTGCTCCCACAACAGCTCTGGACATTGCACGGCAGGGAAGAGCATGCAGACAGCCCCGGCTTCTACTGAGCCCCAGACCTCAGTGTGTCACCGGCCAGGCAGGACAGGCCGGTGTCCCACCCCCAGCCAGACGGCATCTGTCCCCATGAATCCCCCTAACCCAGGCCTGGGCGGTCCAGGTGGGGTCCAGGCGCTGATGAGGCTTTGCTGAGACAGAAGTGTCGCTCCATCCGTGGTCCGCCAGACGGGACTCCAGCTTCTGACACTGAGACGCCGTGAGAGAGAGAAGCGGAAGCCAGCTGGCCCCTAGGTAGCCTGAGTGTCTGTGACTCTTGTGTTCCTACGTGTGTAGGTGGACAGCTGTTCAGTGTCCCTGAGCCACGCTCTGTTTCTTGTCACCGCTCAGACACTGCCTTCGGTGTTTCACTCAGTGAGATCCTGGCTGGGCCCCCTTGTGCAGGAGGCCGGGAGGGTCTCCGCTCCCCCAGCCCGGCCCTCAGTCCTCAGTGACTGTGACCCGGCCACCTGTGGCCCTTCTCTGACAAGCGTGCACACACACGCACACACAGAAATGCAAAAGAAAAGCTAAATGGACGGCCGTACTGTCGGGCGGGGTCTGCAGGAGGCCATGTGGAGTGTTAGTTTTTGCATGATATTCGCCGGGCCACTAGCGGAGGCGGGTTTCCCAGGGCGCCGCTGGCTTGTGTGGCTCTTTGGGGCAGGACGCAGAATCGCTGAGACACCAGGAGCACAAGGGCGGGTCTGTCTAGGATGGAGACCCGCCAGGAGGAGGGAAACCCGGCGCAGTGGTCGGGCTGGGGCTCACTGACAGGGGCCTCTGCTTCCTGGGACCACACTTCCTCTCAGCCCCTGGATGGGGGTGGACAGAAACCCCGCATGGCTGCACGCGTGGGAGTGGGGAGTCCGCCGCAGGACGGGGCAGGCAGCTTGTCTGGAAGGACGGTGCCGGCCTCTGGCTGCTCCGAGGTTGGACCCGCAGACTCTGGCCTCCAGCACCCCCTCCTTAAGTGCCTTAGTGTTCACCCGCCAACGGAGGGGAGGACGGGGAACCATGCAGGAGGGAGTCTCCTGCTCTGTCCCCTGAGTGTCAGGACACACAGTGCTTTTGAGGAGCTGTCGGGAGCTGGTGGTGTGTGTGGGGGGATCTCGGCGGAGGCAGCCCCTTCCTGAGGCTCTCTCCAGACCTCCCTGTACCTGCTACTGTGCAGGGTCCTCCCTCCCGGGTGAGGACACGTTTTCAGTGCTGGGACCTCGTGGCCTCACATGTCCACACACCCCATGTGGGCAGGGAGCTCTGTGGGTGTCCCTGGAGTTGAGGAGAATCCCTGGTAGGCGCTGGGAGCTTGGGGTGCAAACGAGGGAGGGAAGGGGAGGGGGAGGAGAGGGAAAGGGAAGGGGAGGAGGAAGGGGAGACAGAGGGGAGGGGAGGGGGAAGAGAGGGGAAGAGGGGAGGAGGAAGGGGAGAGGGAGGGGAGGGGAGGAGGAGAGAGAAAGAGAAGGGGAGGAGGAAGGGGAGAAGGAGGGGAGAGGAAGAAGAGGGGAGGGGAGAAGGTTACATTTGGGGGCAGAAAACACAAGGAGGAAGTGCAGGCCACACCCCGCAAAGGTAGCCAGTGGAGAGTGGCATTGACCCCATCTGTCCGTCATCCCGCGTCAGGACTTGTGTTCGTTGACAACGTCACGGGCCTCCAGTGTGCAATTATAGTCAGAAGTGCCTTCTCACTAAGGTACATAATGATTCATGCTGAGAATGTAATTAAAATATTGTGGTAGTTTAAAAATAATACTCTATTAAGATAATACCCTAAAATGGCTAATTCAGAACGAGTGCTTCCCTCTCTGATTGCAGCACGGCTGCTATGGTATAGCGGATGCTTTCATCCGAACGTGGCGGCCTGTGGAAGTGCCCCTGGCAGCGTGCGCGGGACCCCGGGCCGTGACATTTGAAAGTCTCCGTGTGCTCCCCACGTGTCCAAGAGCAGCATCTCCAGTCGCCTGTGCTGTTTGAAGTTCAGGCGGCGGGACACGGCAAGGCTCCTCTAAATACCGTCACGGTCCATTCACGTGAGGACAGACAGGACACCTTCTTGGTGACCTTTGCCGCCGCCCTTCCACGAACTGCACAGAGTAGCAGTCTGAGACCTGGAGAGTGCGCAGGGCCGTGGGTGCTGGGTGGGGAGGGGTCTCAGGGACGTCCCCCCCCACACACAGCACACGCACCCCTCTGCTGGCTGGGAAGAGGCCCGGTCGGCAGCAAGGCGCATGGCTGTCCTAGGAGTCAAGGTTCTGACCACAGTGCCTCCTCTCTAGGAGTCTGGAGAGGACACTGCACAGTCAGCTGTGACAGGAGGGCCCTGCTGCACAGACTGCTGTGTCCCCTCTCCCCCCGCCCAGGGCTTGACCTCTGAGGGTCCACGGCCCTCACTACCCCCCAGGCTGCAGGCTGGGGGCACTGCTCCAGCAGTGACCCTTAGGGACATCTGGGCTCCACACAAATCTGTCTCAGAGTTGTTATTCCTTTAAAAAATAAAAAATACTCCTAATGAAAATAAAGTACAATTAGGGGGCACCTGGGCGGCTCTGCCAGTTAAGCATCCGACTCTTGGTTTTGGCTCAGGTCATGGTCAGGTTCATGAGTTTGAGCTCTGCATCAGGCTCTGTGCTGACCGTGCAGAGCCTACTTGGGATTCTCTCTCCCTCTCTCTCTGCCCCTCCCCTGCTCACGCTGTCTCTGTCTCTCTCAAAAAAATAAATAACAAATGTTGAAAAAACAAAGTAAAATTGAAAAACAAAAACAAGGAGGAGAAAGAAGACAGGCCAAGAGTCCACTCGGGTTCACACAGAGTGTGGCCCGTGGGCCCTGCTTACACAGTGCAGCGGGTGTGGGCGCAGAGGTTCACGGGGTCACACCTGCTTTGAGGCCGGAACTACACGTGAAGGAGAGCCCTGGGCCGCCTGGTCTCACGGCCTCACAGTCGGGAGGTGAAGAGGCCTAGAGGCAGGGTTGGCTGGGCTGGGTCCTTCCCAGGCTGTGACCCCAGGTCGGGGTGATCCCGGGTGGTCCTCGGCCTGTAGACACAGTTCCCCAGAGTCTGCCTCCGTTGTCACGTGGCCTCTTCCCTCTGTGGATGTCTGTCTTTGTGTCTCTTCCGCTGTCATTGGGACCCTAGCTTTGGACTCCCACCCTATTGGCCTCATCTTTAACTACACCTGCAGGACGGACCCTGTGTCAAATCAGGTCACATTCTGAGATACTGAGGGTAGGGACTATAGTATATCCTTCGGGGAGGCACAACTCAGCTTGGAACAGAGGATGTGTGGTGTTACTGAAGCCGGAAGCCGGACCCTCACAGAGGTAGAACCCCTGGTCCTGGGGTACAGCTACTGCCAGGTGCCCCGTGGGCAGGAGCACAGGGCGAGTGGGGCCCAGGAAGAACCCCTGCTTCTCCCTCCACCCGCCCCTAGATGTCCCCTGTGCTTCCCACTGGCCAGGCCACTGGAAACCAGAGCACAGGGAACTCAGGAAATGTAATTCCCTGTGGTCGGGTGGAGCCATGCTGGGGAGCAGGCCTGCGGGCGGGGGGTACAGAGCTCGACCCAACCTGCCTTCTGGCCCTTATCCGCTTCCGTGCTCCGTTGGCCAGCGCTCCCCTCGGCTGAGCTTTGTGGGGTCAGTCCCCTTGCCCTGCCTCCCCCCGGGCTTCTCACGTGGTGGTGACACTCGTGGAACAGAGAGGAGGCCCTACCTCGCTCAGAGTGTGCACCTGCCCGTGGACATGTTCACAGAGTTCTGTCCAGAGAGGAGGTCAACTGGTTATCCTGAAACCATCATTCGCATGCCTGTGTAGCCGCAGAGTTATTTGTGTTCCCAGCCATCCTTCTCGTGGGGGCAAAGTGGTGTGTCCCGTTCACTGGGTCTCAGACGGTGTGTGGCATTGCCGGCATGACACGGTGGGGTCATCGTGAAACGCACAGGGGGTATGCCCCGCACTACTACCCCAGACAGGAGACCTCAATTATTAAGTGTCTTCCCCGTGCCGCGGATGACAGACACGATGTCCTCTGGGGTCGAAGGCACTGAGCTTGGATGGGGGTCGGGGGTGGCAAAAGCTGAATCCAAGGGGGACAGGGCCCCAATTTGCTGGACAGTTGGGGAAAGGGAGAAAGATTCAGTGAGAAGTGGTGTTCATAATGCCTTCATGGCCCAGACAAAATGTGTCCAAAGGACGGCCTTAAGGCCCAGTGGTGATTTTTGAGATGCGAGCATGGTTCAGTGTCCTTCCTCCTCCACACCCAGATCGGCCCAGCAGGCACCTGTCTCTGTGTCCCTTCTCCCCACACATCTGGGCCTGTCCCCAAGGGCCCCCCTCCTCAAAAATGCCACCGGTCTACCCTGAAGCTCTGACTCTTCTGGCCAGGCAGCTTATTCCTATAAAGAGCCCCCTTCTTAGGACCACCCGGCTGTCGCGTACAACGGCTCATTAGCCCTGGGACCTCCCGCGTTTGTGGCACCTCAGAGCGAACCGGGACGGAGGGTGGCGGCCTGCTTGTATCTCGGCTCCACAGACAGAAGGGTTTGCTTTTTATTTTATTTTTGTCCGCTTTGTTTTGGGAGCAGGATCTCTGGTCTTGGCTGTGGTTTGTTTTGAAGACGAGTGTGGACAGAAGGAGAAGGCAGAGGTCAGGAAAGATAGAGGCAAGCCAGCCGCCCCACCAGGCAGACGCTGTGACGCTTATAAATATTGCACTTGGTTCTCTGTGAAGCCGCTCTTCTGAGAGTGCCGCGCGCACGCACATGCACTCTGCGTGCAGCAGGAGACCGGCCGGTGCCTCCAGAGAAATCTGTCTCTGAAGGGGGCTCTCAGGACTGCAGAGACGGGCTTTTTATACACGTTACCCCCATGCTGCATTCAACACAGTTTTCCTGTAACGAAAGAGCCCCGGCCCCCCATCCTCTCCCCCCGGGAAAGAAACAGGCAGTTCTGCACCGAAGCCCGATTTTCCTGACTGGCAAGCTGGGCCTTTTCTGACATGAGAGGGAAGCACCCGCTGACCCTGGGACTGGGTGGGATGCAGCCCCGGGCACCACCTTGCCCACACACATGGAGGGGGACGCAGGCCTTACAAGGCCCTGTGCAGGCACGGTGTCCAGCACGGCCGGGCTCTGAGCCCCTGACCCCCACGCGGGGCGAGCTGTGACTGCTGTGACCCTCAGAGCCTTCCCCGCCGGCATCCAGGCCCCTCCGGGGAGAAAGGCCTTCCCGGCGCTGCAAATGCAGGATGCGAGTCCTTCCGTCTGCTCCGGGTTAATAATGATGATGGCCCCCACCACGGCCACCATCACCACCACCAGTACCACCACTAGCTCCACTGCCACGGCCACCACCACTGCCACCACCAGTGTCACCACCACTGTCACCACCGCCACGGCCACCACTGTCACAGCCACCACCACCATCACCACCACCCCTGCCACCATCTGCTGAGTGACTCTTGTGCTAAGCACGCCATCTCTGTTGTGACAGCTGGTCTTCGGCTGGGCCCAGGAAGCAGTTATTGTCACTCTTGTTTAACTTGAGGAAACAGCAGCTCAGAACCTGTGAATAACTTTCCAGGGCAACACAGGTCTCCAGAGCCGATCACACACCCAGGTCAGCCTGGAGACGGGGCAGGTGTGGGCCTGGGTGTCCCCTCTGGGAAGTCGACCCCGAGGACAGCCAGCCTGTCCCGCGGGCCCCTCTCACCCCTGCTTCCCCCTCCCCCTCCGCCCTCTTCCTTGCACCCCTTTCTCGTCTCTTCCTGTTGGTGTCACCAGGCCCTTTGTTGGCGAGCGACGGCACGAAGGAGGGTGCACGTTTTCATGTTTATTTAGCCTCTCCCATTCAGCTTGCTGCTGCCTGTTCAAAAAGCAGGTGGATTAGATGGCTTAGAAAACCTCGTCTTTAAAACATAACTCTTTGTTCATTTTCTGTGGACCATGGAGCCATCTAGAATAAGATGGCTGAGCTTCCATAGACGGCATGCCATTCTGACCTGAGGGCGTGAGTCAACAAGATAATTCCACTTGCTGGTTGTCCGTCTCTAAAGGCTGAACCGCAGCTGGGAAAACACTGGCACCCCCCGCCCGTGCCACATGGCAGGACCTCCCTTGGTTCAGCTCACCTGCCAACATGCTGTGGGCAACAGTTAATGTTTATCGTTACCTGCCGTGTGCCAGAGCCGTGCCTGCTGTCCGGTTACAGAGCCAGTGACCCTGGGAAGTAGCTGTGCTCGTTCCCATTTCACAGATTCGGTGGTCGAGGAGCTTGGCCCTGTGCCCGCAGCTGGCGGGGGGTGGGGGGACACTGCGTGCAGGCACATTGGCCTAATACCCGAGATGTGCTGTGCGGGGACGGGGAGAGAGGGCGGTGACCACAGTCGGACCTAGAACTTCCAGCCACAGCTTAGCCACAGATGTTGGTGAAAAAGCGAAAGCCCAGTCAGCTGGCTGTTAAGCAACTTTGCTGCGCACGCAAAGAAGTCCCCGCGTGAATTACTTTTCCCACTGACTTAAAGGAATGGGCAGCTGCTTTGACATCATGGAAGTAGAAAGGAGGTCGTTGCGTGGTTCTGCAAGAGGTTTCCTAAAACTAAATTGCCAACTTCTCCTTCCCCATGGAAGATCGATGCTACCCCGCGATCCGCTTATCCCCTGTGAGAAAGTACCGGCACATTAGTCATCTGTACCTGAAATAACTCAGTCACACCCGTTAGAAAGCAGTTCACCTGCGTTTTCAGCCCCGTGAGGTACAGAGAAGGCTCAGGTCCCCGTTACCAACCCTGCCCGCTCCCGAGGGAGCCGGGGGCCACAGAAGTGTTGTACATGCTCCTTGTGAAGGGCGCCTGTGTGACCGGCCAGCCGTCCTCTCCTATGTGACGCCGCTGTTCACCCCGGGCTCCCCGTGCAGTGTGGACATCAGCACACAGCCTCCTCTCCTCTCTCCTCCTTCCTTCTCTTGCCACTCATTCACCTGGAGCCTCTCCCTGCTCCGTTGCTGCCAGCCTTTCCTTGTTCGGTTATTTTAAAGGTGTTTCTTGTGCCCGGACTGTAGACCAGGGATTGTCTGTCCATCCATCTGTCTTTTAACGGGGGGTCGGCCCATTGTGTTTAGTGTAATGGGTAATTACTTGGTTTTGCTTCTTCCATTCTGAAGTTTACCACTCATTTATTTCGTTATTCAGCGTTCCTGTTTCCATCTTTGTGGGTTTGACCAGGCGTCATCCTTCCGTCCCTCTCCCTGCACGGTCGCTCCTTCCTTCGTACCAGGATTCATGGTGCTCTCCCGTCCTGGTTGCACAATCCGTCGTGTGAAACAAGATGCCGGGCGCCCTTCCTGGGGAGACCCCCACACCCGCTCCACTCAGCAGACGGGCACAGGGGGTGCGATCTGCCGTGCATCAGGGCCTCAGCCCCCCAGTTGCCCCGCTGCGCTGGCCCCGGGTGTTGGAGATTTAACACTGTTGCCCTTGGGTATTTAAGGTTTTGCCTGTGGTGCGTGTCTTCAGTTTCCAAGCGTTTACTGAGCACGTGCATCATCTCTCCCTCCTCGCGAAGTGACCGCATCGTCGGTATTTATCTGCGTGTGTCTGCCTGCGGTTTGCTCACCCGCGTCCAGGCTCCTGGCTGGCCACTGTGTCCTCACATATCTCCCCGGGAAGGCGATCTGAAAACGTGACTCCTCAAAACTAGGCTTCGTTCACCTCAACACACTGTGGGGGTCCTGGGCCACGTCTCCCTTGCAGAGTCTAGAAGTTTCTTCTGGCACCTGTGGGCTGAAAGCCCACACAATTCCCAGCTGGGAGTTGATGCCACGCCCATAATTCGTGTACTCCTTACTTCTGGGGGCTCGAGGACTGGCCTCTCCCTTCTCCCGCGGGGGTCTCCCGGACTCTGCCTGGCTGCGGGTCTCCCCATCTTTATCTCCTTCTGCTCCTCTAACACCTGTCCCCCTTCCCGTCCTTCATTTCCTTCCGGGACGCTTGCTGGTCAGCGGGTGGGTCTTGGGTCCCCCCTTGGTCCCTCCCTGCACTTGGAATCTTGTCTGCTCCATCCGTAGGACACACTTGCTCTCGGCCGTAACTGTTCTCTTCTCCAGGGTGCCTGACGATAGTTTTTCAGCGGGACGTGGGCATTGGCTGTGCCGGACTTGCGTGACAGCTGTTTCCTCAGAGGCGCGTTCTGAGTGTTTGCACCGGCTGCTCTGGCCGGAGACCCCTCCAGGTGCGGGTCAAGCCATGGACGGCCTGCATGGGTCCATGCCCTCGAGGCTTGGACAGTTGCCACAGCTCCGATGCCTGTCCAAGGCTCCCGTCCAGCCCAGAGGGGTTGGTGAGAAAGGCCCACCTGTTCCCCATCAGGGTCAAGGCTCACAGGACCACTGGGCTCTGCCCTGCAAGCCGACTGGGGCTGGGGAGACCCATACCCGTCTTCCGGGTGCCAGTCACTCAGCTCCACGCCGAGGCGTCCGTCCCCGTGTGCTGTGTTAGTGGGTGTGGTGACACTACGGGTTTGTGGGGACACTTGCACCCAGGATTCCCATGGAGCACCTTCATCCTTTCTGACTTAGGAGACACAGCGCGGGCAGGTGTACTTTAGCATTAAGGACAGCGGTCGGGGCCAGCATAGCTAGTAGCTAACAACTCAGGGCCTGTCTGGCTATTAGGAGCCACATCTGCCCCATTTTGGCTGCTTGGGCTCTGCGTTAAGGAACCATGTGTCCTAGCTACCTTTTCTCATTTAATCCCCCTAACACGGGGTGAACGTGGCCCTTTTGTTTTCTCTTCTCAGATGAGAAAACGCAAGTGTCAGGAAGTTACATGGCCCCAGATACCGAGCCGGCGAGTGGCAGAGTTGGTATCGGAACCCACGCCTGTCTGGTTCCGAAGCCTATACTTTCACAGCACCTGTGACACGATCTTAGTCCGCACGTTTGCCTGGCGTCTGCCTCCCCGCCGCCGGACGTAAGCCCGGGAGGGGACACCTTGTGTCTTTCCCTCTCTGCTATGGCCTTAACACCAGCCTGCCATGGCGACTGTGTATAGGCGGCTCTGTGCAGGTGCCCACGAGAAAGCAGGAGACACTCTCTTCAGTCCGTCAGTGACAATAAGCCCTCCTTCTTACCTCTACTCCACTGCTGGCTTTGCGCATGCGTACAGGACAAGCTGAAAGCAGGTGTGGGGACATGGGAATTAGCCCGGCTCTCCAGATGGTTCTGGATTGGCCAAAGGAAATAGGGAGTGAGCTGAGCCCAAGGAGGTTGGGGCCGGAGGACCTGGCCTGGCGTCCAAGGCTGGTCCTCAAATAAGCAGCTTTGGCAGGGGCCTGACCATAGCCCCAGGGCAGAGGTGGGGTCCAGAAGGTCCCCCCTCCCCAGGACAGAAAGAGACTGCTAGGCTAATGGAAGGAACCAGCAGGTGGTTCGCAGGGGGCAAGGGAACAGGCAGGAGGTGAGGGCATGAGTCCAGGGGGCCAGGCTCAGTGCAGGGAGCCAGCAGGCCCTGGGGGGTCTTTGTGAAGAGAAGGGGCTGGGCTGAGCAGGGGTCCCTAAGAACGGGGCTTCCGGCCACACGGCCCTGACACTGCTTGGGCTCCCGCAGCTCCTCGCTCTGGGGCTTCCTGCAGGCTCAGCCAGAACCGGGGCCTCAGGGACAGGGCCTGGTGCCCCCCAGCTCTCACCCCTAGGGCTGCTGCCCTGGGAAGCCAATTAGCACATGAATGAGTGCAGGAGTGTTGAAGGGCCAGGATGAGAAAATGCTCTTTTTTTCAATTCTCCTGTTCTTCCCTAAGGGAGAAAATTTTAGAAAGATTAATGATTGTGATGACAAATATAGTTTAAAATTAAGGGTGGCATGTCTTTCCTCATCAATTTCTATTCTTTGGGTCATTAAACCTTGAAGTTTCAAATGGAAAGATGCTCACTCAATTAAAGTGGGGCTCCAGAAGCCCGCAGCACATCAAGGAGACGGCCCCCAGTCCTTCTTACCTTTTGTGACCGTGGCAACTGTATTTCGCTAAATCTGTGCACATCCGCTTACAAAATAGTTTGTTTTTTCAATAAAAGCATCACGTTGTTTTGACAGGACCACCTGTCAATGTGCACACTCCCTCCTGGGCTCCAGCCGAGGCCCGTTCTCCACGTCTCTGATCTCACTGCCCGGCATGCCCCGCGCATCCCAGGACACTCTGTCCCAACGCCTGCCCACCCGGGCCACCGAGGAGTGGGAACGCGCTGCCATTAGAGCAGCCGGTGCTGACGTGTCTGAATTACAAGGAAATCTGATGGCTGCACAGCTCGGAGCACCCTCTCCCCATGAAGCCTCACCCCCACGCCCCGAGCTAGCCCCCTGGCCATCAGCAGGCAGACCCCCTGGGTGGGACCAGCCAGAAGCCACAGCTGCACAACGCAGATCGGTCCTCTGGCCCCTCAAATCATACCTGGCCCATAGGGCACCCAGCTCCAGCCTACAAGGCAAGCACAGGCGCAACTCGACCTGCTCGGACAGGTGGACGCCCACCCCTCTGCCTTCGATCAGCGGCCATCTGCTCACCCAGCCTCGGTGCAGCCGGCTTCCTAAGACATTCCTGTCACCTCATCTGTCCGCTGTTGGTTCCCACATCTGCACCCCTTTGCATGATATTGTACCCAGTTCCTAGAGTGACTCTTGGTACCCGAACCCTTATCACCTCTGCTCCATGGGTTAGGCTGTGTCCTAACACACTGGATATCCCTTCTGGGGCCCAGACCACTGGCTCTGTCAGCCTTGCACTGCCCTTAGATGGGCTTGGTCTCAGGTCTGTAGCCATCCCTGGGGCCGTGATCCTGTCTCCTGGTTTATTCTCGCTGCTCTGAGCTCGGGCAAAGCCAGGAAGTCCCCTCCAGGGGCCAGAGATGATACGGTCTGACTTCTGCATCCGGAGGACTCTGGTAGAAAAGGAGTCAAGGCTGAAGGGTGCCCTGAAGCCGTTCCTGGACTGTGCCTCTGCTCCCCAAGGCCCCCCTTCACCACTGCATTCCTCCATCAAGGTCCCACTAACTATGGGCTCTTGGAGACAGGACTCACGTGTTGTTACCTCCAGATTCCCACTGCCCAGGACAGGTGCAAGAAAAATCTCTGTTGAATGAAGGAATTAGAAAAAAGCCAATGATGGGGCACCTGGGGGGGGCTCAGTCGGTTAAGCCTCCAACTCTTGGTTTTGGCTCAGGTCATGATCTCACAGTTCATGAGTTTGAGCCCTGCATCAGGCTCTGAGCTGGCAGTGTGGAGCCTGCTTGGGATTCTCTGCCTCTCTTGCTCTCTGCCCCTCCCCTGCTCATTCTCCCTCTTTCTCTCTCTCTCTCTCTCCCTCCCTCCCTCTTAAAAATAAATAAACATTAAAAAAAAAGCCAACACAAGTAAAGACTTCCATGGCTTATGGATACCCTTTGCTGGGTTTCTTCATGGAGACTCACAATGGGGACTCAGGGACCATGCTTAGGCAGGCAGGGAAACACCTTCTGACAAGATGCTAACAGGTGCATCTAGAAGGAATGTCTCAGTGAGTCACCAGGGCAATGAGAGTGTGTGGCTCCCTCTGCAGACCCCAGAGGACCCAGACTGCCAGTCCTTGAGAGTAGAAGGCACCATTCCAGTATTCTGTTCTGTCCATGTAACACCAGGAGCTAGAATCAAAGCTGCCTGGTGTAAGGCCTCCAACCAACACTTGCCCGAGGGACATACCCATCCCGGTGCCCAAAGATGTGCCCTTCTTTCCTTTTTCATGTCAAGGATGGTTTGTGGAATAGCTACTCTGTTTACCCAAGTCGTGTACTACCTGAGAAGTCCTTAATTACAGAGCGGGATTGAAGTCCTGTATTTACCTACCACCCTCTCCTTAAGCTTCTATCAAATGACAGTAAATATACATTGTTTTAAAGGGCACAAACCAAGGGCAGGAAAAAATGAAGGAAAGACAATAGGGACAGAAGTTTAGGAGCCAGAGAGCAGATGTATGAGATTGACCCAGCAAAAGTGAGTCACTAGAAGCTGGACTAGAGAAAGGACCCGGAAATGGGTTCACCATGTGCTTCTTAGAGACGTGCCAGCGTGT
Source organism: Felis catus (assembly GCF_018350175.1). Classification (NCBI taxonomy): domain Eukaryota; kingdom Metazoa; phylum Chordata; class Mammalia; order Carnivora; family Felidae; genus Felis; species Felis catus. The sequence continues at coordinate 81,137,322 of NC_058368.1, forward strand.
CTGGGAGAACGGGACTCTGGCAGCAAGGCTGTATAGGATGCAGGTGTTCCCCGCCCCCGTGGCGGAATGGCTACCCTGTCCCAGGAGATGGTAGGACTGTGGGCAGAGATTCCCTGGGGCCGGGCTTGCTGGGGGATCTGGTGCCAGCAGGGCCCACAGAGAGTCTGTGTGGCCATCGGAGCCCCCAGCCCCTTTTCCTGGTGGTCTTTGGGAGGGTGGGCAGTGAGCACTTTTGACCTCAGGCAAGTTGGAGGGTTCCTGTCTGGAGAAACTGAGGCACCCCAGAGAAAAGATTTGGAACACTTACAGAGGTTTAAAAACAAGTGAAGGGATCACAATCAGAGTGCTTCTCAACAGGAACATTTGAAACAAGGAGACAAAACTTTATGGGAAAAAAAGTCATTCCCTCCATAGAATTTTAGCTCAAACTCTCAAGCCAGACGACATGTTCAGACACATAATTGCTCCGTAAACGTGATCTCACACCCACTATCTTAGCGGGCTTCCTGGACGGACGCATACGCCACCAAAATGAGGGGAAAAGCTGGCAGAGACAAAGACACCAGGTTCAGGAAACTGGAACCCAAGCGGACAGAGGCAGAAGGGGCCCCCAGGATGACAGGGAGCACAGGTGTCAAGGAGGAGGACACAGCTGCAGGGACACAGCTGCAGGGCCATGAGAGAACCTTACGATTCTTCCAGAGCAGAGGGAGGACTTGGGGATGAGCATGAAAAACTAACCGAGTGGGGGCGCCTGGGTGGCTCAGTTGGTTAAGCGGCCGACTTTGGCTCAGGTCATGATCTTGCAGTCCGTGAGTTCAAGCCCCGCGTCGGGCTCTGTGCTGACAGCTCAGAGCCTGGAGCCTGTTTCAGATTCTGTGTCTCCCTCTCTCTCTAACCCTCCCCCTTCATGCTTTGTTTCTCTCTGTCTCAAAAATAAATAAACTTAAAAAAATATATATTAAAAAAAAAAAGAAAGAAAAACTAACCGAGTGGAAAAGCCTATCGGTGAAGTCTGGGAAGAAAAAGAGTTGTGTAGAAGGAAGTGTGACCACATGGCTCACAAACCACATTGTCACGAAATGTAATTCCACCTTCCACCCATGGACCCAGGAACGTTACGCACAGTATCAGGTGCATTGGGAGGGGTGGGTATGGGGGCCAAACCTTCACTTTCCGTAACAGGAAGTCAGTAGGCAAAACTGAAGCTCAAACAGCAAGAGATAGGAGTGTAAGCATAACGTCTAGAGAACTTGAGATGAACGTGAGCTCGAGCAGCTAAAAGATTTTAACCAGAGAGCATCTGTGGACCGGAGCGAGGGACCGGGAGTCTGGAGGCAGGACATAGCTGCTTTTGTCATTAGCCAGTTTGAGTTTTCAGACTCTGAAAGTCTGTCCCTTATAAAATGTTTGCGTCAAGTGTAGAAGAGCCCCAACAGACACTGGGGCTCCAGTCCCCATTTTGATGACTATAGCGTGGAGGTGTGGTGACCTGTGAGTTTCCGGCACTTTGCAGCCTCAGACAGTTCACTAGTGTGAAGTTTGCAGCCTCAGACAGTTCACTAGTGTGAATAATTCAGGATGGGGGCACTGATATTCTTGCAATTAGCTGAAAATATTGACTGATTTTTCACCGCATGATCCAAGTATGTCCTAGTCCTAATTATCTGTGTGGACTTTGCAGTAATTGTGAGAAATGGTAAAGGACTGAATAGAAGCAAAGTCAAGATTTCTGTGGCTGGAGTTTGTAATGTCTGTAGGACACAGTCCCCTCAAGGAGGAGGAGGAAGGGGGGCAGGGGAGAGTGGTTTGTAGAACGGGTTCTGGTTTTAGCCGGACGACGAGGACCGTGGTGTCTTTCCCCGAGAGCAGTGCCCTGTGCGCCTCCCACGGAAATGCCACGTGAATGCCCGTAATGCACCGCACTCAGTTTAAAGTGGTTTGAAATACGCATGGGACTAAAAACAAAGCTGGTTTTGCCTTCCTCTACTGCGTCTTCTCACCTGAAAAGACAGTTGTGGGGTCTGAGTCCTGTGTCCTGCAGTCACTGCCTTGGAACAACAGCGGGAAATGCGGGGCCTCTGCAGAACTCATCTCGGTCTGGGTCTCGAGATTCCACTACGAGCTTTGCCCTTTCTGTTTTTCCCACTTGGCAGCGGCCCTCGGGCTCACACGGCGAGGTGGGGGAAGAGGGTGGGGGCCCATCCTTGGATCAGCCCCTGCTGGGATTCAGAGCCCGTCCTCATACACCCTGTCACTCCCTGTAAGGATGACAACCCAAGGCTCAGAGAGGTTTAGTAATTGGCCCAAAGCTACACAGCAAATGCCCAAGCAAGTGGGGATTGGAGCCCATGTCCTCCTGACTGAGGTCTGCTCCTTTGTCAGCCCTGGCTCCGCTGATCAGTGAGTGGTCCTGGCAATGCCTCTGCCCTGCCCCTTCCTGCCTTCGGGGGACATCAGTGCCAGTTTGCCGGGAGGCTTTCGCGGAACAGTCCTGGGAGCCCTCAGAACTGCCCGGCACAGAAAGACGCAGTGAATACCTGCCACTTATATGTCTGTGGCTGCTGGTGGTATTGTTAAGATACCTGCTTCTCCTCAGAGTTTGCTTTTTAATTTGGAGACACATTCAGACTCTGTGTGGCTGGAGTTTGTAATGTCTGTAGGACACAGTCCCCTCAAGGGGGGGGGGGGCGGGGGAGAGGCAGGGTGTGATGGTGGAGCAGGTGCTAAGAGAGGGAGGGACAGAGAGCATTTCTTATTGTCCAAGGTCATTTACACATGAAAGGGTGTTCTGTTGCCTTCTGTGACAGAGTCTGAAATGCAAAATCAAATGGAGACCCCAGGAAGCCATCCAGAGCTTTCTATTGAAGGAACCTGGTGGGGAGGGGGCAGCCTGGCTGGGGCTAGAATTGGCCTCCTTTGTCAGGTAAGGCTTCACCTCTTTTCACGCTGCTGCAGGAGGACCCAGCCTTGAATAAACATAGACAGGCGTCCAGTGACCGGGGCAGGGAGGCACTGGGATCCAGCAGAGCGCAAGGCATGAGCCGTGGCTCTCCTGGGGGTCAGCGGGTGCCTGGGCCTTCCCTGCGGCCGGCCTCGGGGCGGGCCTCACCCCTGCCATTCTCTGGGGGCTCCTAGATGTTGTAGGAGGGAGGAGTTCTGGAAGTCAGGCGGCCTCTTCGTGGGGTGGGATCTGTGTTCAGGGCAAGTGTACTGGGTGCCTGGACGCTGGGGGCACTGATAAAGCTGTGGCTGTGCCCAAGACACCGACGGGGGCTGGGAGCCCCTGCTTTGCCTCCCCCACGTGAGCCCCCAGGAGCCTGAGTCTGGTTCACCCTGAGTTCACCAACGAGGAAACAAGCCCCTAGGCGTGGGGCCTGTCCCAGGCATGTCAGAGCCACTGGAACATTCTCTGGTGAGGGCCATCAGCTCCCCGAGCAGATGCTGGGCTGGGCAGGGCACCGTCCCTGCTGTCCGTCTTCAGTGGGATTTCGTCCCCTGGGCAGCCTGGGACTGGTTCTGACACCAGAGGGAAGCTAGGGCCTCATCAGAAACAGCACAAATACACACAGAACTCTGGGCTTCAAGGTCCTGTCACCTTCTGTGCTGACGCCCAGACTTGTGTTGGTGGGAATGAATGTCCTCCGCTGTTAGAACCTCACCCTATTCCTTTTAAGGCCATGGCTCCCCTTCCCCACAGACCCCGCGTCCTCACACGGGGGCTCACATCACAGGCCCTCAGACAGGGTGGGCCACCCCAGGCTCTGTTCCAGCATCAGGTGGGACCCAAGAATTTTAGGCACATGTTCCCAGTGCCTGGGAAACACGGCTGAGCCTTCTACGGGAGTGGGGACAGCAGGACAGGAAAGTCACAGGTGTCCGCAGAGAGCCTCAACACAGCTGGCATTTCAGCCTCGATTTTTCCCCTCCTGGTAAGCAGAGCTAGACCGCCCGCACCCCCTGATCCAGCGGTCAGAAAGTCGAACCTCTCCCCTGCTTGACCCTCCAGTCGCCGCCCCCTGTGACCCAGCAGTCTCAGTGCCGTGGCATCTGGGGTCATCTAGACCTTTGTGAAGAATGTGGTTTTCCGTGGGAGCCGGTGATCTGTGGCTGGGGCGGACACGCGGGTGGCTGCACGAGAGGCCCGTCTCGGGGCTGTGCCGGGCCACCCCTGTGTCTGCACAGGCAGATGTGCAGCGGCCCTGCCTGTAGGTGGGGCCCGGTGTCCCTGTGGGAATATCGAGCCCGCTCCGCTGACCAGAGACTATACCAGACACTCAGATGAGCCATGGCCGCTCACTCCCGGCCCTGACTCATCCCCGAGGCCCCGGCTTTCTGGCCGATGCTGCCTTTCCAGCGCCTGTGTTCATGCAGACGGTCACTCCGGAATCAGTTCCCGTGCACGGCTCTGGCACCAGCTACTTGTGGGGGCAGGAGCGAGGCCTGTCCTCACAGCGTTTACGGCTCACACATCACGTGAATATTTGCACCGATCATGAAGTGCAACTAACCACGCTCTGAACACCACCCGGGGCGCGAGGGGGTCCTTGTGGGCAGGTGCTGGAGCCGGTCTGCGAGGCAGCAGGCACGGGGTTGGGGGGGTGGGCAGGACGTTCCCTGCTGCAGGCATCCGGGGTCCCCGCGTCAGAAGGCCAGCGTGGGGGTGCCAGGAAGCACGAGGGAACGAGGCTGGCCGCGGGGCGCAGGCGGCACGGGGAGGTGGCTGGGCTCTCCCGCCACCAGTTGGGGGCTCAAGAGAGGTGATGTGTCGAGGGTGGGGCAGGGAGCTCCCTGGAGGACATGCTCTTTTCTCCCGCCTGACGGGGACCTCGCGCAGCTCCAGCCCGCGTGCCGGAGTCTGTTCTTCAATGACGATTGTATTTCCGGGGCCCACGACAGTGCCCTCACGTGCACATCACAGGTGCTCAGTACACGTTTGTTAACAAAGGTCTCTTCCAGAGCCCGCAACAACCTGTCGGACAAGTTGCCCATCTCGATACCTCGATTTTCCCTGGACATTCCTGGGAGCTGCTTCCCAAGCTACAAGCTGATGACCGTGAGCAGCACACAGCCTGCTCACCCCCGGGGGGCTCTCCACCTGGGAGCTCCTTCTCGGTGGAGACGCACCCGGTTTCCAAGTGGTCTGTGCCATTCCAGGGTGCAGCACCCCTTTCTCAGCCCGGGCCCCTTCCGAGACCAACTCTAGATGTGTGGTGTCCACACGGGATTCAGCCTCGTCCCCCGGCTCCACCCCAGGGAAGGCACTTGGCCTTGACCTCCATCCTTCCAGGGGTTGTGCCTGCCTTCTTGTGCCTGAGCTCCCCAGGGACAGGATCTGCCTGGTTTGGCTCACCGTCCTGCCTCCCCCTGCATGTGGGAGGGTTTAACAACTGTCTGTTGGGTGGGTGAATAAATAAATGACCTTCAGGTGGTTCTCGGCAGAGCCTGTCACTCTCCACGTACGGTACACAGACCGGAGAGTTGATCTACCCGCGCCTGTCCCCGCTTACTAGAGGGTGAGGCCTCTGCACCATGAGAGGTGCCCGTGAAACTGGCTGCACCCAGGAGGGCGCATCAACAGTTACTCGTGTGTATATGTGTTCACAGAGGGGGCTGGGTGTTCACTGAGAGCTCAGTTCCACACATCGTGTGTTCCTTTTATGCATCACCCTCGCCTAACTTAACTCGCAGGCATCCGCTGTGGAAGGGAACTTGGGCATCTCTGGTCTGGAGGGTCCTCGACTGGCTGAGATCACGTCCCAGGAACAGCATACCCGTGGAGCCATCGCAATAAAAACAAAAATTCCACTTTGCACAAAAACATTTTAAGGGACATAAAAATTTACAGTGCTGGCGAGAGTAAATTTAGTGCTTGTAGATTTAGACACCAAAGTGATGATTACACTAACAGCTATAAATATGCTAGATGTTATTTCTAGAAAATGGTACAACATAAATCAATGCTAACCATACACTTGTGTGCAATTAATGTTCCTGTTTTGACTGGAACACGAAAAAGACACCCACTGCATGAACTGTGGTAACAGTGTGGGTGGGGGGTGGCACCCAAGGACCACGTGGGTCCCTGGGGTGCTGGCGCAGGAGCACCCCACACCCCTCTTTCCCAGCATCCTGGTCACCTGGCAGGTTGATGCTTGAAATTAGCCATCGTGGGAGCGTTTACACTGGAGAAATCGGCAAGCCTACACAGTAGTGCTTTTCCTCCCTCCCTCCCTCCCTCCCTCCTCCTCCCTCCCTCCCTCTCTCCTCCTCCCTCCTCCACCTTCCCTTCCCTCCTCAGCCCTTCCTCCTCCCCCCTCCTCCCTTCTTTCCCTCCCTACCTTCCTCCCTTCCTTCCTCCCTTCCTTCCTCCTTTCCTTCCTACAGCCAGTTACTAAACATTTACCAGCACACCACTGCCTGCATCCACCTGAATCAAGTTCACATCCAGATGTTACCTTCTGTGGGGCTTCCCTGCCCAGTTCCTGTCCTCTCTACCCCAACACACCAGTGACAGATGGAGAAACTGAGGTGCAGAGAGCCTTGGGACTGGCACAATATAGCACGATTTATAGTAGCAAAACCACGGGGAAAACCCAGGCCATTTTCCACCCCACCAAATCCATCTACCACTCTATGTCCGTACTGCCAGGACAGTCCAGGATGTAGAACGTTTTGCTGGAAGACTGCCATTTACGATTTGAGATTCTGGAGTCACCATACTTTGGTGCTTCCTATGGAGTGTCACAAAGGTCTACATTTGCAGAAATTATTGGAGTGTTCTGTTTCCAGGATGGTGTTCAGGGTTGCTCAGATGTGGTACTCATCGGCATTACTAACGGAAACATATTCCCCTAATTGTTCAAAACCATCTCAGGACTGATAAATGTACAATATAAATATTTTATAGGTGTAATTCAATTAATCTCCAAAGCAAAATATCTGTTGGAGGCACGTAAACATACTGGTTAAATTGTATGTCTTCATTTCTTCCACTCCAATGGCTGAAACCGTAGAGAATAGACTATAAAAATTGCACCAAAGAGCTTATTCCCTTTTTATCGCCTGTCAAATTATTGCTACGACGCCCATGGTTGGTGGTGAAACATTGCAAACCGATGCTAGCTAGCGATGAAACGCCAAGTGTGAGTTGTGCATTGAGTTTAGGTAATGTACCAGAAAACATTGCATGAAAACACTAATTTTCTCAATATATATTAGTAGATGCAGCGTTTACCAATGAGAAGTGAAGATGTTTTTAAACAGTTTGTTGACTTGAAGTCTTGGCCAAGCTGCATAGAAATGCTATTTGGTGGGTGTTAAGATTGGCCACAGAGGCACCCTTAGGGCTACGAGACCCTGGCTGCACCCACCTGGCCCTGACTGCCCCGACCATGTGGACCCTACCCCAGGCTCACTCGCCATCCACCGTGGACCCTACCCCGGGCCCACTCACCATCCACCATGGACCTACCCCGGTCTCACTCGCCATCCACCGTGGACCAACTCCAGACTCACTCACCATCCAAGGTTAGGCATTGCCAAAGTTCCTACCCTCCTACTGTTACTACAAACACAAGCACCGGCCCCTCCACCTCCTCCCAGCTCCCTATCAGCCCTGCGCAGCTGCTTCCAAAGGAGAACCTGCCACCCACTGGCCCTGGAGTGAGTCATGCTGCCGAAGGAGAGCCAGTTCCTATTAACAACACATCTCGAGCTGTTGAGCAAAGAGCTGGCTTAATTTAACTTATATAGCCTATAAAAAATAAAATAAGAGAAGCATGAGATAGATATGTTATTATCAGCCGTGGACGACACTAACGTTCAAACGTTTTATTATCTTATTATTGAGCGGTGTTTCCAAGAAGAACGTTTTTGTCTCTTATGTTGCTCATAGGAAACCTGTTCTTCAGCTTTAAGGAATGACTGTTGTCTAAGAGCACGAAGGGGAAAGTGGTATCTCGTGGATTTTACAGTGACTGATCTGATTACGGTCTGCTAAAAGCCAGTTCCAGCCTTGCTCAATTTGACTTTCCACTGGGCTCCTCCTTAGGTTTCTGGGACAAGCTGGGACCGTCATGTTTGGTGGGCTCCATCCTTGTGCCAATTCCAACAATCCTCATTAACTGCACACCAAGTAGGAAGAAGGTAGGACCTGAGACTGCCCTCTGGCCCCCAGGCAGCACCAGAACGTGGCGGGGGAGCATTGGTTTGCTCGCTACCACGAAGCCCGGGCTGCTGTGGACCTTGTGGCTCTGACCGCAGGCGTGGCAGATGGCCGGGCCGCAGTCCCTCTGGGAAGGAGGTGCCGACGTTCAAGTGAGCACAGAGCAAACTGGCACCGAAGCTAGTCCCCGCTTTCCAACTCCAGCACCTGGCAGAATTACGCATTAGTTCAACAACCACATTAAAAAGCAGTAGTGGGAAGCGACTGTGGATGGTACAACAAGACTTCTCGCCCCCAAGTGCCCTTGAAGCAGAGCAGCATCAGAGTCTACTGGGAGAGACATTTCCTACATGAGGAAGAATCTGGGCGGTGAGGTGCCATCTCACACGGGCGCTTGGTGTTTGCTTCCATTTTCCACACGTATCTTTATGGTGTATTCTGTCTTCATGGGGCCAGCCTGGGGACCCCAAGAACTAGGTCTGACTGGAATATCTTAAGGGATGTTCCCAGGAAGGAGCAGGGAGTTATTTCCCAATATAATTTGTTTACTAAAGTAAGCACAGTTTATATACATTTTACGTGACTAGAATAAAACTTTATGGAGTTTTTCTTTGTAGGACGTTTGGAATATGGGTAGAGCCCCAAAGATAAAACCATCCCTAATCTCATTCCCAGACAGAAATCTTTGTTAACGGGTGGGGTGCATCAGCTCAGGCATTTCTGCCATAAATATCACGTAGCTCCCGAGAATCTTCAGTTCTGCAAAATTTTTAAAACAAAAATAGAGTTAAGGCAGACTCTCAAAATCTATGAAACTTCGTATAAAGAGCCCAAACAAAAACGATACAATCTAACGTCTCCCCCCCCCCCCCGCCCCCGCCGGGATTCAGTGGCAGAATCTGGACATATTTCTGTTTGTCGAGATGGGGAGGCTCCTGGTACCCAGCAGGTGGGGGCCACACCCCGAAGCACACAGGAACCCCCATAGCAAAGCATCATCCATCCATACCTTCGACAGCGCAGCCTGAGAAGACCGGCCCAACCCTCATTCGCCTGAGACCCCCCCCTTGCCTTCCCTGTAACATCCCTTTGGCCACCTGTCCTTGCTGCCATGTCGATTCACTTACTCCAGCACATGGGTGGCCATGTGCAGACATGCCCCATCTGAGGCCCAAAGACGACTAAGAGGCAGCCCCAACCCTGGAGAGTCCCACTGATAGGGGAAACGTCAACACATCTACCAATCTGCCCCATGAGATCGTCCTATGATAGCTTTCATTTCACAGATGCAGAAATCGGGGCAGCAACAAACCGTTACAGTAGATCAGAGTCCCAAATCAGCATGCAAATAATGCAACAGGGTCACAGCAAATATTTACTGAGCTCCATGCCAGGGGCTGTGGAGCGAGTGGTGAGCAAAAGACTGAGTTTTTCATAAAGGCAATGGGTCGCTTTAACGTTATAAGGAAAAATACAATTTTTTTTAGTGTTCACATTTTAAAACTCATTTTTTCAAAAACTCAACTTATTCTTTTGATTTTAAAGGATAAAAATATTATAATTGCCTTTGTCTTGATCTGTGGCTTCTGAAAAAATGTGTGTGTGTGTGTGTGTGTGTGTGTGTGTGTGTGTGTGTGTAATTGTCCCACAGGACAGCATTTTGAAAGAAACATCTAAATTAAACAACACTTAAATTAAAAACTCTTCCCTGAGGACATCAGCAAAAGTAATGAATTAATAGTGACACATTTTGTTCCTCTCATCTCAAATTCCTAGGGACAGTCTTCATGCTATGTCAATGAAAATGAAAAAAAAAGAAAAACCTTATACAATAAGAATTAAATCTTCGAGTTACAAAAGTTGATCATTTCCCTGAGAGTCGGGCCCACACTTGTGTGTGTATTTATTTCTCAATGTTTTCATGTGTGTGGGGTGGGGTGCTCCGATGTAGCAGTAAATACCCAGAAAAGGATCTAATAATCAGCGCTGTCCGATGTGGTAGCTTTTAAAATTAAAATTTGTGCTTTTAAAATTAAAATTTGAATTTAAGTTATTCAAAATCAACTAAAATTTAGCCCATGGTTCTTCATTCACACCAGCCGCATTTCACACACTCAACAGCCTTGCCTGCTGGCGGCCAGCACGTGGCAGTGTGTGGCTCCGGGCTAATGGTCATGCCACCATCACAGAAAGCTCTGTTGACGGGGCCACCATGCACCCCGTGTTTCTAATTGCCATTCAGCACCAAGGTAAGGATCTGCTCCAGATCTCTCTTTCTTTAGCCTTTGTGATAAGGAGCACCCAGCCCCATCAAACAAAGGGGGTAGTTTTTGCAATTGTAAAAATTTTGTCACTTTGGATGCCTTGAGAGAGAACAATCAGATTTCACATGGAAACATTTTCAAACTTGGCCTTAGAAAGTGCTCTGACTTTGAGAGCCCACGAACGGTTCAGAGGTCCCCAAGACCCTTCAGCCATGTTCTGGTCTGAAAAGAAGCTCCACGGGGCGTCTGTGGGGCAAGGACGTGCACAGGGCGGATCCCGGCACCACGAGGGGAGGGTCCACCTCCGTCTCTAGCTCTGGCACGACAGCCGGCTGAGAACCAAACCCCTTGTCCTTCGGTGAGTCGGAGCCCCGTGGGCCGCCCAGAGGCTCCTGCGGGTCGTAGGTGATGTGTGAGTGACAGGATGGGATGGCAGAGAGTCCAAGGTGGGACCAGCAATGTTTTTTTCATTACGAGGTGTTCCACCAGTTCCCTTCTTTTAGGACACAGCAGGACCAGAACGAACATGTTGGCCTGGAATGGACGGTGTGTGAGCGTGTCCCCCGCTTACCCAGGGTTTCACTTTCCGTGGTCTCAGTTACCCAGGGTCAACCCTGGACCGGGGGGCAGATGCCCCTCCTTCTGATGTAGCGTCAGAAGGTCACGTGCTGTGTCATGTGCCGCCTCCCTGCCTCCCTGCATGTTACCACGTGGGCATTTGGTCATCTCACATCGCGAGGAGGGTAAGGACAGGGCGGTATTTTGAGAGAGAGACCACACTCATGCGACTTAGAGTATATTGTTGCAAGTGCTCTGTTCTTAGCTACTGTCATTAGTCTCTTACTGTGCCTAATTTATGAATTAAAGTTCATCATAAATGTGCGTATTTCAGGACGAAACGTAGTGTATATCGGGTTCAGTACCACGTGTGTTTTCAGGCGTCCCTGGGAGTCTCAGAACTGCCCCTGCACGGAGGGGGAGGCTGTGTCACGTCGTGTAAGTTTCAGCTGTGCAGGGTGTTGATGCAATACACTTGTATGTTGCAGTATGACCAGCCCCGTGGCGTTACCTGACCTCTATCGTGTGGCATAATTGTCATTTGTTTTTATGGTGAGAAAATTTGAGATCTAGTCTCTTAGCAACTTCCAAGGTCACAGTATTGTTGATCGTAATCTCCTTGCTGTGCACTGTGTCTCTAGACTTACTCATCCGCTACCTGCACCTCCGTGCCTCTGACCAGCGTCTACCCATCTCCCCACCTTGCACCCCAGTAGCCACTGGTCAGCTCTCCTTCTGTGAGCTCAGCTTGTTTAGATCACACGGATGAGTGCGTTCGCACAGTTTGTCTTTCTTTACTTTCCTCACTCAGCGTGAGATCCTCAAGGTCTGGCCGTGTTGTCACCAATGGCAAGGTTTCCTTTCTCCCCACGGCTGAGTAATATTCCTCTTCTGGGTGTGTCTCCAAAGGAAATGGAAACAGGGTCTTGTCTGCACCCCCATGTTGGCCACAACGTTACTTGCAGATTGTGATGTGGACGTGAGCTCAGGGCCGTCCAGTGGATGGATGGGTAAAGATGGGCGTGTTTTAGGATCTTGGGTGAGGAACGAAGACCTCTTCCCGCCAACAGCTGCCCAGCCCTCTCATGGGCCTCGGAGCTTTGTTTAGCCCCACGGGCCTCCGAGCCGTTGGCCGGCAGCCCAGATGGCCCTCAGCGAGCTGACAGCGGAGTCGTTCTGCAGCATTGGTGAGACGTGCCCACTCTGGCCAGCAGCCCCAGCCCTGGGCTGGAGGGTTTCCTTCACTTCCCACGACGTCCTGGAGCCCCCCCCCCCCCCCCCGGGCAGCTTCCTTCCTGCTGGGGCAGTTCTGGTGGGGGGCAGTTCAGGGCCTCCATGAAGGCTCGAATCCTGGAGAATCCAGGAAACAGTCCTGGAAACCAGCCGTCACCCTGCAGGGCGGGAGCGCGCGTCTTGGGGGTGGTGGCCCTGAAGCATAGCGTGTCCCCTGCGCGCGCGGGTCTGCGGGGGTGTGCCCCTCCCGTGCAGCTGCTGGCTGGTACCATTTCGCTCTTGCTTTGTTCCTCACAACCTCTTTGCACTGAACTCCAGATGCGAGTGAAACGGTCACAAAAGAAGTATCTGGGTTAAATGCGTGCTAAACAGGTTTAAAATTACTGCTTATTGTTTGGAAGCAGATGCAAACCTCAAACAAATGCAAAACATCACGGCAGATGCAAAAGGGAGGGCGATTTGAAAATCGGATCCCAAGTGCTTGATTCTGCAGGGGGCAGAGTAGCCGCCTCCCCCCCCCCCCCCCCCGGCCCTGCGTGCGTGGGGCTGCGGGGCCGCGGGCCAGGTGCGCGCTCTGAGAGCCCGTCCGCCCTGCGCGGCAGGGGCCTGTACGGTCCTCTAATTTCTTAGGCAGCGTCCTTTGTATTTCTCCTATCTTGGCAGCGCCCCTTAAAATGAGCCTCAAGCTCACTCCTGCTATTTATTTTCAGTAACTTTCTGAAGCTGCCCTGGGGCCTTTTCTCATCTTCGCACACCAGAGCTCCCTGCTCTGACCCCCAATAGCCAAACTCCCCCCTGCGGTAGCACGGCACATGTCTGTGCTTTGTTTTCTCCCTTGGTACATTTTTTAAGCTTATTTATTTATTTTGAAAAAGAGGGAGAGAGAGAGAGAGAGAGAGAGCAGGGGAGGGGCAGAGAGAGAGAGACAGAGAATCCCAAGCAGGCTTTGGGTTGTCAGCACAGAGCCTGACACAGGGCTCGAATCCACAAACCCTGAGATCATGACCTGAGCCATAATCAAGAGTCAGATGTCTAACACACCGAGCACCCCAGGCGCCTCCTCCCTTGGTGCATTTTGCACAGTGTGTTTTGCAGGTTGCTAACAAGGCTCACGATCACACAATCCAGCCCTCAAGCCTAGCTTTACACACAACGTGTTTGACTCGGGACCCGTGTGCTGTGATGAGAACGTTGCCCACAGAACCTGGATCTATAGTCATAAAGTATTCCCGAAAAGTCTTCCGTTTTATTGCAGCACTGCTGGAGAAGGTTCTAGCGCTTCTTAATCGGTGGCAGGCATCTTAATAAGCCCCTGAGTCATCCCTCTGTGGGGTGGACACTCTTCATGCAGACTGGCTAAGACTCCAGGGCCCCAGATAGGATGCAGTGTGCCCAGGGTGCCCACCCTCCCTTCCTTCCTCCCTCCCTTCCTGCCTTCCTGCCTTCCTCCCTCCCTCCCTCCCTCCCTTCCTTCCTTCCTTCCTGCCTGCCTGCCTTCCTCCCTTCCTTCCTTTCTTCCTTCCTTCTTTTTCTTTTCTTTTCTTTTCTTTTCTTTTCTTTTCTTTTCTTTTCTTTTCTTTTCTTTTCTTTTCTTTTATAGGTTAATTCCATTTTCAATTTCCCAAATAGTCACACAGGGCCTGGTGATTATCCACCACCAGTCGGGGATCATGTGTCTCCTTAGAACTGGAAGTTTAACAGGTACATTAAAAATATGGCTACTATTGGGGCGCCTGGGTGGCGCAGTCGGTTGGGCGTCCGACTTCAGCCAGGTCACGATCTCGCGGTCCGTGAGTTCGAGCCCTGCGTCAGGCTCTGGGCTGATGGCTCAGAGCCTGGAGCCTGTTTCCGATTCTGTGTCTCCCTCTCTCTCTGCCCCTCCCCCGTTCATGCTCTGTCTCTCTCTGTCCCAAAAATAAATAAACGTTCAAAAAAAAAGAAAATTTTAAAAAAATATGGCTACTATCGCCGAATTAACCGTTGAACATTTTTAACAACTTTGGAAGCATAACTGTCATCACAGAAGAGAATATCTGTGTCCTGATCTCAAAATTGACATTTTGTGCACTGACCTGTCCTTACTACAGAGGTCTTTTCCCTGGAGATACAGTCCCTCGAGTGAGGTCTTTTTGGAAGGCTGAACCCGCTAAATTCATCTAAAGACAGAAGGAAAAACTGCTTGTGTGTCCTTCACCCCGTTCAGCTACCGCTGGTCCCCTACCCCTCCCAGCTGCCTGACCAAGATCAGTATGTTGAACATGAGTGGCCTCAACCTCCATCTCGTTGCTGGGCCCCCCATTCATCACTAACAGCACCCGCCCCCACTCTGTTCTTCCCCGACCCTGATGCGTTGCTAAACTACAGCCTTAGAGCTCATGCTTTCTCGGCACTGCCGTGACCCAGGTGCTCACAAGACGTAGAGTTGATTTTGCATCTGGAAGGGAAGGCTCTCCCTGGAGCTGGCCCAGTCCCGTGAGCAGGCAGGTCCCTACCGCTGGGGGGTCTGCCCTGGCCACACAGAACGCCAGCGCTCGGGCCTCTCTGTGCAGACACCATGTTCTCAGAGGAGCTGGCCCAGAGCCCCGTGCAGGTGCCAGGCCAGGGTGGGGTGACGGCTGCAGTGAGCGGGGGCCACCGGGAGGCAGGAAGTGCACCTTCTCCTCGTGAAGTGCGCGATGGAGCAGGACACCTGGGGGTCCCCGCCTCAACGAAGAGAAGTTCCCAGAACAGGAAAGCTGTGCTGAATCCAGGGAATTTGGAAGATACGAGGCGTTCTCTATGGGGAGCCTCAAAAACGAGACTGTTTCTTTACACCTTGGATGTTTAAGATGTAAGGATGCCGGGAAAAAGACAACTTTTGGACTTAAAGCTGTTCTTTTATTCAGATGTGTGACGGTTAAGGACCACGTAGACCATAAGTGTCCCCAAATCAAGCCAGGTGGTCTACCAGCTGGCCGGGACTGCTGCTGGCAGCCCCTGGAGAGAAGATAGCGGGGAAGGGACCATTGCCGGAGCACCTGTGCCTCGGTTTCCTCTTGCGGCATTGAGAAGAGATGCTCCCTGTGTTTGCCTCACCTCCCGGAGCTGGGCAGCCCTTGGG
Organism: Felis catus; assembly: GCF_018350175.1. Taxonomy (NCBI): domain Eukaryota; kingdom Metazoa; phylum Chordata; class Mammalia; order Carnivora; family Felidae; genus Felis; species Felis catus. The sequence continues at coordinate 81,152,644 of NC_058368.1, forward strand.
GATTCCCTAGAGAAAGTTCTTGCTGTGTGTGCCACATCGCAGTCTAAGCACTGCAAGGAAAACCGTTTCCAGCATAGTTTCTGTAGTGATAAAATTACTATTTTTACAACTGCTCACTGAACCCCAGGGCGCGAAGACCTTGCCACAGGGCACCATTTTGTACCCCGTTAAAGTCGAAAGGTGTCTTTCTGCACCTTCCCTGGTGTCTTCGCTGGGAGAAAACTGGAGCCAGGTTAGATTGGTTAAATTCATAAGGCTGTGTTCTGTGTGCACAATACACAGCAGAAAATTGAAACAGAGGATTCCTGGAGGAGGCGCATTGTAGCAAGCTATGTAGCCGGCATTATTCGTCCTTTATTAAGTCCAGACGCGATGAGAGCCCGCTCCTCCTGGGGTGTGGACAAGTGGATGTCTAGAACCCTCACAGACAGCAATTCTCTTTATAAATAGCCGGGCTGTTGGGCCCCAGCCCCCAGACAGCACTCGAGTGCCCACAAATGTCGTGCACAATGCAGCCAGGTGTGAGTCACACACGGGTTGGGGAGGGGCTGGGATGCAGAGCGGCGGTCTTCAATGGCAGCCCCACCTGAAAGCGTGTTTGCAAAAGCATCTTCAGTTCCAGACTCCACTTTCCATTAGCACAGAGCAGCTGGAGCCCAGACACGCGGGTGCTGCCCGCGGCCCAGTGATGTTGCCGAGTGGGAAGCTTTCTGGGAATCAGGAGGGGCCGGGCCTCCTCCTGACATTCAGGACGCGCCATGCAGAGTGCCCAGGAGATTTAAACCCCTCGCAGGGCGAGAGGGTCCTCTGTGCATCCCCCTGCTTAGATTATCAACAGCTTCCGCCATGGTGATTACCTGCTTCTTGAGACGGGCTCGCTCTTCCTCCTCAGGGAGCCTTGTGGAGGACACGGCTTCTCAGTGGGGAAGGGATGTCAGGGGCCTGGGGGTTAGTGCCGAGAGGAGAGATGTCTGCCTCCAGCCAGGGGTGTCCTAAATGAGAGACAGAATGACACATACCCCCTAAAAAATACATACGTGATGGTCTAAGAAGGGCATCGATAAGTGGCTTCATGGTCACAGAAATCACCCCCAAGCTTCAGGCTCCTCATCTGGAACATGGACATAAATGCTTATGCTCTCCGGGGGTTCTGTGACTCTAACTCGAGCCACAGTTGGTCAGAGGAGTCTGCGTTGAGCAGCTACCTCCCCTCTGTCCCTATAGTAGACACTCAGCCTCCAACATGGCGGCTATGGGGTTGTTGCTCAACTGTGGTTAAAATTTGGGAGCCGAGAGGGGCAGGAGAGGCCCCCATGGGGGGGGAGGGTTCCCGGCCTGGGTGGCCCTGCCCTACAGGGGACACTTGGGATGGGGGTGGCCTCGGGGCTCCCCTGGCAGGCAGCAGTGGAAACAAGGATGCTCAGGGGTCCCATCCAGGGTCAGTCCTTACAGACGAGAAACTGAGCCTTAGGAAAGCAAAGACTCCCGGATTGTTTCCAGGAACAGCTGTGGGGCGGGAAGGCTGGGGACAGAGCAGGGACTAACTTTGTCTGGGTGCCTGCATGAGGCAGGGCCTGGGACCGACCCCTCCCCATCAAGAGCCTATGAGGTGGCTCTTGCTGTCCCCATGTCAATTATGGGAAGCCGAGGTGGGAAGAGGTAGTGAACCGTGCAATGTCACACAAGTAGGAAGGGCAGGATGTGGGTCTGAACCAGTGTTGGTTAACTCCGAAACACCTGATCCTTCCACCAAGAAAGGGCAAGCGTCGAGGGGGGCTTTGCCCACCCCACGATTGTGCTCAGGGCCCAGGCTTGCTTTTAAACTAAGATAGCCTTTTCCTACATCCACCAAGAGGACTGAGAAGATGGTGATAAAGTGTATGTTCAGGCATGTTCAGGAAAGGCTGCATAGTATACTGCCTGACAGATTTAAAAAAAAAAAAAAGGAATCCATAAGGCACTGAGTTGTCCACAGTAAGGACTTTCTTTAATTCAACATTTTCACCCACTTGGTTACTAGTGACAAGCGATGGAAGGAAACTGGGTGCCCCCTTCTCCAGGTAGAGTTGATTTAGCTGCGAGTAACAGCAAGTCTGAACATAAGAGCACACGTTAAAAAGGCTCTGTTTTTCTCACGTCTCCCAAAGTCATGAGGTTGCGGCTCTGACATTGGTCTGACAGCTCAACAATAATGAGGACCACCGTGTGCAATTCTCTTGAGCCTTCTTCGTGGCACAGAATGGCTGCTGCATCACTGCCAGCTCCATGTTGTCCGTTTTCAAGGTGGGAAAGAGGAAGCGTGGCCAGTGGAGAAGGAAGATGAGGCCGTGGTGCCGGCAACTTTGTACGTCATACAAGACACGGCGTCCCTGGGGCGCCTGGGTGGCTCCGTCGGTTGAGCGTCCGACTTCGGCTCAGGTCATGATCTCGCGATTTGTGAGTTCGGGCCCCTTGTCAGGCTCTGTGCTGACAGCTCAGAGCCTGCAGCCTGCTTCCAATTCTGTGTCTCCCTCTCTCTCTGCCCCTCCCCTGCTCATATTCTGCCTCTCTCTGTCTCTCAAAATTAAATAAATGTTAAAAAAAAAAAAAAGACACGGCATCCCTCGGCAGCAGTGGGGCTGGCAAATTTGAGTGTTTGCTTTTCCAGTGTTTATAGCAGAGAAAGGCAGGAGTGAGAAGGTTTGCGCCCTGGGTGAGCCAGCCTACGTGAAAGGGTGAGCCAGGTGCGACTGGAGGTGTTGGGGTACACGGTTACAACCACACCAGTCTGTCTCCTAATGAGATCAATAGTAGAGTTCGATGTCTGTGTATTTTTATTTGTAGGGTTTACCTTATTGTATATTCAGATGTGACATGACCACGACATACGCACTGGTATCATTTGTATTTCTAAGGGATCACAGAACACGCTTGGAAGCAGGTGGAACGAGTAATACCACGGACACTTCGCTTACCCTGTTGCAGGGGTGGGGTGCTCAGCATGTCTTGTCAAGAAGTGGGGCTCCCCCGGAGGGATTGCCCCTCAGCTTTGGTGTAAATCTAAAAAAGGCCCTGGGTCCACGTCTTTCCTGGGCCTTTCTCACAGCTTGTGCCAGTTAGACACAGGACGGTGCCATCCACGATCTTGTGTGGCTGGGAGGAAGGTGCCCTGGCAGCCCCAGAGAGACAGACAGGGGCCTATATAAAGTGGGTCCGTGACTGCAAGTGTGGACAACATAGAGGCTAGCCTAGGACCTCATTCAGCAGCTGCCCCCAGGTGCCATGGGCACCTAGCAGGGGCTGAGGGCACAGTATGGTTTGGACCCAGAGGAGACCCCACTGTCCTTCTGGGGGCCCATGGTGCCAATGCAAAGTGGGACCTCAGTCCCACAGAGGCTGCTACATGGCCTCAGGGCTGCTCAGCCACTAAAGCCAGTGGACAGCCCCCCCCCCCAATACCCTGTCAGAGGGCAAAGAATCTGCCAGACTGCCCCCTACCTCCCCTCCCCACCCTCTCCTCCTGTGTCCCTCCCCAGCTGCCCATGGGTGACAAGGCCTTGTGGGTCCCTGGAGATTAGAAGTCAAACAGAAGGAGGGAAGGCGAGAGGTTCTGAGCCAAGGATGCACTTGACTGAATGTTGATGTGGTTTTGAACCACAAGGGACTGAAGAATCTGGGTGCCACAGCATCAATCTTCCACACCAAGCCTGAGGGTGAAATGCATCTTGCTACAAAATGTGACCTAGATATGCGTACATTTCTCCTTTGTGCCTAAGAAAATGGGTAGAAAAACAGCCTTCTTGGAGAAATCAGGATTCCCTTTGGAATCTGGACTTGTGCTCTGCCTATGTGCAGTTGAAGATGCCCCACTGGAAATTCCAGCAGGTGCATCACATGTATTCGAGGAATACAGTTTAGGGCTCAGGGGCAGCAGGCATAACTTGAGATGCCCCCTAGGGTGTCATCCACGCGATGTTAGGTCCCAAGTCACCGACTCCGGGTTCCTCCCTCCATGCTGTATAGTCGCTCTGCAGAGACCAGCGTGCACGGAGCCGGGAGCAGCCCCTGGATGCAGGCCATCCGTGAAGCCACCCCAAAGGTCTGCATCCAGGCAGCAGCCACACAGGTGAGCTTGGAAGCCGGTCCTGGGTGGCAGTTTCTCTCCGAGCCACAGGAGCCTGCTAGGGGCACCTTTATTGCAGAACCACAGAAACTGTATATAATACACACAGTTGGTTTTAGCCACTGTGTTTTGGGGTAATTTGTGACACGGTGATGGATAGTTGATATGAGGCCCTGTGGGAAGAGCCTTGGGGTTTTGAGCCTGTGCTCATGTTAGCCCCTTGTGTGGACTGTGCATGCAGCAGACTTTTTCTAGTGAGTGGGCCACCAGTGTTCCCTCTTGGCCACTGGAGGAAGAACATGATTGTCTGAAAAGAGACTCTTGTTTCGGCTAAGAAAGAAACAGCTGTGAAATGTATCCAACAAGCTCGAGCCATAGCTCCCTGAACGCACAGGAGAATGTGTCCCATTCTTGCTTTTTGAGATCAAAAGACCAAGTGAAAACAGGGTCCCTTTGAGGTGGCATCTTGTTCTTATATGAGCCACCTGCTCCCCAGGGCCCCCAGCTCTTGGCCTACCCCCACCCCCAACTAAGACTGACCATCTGCGTAAGAAAGGATCCCCTCGGGGCAACTTTGGCCTGACATTCCCTGGTCCCCAAACCAGCCCTGCTCTGGCTTCTTTCTCAAAATGGTTGCAGATAAAAATGTTCTCATCATGAATTTCATAACGTGTGTTTCCTTCAGTCAAGGATGCTAAGACCTCAGGTCACATGGCAGTGGGCTATGTGCAGGGGTGAACTTGGGCCCCCTTGGGCCTTACTGGTAAAAGGTTGACCATAGTTAGCACTACTGACCCCAGACCAAGGACAGCTGGGGACCCCTCTGTGCTTCTGAGTTGGGCGACTTGGTCTAAACGTTCTTCACTGTTCCTTCTTCTGTCCCTGCACAGCACAGAGCCCATCCAGAAATGCTCAGGGAGCAGGTAGAGTTGGGTTAAGAACCTTTATTTGCAAGTAACACAACAATTCTGGTCAGTTTAAGTAAGAGAGAGCGTGTTTTAAGAACGTGCTGTTCCCTGAAGCCGAGTGCAGCAAGGGCCTAGGTCACACACGCTGTCACCACCAGGCAGCACCCTCCCCTCTGTCCACTTCTTCTCCTTTTCTCCTCCCCGGGCTCCCCCGCTGTGTGTCCTTTCCCATCACAGGCAGATACCGATGGTCTCTTGGTGCTAACTCCAAACCCCAGACGGGAACTGGCATCTGGGGAACGTACCAGTGTTCATCACTGTTTTCCTCTGGCAAATCAGCTGTTTCCAGGGCTTGAAGTCACCTGGTACCACTTGGTGCCTGGGCTTTGTTTGCCCAAGACTTGGTGTAATTACAAAGACCTCGAGGGTCACGCCTGGCAATTTCTCTCTCTCCAAGTCTTCAGGAGCTGACTCTCCATGTCTTGAGAGTGATGGAGAAGAGTGGAAGTACCTTGAGAGAAAGCAAGAGCTGACCCAACAAGAAGAATGGACTGACTTAGGCATCAGATTCTGTCCTCTGCCACCTAAACAACATTTTCCTGGTGTTTCATATGAGGATTCATTTATTGTCTTTATATGAAAAGCAGACCTCGTTTGGAGCTGTGTCTTGTGCTATTTGCCAGAAGAACCAAGCAAATTCTTGGCACACAGGAATCCCTGCCTTTGCCCACGCTGGGCCCTGTGCGCGGCCCCACGCCCATCGTTCAGCAGGCCAGGCTCAGCAGCATCACCCCAGGGAGTTTTCTCCAGCAAACCCGAGGGGCTTGGTACCCGCTCCTGATTGAGACCCTCATCGTTTACGCTTCACTGGGGTCTTTCTTAGCTTTCATGGACTATGTAAAAAAAATGGGACAGATGTAACAAAAATGGGATAAATATGAGCCAAATTGACCTCAAGAGCTAACAAACTCTATTTTGGAGAAAAAAATGGGAAGTTAACATTCCTTGCTTCAGTCCGTGAAAACCCAACTGAAAGTACTGAGTGTTGAGAGAAAATTCACTATAAGGATGAGGTCTTTGGGGGGCTAATATGTTTAGAAGAGAATATATCCACATCTGTAAGACAGAAAAAATCTGGTAACATACTTCACAGCCCTAAACATATTAACATGTCACAGAAGTGAAGTCACTTGTCACAGTGAAGATTGGCATCATGTTGGCGGGGAAGAGCAGGGGCGCTGGCCGTGGTCCTGACGCTGGGCTGGCTCTGTTGCTCACGAGCTCCACAACTCCATCCCTTGTCACCTCACTCCCTCAGTGACCTGTGAGGTCCTCCCTGTGACCAACTGACAGTGTTCATTTCAGCTCCCACCATCCCAGTGTAATGGTTCGGTGATTTGTGTGCCTTTTCCTGGGAGCCAGCTTTGGGAGGGAGTACGGAGCTGGACTCTTTGTCCAGGGAATGTGGCCCTGCCCACAAGGACCCCTGTTAGGAGATGGGCTGGTACACCTGTATCTTCCACCTGTGTTGCATCCACACTTAGTTTGGTGAAGCCCTGACTCTACCAGCGGAAGATTCAGCTGCACCCATTTACTATCCGCACAGTGTTTCCTGTATCCCTCCCATGTCTTGCATCTTTAGGAGTGGGTGATTCCTGTGTGGCATTGAGACCGTCTCTCGAGTCATCCCACATGTGGTTTCCCTGAATACCTCCTTCCCTCATCACGTTCTAGACAGGATGGTTTACTTTTCACTGGCTTGGAAATTTATTCCCTGGTTTAGAGGCAAACATAAATATGCCCTCCTATCCCAGGGAGTCCCCACACCTAACGGAACAAATCACAAGGTCACCCTGGGCACTGTGTCTGCCAGTGTCTTCACCTACTCTCCTACTCAAGGCCCCTGTGTCTTCTGGCACATGGGAAGCACTGGGCGTCCTGAGCCATAGCTCATAAACCAGCTGGCGGTGATCAGACCGGAGCAGAAGGTGACGACCGAATCCTGCTTATTTCAGGAACATAAAAGGAGCAGAAGGGCTTTCCCCATAGACTCCCCCTTGCTGTGGGCAGAGGAGAGGAGCAACCAGAGAGAGCCTTGGACTAGAAGGTAGAACACTGTCCCTGCAGACACCTGCCGAGTACCTGCAGGCCCCATTGTTCACAGCAGTGACCTTTATAAAGTCACCATGAACTCTGAACTACCAAACGCTGAGCCATTGCTCTTGGGGAGATACAGGGTCAGGTTCCTGCAAGCCTCTGGTCACAACGTTTTCATTACTGATCAAAACACATAATGGTACTTAATGTGTCTCTATTGAAAGACACCTTACTTAACCTGTGCTGTTGATTCATTAACATGGAACTTGTGCCACCAGCACTGTGTCTTGTGCCTGAAGGAAGTCCACCTAAGGCACACACAAGCCCTGGCTGTCTCGCACCCAGGGGCCACAGACAGCATCTCGGCACCATGCTGAGGGTCCGCTTCAAACAGTGAAGTTGCCAACACAAAGCACAACCATTGGGAAACGTGGCACTGAAGACCGCAAAAAGGATGCTCACTCTGGATTGGGAGCTGAGAGAGGAAGTCAGGGCTCTGCCCGTTAGGCCTCAGCTGGGAACACGCACGTTAGGTGACTCAGATTTTCCACCGGTCTGCACCTGTCAGTGGGTGACCACAAAAGCACGGTGATGAATGACTTCGGGCTTACAATAAATTTTAACAAGTAGGCAAATTTGCACACGCAGAATCTGAATAATACTGAGGATTTGCTGTATACAGTTCCTGGAGACAGAGAGAGCTCCCTACACAAAGATGAAGTCGAGCAGAATGTTTCAGAGACGAGGCTCTAATTCCAGCCCTGGCCCTGTCACTGCTGCTCTGTGACGTTGGGAGAGTTACTCAAACCCTCTGTGCACCAGTGGCATCATCTGTAAAATGGGATTCGTTCGTGTGGGTCTACAGCCCAGTGTTGCGGTGAGGTTGGGTGAGGCAGGTCTGGCCCGGCAACGCTTGCTTCAGTAGAGTGAGTTGCTGGGATTATTGTGGATAGTTTCTTGTCCTCCCCTGCAGACATTAGAATCAGACTGTGATGCCCAGTACTCTACACACCTACGTAGGCATTTACTGGTGACCACATACGCATGAAAGTGTCGCTGGGCCCGCCAGCGCAGCACAGGTGCAAAGAAAACTTCTCTATTTCTTATTGAATCTATAAATTTTCAGGCTGAGTTTTTTTCTTGTTCAAGATCGGAACTAAATATAGGCCGTCCTTGTCTAAATTTGGTAGGCTGAATCTCTTTACTCAAGTCTGGGTCTTGTGGCTATCACCAGCCAGCACTCCCCACCGAGATTCAATGACGCAGACCTTTTGATGTGAGCTGAAATAAACTGCCCTCTCTCAGGGCTCAAGTCTGGGAACAGGAAGGAAAGAAGGGTGGACACCATCTGTGAAGAGGAGAGGGAGAGAGCACCGAGGGGGACAGGATGGGTCATGTACCTGGTAGCTTACTCTTCTGAAGAAATGTGTGAAAAACAGAGAAAACAGAGAATCAAAAACAACTCTGTATATGTGGTGGAAAGACAACACGGGCTAGGAGAACTCTTTGATCGACTCTGGGAAGAACTGAGAATTGAGAATAATTTAATAAACACCCCCCAAGGCAAGCCATTAGCCTTGGGCATGGAGCTAATAAGAAGTACTTACAACTAGGTTTAGTGCCAAGTAATAGAGACTAAAAATAAAATAAGAAGAGAGAAGAACTCTTTACAGATTTCTGCTTTATCATGCCTGGTGTTGGCCTTGCTGTCACGGTCCAAAATGTCTGCTGGGGCTCTGACATCAAACTCGTGTTCCAAGCTGCAGGCTGGAGGGGCGATAGAAAAAAGGTACACTCCTTCCCTTTCAAAGACACTACATGGAACCCTTATATTTCATGGGGAAAACCTTGCTCACATGGCCACACAGTTGCAAGGGAGTCTGGGAGATATTGCCACACTGTGCCCAGCCAAAAATCCTGGTTCAGTTAATTTTAAAAAGAAGGAAAGTGGAGATTTGGCCAGTGACTTTCAGCCTCTTCCCCCGGAAGAACCCCTAAGCAGGTGACCTTGTATGAAACACAAGGACATCCTTCCTGGGGCCTAAGCATCGTTGAATATGAGTCCTCACGGGCATGATGGCAGGAGGGAAACAGGAGTGTGGCTGTCAGAAAAATCTCTCTGGTGATGTCATGTAGGGAGATCAAAGACCAAAACGGTGCCATGTAACCGTGAGGTGATCGGCCATCCAAACAGGATGTTACATTAATGTAATACAAGTTAATAAGAAGGTGTGGGGAGGAGACTCGACTGTTATAAAATTGTTTGCAGGAGAATTGTTCCCCAGGAGTAAGTAGTGTAGCACCCAGCATGGCTGTTTTCCCAAGAGAGGCCATCCTACACGCCCTCTGAGTGTAGACCCCCTAAGCCCCGACAAAGGGGTCGGCCATGCAGCCCCACACCCGGGCCAGCCTTCTGTGTGCCTCCATGCCTTTATGATCGAGCTGGGAGCAAGGTGTGGAGAGCACTGGGGAAAGCAAAGTGAAGTGGGCCATGTTCAGACTCAGTAGGAAGGACGATGGGGATGGGGAGAGGCCGTGGATGGCATGCCCCTCAGATGAGGGCAGAGCCCTTCTAAATGTGACAGCACACAGACCTCCAGCCCCGAGACCCTGGGTCTCTCCCGCCACCACCTTCCTCGGCCCCCCTCCCGCCCTCCCGACGGGGCTTGGCCCGTGCTGTGCCAAGACTGGGCTCACTGCCTGTGGTGTGGGCCACTTTCCGTGGTGGAAAGGCAGGGCCCTGAACGTGGGCTGGGAAGAGATGCTTAGTGGCTGCACACCCGTGTGCGGTTAGTTACTGGGGAGCAGAGGTAAGAACAAGGTGTCATTAGGAGGGATGGCTTTGAATTGTCACTGCCTGTGGTTTCAGTGTAACTTGGTTAACTATGAGTTTGTAGAAGTTGATTTTTAATAATGGCCCAGTTTAACAAGCAGCTCCAAAAATTCCTAAAACTCTAACGACTGGCCCTTGCCAGTGGGAGCAAGATGGCCCCAGCACAAACTACCTTGTTTTCCTGCCAGCCACCTTGCCGCCCGCTCCTGACGGCCCACCTGGCCGAGCCCTAGCCAGGTAAGACGTCCCCTCCGACCCACGTACCTGCACCCGAGACCCGGAGACGGGCAAGCACAGCCACGTGTGCCAGGAACCCCGACACCATGCTCCCAGCGGCTCTGAGAATGAAGGCTCTGAAGCCAGCAGAGCCGGGGCACAGAGACAGAAAGCAAACGTGGCAGAAGACAGAGTCAGTTTATCTTGGCTCCGTGAAACCACTCTGACTCCTTGCACCTGCTGTCCTGAAATTTGCAGATTTTCTTTGAATCCCCATCTGGACGTAATCATCACTTAGGATGCAGAAAGTTAATTTAGGGGAAGAAAGATCCACTGATCATCCCCACCCCACCCCCAGTGCCTGGTGACTCTGCGTCCGTGGGGAGCGTGCCAGCTTAGGGTGAATCACCAGTTACTGGGCTTGACTGCTGGCATCTCCTTAAAGGGCCACAGTTGAGTCAATCAGGCATTTAAAACAAACAAAAAAAAAAAAAAAAAGGAAAAAGATAGACCCTTCCTCCAGTAACGTTTCCCTAGGGGCTGTTTGCCAGTCAACATTCCGGCATCGTAGAAACAGGGCTGATGTGAAGACCCCTAAGGCTTACTTCCGTTCCTGAAAAAGTATAGGTTTGGGGGTGAGAAATAGATACTCAAGAAAACAAGAAAATGGAGAAAGAGAGGAAATCTTGAAGGGGTGGGGGCTGAGCACAGAAGCAGGGTCCAAAGTCAAAATCAATTCTGCATCAGTTACGGCTTTTATTACTTTTAAGTCTTCCAGTTTTAGATGCTGGAAGTTTCACCCCCGTCGCGCCCCACCGCCTTCTCTCCCCACGCATCCGCATCCGGGGTGGCACTGTCACATGCATCTCACGGATGTGCACCACGTACAGGCAAAGGAATACTTTTGTATTCTCTTCTCCGTTTGTACACACGAACGGTAGCACCTCATAACACATCATGTTTTGCCTGGATGTTTATCTCAAAGCCTAAGCTGGTCAAGATCCGAGAGACTTTTTATTCTCTTTGATGATGACAGACTCATTCCCTTGGATGAATGAACTGTAATTTGTTTAACCAACTCTCTGCTACTGACTGAGTGTTCCAATATTTTGAAATAAAAATAATGACTAGCGTGCATACCTGAGGGACACATTTCTAAGAGTGAAATTGCCTTCAGTAGTTTACAAGCGTTTTTAAAATTTTCGTGTGTATTGCCAAATTGCTTCCTATATTAGTTGTGCTGGTGGACACGCCCAACAGACTATAGAGTTCTTGTCTCTCCACACCCTTGTCAGGACCTTGCCAATCCCAGGCAGACAAGGATACGTCATTTAAAATTTTTTTTTTAATGTTTATTTATTTTTGAGACAGAGAGAGACAGAGCATGAACGGGGGAGGGGCAGAGAGAGAGGGAGACACAGAATTGGAAACAGGCTCCAGGCTCTGAGCCATCAGCCCAGAGCCCGACGCGGGGCTCGAACTCACGGACCGCGAGATCGTGACCTGAGCTGAAGTCGGACGCTTAGCTGACTGAGCCACCCAGGCACCCCAAGAATGTGTCATTTTAGCCGTAATCAGCACTTCTCTGAGTGCGGCCGAACATCTTTGCAAATGCTGACCACCCGTTTATGTTTCCTTCCTGTGACTTCACTACCTATAGACGCTGGACGCTTTCACTGAATTGGAAATGTTTCTTTTCTAATTGATTTATAAGAGCCTTTATCGCTTAAGGAAATGGACTTTTCTGCGATTAAGTTACAGACATTGCTCCCAGGTTCTCCTTTGTCTTTTCATTTTGTTTCTGGGTGCTGGCGTCATTCACAGTTGTTCTTTATTGTGAAGCCAGGTTGCTCAGTCTTTCCTTTTTCCAGATGTCATCAGTTACACAGACCTTATTTTGATATTGTCCTCTAAAAAGTATCCTATTCGTCTTAAGATTTCATTTATTATGTCCAAAATTTTGGTCTACTTGCGATGTAACCTGGTTAAAGGTGAGACTGCCGAGTACCCGCTGTTTCCACGCAGCTTAGACCACCTTTCCCTCCGCTATTTGAAATGTCACCTTCATCGCTTACCAAATCCCTGCATGTACTTGGGTCTCTTTGTAGATTTTCAGAGCCGTCACGGATCTGTGTATTCTGATACAAACACTGCAATATTTAGTATCTTTATGGCACGCTGTGAGGACTCGTCCCCCTTATTCCCTTTCTAAAAGCAAATGATACCATCGGCCAGTCTTGGGTATTTATTTTTCCATACGAATCCAGCGTATCTCATTCTCCCCCCTCAAACAAAAGAGAAGAATCCCTTGGTGGAGCTTTTGACATTAAACGTGTAGAATCACTTAGGAAGCAGGGTGCCCGTCTGTGACTTACGCATCGTCTTGTTTCAAACAGCAAACTTTACTCGTCATTCTCTCAAGTTTACTCCGTGTCTTCAGGAGCATTGAGAGTCTTCTTGTGAATTCTCCCCAGGCACATTGTCATTCTTGGCGCTCTGTTACATGGGGTCACTGCTTCAATGTTTTTTCCCATAGTTCTCTGTGTCTTCCGTTTCTGGGCCTGCTGCCTGCTGGGTGCAGTCGGTGGACAGTCGTCCCAGACCTTCTTAAAAACAAGGAAAATTATGGGGCGCCCGGGAGGCTCGGTCCGTTAAGCATCTGACTTCGGCTCAGGTCATGATCTCACGGTTTGTGGGTTCGAGCCCGGCGTCGGGCTCTGTGCTGGCAGCTCGGAGCCTGGAGCTGCTTCGGACTCTGCGTCTCCCTCTCTCTCTGCCCCTCCCCAGCTTGTGCTCTGTCTCTCAAAAATAAACATTAAACAAATTTAAAAAAATACAATGAAACTTTTGCCATCTTTCATTCTCGTGCATTTTCTGACCTCTTCATAGTTTGAGAGACACAGTTGTCCACAGAAACTCCTTCCCTCTCTGGCTGCAGATTCCTGCGGCCAGGCCTGAAATGTTCTAATCTTTATCGTGGTTCTAACTGGAAGCTGTGGCTGCTCCAAAAGCTTCCATGATGTCTCTCTGTTCACATCCTCGCCCTTAGGCTGAGCAAGGATGTTCAGGCAGCTACTCTTGGAGCTTCTTCTCTGTAGGGCGCAAGGTGTTACTGATGAGGTTCTGGGGTGATGGGGAGGTCCGGAGCTGACGGCAAAGAAGGGATTCTTGAAGACATCTTTGATGCAAAAAGGTGATTTTAGTAAAGCACAGGGACAGGCCCCGGCGGCAGGAAGAGCTGCACTGGGGCCGTGAGGAGTGACTGCTTCTATACTGTGGGGTTGGGGGAGGAGGTACAGTCAAGAGGAAGTTTCTTAAAGGGATTTTCCACGCTAAGGACACAGGGTACTGGAGGCTGGCTATGGTCAAGCTAAGGTTGTTTTCCCTCCAGCAAAGCATTAGCATTAAGACAGTAGGAGGTTCCTGGAGAAATGTTCTACTCTGGATTTGCCTCAGGTATTTGTCAATGGGCTGCAGGTTATAAGGAAATTCAATTTCATCTGCCAATTCCTTCTGCCTTTGTTCGCCACATCACTGTGGAGGGGAGGGTGATGCTGGGGCTACAGGAAACTGAATCTGTAGGTCTCTGGAGATCAGGCTACTGATAAGATTGCCTTTTTCTTGTGATTTACTAAGATATTTGTGAACTGATGGAGAAGCTATCAGTTTAACCATTTATTTTCTGTCCTTTCCTTTGTTCTTGGGCAGCCAGGAGTGCCTGAGCAATGTCACACACATCCCAGCTGGGGCGGGATGGGGGGCGGAGTGGGGCGATGCTAGCTTGTGCTTGGCCTTCAGGTTGCCTTGTGGTCCCTCACCATTAGCTTCGAGTTAACCTCTTTTCAGTTTTTTAATTTGTATAAAAAGGTTTATTTTGAGAGAGAGGGAGAGACAGCACGTGTGCACAAGCAGAGGGGCAGAGAATCTGAAGCAGCCTCTGTGCTCTCAGCACAGAGCCTGACATGAGGCTCAGTCTCCCAACTGTGAGATCATGACCTGAGCAGAAATCAAGAGTCAGGCATTTAACCAACTGAGCCACCCAGGCACCCCAACTTAACCTCCTTTTAAAGGAGGCACGCGTTGGGGCGCCTGGGTGGCTCAGTCAGTTAAGTGTCCGACTTCGGCTCAGGTCATGATCTCAGGGTCCGTGAGTTTGAGCCCCGTGTCAGGCTCTGTGCTGACAGCTCGGAGCCTGGAGCCTGTTTCGGATTCTATGTCTCCCTCTCTCTGCCCCTCCCCCGCTCAAGCTCTGTCTCTGTCTCTCAAAAATAAATAAACATTGGGGCGCTGGGTGGCTCAATCGGTTGGGCGTCTGACTTCAGCTTGGGTCATGATCTCACGGTTTGTGGGTTTGAGCCCTGCATTGGCATTGGGCTCTGTGCTGACAGCTCGGAGCCTGGAGTCTGCTTTGGATTCTGTCTCCCTTTTTCTCTGCCCCTCCCCCACTCAAGCTCTCTCTCTGTCTCTCAAAAATCAATAAACATTGGGGCGCCTGGGTGGCTCAGTCGGTTGGGCATCCGACTTCAGCTCGGGTTATGATCTCACGGTTTGTGAGTTTGAGCCCTGCGTCAGGCTCTGTGCTGACAGCTCAGAGCCTGGAGCCTGTTTCGGATTCTGTTTCCCTCTCTCTGCCCCTCCCCCACTCATGCTCTGTCTCTCTCTCTCTCTCTCTCAAAAATAAATAAACATTAAAAAAATAGTGAATAAACATTGAAACAAAATTTAAAGGAGGCACGCGAATTTGCCTCCCCAAAGTGGCTTCCTGGCACTTAACACAGTCTTTGCTTTTCACTCTGTAGGCCCTGCCCGCCACCGCTGTGCCGCCTGCCCGCCTGCCGCGTCCAGCACAGTGGACCCAACTGGTCTGCGGCCCAGCCGCCCCTCAGCCTAACTCGAAGCTGGTCTTGAAGGCACAAGGAGGTGGGCACCACCTTTGTCAAGAAATGTCATCGAGAAACCAGGGCATTCCCCCCGGACTTCCTCGGGTCCGTCAGCACGCACGTGATGCAGGTGCCGTGCGCCAGCATCCTGGGGCGTCTGTGCCCAACCCGAGGTCCCGATCCTTGTGGTCTGTTACCACCGTTCCCAGGCCTTCGCACCCACTGCCGGCTTTGGGATGAGGTCGCTTCTGTCTGCATGGGCCCCAGGAGCCCTGCTTTCTCTCATTGTGCACGCTGAGGTCACACACTGAGTCGCATGTCCACGAAGGCCTTTCGTCACACAGGGCTCCACCGCACACGTCCCTGAGACACACCTGCAAGGTCGGGCTAGCGGGCCACTCTCTGCCTTCCGTTTCTGGAGCTTTTTCCTTGTTTATTTAGGGACGCAGAAACAAAACAGGCTGATCAGACACCACCGTGAAAGGCATTAGTAGGTCAAAAGCAAAAGCAGGTGAAAAGCTCATCCATGCACTGTCTTCAGCAGAGACAACACAGTCCCACCTCATGCAGGGACTCTCCTGCACCCCCTGGGGGACCCCAAAGCACCCCGTAGACACAAGCTTCCCCAGACACCCAGGATCCTTCCCAAAGCACCTTCAAACTGTGACCATCGTTTGCATGAAGGACGGTACAAAGGAGAATAGACCGTTGGGTTTGCGGAAGCCAGCCTGGCCTCCTCCAGGACGGGATGTGGATCTGAAGTCATCCCTACCAAATGACAAGCCTATCGATAGCCGGGTTGCTATAACCAGGTGACCCGGGTCACTAGACGCACTGCTTGTAAGGAAAGCGGTCTGTCCCCTGTGCAGTTTCCAGTCTGCAGAACAGCAGCGCCGTGAAGGACACGGGAGCAGAGGCCAAGGAAGACGTGCTTCCCCATGATGCTGTTAGAGCAAGAGAAGTACCGAGGGGACCATGAACGTGGGCCGTGTGGCGCCCACCTGCCAGTGACAGACGTGCAGTGACATTGGGGGGTGGGACCTTGCCGTGGACACTGTGGCATTTCCAGGCCTGGACTGTCCACAGAGAATTACCAGGACAGAGTCAAAAACACACCGAGTAGGAAGTAGCTGCAGATCAAGGACCCGTTTGCACAAAATGCAGAGCTGTTCAAAGAAACAAGTGTCATCGAGACACGTTGGCCGTTACTTGGCATGAAAGTTCCAAGGCGGCTGCTCAGTGCGAGGGTGTGATGAAAGGGACGCCCTGAGCTGTGCCTGCTCCTCAGAGCCCATTCTGGAACGGACACCAGTCAGCGGGACTCGTCTTTTAAGCACCGCCTCCTGTTTCCCGCCAACTCTGCACGCAGCCTGCGGTGCCTGAGGGAGGCGTTCTTTACCGCGTTTTGTGCTTCTTTCTTCTCCCGGTTAACCAGGCCTATTTCTCCGGGAGTGAGGTGTGAGAACAGGTGCGCTCCCTGGAGAAGGCCGGGTCCTTCCTGTCATTGGTTCTTGGACAATTTCATCCTTTAGGACCCCTCCTCTCTCCTGCTAAAATCCAGAAGAAGTAGAGAAAAGTGTCCTTAGCCCAATGACTAACGCACCTGCACCTTTCTGGCTTCCTTATCAACCTCTCAACCCCAGGAACAGTGAACCCTGGATCAACATATCAGTCGAGGTCGACTTGGATTTGGATTACAAATTGCAATCATCTGAGAGGTGAGCCGCTGGCATGGGCACCTGACTGTTCTCTGCAGCTGAGGATTAACGGACACACTGCCTGAGCACCTTCTCCGTCTGGTAAGTGCAGGTGCACGCGCCCTTGCTCCCTGAGACCCGGGCTTTCCGAGGGTGCTGCGCTGTCAGGAAGGCTCTGTGACGTGCGGGGTGCTGTAGGACAGTCATGTGCGTGTTCATTGTGTTAGTTGGGGGGACTCCGTCTCCAGAATTCACAGAATGTTCCTGCCATTTTTCTGGTTCCTCGAACATCCTGAGTTTTCAGACAAGAGCTAGATTCGCCTGCTTGGGTGTGTGTGTTCTGGTGGGGGTGAAGAGAATCTCCTATTTTTGTTTCATGATGTAAAAAACAGGTGAGGGGTCCAGGAAATAAATAAGTTAAAGAACCACTGGAATTGGGTGGATTGGGTCATAAAAAAGAAAAAAGAGCACAGTGAATAGAGTGAAAAGCTGGAGCAAACTGGGCATGACAGGGACAGGGGGGCAGGGGGAGCAGTGGGTGCCACAGGGGCTTGAACTTCAGGGGCAGGGCTCCCGAGAGTCCTGTGTGGGACAGGCCTTCAGGAAGGACAGGGAGGGGGTGCAGATTAAACCAAACCGATGGCTTATACCCACAAAAGTTGAGTGCGGCAGGTGAGGGCTGGCCCCATGGTGTGCCACTGGGCTCCTGGAGCAGGTGGTTTGAAGAGTGGGGAGACATGGCCTGACCTGCCCAGGCCTGTGCTCTAGAATCTTCTGGGGCCCCAGTGCCATGGGCCCAGCAGTGGGGAGGGTGCCTCTCAGGCAGCTCCCGCCATGCAAACGGCCCACAGTCACAGGTGAGGGAAGGGCTGTGACCTAAGAACTGCCCATTATTTTGCTATTCTATGAATTCCTGTCCTGTTGATATTTTAAAATATGAATCAGCTATTGTTTGATAAAAGTGTACATTTGCAGTGTGCCCAAGCTTGCAGTGTAACTGGTACTTTCAGATCGTTGAGGGTGGGAATATTCTTGGAAAGGATTTGCCATTTATTTTGTGTCACCAAAATGACCTTTGACCTATGAATTCCACTCTGAGGAATTGGAATTTTTTCCTAAGGAGAAAAACCAAATACCTGAAAATATACATGATCATTCATTTGGAATAGACAAAGATTGGTAAAAAAAAAAAAAGGGGGGGGAATAACTTTATCAATTATGATACATATATTGTTGAAATTTTTGAATCTGTTGAGTCTGTTGAAAATTTTTTGAAGCAGTTTAACAATGTGGAAATTGCTAATGACTATAAAATGCCCAATACAAGATACAGGCGTGGAGTATACACTTGGATCACATGCATAAGGAACAGTAATTTATGCAAAAGGAATCAACCTTCTCTTTCTTTCATGTTATAATTACATGTAATGATAGTTTCTTGTAATTCTTGATGTATTTCAATTTGTGTTCAGCCTCTTGTTTTATACTTTCTGTATCTTCCACACTGTGGTGGACACAGCTCTCTGTGTCCCCCAAGCTTCCCTACTGCAAAGACACGTTAGAGATTGGTGAGTGGGTGGGGTTATGTCCTACACTACCCCATCTCCCCAGAGAGGAGGTGGGTTGCCACCCTTGCAGGCCCTGGAGGCCGGGATCTGAGGGCGGTCTCCAGCCAACAGGGCAGTGGGGACTCAGTCCTAGAACCTCACAGACCTCAGTTCTCTCAACAACCCAGCCTCTTGTGGGAGTGCGGGAAAAAGGCTAGGGCTCACATGGGAGTGTGGCCCCAGCCAGCACCGGGATTCCAGCCCGCTGGGGCCTGAGCACAGGACCCTGCTAACCCACATCCAGACTCCTGACCCACAGAGCCTGTGAGAAGAAAGGGTGTGAACCAAGTTCAAGGTGATTTGTCGTGCCGCATGACAATAAGAACACACGCCTATTTTAGGTTTCTTTTTATTTCCTTCCTTGGATTGCTTTAGATTTATCACATCTTTTTCCTGATGTTTATTTTCCTCCCTCTGCTAATTTGGTAGTTACCAATTCTGTTTCTGTTCTTTAGTTGTTCTCATGGGCATCAACACAAGAAAAATTAACTTACCAGAGTCTGAATTAGCCAGTAGCTTCACCCTTCGTTGACACCTTTACAACTCAGAACACATTAACTGCCTCTCTCCATCCTGATTTGCATGCTACCGCTGTCATTGATTTCACTGCAAGCTTGACTGTTTTCTTTTTAAACTCATCACATGTAATTATTGTTTTTACACAGCGTTTGCTTGGATTTCCCCACATATTTACCACATTTTGTGTCTTCTGTCTCCTCCTTCATTTCAGACCATGTCACTGGGATCACATACCTTCTGTGTGACATCAAACCCTCTGTTTGTGGTCATTTAACAGTGCCTTTGTTTCCCCCCTGTCCTCAGTGAGTGGTCTTGCTGGGTGCAGTATTTGAGGTTGAGGTTTGCCCTCGGTAGTTGAAGATACGATTCCAGTCTCCTGAATTTCCATTGTTCTGATGAGTAAGCTGTCAGTCCCTCCTCTGAAGGCAGTCTGTCCTTTCTCACTGGTGTTTTTAAGACCTTCTCTTGTTTTTCTCCTTCTGTTGCTGTGTTATGCTGAATCTAGGTATGGATTTCTTTTTAATTATTATGTATTGAATCATGGGGTTCTTCAATCTGTGGGATGATATCTTCCATTAGTCTCTATTTGGTTCTATTTGGTTGTTTTCCAGTCTTTATGACATCTGGGGGTTTTGTCCTCATATTTTAGTATTTTTTATTTACTTAAACATATTAAAAATACTTTGTTTTTTGAGCCTATAATTATCACATCTTTAACTCTGTTACTGTACTTTTTTCATTTCATTCTCTTACCATTTTCGTCTGCCAGCTGAAACTCTTCATCTGTTCATGCATGTTGTTTACCTTTTCTATTAGTGCCTTTCAAGTGTTAATCACAGTTATTTAAATTCTTGGTGTCTGATAGTTTCAACATTTGGGTCACACCTGCCTCTCATTCTGTTGACTGCTTTGTTTTCTGACAGTGAGTATAGTCCCTTCCTTCCTCCCTGCTCCTTCCCCCTCTTCCCTCCCTCCCTCCATTCTTCTCTCCTCCCTCCCTCCCTCCTTCCCTTCCTTCTCTTGTATGTCTTGTACTTTTTGGTTGAGAGCAAGATAGTACATGTGGACACAGTACTGAGTTAATTATGTTTATGTGTGGAAAAAGGAGCACCCCTTTTTCCGCTTGGCCAGTAATTTTAGGGTTGAGTCTGCCTGATCCTAGTTGACTTTGGGATTTGTTGTTGCTATGGTTACTCTCCGTGCAACCACCAGCATTCCTCTAGCTTTACCTGAGGCCGGGGGCTACTTTGCCAGAAAAACTTTCTTGGTGTCCACTTCATTCTCAGTCTTAAACCTCTTGTCTCCATGCCTCCAGTGGGTCTCTTGCCACATACTTGCCTCTCCCCCCGGGGTGGACCACCAAGCTTTCCATACAGCACCGGCCAGCCTGACGTTGGGAGTCAAGACCTTCTCTTGTTTGGTGCAGATTCCGTCTTGGCAGGAACTGCCTGCTGGGTCTTGGGAGGGGAGCTTCCCTGGGAACGCAGCAGAAGACCTCTAATGGTCCAGATCCCAGTTGGCTTTCTGCCCGTTCCCGGAGAATTGAGCCTCTTCCTTTACCCTCCCCCAGCCACGACGGGTTTTCATCTGTGCCCTGGGAGTGACAACATTTTATACTCATGTTATCCCACACTCAGCCTTAGGCAGTTTGTTAACACCTGTAGCTGAGTTCTCATTACCCATCCTACCCTGGGGAGCCCCATCTTCTTTCTGCACCCTGACCGTGGTGAGTCACAGGTCTCGTCTTGTCTCCACGGAAGCACCTGTCTCTGCTTACGTAGCAGGCTGCTGTTGGTTGACCTGAAACCTCAGTGCTCTGATGGGCTCAAGAAAAGGCACATTTGTAGATCATTGGCTTTGTGTTATTGTCAGGGTAGGGCAATCCACTTGCCCGCCTTCTGCACCTGCTGCTCTGCTTCCGGCAGCTGCCTGCCCCAGTGTATTTAACCAGTCCCCTTGGATGGACTTTTCGTTTCTCCCAACCCTTTGCTATTTCAGACACCTCTGTGGAAAATGACATCATTTTTCACACTCGTGAATATCTCTGAGTAAGTTCCTGGGAGAGGAAGTGCCAGATCACAGGGAGGGCACATTCGGAATGTTTATATTTATCGCCATATTTATTTATGTTTATACATTATACATTTATGTTTATTGCTCTGTGAAGTTTAAGGAGTTTACACTCTTTGCCTAACTAAGAAGTGAAAAATGGTTCCTGTGTCGTTTGAATTTGCTTTTCTCATATTACAGTGAGATTGAACTTCATTTCATATATTAAAGCAATTTTCATACTGCACTGCACACATAAAAATGGTTAAAATAGCAAATTATATGTTATATATTTTCACAATAGAAAAGCTATTTGCATTCTTTTCTATGAATGAAATATTCACATTTTTACCCACTTTATAATAAATGTGTTTGCCTAATGTGTTTCAGTTGATTTTTCTAGATTTCTAAGTAGATAATCATATTTTCTGCAAATAAGAACAACACTGTATTTTCCTTTAAATCATCCTGGGGGGAGAAGGCATTCTTGTCTTCCTTATGACTTTACCAGGGGTGTTTTCCTGTTCTCACCGTTCACGGCCTGGTCGGCGATTGGTTTGATGTGGTCGGTCTTTGTTAGGAGAAATGTATTTCTATTCCTATTTTCCTAAAAACATCTTTTAATCAAGAATCATTTTGTTTTCCTCAAAAAGATGCCATTGGAATTAAGGTTAGTATTGCATTTAATTTGCGAATCATTCTCAGGACGACTACCGTTATGTAAGTTGCTGGTATTTTATTCCATGTGTAAACGGATTCAATATTTATCACCATTCCTTGTATACTAGGGCATTTCCATTCTTGAATCATTTTTAGATTCCTCTTTCAGTTAGCTGGTCAAATATTTGAGTGATTTTCCAAGAAAATTTGTGGTGGCGTGCTTCCTGAACTCTTGCTTCCATAGTTACATCTTTCTGTTCCCTACACGCAGGAGCATCAGGGCGGCCACACAAGGAGTCCTCTCGGTTCCCACTTCCCAACAGCGGAGTCCTGTCATCCCGGCTTCCGAGGGCCTTCCCTTTGAAACCAGCCCGAGGTTTTTGCCTTCCGATATTTTGTGAGCATCTACATGCTTCATATAGAAATGTTTGTGCTTGGAAATCACACGTTTGGCATGTGTCCGGGCCTAAGTCTTCCTTTACTGGTTTTCCTTGAAATCGGAGGTTTCCCTTCCAACTGCAGATTTAGGTCTGCAGCTCCCCTCTCGTATCTCTTGCGCTTCCTCTATTCTCTTCTTCAGAAGGACCAGTTATTTGCACTTCTAACCTGTATTGTGTGCGCTCTGAACCTTCCACCATGTCAGAGTTTCACTTCTTTATCTGTTTCTTTTTTCTTGCCATCCTCCGCATCACGAATCCGCTTTTCTACAACTTCGTCTCTGCTCTTTCTGTCCTAACACTGAAATGTGCCATCATGTTATTTCTCCTTTTTAAAAAAATGTTTATTTATTTTTTTGAGAGAGAGAGAGAGAGAGAGAGAGAGAGAGAGAGAGAGAGAGAGAGAAAGCATCCCAAGCAGGCTTCATGCTGGGTCAGCACGACGTGGGGCTCAATCCCATAAACCATAAGATCATGACCTGAGCCAAAATCAAGAGTCAGATGCTTATTCAACTGAGCCCCCCGGGGTGCCCTGCCGTGACCTTATTTCTGCGAATGCATTCTTTCCGTAAATGTCCCAGCCACTCTTTAATCCAGCTGGCTCTCATGCCATCTCATCTTTTAGCTCAAGTTCAGGTACTCACAGGGTGCCTACATTCCATGGAGTGTGCAAAGTGGGGTGATAAAATTTCTCCCTCCCTCACTATCCCTTTAGTACAGAAGGATATTTCCATAGCTGTTACAGGAAGCTTTTGCTCTGCTTTGCCTTGGGTACTTGTGTTGGCATCGAGGGAGGCTTTCACAGGCATGGTGTCCACCCGGAGTCACCCTCGAATGGCTCCACTGCTCACCTGCATGCTCATAAAACCTGTTATCTGCTCTCAGGATGGTAAACTCCTTGATAAAAAAGCTATATTATTTGTGTGGCTATATAACAGTTGTGGCAAAGGGGAGGTGCTGGGGAGGAGGGAGAGGGTGTGAACTGGTGACCCTTTCTCCCTGACATCGTTCTGTGGTCAGAAGCTTCTCGGCATCATTTTGTGGTCAGAAGCTTCTACTCTACCTACCGAAGGCGGCCGCGTCCACGTTTGCTATAAATGCTGCCAGGCCAGCACTTGCATCTGGTAGGATTGTTGTATCTTCTAGGAAGACCCTGTGCATTGGCAAGGATAGAAACAGGAGAAGACCCCACCACTAACACTGCGCTTTGATGGGGCCACACTTGTCTCTGGGCTTCTGGCTGAGGTATCTCAGACGCTCCTGATCTGTAGCAGAGAACTATTCCAAGTAGGAGTTCATTATCTGTCCCTCCAGCTATGAGACTGTTGGTGTAACTTAGCTCAAACTGTTCCTGCTTATGTCCCATGATCTTGAGTTGTTTTTTCTTAAGAAATTAAGTTTGTCATTTAATGGAGCACCTGCTACACTGTAAGTAGTAAAAGCTTTTCAGGACTGTTACTTCTTACAACATGTACTGGGTAGCCGACCAAACTTTTCACCAAGATAATCTTGAAAAAATAATAAAATTTCTTTACAAGGGGCACCTGGGTGGCTCAGCCGGTTGCATGTCCGACTTCGGCTCAGGTCATGATCTCGCGGTTCGTGAGTTCGAGCCCCTCATTGGGCTCTGTGCTGACAGCTCAGAGCCTGCTTTGGATCCTCTGTGCCCCCTCTCTCTGCCCTTCCCCGCCTTGTGCTCTCCCCCAAAATAAATAAATATGTTTAAAAATTGCTTTATAGTTTGCTTCAAGGAATCAGAGAGCAACGAGGGCAGCTACAGGTGAGGGGCCAAGACCCCGGGAGATGGGGTTCTCAGCAAGGTGCTCTCTGTGCTCTGGACTGCCGCTGCTATATCGTCAAACTTTCCTGGTTTATAAGCACCATAGGCCAAGAAATGGAGAGTCTTAGCAGATGTTAGTGGCTAAGAGGCTGGAGACCTAGGGAGAGCTTCTGGGGGTTCTGTGGTGTTAGGCACAAAACTGGAGTTCAGGGTTACCAAGGTCATTTTGGCTGGAGGAGCCCAGAGGAAAGAGAAGTATAAGAAGCATGGGTTGTTCTTGATGTTGACACCTTTGCTGAACCTTAGCCAGGAAAGGTGACAGATCAGGCATCTTCACAGACAGAAGCCTCTAGAGGCTGGTGGTCTCAGTGTTTGGGGGACACACTGGAGTTCAAGACCCACTGTGGGGGGAGGAGGAGGGTAAATGTCATTTGCTCAGGTCAGCTTCCTATGGGGGAGCTCAAGGGGACCCTGAACAGGATCCCCTTGTGCCTGGGGACCCCGAGGTAGATGGAACTGAGGGATAAACCTGAAGGGCTGTTCGGGCAGATGAGGTGCTCTGCCCCCTGGTCCACTCGGGGGCATGGTCACTTCCTAGGCGGCCTCCTGCTCCTGGTACCCCCTGGAATGGCCTCACTTCCCGACTCTGCCATTATCAGTATAGACTGCTTATTGACAGTTAAGCAAAGTTTCCAGAATGATTAGATTTTCCTCAAGGCATCCCAGAGCTAGCAGTGCACAGCTCATGTAGAATAACCATGAGGCCAGCAGCCACTGCTACGTTGCTGAAGGCGAGCCTTGGCAAGGTCCTTCTGATAACCTTGTTGTTGGCAGAGCAAACGGGAGTCAGATGACCTCCAAGCTATAGGAATACACTCAGTGCAGTTGCCCACAAAGGGATTGAGAGGTCTCGGCCATAATTCGGAAGCCATGTGATATGACACCTCACTGCTCCTCGCAGATACAGAGAGGCCTGGGTTCAGCGAAGTGGGTGATGTGGAAGTGGGGGTGAGACAGGATCTCGGGCAGGACTAAGACAGGTGCGTCGTCTGGATGAGAGTTTTGCTGCTTTCCCGTGATAACAGGGAGTGCTTGTGAGCACGTAGATTGCCTGCTACTATGGAGCTAAATCCTTGCTACACAATGTCTGCCACAATTCCTACAGCGCCCCCATGTTTTCTGCCATCGTTCCTACAGCGCCCCCTACATTATCGGCCATCGTTCCTACAGCACTAGCGGTGCATGTGCAGAAAGCAAAGCTTGTAGAGACTCAATCCCTTGCCTAAGGTCACAAGGCTGAGAAGGAGCAGAGGAGGGACCGAGAGTCAGCTCTTCCGATGCTGATGCCCATCCCTACAGTTGCTGAGCCATATGCCCCCCTCTGCGGGGAGGCATTAGCAAGTCCGTGAGCAGTTTGATGGCGTGTGGATGTAAGCAGAGGAGATCACTGTCTGTCGTGGTGGCAGGGAGACAACTTGTTTTCCGTTCATATCGTTGATTGTTAGCGTCCTACACTGAAAGAGTGCTTTCCAGGTGTTGTAGATACACACTTGAGTTGGGGTGCACTCAACTGAAAAATGCGGTGAGCATTCACATGCTCAGGTGTATTTTTAAGTGAAGAAGGAAAGCCTCCAGAAAGTGGGCAGGCTATAATACAATTCATATAAAATACCCAGCTATTTACTTACATATATTGCCTAAAGACACCTGAAGCTGGAGAGACACAGCTGCTCACTTCTCACAAGGTGAAAAGTACACGACAAAATGTCAGCAGAGCTTGATGAAGAATTCAAGTGCATCTAACATAGGTAAATTGTACGATTTGCTATAGCCAGATGTGTGTGCAGCGCAACAGGCCTACAGATCTTGATTGATACATAGAGAGATAGATGATAGATAGGTAATTGATAGATTATAGATAAATAGGTAGATAGCTAACTAGAAAGATGATAGGTGATAGAGAGAGAGATAGGATGGATGGATGGATAGATAGGTACATAGATAGGATGGATGGATGGATGGATAGAAAGATAGATGATTGATAGAAAGATAGATAATTGATTGATAGATAGATGATAGATAAATAGATAATTAATTGATAGATAGATGACTGATAGATGATTGATAGATGATAGATAGATAATTGATTGATAGATAATTGATACATAGATAATAGATAGATAGATAATAGATAGATAGACAGACAGACAGAAGTCTCATGATCTACAAGCTGGAGACCCAGGAAAGCTGGTGGTGTAGTTCAGGCTAAATCCTAAGGCCTGAGAACAAAGAGACCTGATGAATTCCCTATTCAAGGGCAGGGGAAGACCCATGTCTCAGCCCAGGAAGTCAGGCAGAAAGGGGGTGGATTCTCCCTTCCTCCGCCTCTTGTTCTATTCCAGCCCTCAATGGATTGGATAACACCCAGCCACATTGGGAAGGGCAATGTGTCTTTCTGAGTTCACAGGAGCTAATGCTGGTCTCAGCTAGAAATACAGGCCCAGACAGACTCAGGAGTAATGTTTAACCTGAGCACCCTGTCCAATCAAATTGACGCACACAGTCAGCCACCACAATGGGATTTCTCCACCAGGCCCACCGTGGGGTTTAGGCCCATCCGCAGACTCTCGCTCCCCGTCTGCCTGTGGAATCGGCAGCAGGCTGTGGCTCAGTGCTTCTAGCAAGATGGTGTGTCTGGAGATTGTTCCTTAAACACTACATCATTAACCATTATTGTATCTGCGGACGGGAAGGTGCCTGAGACGGGCAAGGAAGAAGGGCGTTCAGTCTTCCTGCATGTGTTTCTATATTTCTTTGGTCCTGTACAGTGATGTCTTCGGGCATCATGAGGACAGAGGGAGTGTTGTACTCCG
This sequence comes from Felis catus, assembly GCF_018350175.1. NCBI lineage: Eukaryota > Metazoa > Chordata > Mammalia > Carnivora > Felidae > Felis > Felis catus. Next base: position 81,179,302 of record NC_058368.1, read on the forward strand.
ACGGAACCAGCCTGGTGAGGTTCACCCCTCACGCATGGCTTATGCTTGGCCACATCTGTTCTTCGAGTGGAGGTACCAACTGCAGCCTTACCTCTCAGTCTTCCCCTGCGATTAAGACTAGGCTGACTTCCTGGATGGTAAGAGGTTTGGCAGACCGGGTAAAATTGCGGCAGTGATGGAAAAGGAAGAAAATAGTTGTCTACATAGATCAGTACTTCCCCAACTTTAATACAACGCATGGAATCTCTGGGCATCTTGTTGATATGCAGATTCTGGGTAGTGGATCTGGGATGATTCCCGAGATTCTGCCTTTTTAAAAAATATTTATTTATTTTTGAGAGAGAGAGAGAGAGAGAGAGAGAGAGAGAGAGAGAACGTGCATGAATGAGGGAGGGGGATAGAGGGAGAGAGAGAATCCCAAGCAGGTTCCACGCTGTCAGCACAGATCCCAACACGGGGCTCGATCCTACAAACCATGAGATCATGACCTGAGCTGGAATCAAGAGCCAGATTCTTAACGGACTAACCTCCCCAGGTGCCCCAAGATTCTGCCTTTTAACAGCTGCTGCTGGTCCCCCAGCCTCACTGTGAGCATCAGGACACTGGGGAGAACACCCGTGCGTGATGCTCAGACTCAGGAGAGCTACGGCACCAAGGTCCTCTGGAGGCTGGAGACTCTTGGTTGTCAGTAACTTTGTGATAGAACTGAAAGACGACACATACGGTGGACATTGTCCAGTCGGTGCTGTGAATGACCTGGTGGCAGCTGTCGCAGCATGGACGGGCCGTGAGCAGGGTTCTGACCACAGATCTGCTGTGGAGTAGCTTTGTTTGCCGAAGGTCTCTGCGTCCTTGTCTGAAGTGAGTGGGTCCCGTTAGGTGATCTCTGGAGTTTTGTTTGGCTGTGAAATGGAGGTTCTCGGGCCTGGAGCAGAATGATTCCATAGTCGAGTTTCATCTCTATGCACACAGAGTACCAGCCATTAAAGCTGACACAGGGGCTGAGCACCGAGGACTTCTGCTAGTATAAAAGACATCCAGATGTTGCAGATTTGAATTTGCATGTTTAACTGCTATTTTCCCAGGGGATCTGAAATGTCAAAATTGCATTCACGCTGGTTGTGAGCCTGCAGTGTCGTGCAGAGTGAAGAAATGTGTTGGTGGAAATCAGAGGGTTGGGGTTGTTGCTTCCTTGAGCGTCTGATTCCCCCAGAAAGTTTCACCAGCTGGAAAGAAGTTGGGGACAGACAGGCTTGTATATCTGGTGGAGCTGTGCGGATTTAAAGCGCAGAATGTTTCGCTAGGGCCCTGGGAGCGTTCTTTTTTCTTTTAAGTTTATTTATTTATCTGGAGAGAGACAGAGACAGCGTGAGCAGGGGAGGGGCAGAGACAGAGGGAGAGAGAGAATCCCAAGCCGGCTGTGCGCTGCCAGCACGGAGCCCCATGTGGGGCTGGATCCCACGAAACTGTGAGATCATGACCTGAGCCCAAACTGAGAGTCGGACGCTTAACTGACTGAGCCACCCAGGTGCCCCGGAGCCTTCTTTTTTGTACGCGCTGAGTGGTGAATAAATCAATTTCTGTCCAGCCATGTGACTGATATTGGGGCGTGAATGAGTCCACAGCCTGCACCCTCCACGTATCTCGAGTTGCACAGGGCACCAAGACAGTGCTGGTTTCAGAGCCCAGGTCCAGGGGCCTCTAGCAGAGAACAGGAGGAGTCCAAGCCAGCTGCTGGTTTGGTGGAAGCCAGTGGAGACCACCCACATGAGAGCGAGCAGGGTCTATTCAGGGGTTGTGGTCGCCAGGGGTCGGCTGCCATGGCTTGTGTCGGGCAGAGACTCGTGGCAGGCGGAGGCGGGAACAGCACAGGCGTGTCGTGATGCAGGTCCCGGCCTGGGAAGCTGGGGGCCGTTATTGGAAGCAGGTGTCCCACCCCATTGGTCAGGGGAACGTAGCTGGCTTGATCTGCTTGGTCCTGAGTTGACAGCGGGGACAAAAGTTGGGGAAACTGTCGTTTACCAGTCGAGCTCTGGCCTTTTGGGGCAACTGTGATGGGGGTTGCCGTTTCAATTCTGGACTGTTACCAGAAATAGTGGTCAACTTCCTGCTGACTTACAGATAACGGGCTGGCTTCCTGCACATCTGGCTTAGAGCAGGCTACTTCCTGGGGTGGCTCCTGCAGGGAAGGAGTCCTTCTGGGCAGTTGCTACAGCTTGTGGATCAGAGTTCTGTCTTTATGCACAGCCTACCCATTGTCTTTGTGTGTTCGGTCTCTTAGGTTTTAAATGTAGCCAATGAGGGGAAGGCCCTTCCAAAGCTTTAAAGGAATCAAGATGGCTCCGCATAGGGGAAGGGGTTGAAGAATCCTAAAGGTCTTTTCAGGATGAGAGCTCCCCTCTAACCCAGCCAAGGAGACTGGGGCTGTGACCTGTTCTAACGGGAAGGAAGCTTCTCTAATGGATCTGTCATCCCCATAACGGAGTCCAGTCTGGAGGTCAAGGCTGTGTGTGGTGGCTCCATAAAGGACTTAAAGTAACTGAGCGAAAAGAAGACACATAGCTGGGAGGTGAGGGGGGAGGAAAGAGCCCAAGGCCATCCAGTTTCCATTACGCAGACCCCCTAAACTCCAAGCAGATTTTGACTAGCAATGGGATTTTTAAAAAAATTTTTTTTAATGTTTATTTATTTTTGAGACAGAGAGAGACAGAGCATGAACGGGGGAGGGTCAGAGAGAGAGGGAGACACAGAATCGGAAACAGGCTCCAGGCTCCGAGCTGTCAGCACAGAGCCCGATGCGGGGCTCGAACCCACGAACCGTGAGATCATGACCTCAGCCGAAGTCGGACGCCCAACCGACTGAGCCACCCAGGCGCCCCAGCAATGGGATTTTTAAACGTAACTCAGTTTTGGAGAGGATGCTGGAAAGAGTGGAAGGGAATATTTGAGTTACCGAACACGAATGCCACACTCACGCCAAACGACTGAAATGGGACTGGGCGTCATGTCGTCTCCGTGGGGTTGGGTCACCTTAGGGCAAATGGAGAAAGCCAATTTCCGGAAGCACAAAGGGGAAAACCAGACAGGTCCCACCTCACAGGGACTTCAGCAGTGCAGGCTGGACAGCACTTTCTTAGCCAAACCACCAGCCCATTTGGGGTGGCCGTAGAGGTTTTCAGTCGGCGCTGTGCCCAGCCCTACTGGAGCTTGAGGGAGAAGGAAACATCAGTCACACTGATCTTGCTTTCATTTCAAATTGTAAATGTTTCTCATGGGTTTTTTACATTAACTTGGATTTGTTTAAGCATCGCAGTATAGTATCTTTACCTCTGTTACTGAGTTTTGGGGTGCACCCTTAGACTGCACACCCACGACGAGTACCCAGTCTAGCCCCCGTCCGACTTTCAGTGCCCTGGATGATCCAGCAGGACTCTGGGTCCCTTCCCCTCCCCAACACCCTCTCCTCTTAATTCACACATTATAAAGCTGGTTGCTCAGTTTAATCTTAATGCAAAGGGAAATGGGTAGGTGGATATCCATTGTAAATAAGGATATTATGCAATACACAGGGAGCAAGGCAGAGCAGCCCCAAATTTTGGAAGTAATGGCAACAGAGAGACCAGTATACCACCCTGTTATGTGTTTTTAAGTTTGAGCAACCCGCGAGCCTACAGAGCAGAGACCCTGCTCTCAACGAGCCCAGACACAACGAGAGGGTGGGTACCGGCCATGTGCACCAGGAGGTCAAGGCCAGGGGCCCAGGGATGGCCCGTTTCAGTCGTGTTGCAAACTCCATACAAGCTTGAATCAAACTCTCTTCGTTTTCACCTGCCTTTCTGCCGTGTCCACTGTGCACAGTAATGTCACCAGCACAGGCATCTTGGGTGCAGGAGATGATGTGAAAAACTGATGGTACTGATGGCGAAGGTGATAAACTCCTGGAAATGAGAAAACTCTAACGAGAGGCTAACGAGCTGGGTGCTTGTCTGTGGATGGCATCTACCTCCTGGATGAGCAGCACAGATCGCGTAGAGGCTGTTTCGGGGGGTCACACTACGCTTGGAGGGCACGGATGGAGTTCCTCTGGCTTCCCCAAGAGAACATCCCAAGGTGTGTGGAAAGTACAGGGCCTCCAGTTAAGCTGGGATATCAGAGAAGCAACAAATACGCTTTTAGTATGTCTCAAACAGTGGTTGGGGGTCTGGTGTTTTTATTTGCGACCCTAACTGCGGAGGGTCTGGGAGTTGAAGAACACAGACAGAATTAGGACATTACAAGAGGCTGCTAGGGCACTGAGAACCCAAGGGGGAGCAGCGCGGCCAGTAACCTCTCCCTGCCTGCCCGCCCCCTCGCAAGCCTGGGGAGCCTTGGTAGGCTTTGGCTCTGGGTCTTTGTACATTCCTAAGAAAGCCTCTGAGTCAGAACGATGCAGGGGAGAAGCAGGAGCTGAAGGAAAGAGCAAAATTAATGAGTAGGGGTGGTAGACTGCGTGATTCATGGGTTTGAGCAGAGATTTAAAGCGCTAGATAGGTTTACCTTAACTGCACAATGACGGATGATTCAGAGGCGACCGATGGAGATAAATGCCTCTGGGCAAAAGCACCAGAGGTGATTAAATTCTGCGAGAATTAGGGACAATGGGACAGGGTTCAGAAAAGAAGACAAACTCCCTACGATAAAGGGTTTTCTCTAAAAACACCACATTCCCGTCCACAGCACATCCCGCCCTGTACCTTGATCTCTTGGACATTTTGCCAGTTGTTTGCTCCTGAGACACTAGGTAACTCAGTGTGTCAGACGATGTACAAAGTACGAGGACAGGAGGAAAAACACCCTCTAAAAGAGGGGCAGGGAGGCTCAAAAGCCCCGCGTCATTAAGATTTGCACATGGATGCAAATCTCCAGGGCTCGCGTAATTCTCTGGACTCCAGGGAAGAGCTGAGCAGACTTCCCACCGGCAGTTTTGTATTCCGAATGTTCTTGGAGACAAGAATGGTTCTGAATAATGCGAAATGACTGTGAAAAACCAGTTCTGCATTTTATCCTGGCATGAATTAGAATCTCAAGCAGCACCAGGCTAGAGGGAGAGAGTGGGGCACGGCCCCCCAGTGGAGGGTCCCCACCACGCCAGCACCCCTGTCTCCAGCGGCCCTGCTGACCAGTGCCACTCAGGCAGCCAGCGTGCCTGAACCGCTGTCACCGTGTCTCCAGGAAGATGGGCCCACGGGGAACGCCACTGGTGGCGGAGGCGAAGAGGTTCAGGGAGGTGCCAGCTCCTGGCACGGGGACAGTCTCCTGGATGACTCCGGTCCCACACTCCTACATTCAAACTTGGAACAGCCTCTTTGGAGTGTGTGCTTTTCTGTGCACTGCTGGGATTGCAGGGGTGCGTGAGGATCAGGAAATCTGGGGACGGGCCCCTTGCTAGCGTCCGCATCTACTGCTGTGCTTTTCCTTAAGGAGAGAAAGTCAGGAAGAAGAAGAGTCCCACCACCTGAGTCGTCACATACCAGTCAGTGGCGATACATTAACGTCGTCTGACGTTAAGCTGGTATAACTCCCCGCCTGCCTCCCAGGCCAGGATGAAAGGTTCTTCCCACTTGGGGCGCCTGGGTGGCTCAGTCGGTTGGACATCCGACTTCAGCTCGGTCATGATCTCTCGGTTTGTGAGTTTAAGCCCTGTGTTGGGACTCAGTCCTCCAGCTCCGGAGAGGAACGTGTCCTCGTTTCCCAGACCTAAGTCCTTGTGTCCACCAGCTCCCAAAGAGGAACCTGCTGGTCGCGCCCCTCCCCCCGCCCCGCCCTGCCCCGGGGGTGTGGGACACCACCTGTTCCCGGATGACGGTTTTAGATACAGGATCAGAATCCCCGTTTTATAGAGAATACAGTTAAGAACCCTGTGGGTATAAATTACTTTGTGAGCGTCTTGTAACATAGATGTGTGTGCCACTAATTCTGCTCAGAACAGCTATGAATTTATCAGTCTTTTATTTACTGCGTTGTTCTCATTATTTGGCACCTATTTTAGTTCAGCAATTAGAATAGGCAAGGATATATATTAATAATTATAATTAGGTTTAGGAAAAATTAAAGCCAAGTGAAAACAAATGGATACATCTTTACAAGAAAATTTACTTCTTTGTTGTCTGGTTAGCATAGAGTCATTAAGGATTACAGATTGTTTGCAACCCTCTGCTCAGTCTATTTGTGTGGGAGAAAATACAAGAGGAAAAGAATGAGGGGGAAAAAGGGGATGTGAACATTTGTTTTTATTTAGCGCCTGACGTCTGAAAATATTAGGAAGTGATGTTTTAAAGCCCATTTGTAAGGAGCCAAAGTTGGTGCCTTGTCATCGCATGGCTTCCGGCATTGTCCCGCTAACGAGGCTCGTCTGGCAGATTTCCTCGGATGCCACCAGGAGCAGACAAATGGTGGTGTCACACGTGACGAAGCAGCCTGGACGGCAGCCCCGGAGAGGGCTCCTCTAAGACGCTGGCAGTCTCTGTCTCCGGCACGGGATGCAGGTCAGCCCGGAGACGGCTCCTCTGGTCCGGTGGGCTGGGGACACGACCACCTCGTGGAGCTGATCGTCACGTGTGCACGCTGGGGGGCACGTCTTGCCGCTTCCGTGCCCTCTAAACTGTGCCAGCCACTTGCCAGTGAGACTTTCTGCAGCAGTGGTGTGAGGAGGGCCCAGCGCAGTGCGTCTGCGGTACCCCAGGCCCTCGGGAGACACCGTTGCCAGCATTTTCTCTTGTTGGGATCTGTGGAAGCCGTCCGTCCCTGTGCTGATCTGCAGAGGCCCAGTGGTGTGGCCGGATAGCACGATCCTGCAAACCTCTCTGCGTCTTCCGCTTTCCAGTTTCACCTGGAAACAGTGCTCCTGGCAGAAACCCTGGACGGGAGCTCCGAAGACACCGGTCTGCAAGCCGCTTCTGCCCTTAGTGTCTGCACAGCCCGGCCGGGCAGGGGCAGGGGGCGAGGGGGGTGTGCCTCAGCCTCTGGGCCTCCGACTTCTCCATAAATCAGTACGTCTGATCTTTTCTAGCCCTTAACTTTTACAATTCCGTTCCATTCATATACAAATTTCTTCTAAGCTCAGTACTTTACTGACTGGGGTTTGGGCTCTTTTGCCCAGCCAACTCTGTAGAACCGGACTCCAGCAATGAGGACAAGATGTGGGGTCCACGTGCCCGTCTGCCGGGGCCACTGGCAGCTCCGTGTGACATGCACCAGAACTGTCTCCGTGTGCATATGGTCTCTTAGAAAACAAGGGGCTCATCACTATTAGGTTGATCTCATTACACGGTAATAAATTAGAAGTTGCAGTGAGATTAGGTTGATTTCTGACTGACAAATTTTGGTTGCAGGGCAGAAAAGAAATAATCGTATTTAAAGCTACAACAGCTGTTACACCATATTATATTTAAAAACCCTTTAGAGGAATTAGTTAATTAATTTTAACCTTGTTACACTCTCTGCAGTCGTGTTCCAAAATACCTAGCAGTGATTAATCATGATCAGAATTTTTATCAGTCATGATCTAATACATTTTTCCAAAAAGAAGATTTTATCGCATGTTAAAATTACTTCGTTTGAGTTCTTTAATTGTAGATCTTAATCTTGTTTGAAAATATAATCTTTACCCATTCAGTAGCATGCAAAGTTAGTGCTTCTACTCAAAAACACATTTTCAAACTTTGCTTTTGCTTGGATTCTTTTTCTTTTCTTTCTCCCTCTCTCTCTCTCTCTCTCACCACCCCTCCTTTTCTTTGCTACACCATATCATTTAATTTCATGTGGCTTTAATGAGTAATTGTTTTCAACAGCTTCTGAGAGTTTCAGTCAGCAATATTTCATTCTGGGATAAAAGGTAATGATCCATAAATTCTTAATGCCATATTTTTATAGCCAGTAAATTAGTCTTTAATGGGTTCAATAAGTTCTGTGATGTATGTCATTAATTGTTAATGGTGTTTTAACTAGATAATTGTCATGAAGGACTGTTTATCATGGCCGCTGGTGAATGACTGATCCGTGCTATCTGTTCTGGCCTCGTGTGCTGAGAGCAGGTCAGGTGCACAAAATGCACAGATCAAATATCAAATTCCAACACTTAACGCATCCTGATGGTGGCGGTGACATAATCCTACAGCCTTTGGTTCCTTGTTTTCATCTTCTGTATCGGTCAGCTACTGGTCCTATTATACTAACAAGCCACACCCAAGTTCCGTGGCTTAAAACAGTGATCATTTACACTAACATGACAGTTAGTTTTATGTGCTACCTTCGCTAGGCTCTGCTACCCAGATCATCAATCAGACATGAATCTAGGTGCTTCTCTGAAGGCATTTTGTAGATACAGCAAACATTCACCATCAGTTGACTTTAAATAAAGGAGTGTACCTTCGATAATGTGGCTGGACCTCTTTCAATCAACTGAACGCTAAAATACCAAAGACTGAGATTTCCTACAAAAGAAGGAATTCTGTCTCTAGGCTGCAGTGTAGATATCCTGTCCAAGTTCCCAGCCTGCTGCCTGCCCTATGATTCTAGACTCTCCAGCCCTGACTCAGGGGTCTGCAGACTGGGTGGGGACCAGCTGGTCTAGCATGGGTCCAACTGGGCTGGGCTCACTGCCATAGGCTGGCGTCTATCCTCATGTTTCTTGAGCTACCCAGGCCAGCCTCATCTTGAGCAATGGCAGAGAAGGAGGAGGGCTAGCCTTATCACTCCAGCACAGAGAAGGAAGAAGGCTAGCCTTATCACTCCAGCACATTGCAAGTCTTGCTTGACTCACATCTGCTAACATCCTCTGGAAGAAGACGGGGCCCGCGGTGCAGGGCAGGGAAGTTGTGTCATGTATAGTCAGAAGAGCCACAAAGTTGTGCTCAGAGGGTGAAGGTAAAGGAGAGGGTAATGGATTTTCAGCAGTGACCCTTCTTATGAGTCATACAAGGCTGGAAATCCAGTGCTCACATAATGGGCACGTCCTCATTTGCTCCCAGTATATTCACCCTGTCCCTCACTCAGGGCCAGACGGTGTCGGGGCCCCACAGGCCAGAAACATACTAAAAGCTCCCTTGAAGGCGGTCTTCTCCAAGAACCTCAACAAGGCACCACTGGCAAGGAGCACAGAATTGCTGTTTGGAATCCTCAATATTCCTGTGTTCATTGCCTGCTTTCTCTACAGTTCAGTTTGCTTTTTTCTTTTTAGGCAACTTTACATGAGTTAAACATTTATTTTCCAGCCCAATCAGTGGTTTTACTTTTGGCTTTTTTGTAGCTATAAAAATGCTACAGTTTCCCTCCTTTCTGCATTGATGATCTGTCTGGACAGCATCTGCTGCTGCCCTGAGATGAAGGCTACGTCTGCAAAGGGACCTGGCAGAGGGGCACAGAGAAGCCATGGCAAGACCCCCGGGAGACAAGAGCATGACTTTCAGAGCCAGATGCATGAGCACGGTCAAAGACATCCAGGCCACAGGAACAGCATATGCAAAATCTGAGAAATGATCGTTGGTGATGAGTGATAATTGCTCTGGGATAACCAAGCCTAACTCAACTGTTACATGGTCCAGCTGTGGAGTCATGGTTCCGGAGCCTTTGCTGATCTGTCTAATCTACAAAAAACTACCCTAAAAAGGGCTGTCTCCCTCCTACTATGAATCTGCTCTCCAGAAAAGAATATGCATATGCACATGCACACATGCACACCCGTGCGCACACACGTGCACATGCACACACACACATGCACATGATACACGCCTTCAAAGCCTTCAGCTTTCTGACAAAGCACACAGTTAGGGGACCTACAGTTTCAGGAGCTTGTGGGAACATCAGTGGATTGCAAAGACATTTACGGGCTCAGATTTATAGGGTAGTTGATCAATTGAACATGTGAGATTAAGGAAGGAAAGGGAAAAATCAAGGATGGCTCAGTTTTCTCATCTGGTTGATTGGGTGGAGGATGAGGTCATTCCCCGTGCTCAGAACAGGAGGAGAGCAGGGCCTGGGGGAGCGATGAAGGCTGCAGTTTGCACATGTAGGGTTTCCCCATGTCCTGGAGGTGGCCACCACCCAGGTCTGAAGCACAAGAGAGGAATGGGATTTGAAAACAGGGAGTAGGAATCACCAACACTGCTGTGATTGGAAGTGTTAGGGCCATATCCCTGGGGCCGTCAGCGCCCTTGGGAACAGAGGGGGAAGGGGCAGTTATGGGCAGTGAACTGAGTCTCAGATTCTAAAGGAAGAGCAGGCTCCAGGGGGAGAAGGGCAGGGCCCCCGCTAGGCAGGCAGGTGCGATCGCTGGAGAAACGCCATGGATTCAGCAATAAGGTCGTTATTTAAAATTTGGGCTAAGCTTCTTCTGGGACGCTCAGCCCACTTGCCTGCAACGCCTGTCTCTTGGGAGGTGTCTGAATTGCCCTGCGGGGCCGAAGCTTACTCTGTGGTGGGTCCAGTCACAGGAGTGCAGGGTGTCCCTGGCAGGGGGTGGAACCTGTTGCTTGAAAAGGCCCCGGTGCTGATCTGCACCCTCACACGTGCGCCTGCCCCCGTGAGAGCCCCTGGTCTTCTGCACGGCGTCGTTCCCACGACTTAAAATTCTGGGCACACCGACCGTTCTATCAAGTTTCTTCCCCTGAAATTCACGAGAGCCGGACATGATTCCACTTCTGAAACGATACTCGTTCTTTACCGCCCCTTGCAGATGGTGCCGTGCAGGCCAGCCTTTGCCTGGAGTCTGGCTCTCGGCCCCTGCAGGCCTCAGGCTGGATCGTGAGCTGACAGGGTGATGAGGGCCCAGCCGACAACACACTGCGCCTCATTTGTTCTGAGGCTTCTGGTGTCTGCATCCAAATGCGTGTGGACACCAGACACGGGCTGCGGTCCGTGGAGGGCCGGCGTGCAGCCGGGACATCAGGGCATGCGACACGTTGTGTCTGCACACACACAGGCATCTCAGAAGGTGGCCAACACAAGAACGAGACCCCAGCAAGGAGCAGGCAGGGCTTCTTTCACATCCAGAAAAATGTGGGCCACCACCAAGGTCAAGCAAGACGCCCCCGGCTCAAGATTTGGCCTGGGCCATTGGCCTATCTCCCTGGCCTGGGCCACGTCCTTCTGCAGGAGTGGGTGGGGGGGCCTCCAGAGGCCCAGGGATGCTCCCTCTTCTGCAGTGGGACAAAGGGACTAACCCACCTGGGGTGAGGGTGCCGGGGTTCACCTGGGAGGTTGCCATGTGACGCGGCAGCCAGGAGTTGAGCACCGGGGCCGGCCCACTGCTGCTAATGCAGAGACTCCCCCCCCCGCACTGTCTCATGTGCTAACTCGCCAGCCAGCCCCTCCTGGGGTGGCAGCAGCAATGTTGTGTGTGGCACGTGCAGACTGTGGCACGCGAGCTGTCTTCACCTTCCAGTGGCTGCGGGCTCCCTCTGCCCGCCACCCTCCTGTGTCCACAGAGACGCTTCCTAATCCCCTATGAGAGCCTAGACCATGATTGACCTGCTGCTGAGTGTGGGGTTCTGGCCAGCAGAGCAAACAGCCTCGCACCTTCACCCACACACACCCCGTGTGCTCAGCTAGTGCTACTGTGACAAGGGCTCGGACATTTCCTCCTCACAGTTCTGGAGGCTGGACAGTCCAAGGTCAAGGTGCCGGCACATTCGGTTCCGTAGAGCCCGCTGCTGGCTTGCCCACGCCACTTCATGCTGGGCGCCTCTTCCAATAAGGACCCTAAATCCCACCGTGGGGGCTTCGCCCTCATGACCTCACCTAAACCCAATCACCTCCCAGAGGGCCCACCTCCAGATACCAGCCCTCTGGCCCTCTGGGAGGTGATTAGGCTTAGGTGGAGTCATGAGGTCATGACTTTGATTTCAGAGGATTTTTAGGGGAACACAAACACCCAGCCATAACAGAGGTGATCCGTCAACACCGGTCCTCGCCTCTGGCCAAGCACACAGGCCACCCCATGGGCTCTCCATGCTGCCTCCAGGATGCCATGCTGCCCCAGCCGCTGCCTGAGCAGTTCTGGTTAGCCGACACCTTCCATCCGGAGAGGTGGGAGGTCTTCGTGGAAGGAAATGCTCTGCCATGAGAAACCGTAAGCTTTGCCGTCCGCGCGAATATATCCAACGTGTGTCTAAGCTCAGCAGTTCACACATCTCTGAAAGGGGGCTTGTTACACAACCGATGTGAAACACTGTTATCATGCAGTGTCTAATTAGTGCTGGCAAAACAAAAATAGCAGAACAGCATACAGACACCTAGTAACTCAGTGAGGAAAGGTACTATAGTCCAAATCATAGCAGATACACTAAAGGTAACATCACATCTGGAAAAATAACTTCATGATACGATGATGCGTAATAATAGCATGAATCAATGGAAAGACACACAGAGGAATATTGCTCGGCAATGAAAAAGAATGAAATCTTGCCATTTGCAACGTGGATGGAACTAGAGGGTATTATGCTAAGTGAAATAAGTCAGTCAGAGAAAGACAAATATCGTATGACTTCACTTCTATGTGGATTTTAAGATACAAAACAGATGGACACAAGGGAAGGGAAGCACAAATAAGATAAAAACAGAGAGAGACAAATCATATGAGACTCTTAAATACAGAGAACAAACTGAGGGCTGTTGGAGGGGAGGAGCGGGGGATGGGCTAGATGGGTGACGGGGATTAAGAGGAGGGCACTTGGGATGAGCACTGGGTTTTATAGGTAAGTGATGAATCACTAAATTCTATTCCTGAAATCATCATCACACTGTATGTTAACTAACTTGGACATACATTTTAAAAATGATAAGTAATAAAAATAAATAAAATACATTGACATTATCTCTAGTTTAAGATGCATGTAAACTTTCTTGCCTATGTAGGTTCATCACGAGAACAAATATAATCACTGTAGCCATCAGGAACTATGGGGGCCAAAACTAGTGAAAAAGAATAGTGGGGGTGCCTGGGGGACTCAGTCAGTTAAGCATCAGACTCTTGATTTCGGCACAAGTCATGATCGCACAGTCATGGGATCGAGCCCCATGTGGGGCTCCATGCTGGATGTAGAGCCTGCTTGAGATTCTCTCTCTCTCTCTCTCTCTCTCTCTCTCTCTCTGTCTCTCTCTCTCTGTCTCCCCCCCTCCACCCCTCCCCCATCCCCATCCCATACTCTCTCTCTCCTTCTAAAAAAAAAAAAGAAAAGAAAAGATAGATTGGGTCAACCAATACATTAGATTCAGGCTTCCAGACATTGATAACAGCTGATTATAGCCATTGAAGGGAGAGCATCTTAATGAGTGAGATACCTTAAGAAAATAATTAAATGTTTAAACAATCTGCTGATTGATCCATCACTGTTCATCTCTGAAGCCTTCTATTCCTTATTTTATTTATTTTATTTCATTTTATTTCATTTTATTTTAAGCATAGCTGACACACAATGTCACACTACTTTCAGGGGTACAACTTAGCGATGTGAGACGTCTATACATTATGCCGTGCTTACCACACAAGCGTAGCTACCGTCCGT